>NC_143052.1:266857500-267471730 GCF_052426305.1 Pelodiscus sinensis
TGATAGGCCTTAGGTTTGTCCTGAGAACTTCTTTAAATATCAGAGCAGACCAAAATATCAGAGCAGACCAAACCTTTGCTACAAATTATTTCCTTGACAAATATAGTCTCTAGTAGATAATGATTTTTCAATGAGTATTCATTATTCTCATTCACTCATGGGATAGGAAAGAAAAGATGGGGGAAATGAAAAGGGCCTGAGTGATTTAGGAGCATAATGATAATTCCCCAAAGTGCTTAAGTGATTTAGGAGCCTAATTTCAGTTTCGGTAGCATGTTAGGCACTTACGTAAACAAGTCCATATGAAAATCACTCTGGTAGCTAAGTCAGTGAGAGGGCATCTCCTGCTGACATAGCACTCTACGCACAAGTGCTTGTGCTAGCAAAACTTATATCACTCACTTTTTTTCACACCCTTGAGTGACCAATTTTTTTTCAATGTGTTGGTATAGATGTGGACTAAGGAAAAGTTTAATTATATAGGTTCAGTTTCCAAACATCTTTCCTGAAAGTCAATGGGAGGTTAGCTGACTAATTCATTTTGATGCTTGTAAACATTCCACATACACACCAGTCCTACAATACCTCTGAACAGATGGATCCTGCACCAGCATGGACAGGGACCAAGCACAATTTTGCACAGTGGGGAATAGGGGAGGGACCTGTTCAAACTTATAACACATACACACACACACGCAATTTGCAGTCTGGGCCAGACTCCCCAGAGCCTCCCCAGTAAAGTGTACCTTTCTCCCCACATGGGGCCCTAAATGTGAAATCGTTAAAATCAATGAGCCTGTGCAAATTGATTGCACAACTAGGTTCTTAACTGATTAAATTAAAATGGATTTCTGTCCTCCTACTTCATGCACTGCATCATTGTTATACTTGTCACACCTTTATAGAGCAGAAATCTGTTCTTCACTATTCATACCCAAACTTTCATTCTTTCTTGCACACATGAAATATTTTGGGTCTAGTATGACTCTAAATACATAAGTCAATTTTAGATTTTTTCCAGGTGGAAGAAGATGATTGAATATTTGTGTCAGTTTGTGAAGCCTTTCAAAGTACTGCTTGTGATTTCACTGTAAACCAAAGTGAATATCAGTCAAATCAGTCTTCTGAGAAATATAACAAATATATATGATAGTTCTAAAAAGGTTGGCTCTATTTCTTCACCAAAAATGACTGATGGCTTGTGTTAAAAGTTTGACAATGATATAGGAACTTTAACAATAAAACAACTTCTCCCATTACAAATTTCTTACCTAGGTTGCTCTGAGGTTTAAGAATGACATTACTTTAGATGCCAGCATGGAAGGAAATATTTGTATATAAAAATGTGTGTAACTCTTCTACCAGGTGGAGCCAGAAGCAGCCAAAACCGGGTTCAACAAGTAGGGATTCCTCTCCATCCATCCAACTCAGAATTGGTTTGACCCCTCTCCTCCAGAGTAATCTGGGAAATTCACACACCTCCCCTGGGTGCTTCTGTGTGACAATACTTCCCCAATCACGAGTGCAGAGTCTGAGTGTAGAAAAGAAACTTTTAATAAAAGGCAGGAAAGTAACATGGCATTCATTTGAGAAAGAAAAACAAACAAGTTTCATAAATATAAACCACAAGTAAAAGCCCCATACCAAGTAGATTGGGCAATGTCTTTTTCTTCTCATGTTCTTAAACCCAGCAACCTAAATGTCCCTTTATATACCCAACTCTTCTCTGCACCTCACTCATAGTTGCTTTCCTTGGTCAGTGCAGACAAAGGGTTCTGAGGCTGATCTGCAGATTTCACCTCACATCTTGGGTGGGGGAAGGTAAAGAGCATTTAACTCACACCTCTGGCCACTCACCATCCACCTGCTCACTGCTCTCCACTGCCACCCTGCTGGCTGCTTGTTGCACCTCTCTGCTGCCGCTCTGCTAGAGACTTATCACACCTTTCCTCTGCCACAATTCTGGCTATTTGTCGCACCACCATCGCTCCACTAGCCACTTGTTGCATCACTCCAATGCTGCCCTGCTGGCCTCTCATCACATCTCTCCACTGCTGCCCTGATGTCTGTCAGTCTTTGTCCACTGCCATCCATTCTTGTCTCTGGTTTTTGCCTATCAGTCTTAAATGATTAAACTCCAAGTGATTTCACTCTTAGCAAGCAGGAAAGAAGAAACACAGCTCTGACACAATTAACATAAAAAAGAGGTTCTTAATGTTGCCTAATTAGCCCTAGTCTTTGAGCAGCATGGGGAGGAGGAGAACTAGTTAAGTCAATCCAGGAAAGGGAGATTATTCAGCCTCCTGACCAAAATGACCATCCCTCATCCTCCCCTCCTCCATCCTTCTCTCATGGAGCTCTGAAAGTCAAATCCCTGCTTAGCAAGTTTGTTTCTGCTAACTGTGAGCCCTTTCCTATGGAACAATTTAGCCTACTCCTACTTTTCTGTATTCCCACAAAATTACAAACATCGGTAACCATATTTTAGCTGCCCTTGCATTTAACACACACATAGCTGGTATTGGGTCATGAATTAAGTTCATTACAATGAACAAAATACCACTCCATTTGCTGAATAACTAAAAAATATAAGCAAAGCAGAAACAAGATGTATTTCCATAGACACATCCAGGGCCTCTTCCCCCTTCCAGCTAGTTGTAAGGGAAGCAGTTCTCCAAATCCTGCTTACATATGTAGAGCCAATGCATCAGCAAATAAAATTAAATGATAAGAAAATACTATAATCACGCAGACAGATACTGCCTGTAATTTCTATCTTGTTGGCTATTTTTATCTACTGCTGAGGGTAATTTAAGATCTCCAACATTTTGGGCCACATGATGGCTCCCACTCTCGTAACTTTGTGCCACTCTGGGAGCACAAGCAGCATAAAACTAGATTAACTGGCTATTTACTAATTCCTCCTGTGTAAAATGAATTCACAGTTTGTGTAAAGTCCAGAGGGCATTCTTTGGGCTATGGGGGTTGAGCTGAGATATCTCTGTGTTCTAATAATCTACAGCCACTACATTGGCCATGGAGGAATCAAAGGATCTTTTTTCTGCAAAGATGGCATCAAGTGATTTGAACAACTCTTGTATCAAACTTAGTTTGGGCACACTATAGGATTGAAGTACTGTTTTAAGAAACAGCACAAAACTCCAAGAAGAGAAGAAGACCATGGCTGCCATTGTATCTTTTAATTAAATGCAGCATTTAATGCTCCTTCCTCCTCACCATTTCATACAGGTTCAGATGGGAAGGCTTCCTTTGTTAGAAAGGCTGGCTGCAGAGATTACACTAGCCCGTATTTGTAATACTCTTTGTATTCCTTTGATGAAAGTACTAGGGAAGTGTCAGTCATTACTGCTGGTGTCCAACCCTTGTAAAGGGCAGCACAGAGAGGCCTTCCATCCTCTTTTTTACTGCTCTACACCCACCTATAGGTAAGCATAGTCAAGGCAATGCTATATAGTTGCTATGGAAGCCAATATTGCACTTATAAGGAAAGATACCGGCTTTTTGTGTAAAGAACTTGGTAAGGAAATTCATTTCCCCTTTATCTCATTTTGTCAATTATTTCAACAAGCCACCCTGACCTTTTCTTCTCAGAGATCATAATATTCTTCATCTTGCAAAGAGAGACATGAGTGCATCTCTATGGCTCCATGCAGCCCCTTTTAACTGAAGGGGGCTTTGTATGGGTGTGGAGAGTGTATAAATGTCTCTTTTACAGGACTGGGGCCCAGTGTGGACATTATGGAAAAGTGAAATCAAAACTCATAGCTGAAATTAAATAACTTTTGCCATGGTTATATCCAATAGCACACAAGATCATCTCCATTAATGTCAAATTCAAGGTCATCATACTGAGAAATTGTTAGTACAACATATTTCCATAAAGGGGAAAAACAGAGCTGGATATGTAAAAGAAATAATACTTTGGGGATTCTTTTTAAACTGTTGCTTATTATGTTTAAGTTTATGATTATTTGGTCTAATTCTACATTTGGGTTCAATAATTTATTAAAATACAATCTTTTGAATAAATTATGTAATGGATTCAAGTGGTTCTAAAATAACTTATCTGCCAAAATTTTGGTTTGGAACTTTAGGCTGGAAAGCCTCTTAAAAGAAATCACTTTAAACTGTGGATCGCTGATATGTAAGCACCAGTCTAGATGAAAGAGATGCCATGCAGAAACCCACACCCACAGGGCTGTTAAGTACACTCTGTGATTAAAGCATTTTTCTTCATTTGGTACTTAAAGTTGCTTTGTGATGCAAAACAGCATTACATAAAAAGTGAAGATGCTGTGTATCACCTTTCAATAGGTGAGCAACCTTGGACTTAGACATATTCCAGGTGTAAAACTCAGGGGCTGGGGCAGGAAGAGGAGACCATGACCTGGCTTACAGTAGAAAATTAAAAACTTCAGAGAGGTAGCTGAGTTAGTGATAGAAATGTAGCCGTGTTAGTCTGGTGTAGCTGAAACAAAAAACAGGACTATGTAGCACTTTAAAGACTAACAAGATGGTTTAATAGGTTATGAGCTTTCGTGAGCCAGACCCACTTTCTCCGATCAAATAGTGGAAGAAAATTGTCACAACCATATATACCAAAGGATACAATTAAAAAAATGAACACACATGAAAAGGACAAATCAAATTTCAGAACAAAAGGGGAAGGGGGGGGGGAGGTAAATGTCTGTGAGCTAATAATATTAGAGATGATAATTGGGGAAGCTATCTTTGTAATGGATCCTCTGAACTGTCATTCATGCTTAAATTCGACACTTTACACTCAAGTTTGAATAAAGACGCCAATTATCTTACCCATTACAAAGATAGTTTCCCCAATTATTACCTCTAATATCATTAGCTCACAGACATTTACCTCCCCCCCATCCCCCTTTTGTTCTGAAATTTGATTTGTCCTTTTTATATGTGTTCATTTTTTTAATGTATCCTTTGGTATATATGGTTGTGACAATTTTCTTCCACTATTCGATCAGAGGAAGTGGGTCTGGCTCACGAAAGCTCATCATCTAATAAACCATCTTGTTAGTCTTTAAAGTGCTACATAGTCCTGTTTTTTGTTGCAGCTGAGTTAGTCTGTAATAGGAAAAAATTAAAAAACAGCAAATCCATGCCCCTGATCTGTCTTGTTAAGCTATCTTAAGTCCCCAGACAATGCTAGGTTGATGGAGGAATTTCATCTGTTATTGCCTTTTGCGGAGATAGTTGGCCTATGCCAGTGGAAAAATCCTTCTTGTTGGGTGTGTCTATACTGTCTACAGTTGCAGAGCTGTGCTGTTGTAGCATTTTAAGCATAGATAAGACCTCCCTATTAAGCAATGAGCATGTGTGAGGCTGCATTTTTTGGAGAGAGATAGCATCCCAAAGCAGCTGCTTCTGGGAATAGGTAGAAATGTCTTACTTGAGGCTTCCAAAAAATGGGGTTGTCCATTTCTTAGCACTTCTGCTTCTAAGGACACATTGTAAATAAACTTAATATAAAAATAATAGGCAGCCTGTCCAATAAAGCTATATATATTTTTTAAATTTCTACACCTTCTTTTGCACTTCCTCCTAACTTTTTAATGCTTCCACATATGATCACTGTTCAATATAAATTAAACGTATCTTCTCATGGAACTAAAGTTATTCATGTGCATAAGTCTTTACAGGCTTGATACTAAATTGTAAAATCGCTACCCCAGAAAGAATGATTTAAAAAGACATGTACATATAAAGAATGAGAGTTATAATGAAAATCATTCTGTTACCTTAACAATAGCAGATATGATCCACTATAATACCTTGTATAACAATTTAAATTATATAAGATGTTCACTACAGCCAGTTTACTATAATAACATGCCTTTTGTATTAATATATAAGGGATA
The DNA here is from genome assembly GCF_052426305.1 of Pelodiscus sinensis. NCBI lineage: Eukaryota > Metazoa > Chordata > Testudines > Trionychidae > Pelodiscus > Pelodiscus sinensis. The sequence goes on from NC_143052.1 coordinate 266,863,410, forward strand.
TTAAATAATTATGGTGCCATTCCCTGTAGAAAGGTGCTTGCTATTTCACCATATTCTGCTGTACACTAATGACAATAAATGTTGTCATTTGTATCCATATTATAGGTCTATCTAAATAATACTTCTTCACTGTCTCTCAAATTCCTACACTGCTTAGTGCTAAAGTCCTTGCAAAAGTCCAAATAATTTATTTCCAGTTCATTTTCATTTCCCTTCAGATCAGATTTTTCTTCCAAAAGGAAAGATGCATCACATATGGCACACTTGAGGCATATCTGAAATATACCCTGTCGGTGAAATTGGTTATGTAATATCTGTTTGCCTGTAAGTGCTATCGGTATTCAGGATATGTTTTCCATGTATTTTCAGCGTTGCAAATATGAAAACTGCAAAACGAGTGGCAGTCTAAAACAAAGACACTTAAAACTAAATTTAACAGGGCTGCCTCAAATACTGATGTAAATTCTGACACTGACAATGATGACTCCTGTATATTGGCAGCTAACGACAAAAGAGTAAAACATAGACATAAGGATTCCTTTGGACACAAATCCCATGGAACCAGAGTATTTGACAGCCCTAATTATCTTGACTGGAAGATGAATGTCTACAAGCTTATATGTGTTTGCATTTTTTTCTATGATAGTTTGTCAAAATTGTTATGTCTTGTTAAAGCAGTACTTGCATTTCATTTCTTGGGGGAAAAGTTGGCATTACCAAACATGACAACCACTGAAAAATGTAAAAATGTCTATTTTAATCATACACGTTTCTTGCTACTTTTATTCCTACCAAGACGTGCAATGAAGTCAGGTAACTGTTGTCTGTTGGGTGACCTCACTAAAATAGATACTCCAGGAATATGAGGGAATGTTGCCAAGTGATTAGACTAAACTCTGGGGTTCTAGATGTTGTGATTCTGTTTTCAGTTTGTCCAATAATGTGATCAGGCATTCTGGATAAGTCACCTAAAAAAAATCACTCAATGCATCAGTTTTACCATCTGCAAAATCTTGCTAATCTTGCTGTCAATCACAGTTAACTCAAGCGATTACTGCAAAGTAAATTACCTTGGTTTGAAAATAATAATTATTTAATCACAGTTTTAATCACCTTGTTAATCAATGATAGAATATCATCTGAAATATATTGCAATATTTTGGACATTTTTTCTATTTTTTCAAATATATTTATTTCATTTACAATACAGAACATAAAGTATATCTTTTTGCTTTATATGTATTGTAAAAAGATAAACAAAACAAAAAGTATTTTGTCAATTCACTTCATACAAGTCCAGTAGTGGAATCTTTTTACTACAAAACTGCAAGTTACAAATGTAGATTTTTGTTTTTCTTGTATAACTGTACTCAAAAAGAAAATCTTTAGAGCCTACAAGTCCAGTTCTACTTCTTTCTTAAAAAAGTTTTTTTACATTTACTTCACCCAAAAGTGAAAACAGGCATTCACATGGCAGTGTTGTAGCCAGTATTGTTTATGTGCCAGGTGTGCTAAACATTTGTAGCTTCATGCTCCAACTACCATTCCAGAGGACATGCTTCCATGTTGATGATTGGTTCTGCTCATTAATTATCTGAACCAGTGAGGACTGACTGTTGCCGGCAAGAGTAAGTCTCAGGTATGACACTGGGTTCTCAAAATAGAAAAAAAGCTACACAGGTATCTGTCAAACACAAGCAGTTTATTTACTGACAGCTATCAGCTGTGCCCCTTAACTAAAAGAACAACACGATAGGAAAGGTGATATTTCTTACATCCCTTCAGTTAGCCGGAAACCTCACTTTGGCTGCAGATGAAGTGGGAGACTGTCTCAGCTTCCGAGGCGCCGGTACCCAAAGCCCATCAGTGAGGTCCAAATTGCTGTACTCTGGTGCAGCTTTAAATACTGTGTCTCTCCCTTATTTGTGGCAGTTTGGAAATATCTGGGGGTTACTCATTGCTTGTTACAGTATGGCTCAGCTGTACTGCTTGTCCTTTGACTTTGTTTACATGATCAGTACATTTAGGTAAACAAGATTGTTGTGTTGTTAGGTTCCCGTCCTTATCTACAATTTGTTCTTGCTACAATGGCATATGTTTCTAGAGGTTTGCTTCTGGCTCATCAGTAGTGTGGGGGCGGGGAAGATTGGAAAAGGGGGGAGAGAATGCAGGCCTCACCACCCCTATACTTCACACGTACACAGTTCTTCCACAATTGACCCCTACATTCCACCCCTAGGTAGTGGGGCACTGCACCTCACCCCAGTATGCCCCTTAATTAGGTTGTCAGCTGTTCGAGGACGACCTGGTCATTTTGTTAAGGATATGGATCTGATCTCACGCTGTTTGCCATTTTGGCCCAAGGGAAAGAGTCCAACCTTTTAGCCAAAACCTCAGATTGCTGAAACACTGACTGGCATAACTATGGCTGACAGATTCTTAGGGCAGAGGCATTGCACCTGTATTCACGGATGGGGGTTAAACTGGGTGTCTGGTCACTCCAGGTAACACTTGTCATAGGTACTACAGATAAGCACCCCACATGATTAGTGAGTAACACAGTGGTCTGATTGAATATACTCTCCATAACACACTCCCCTACTGTATCAATTTCTGTTCTACAAGGATCCAGAATGTGGTGTTTAAAGGGACACATACATTCATTCCGGGGCATTTACACAAGGATGCTTCTCTTTGGATGTCAGTTTCCACTTCCCAATTAGCTCACCCGGGATGAGCCCCCATATTCTGATTGGGATGCATAGGAGTGGTAATGGTGTCTTCCCGATAGGTGATAGGTGTGGTCCATATGTGCTTGTCTGGGGTACAAAGCAAAAACAAAACAAAGACAGATATGCAGCAGCAATAATATGTCTTTGGTAAATTAGCAAGCTGGGCTCGTGAAAGAAGGGCACTATTTCTAGTTCCTTAGCAACAATTTGTGCTTTAAGAGGGCAGCTGGGTGTCTCTTTCCCATGCAGGCTGTGGGACACCTCGCAGGGCCATAAACTTAAGTGTATATGTGAAATTCCTAATAGCGGTACCCAATTATGGCTGTCTGTTTGGTGTTGTGCTGCCTAGCTTATAAACAGACAGGGCTGCTTTTCTGTGTCTGTCCTGCTTTCTCCAAGCTTCCTGTTATCTGTTTTTACTACAGCTAGTCCTGCTAAGCCTTGTCTCTTTGCTCCAATGGAACAGCAGGTCTCTGGGGGCACAGCTTAGCCACAGACCATAGTTTAAGATTTTATTTATATATCAAAGGGCTACTGGCTACAGGTGAGTTAAAAACCTGTTCCTACATTCCCTTCTCTTAACCTAGGGTTCTTTAACCCACCAGGTTAAATACAGCCATTTTAACGTTTTTAGCTTACTTTGGAATTGTTGGTAGAGCACTAGTACCAGTAGGAATGTAGGAATGTTATAATCAAAACACCCTACATAATTTGGCAAAGTAACACCCAAATTCATTCCCAGGGTATTCCATCCCCCAAGATAGCACTGCCCATGACTATAGATTTAACCTCCACTGCCTGGTTTATGGCCTTGGAATACTTGGTATTAGCCTGGTTCACAGTTGCCCCTACCTGAGTGTACCTCAGTCGGCCTTCCCGAATGCATCTCTGGGCCTCGGCCACCAACTCCTTGATCTTCACCTACATGCAGGGCCACTAGGCCCTCCTCTAGGTACTTACTGCCGTAGTGCCATTGTAACCACCACCAAGGCAGATTTGAAACTGGGACCTTAGGAGCTGACTCTAGGGAGCCTCTACCCTCTGAGCTAAAAGCCAGCTGACTCCCAGCCCATGCTGTAGAGGTCTCTTGATCTTAACTGTTGCAGTGCCACTTGCAGTACTCAGTAACCACACTAGGTCTGTGGGTTACACCATTACAGATCCCATATTGGGTCACCCGCCATTGGTGGAGTACGGTAGAGCCACACCCCGTCAACAGTCAGGATTGCCCTGTGAGGGATTGTTGTGCACATGGATAGGTGGGTTGAGGGGCAGGGCTTTCCATTTAACTTGATGAAGTGGTTCTGGGCAGTCACATACCAGTAATTACCATTTATTTAGACCAACTCTGCATGCACTAGGTTCTTGGTAACAGCCACCTCGAACCTAGACAGATCCGTTAAAGCATTATATGGATATGTATATATAATCTATTTGGGTATGTCTACAGTACAAAGTTAATTCAAACTAACGGACGTTAGTTCGAATTAACTTTGATAGGCGCTACACTAGCGCTCCGCTAGTTTGAACTTAATTCGAACTAGCGGAGCGCTTAGTTCAAATTAGGTAAACCTCATTCTACGAGGACTAAGAATAGTACGAACTTACTAGTTCGAATTAAGGGGTGTGTAGCCCCTTAATTCGAACTAGTGGGAGGCTAGCCCTCCCCAGCTTTCCCTGGTGGCCACTCTGGCCAACACCAGGGAAACTCGTCTGCCCCCCTCCTGGCCCCGGACCTCTTAAAGGGGCACGGGCTGGCTACAATGCCTGTGCCAGGTGCAAGCCAGCCAGCACCCAGCTAGCAGACCCTGCACCTGGAACGGCTTGAGCCAGCCACCCGATGCCCCCCAGCCCTTCCCCTCTTCCCGGGACCAAGCTGGCCGCTCCCAGGAGCTTGCCCAGGACCGCAAGAGGCGGGCACCCACCTGGTCTAGTGTGGACATTGTGGACCTTGTCCACGACCTCCGCACTAGGCACAGGAAAGTGGCCGTCTAGGGCAGGGGAGCTGCCAGCCTGGCCACCCAGGAACAGGTGTGCATGAAAATCAAGGTGCTCCACTGAGACCCCCGACCCTGAGCCCTGAGCTTACAATGGCCGTACTGGGTCAGACCAAAGTTCCATCTAGCCCAGTAGCCTGTCTGCCAACAGCGGCCAACCCTAGGGACCCTGGAGTGGATTGACCAAAGATAGTGACCAAGCCATTTGTCTCATGCCATCCCTCTCCAGCCTTCCACAAACTTTGGGCAGGGACACCACTCCTACCCCCTGGCTAATACCACTCCAAGGACCCAACCTCCATGACTTTATCTCACTTCTCTTTATACTCTGTTCTAGTTCTAGCCTTCACAGCCTCCTGCAGCAAGGAGTTCCACAGGTTGACTCTTTGCTTTGTGAAGAACAACTTTCTGTTACTAGTTTGAAGCCTGCTACCCATTCCTTTCCTTTGGTGTCCTCTAGTCCTTCTATTATGGGAACTAATGAAGAACTTTTCTTGATGCATCCTCTCCACCCCACTCATGCTTTTAGAGACCTCTATCCTATCTGCCCTCAGTCTCCTCTTTTTTAAACTGAAAAGTCCCAGTCTCTTTAGCCTCTCTTCATATGGGACCTGTTCCAAACCTCTGATCATTTTAGTTGCCCTCCCCTCTCCCAGCCTCTCTCTTCCCCTCTCCCACCTCCTTTTCCCAGTCTCCCTGAGTTTTGTTCAATAAAGAGAGTTTCTATTTTTGACCACACGTTTTCTTTATTTTGTACATCAGGAACGGGGGCTAGGGAAGGGTAAGCGGAAGGAGGTGAGGGAGGAATGGGGTACGAGCCCCCGATGGGGAGGACTGGGCTGGCTCTGTGAGGTTCTGGGGGTGGAAGCTCTCCTGCAGCCCCCCAATTGCCCCCTCTCCCGAGATGGCAGCCTGCGGCAAGTGCAGGCGGTCTGATGGCAGAGTGCTGTGATGTGCCCAGTGTGGGCACTCAGGGCACTCCAAGCCAGGACTGCTTTGCAAGCGGGGCACCCCTGAGAACTGTCTGTCCGATGTGGGGGTCGGGTCCCTTTAAGCACAGCCCTCGGCTAGCCTGAGGGTATGTCTACACTACAAAGTTAGTTCGAACTAACGGACGTTAGTTCGAACTAACTTTAATAGGTGCTACACTAGCGCTCCGCTAGTTCGAATTTGAATCGAACTAGCGGAGCGCTTAGTTCGAACTAGGTAAACCTCATTTTACGAGGACTAACGCCTAGTTCGAACTAGCTAGTTCGAACTAAGGGCTGTGTAGCCCTTTAGTTCGAACTAGTGGGAGGCTAGCCCTCCCCAGGTTTCCCTGGTGGCCACTCTGGCCAACACCAGGGAAACTCGTCTGCCCCCCTCCCAGCCCCGGACCCCTTAAAGGGGCACGGGCTGGCTACGGTGCCCGTGCCAGGTGCAAGCCTGCCAGCACCCAGCTAGCAGACCCTGCACCTGGCACGGCACAGAGCCACCCACCCGATGCCCCCCAGCCCACCCCCTCTTGCCGGGACCAGGCTGGCGGCTCCCGGCAGCTTGCCCTGGACCGCAAGAGGCGGGCACCTTCCTGGGCTAGTGCGGACATCGTGGACCTCGTCCACGATCTCCGCACTAGGCACAGGAAAGTGGCCGTCTAGGGCAGGAGAGCTGCCAGCCTGGCCACCCAGGACCAGGTGTGCATGAAAATCAAGGGGGTCCACTGAGACCCCCGACACTGAGCCCTGAGCTTACAATGGCCGTACTGGGTCAGACCAAAGGTCCATCTAGCCCAGTAGCCTGTCTGCCGACAGCGGCCAACCCTAGGGACCCTGGAGGGGATGGACCAAAGACAATGACCAAGCCATTTGTCTCGTGCCATCCCTCTCCAGCCTTCCACAAACTTTGGGCAGGGACACCACTCCTACCCTCTGGCTAATAGGACTCCATTGACCCAACCTCCATGACTTTATCTCACTTCCCTTTAAACTCTGTTCTAGTTCTAGCCTTCACAGCCTCCTGCAGCAAGGAGTTCCACAGGTTAACTATTTGCTTTGTCAAGAACAACAACTTTCTCTTACTAGTTTCAAGCCTGCTACCCATTCCTTTCCTTTGGTGTCCTCTAGTCCTTCTTGATGGGAACTCAGGAAGAACTTTTCTGAATGCACCCTCTCCACCCAACCCCTGCTTTTAGAGACCTCTATCCTGTCCCCCCTCCGTCTCCTCTTTTCTAAGCTGAACAGTCCCAGTCTCTGTAGCCTTTCTTCATCTGGGACCTGTTCCCAACCCCTGATCATGTTAGTTGCCCTCCCCTCTCCCAGCCTTTCTCTTCCCCTCTCCCACCTCCTTTTCCCAGTCTCCCCCAGTTTTTGTTCAATAAAGACAGAGTCAATGTTGGAAGAAACGTTATCTTTATTTTGTACATCAATAAGAAGGGGGGCTAGGGAAGGGTAAGTGGAAGGAGGTGAGGGAGGAATGGGGTACGAGCCCCCGATGGGGAGGACTGGGCTGGCTCTGCGGGCTTCTGGGGGTGGAAGCTCTCCTGCAGCCCCCCAATTACTCCCTCTCCCCAGATGGCAGCCTGCGGCAAGTGCAACCGGGCTGATGGCCGAGTGGTGTGATGTGCCCAGTGTGGGCACTCAGGGCACTCCAAGCCAGAACTTCTTTGCAAGCGGGGCACCCCTTAGAACTGTGTGTCCGGGGTGGGGGTCGGGACCCTTTAAGCGCAGCCCTCGGCTAGCCTGAGACAGCATCTCCATGCTCTAAGTCCTCCTTTTATGCCCTGCCGGCACTGCTTCCGGCCATCCTTAAGCCCTGTTCAGAGTCCACTCAATGTGGACTTACTAGTTCGAACTAGCAAAACGCTAGTTCGAACTAGTTTTTAGTTCTAGATGCGTTAGTTCGAACTAGCTTAGTTCGAATTAACTAATTCGAACTAAGTTAGTTCGAACTAACTTTGTAGTGTAGACATACCCTGAGGGAGCAGCTCCACGCTCTAAGTCCTCATCTGATGCCCTGTCGGCACTGCTTCCGGCCATCCTTAACCCCGCTTCAGGGTCCACTTTATGTGGACATGCCAGTTCGAATTAGCAAAATGCTAATTCGAACTAGTTTTTTAGTCTGGATCCGTTAGTTCGAATTAGCTTAGTTTGAATTAACTAAGTTCGAATTAGCGCTGTAGTGTAGACAAAAACCTTTGTCAGAGTGGGTGCAACATTCACTGGGGTACAGTGCCTTTCCAACGACTTCAGAGTATGCCACGCCTTCTATTCTGGTAACATGATCTCACCTTAACACTAGCAGGGAGATCACCATTCTCGCTAGTTGAGTGTGAGGGTGCTCGAAGGTTAAAGATTATGCTATGCCCCATCCATATCAGCCTTAGTATTCTCATGGCTCCTCTGTTTCCCCATTTCCACAGACGGTATTAGGGAGATGGGAGTCTCACCACTTCCATAAGGGCTGGGTAGACTCAGCCATCTAAAAGGTCTGTTACAATTCCTTGTGAGCTGATAGCTAGAGCTTGCTCCATTCTTACCTTGTTCCTGAGAACTAGGTTAAACATTCTCAGATTAAGGCACTTCAACATGGACCATTGCTTCACAAAGATTTGCCATGCTTTTGGGGTGACCTCTGTCCGTGTTTTAAGTGGGAGGCCCCATCTGAAGTTGGCAGGCCCAACTTCCACAGGCACTATGCCGGTGTAATTAAAGCATGACTTGATCTCAGGGTTTGATTTCTTACCTACGAGATGCCACTCACGTTCTAATGCAGAGGATTATGTGGTTCTTTCAATGCCAGTGTTATTATGTAAAGTAATTGTGTTTAAATGGGGGGTAGCCCAGCACCTTGAATTTTCCTCAGCTGTTAGTATGTAGCTGTCCTCCTTTAAAGGTGATTTGGATGCTGGTTGCATTAATTGCAAATACTGTCCCCCAAGAGGACCACAGCATGGTTTCATTATTAATAGGGAACCCATGCAATTTCATGATTCACTCCAGGTAGTTTTGAGAACTTTTAAGGTGTCAGGCACCTGGCACCAGAGTAACTGGGCAATCAGCTGTTACTACAATGGTGAGGTTACTAGTTTCCCAATTGTTGTGAGCAAGGGTGTATGATTTTATCCAAATTTTCTGATGTTCCACTTGCAGATTTATTGTTACCTCTGGCCAAGCCCCTTTCACGATTAGTGTGTAAGTTTTGCAAAAGCTAAATATTTCATTAGTGTGGCAATTAAAGCAAAGCAAACCCGGTGGAAGGAGGTTTGGACCCCTCTCCCAGTCCTCCTTTTTACATGGCACACTCCTTGCTCCCTTTGTCAGCCTCCATAAGGGTAGCAGGAGCTGCAGCAGGAACAGTCTTCTGGTTATCTTTTAGTTCCTTTTCTTGTTTACCTGTGGAGACATTGTTAGCATTTACCTTGCTTAAACAATTACTAAATAATTATCCTTCCACTATGTTTTTTAGAGTTGCCACTTGATTGGTCCCAATCCTTTTTCTTCCCTTTTCTCTTGCTAAACAGATTTTTTGTTGTTGTTGCTCTTCAGCTGGTACTAGCACTTTCTGATATTCTGAAAGACAAAAGAAAAATTTTCCTACCCTCACAGGGGTGGCACATGATATTTTAAAATGTTTCTTTCTGTTACAAGTATTCTTGCTGATTTTCTTGATCAGCCTGTTGTTACCCAACAATTACTTATGCTTTTGTTTTGTAAACCAACTTTTAAGGGTTTGGGTAAAGTACTTCTCTGCTCAAGGTGGTATGACTCAATTTCCCTTTTATACCACAAACCAGGTTTTTTAATAGTCTGTCTGTTGTGAAGCTCCAAATTTATTCACAGGTAGTAACTGAGGGTATGTCTACACTACAAAGTTAGTTCGAACTAACGGACGTTAGTTCGAACTAACTTTAATAGGTGCTACACTAGCGCTCCGCTAGTTCGAATTTGAATCGAACTAGCGGAGCACTTAGTTCGAACTAGGTAAACCTCATTTTACGAGGACTAACGCCTAGTTCGAACTAGCTAGTTCGAACTAAGGGCTGTGTAGCCCTTTAGTTCGAACTAGTGGGAGGCTAGCCCTCCCCAGGTTTCCCTGGTGGCCACTCTGGCCAACACCAGGGAAACTCTATGCCCCCCTCCCGGCCCCGGACCCCTTAAAGGGGCACGGGCTGGCTACGGTGCCCGTGCCAGGTGCAAGCCTGCCAGCACCCAGCTAGCAGACCCTGCACCTGGCACGGCACAGAGCCACCCACCCGATGCCCCCCAGCCCACCCCCTCTTCCCGGGACCAGGCTGGCGGCTCCCGGGAGCTTCCCCTGGACTGCAAGAGGCGGGCACCTTCCTGGGCTAGTGCGGACATCGTGGACCTTGTCCACGATCTCCGCACTAGGCACAGGAAAGTGGCCGTCTAGGGCAGGAGAGCTGCCAGCCTGGCCACCCAGGACCAGGTGTGCATGAAAATCAAGGGGGTCCACTGAGACCCCCGACACTGAGCCCTGAGCTTACAATGGCCGTCCTGGGTCAGACCAAAGGTCCATCTATCCCAGTAGCCTGTCTGCCAACAGCGGCCAACCCTAGGGACCCTGGAGGGGATGGACCGAAGACAGTGACCAAGCCATTTGTCTCGTGCCATCCCTCTCCAGTCTTCCACAAACTTTGGGCAGGGACACCACTCCTACCCTCTGGCTAATAGGACTCCATGGACCCAACCTCCATGACTTTATCTCACTTCCCTTTAAACTCTGTTCTAGTTCTAGCCTTCACAGCCTCCTGCAGCAAGGAGTTCCACAGGTTAACTATTTGCTTTGTCAAGAACAACAACTTTCTCTTACTAGTTTCAAGCCTGCTACCCATTCCTTTCCTTTGGTGTCCTCTAGTCCTTCTTGATGGGAACTAATGAAGAACTTTTCTGAATGCACCCTCTCCACCCAACCCCTGCTTTTAGAGACCTCTATCCTGTCCCCCCTCCGTCTCCTCTTTTCTAAGCTGAACAGTCCCAGTCTCTGTAGCCTTTCTTCATCTGGGACCTGTTCCCAACCCCTGATCATGTTAGTTGCCCTCCCCTCTCCCAGCCTTTCTCTTCCCCTCTCCCACCTCCTTTTCCCAGTCTCCCCCAGTTTTGTTCAATAAAGACAGAGTCAATGTTGGAAGAAACGTTATCTTTATTTTGTACATCAATAAGAAGGGGGGCTAGGGAAGGGTAAGTGGAAGGAGGTGAGGGAGGAATGGGGTACGAGCCCCCGATGGGGAGGACTGGGCTGGCTCTGCGGGCTTCTGGGGGTGGAAGCTCTCCTGCAGCCCCCCAATTGCCCCCTCTCCCCAGATGGCAGCCTGCGGCAAGTGCAGCTGGGCTGATGGCCGAGTGGTGTGATGTGCCCAGTGTGGGCACTCAGGGCACTCCAAGCCAGAACTTCTTTGCAAGAGGGGCACCCCTTAGAACTGTGTGTCCGGGGTGGGGGTCGGGACCCTTTAAGCGCAGCCCTCGGCTAGCCTGAGACAGCATCTCCACGCTCTAAGTCCTCCTCTGATGCCCTGCCGGCACTGCTTCCGGCCATCCTTAAGCCCTGTTCAGAGTCCACTCAATTTGGACTTACTAGTTCGAACTAGCAAAACGCTAGTTCGAACTAGTTTTTAGTTCTAGATGCGTTAGTTCGAACTAGCTTAGTTCGAATTAACTAATTCGAACTAAGTTAGTTCGAACTAGTGCTGTAGTGTAGACGTACCCTGAGAGGTTTTGCTGCTAAAGTGATTTTCCTTAGCACAGTGGTCCTCAAACGTTTTGGGCTCCGGAGCCCTTTACATGCTTAAAAATGTATGTGGAGTCCCAGTGATCCACTGATTGTATGTGTTGTACCTATCGATGTTTCCAGTTTGTCAACCTCGCGGAGCCCCTGGAGATGTCTTGAGGAGCCCTGAGGCTCTGCGGAGCACAGTTTGAGAAACACTGCCTTAGCACAAGATGTTTGCTAGTTACCTTTCCAGCAAGCCTGAAAGGCTTTCTCTTTGAAGTACATGAGGTGTTTTACAGGTTTTATGTAGCTTATTAGCGTAACAGTTTGCAATTTTAAGTGAAAGGGCATTATCCAAAACAAAATAAAACCAATTCATTTGAAACCTACCAAAGAGATTCACAAATTTACAATGCATTCCCTGTTTTGCATTTGACCAGTTAAATTTCAATAGAATCCCTTATTTCCCATTTAGCAAATGTAACAAAAGTGTTCATAGCCAACTATTTAAATTAGATTGTCTCTTTGCCTGGATTATTTACACATTGATTAGGAGGGAGACCGCACAAAAACAAGGAGTCCATTATAGCAGATTTCCTTTCAAGACATTACCACAATTGTTTAATTCCTTCCACACACCCAAGGAGTTAACTTCTCACCTTTTCATACCCTTAATCACTTGCAATATCCCTCAAATTAAAACTTTCCTCTTTCCCAGTAATTTAACTTTTCAATGCCTGTACTACTGCTTTTCTTGTTCTTTCTACTAAGGGCCCCAAACCTCTTACCCCTTTAACATATGCCTATTCCTTCTTATGGTCTGTACCTGATTCTGCTTTTCCTGCTAACTGGCTCCTTTCAATAGACACAGGTTTTGTCCATTACTAATTTAGTAAGAAGGGTGGACTTTTCAATTAGTCCCCACACCTTCTGGTTCCTTTCATTGGGTAAATCCAAATGTTCATTTTTTCAGTCAGCTAATTTTTCTTAAACTCCTCAGCACAGGGTTTTTCATGATAGACAGACTGCAGCAGTATCTCTTGGGTGAGATTAAGGGTTGGTAAACATTTGCCAATTTGCTTTCAAGGTCTGCATAATATAAGCAAGCTAAAGTATTATCAGACCATGGGCCATGCCTAAACTTTTTCAATACTTGCTTTAAAAACATAGTTTACTTCTTCTCCTCTTCACATACGCTGCAGAATATGCTTAAAAATAGCCATCCAGCTTGACTCACCCCCTTATCCTTCTTATGCACTTCCAACACCTCCAGCACCTATTGGATACCAGTGGGACTGACCCCATCAGCTAGCTCCCCCTCAAACTGCATGGCAGGCATTACATCATACCTGATTTGAGCAACCGAACCACAGGCTGATGTGCACGGCCAGCCTGGAATTTGGCACTTTACCCTACTTTCTCCCTCACCCATCTGCTTCTCCATTTTCCACATGCTGAGCAATTTGTACCAAGAGAACCCTGCTCACTGCACCAAAATGTTGCCAGCAACAGTAGGTCTAAGGTCCGACACTGGGTTCTCAAAGTACAAAAAACGCTACACAGGTATCTGGCAAACACAAGCAGTTTATTTCCTGACAGCTATTAGCTGTGCCCATTAACTAAAAGAACAACACGATAGGAAAGGCGGCATTTCTTACATCCCTTCAGCTAGCCGGAAACCTCACTTTGGCTGCAGATGAAGTGGAAGACTGTCTCAGCTTCCGAGGCACCGGTACCCAAAGCCCATCAGTGAGGTCCAAATTGCTGTGCTCTGGTGCAGCTTTAAATACCTTATTTGTGGCAGTTTGGAAATATCTGTGGTTTACTCATTGCTTGTTACAGTATGGCTCAGCTGTACTGCTTGTCCTTTGACTTTGTTTACATGATCAGTACATTTAGGTAAACAAGATTGTTATGTTCCCGCCCTTATCTACAATTCGTTCTTGCTACAATGGCATCTGTTCCTAGAGGCTTGCTTCTGGTTCATCAGTAGTAGGGAAGGGGGAGGAAGAAGAATGGAAAAGGGGGGGAGAATACAGGCCTCACTACTCCTATACTTCACATGTACAGAATTCTTCCACAATTGACCCCTATACTGACACATGTTCATTTTCATCATCTGAGCCAGATGCCATCAACAGAAATGCAATTGCACATATGATTTTTTAAAAGTCTCAGAATTAATTTCTATAATTTTTAAATTATTTGTAGCCCTAAAAATTATACTTAAATCCTCACTGGAGTTCTATGAGATTGAATTGCTTGTCATAGCTTTAAAAACTTCTGTTGACAGCTGCAGTATATATAACCAAATATTATTCTCTGTCTTGGTGATAGATGTGAGGGTGGGAAATAATACTTGACTCTTTTAGTGAGCTCACCCATCAGACAACAATTACACACCTTCAGTTTCTATTGTAGGAGAAAGAAGAGTTGCACAGACATGAAATTAAAAGAAATAGCAAAATTAATGATTAATCCTGCAAATAGTTCCAAACAATTGTTCGGTCAATATAGTGAATCTAAGGAAGTAATTAGAACTCAAATAAACCATGTTGATTTGTTTTGGAATGTCTCATCTGTCATTTATTTAGATATCTGGATAATCACTATTACATTATATTACTATATTACATAAGAGGGGAGGGGCAAAGATCCTTGGGATACATCACCAGCATTCTTTACCAGCCAAACATTTTCTTTCTTCACATAATGAAGCTGAAACAAGGTAAGGAGAGGCCACTTAGGGTATGTCTACACTACCCCGCTAGTTCGAACTAGCGGGGCAATGTATGCATACCGCACTTGCTAATGAAGCCTGGGATTTGAATTTCCCGGGCTTCATTAGCATAAGCGGGGAGCCGCCATTTTTAAATCCCCGCTGCTTCGAACCCCGTGTAGCGCGGCTACACGGGGCTTGAACTAGGTAGTTCGGACTAGGGTCCTATTCCGAACTACCGTTACTCCTCGTGAAACGAGGTGTACCGGTAGTTCGGAATAGGCACCCTAGTCCGAACTACCTAGTTCGAGCCCCGTGTAGCCGCGCTACACGGGGTTCGAAGCAGCGGGGATTTAAAAATGGCGGCTCCCCGCTTATGCTAATGAAGCCCGGGAAATTCAAATCCCGGGCTTCATTAGCAAGTGCGGTATGCATACATTACCCTCCTAGTTCGAACTAGGAGGGTAGTGTAGACATACCCTCAGAGAGACAATAGCAACAGATACTGATATGTCAGGAATGGGTAAGGAGAAGGAGGAAGGCGTGATGAAGTGGTTGTGAATCATGATGTGTTTGTTGCCAATGGAACAGGAGTTATAGACAGAACAAAGAGATCTGGGAGTAAAAAAGGGTGAAAAGAGATGGGAATATGGCTAACAGGAATAGGGTATGAGTAGGAGAGAGCTATTATATTGCTTGCTAAAAGATACTTAGGGGATAAGATGGTCGTAGGTAGCTTTGTACATCTGCAGGAACCAAAGTTAGTGGTGTCAGATGAATAAAAACAATGAGCAGTCCTATGGCATCTGTCAAGGATGTTCCCCACTCTGTCATGATTAATGCAGAAGTGGGGGCTCGCAAAAGCACCCCAAAACCTGATCTCTACAGGCTTAGGTAAAAAAACTTTCCCCAAAATCCTAGTATCCGGACTTTGGGGAATAAAAAAACCACTGCCGCCACCCAACTATTCCAACGAAATCAGGGAAGAGATCACTTGGGAAACCTCTTCCCTAAAACCTCAGGGGTACCTCAAGCTCTTTTCCCAAAAGAGCTTGAAAAAGAAAAGAGAATATACAAGCTGCAGTCTGTAGTAGTTGTCCCCTAGTCAGAAGCATGCAGATACCCAAAGAGAGATTTTCCAGGACACAGCAATGAGCCCTTACCAGGTTAATAAAAAAAAACTTTTATCATAAAAACAAAACCATAGTTGCAAGCATAATAAAGTAGCTAGATGAAAAAGAGTTACCCAATTAATCTAGATACTCAGGGGGTTCCCCTGGGCTCAGGACTTAGTTATAAAAGGAAATACACTTAAAGAGAGAGAGAAAAAACACTTTGAACAGCTCAGACATCAATTCCACATTCCCAAACCATAAAACAATAAAACCTGATGGATTAACTAACTTTGCCCTACATACACATTTTGAGGAAACTTTTCTTGGAGAGAGACGGGCCTTACCATCTCCCTGTTACTTGGAAGAAACAGTTCTGACTCAAAGGAGGGAAAAGTTAAAAATTCCTTTGTCCCAGTTTGAAATCCCTACCTGCATTACTATTGGCTGACTAGATACCTGGCTAGATCCAGGAGACATAGATAACCCTTTTGTCGTCAGGTGCTGGCCAGCCCTTATGGTTAAGATAGCACCTTAGGGTATGTCTACATTACAAAGTTAGTTTGAATTAACGGACGTTAGTTCGAACTAATTTTAATAGGCGCTACTCTAGCACTCCGCTAGTTCGAATTAAATTCGAACTAGCGGAGCGCTTACTTCAAACTAGGAAAACCTCATTTTACAAGGATTAAGCCTAGTTCGAACTAGCTAGTTCGAATTAAGGGGTGTGTAGCCCCTTAATTCGAACTAGTGGGAGGCTAGCCCGCCCCAGCTTTCCCTGGTGGCCACTCTGGCCAACACCAGGGAAACTCGTCTGCCCCCCTCCCAGCCCCGGACACCTTAAAGGGGCAAGGGCTGGCTACGGTGCCCGTGCCAGGTGCAAGCATGCCAGCACCCAGCCAGCAGACCCTGCATTTGGCACGGATCGAGCCACCCACCCGAGGCCCCCCAGCCCTCCTGCTCTTCCCGGGACGAGGCTGGCGGCTCCCGGGAGCTTGCCCGTGACCGCAAGAGGCGGGCACCTGCCTGGTCTAGTGTGGACATCGTGGACCTCGTCCACAGCCTCCGCACTAGGCACAGGAAAGTGGCCGTCTAGGGCAGGAGAGCTGCCAGCCTGGCCACCCAGGAGCAGGTGTGCATGAAAATCAAGATGGTCCACTGAGACCCCCGACCCTGAGCCCTGAGCTTACAATGGCCGTCCTGGGTCAGACCAAAGTTCCATCTAGCCCAGTAGCCTGTCTGCCGACAGCGGCCAACCCTAGGGACCCTGGAGGGGATGGACCGAAGACAGTGACCAAGCCATTTGTCTCATGCCATCCCTCTCCAGCCTTCCACAAACCTTGGGCAGGGACACCACTCCTACCCCCTGTCTAATAGCACTCCATGGACCCAACCTCCATGACTGGATCTCACTTCCCTTTAAACTCTGTTCTAGTTCTAGCCTTCACAGCCTCCTGCAGCAAGGAGTTCCACAGGTTGACTCTTTGCTTTGTGAAGAACAACTTTCTGTTACTAGTTTGAAGCCTGCTACCCATTCCTTTCCTTTGGTGTCCTCTAGTCCTTCTTTATGGGAACTAATGAAGAACTTTTCTGTATGAACCCTCTCCACCCAACCCCTGCTTTTAGAGACCTCTATCCTGTCCCCCCTCCGTCTCCTCTTTTCTAAGCTGAGAAGTCCCAGTCTCTTTAGCCTCTCTTCATATGGGACCTGTTCCCAACCCCTGATCATTTTAGTTACCCTCCCCTCTCCCACCCTCTCTCTTCCCCTCTCCCACCTCCTTTTCCCAGTCTCCCCCAGTTTTGTTCAATAAAGACAGATTCCATTTTTGAACACAATTGTCCATTATTTTGTACATCAAGAAAAGGGGCTAGGGAAGGGTAAATGGAAGGAGGTGAGGGAGGAATGGGTTAATCGCCCCCGATGGGGAGGACTGGGCTGGCTCTGCAGGCTCCTCGGGTGGAAGCTCTCCTGCAGCCCCGCAATTGCCCCCTCTCCCCAGATGGCAGCCTGCGGCAAGTGCAGCCAGTCTGATGGCCGAGTGCTGTGATGTGCCCAGTGTGGGTACTCCAGGCACTCCAAACCAGGACTGCTTTGCAAGCAGGGCACCCCTGAGAACTGTCTGTCCGGGGTGGGGTCGGGACCCTTTAAGCACAGCCCTCGGCTAGCCTGAGACAGCATCTCCACGCTGTAATTCCTCCTCTGATGCCCTGCCGGCACTGCTTCCGGCCATCCTTAAGCCTGGTTCAGGGTCCACTTAATGTGGACATGCTAGTTCGAATTAGCAAAACGCTAATTCAAACTAGTTTTTTAGTCTGGATCCGTTAGTTCGAGTTAGCTTAGTTCGAATTAACTAATTCAAACTAAGTTAGTTCGAATTAACATTGTAGTGTAGACATTCCCTTAGAGACTAACAAATTTATTAGATCATGACCTTTTTTGAGTAAAACCAACTTCATCAGAGGAACTGACAAAATAACAAATAATATGCTAGTACTTTATAGACTAACAAAACATGTAGATTGATAATGAGCTTTCATGGGCACAGCCCACTTCTTCAGATGACCGGAATGTTGGATGCTTAGGATGAAAATAAATAGGGAACATGAGAGAGGTGGTGAAAGAACAGTTAGAGTTACCTGTTGAGTTGGCCATTTGTCTCCAAAAGAATTTTATCACCCAATTACAGGGAGAGACAGCTGAACTGAAGTTCATTTTACAAGTTCAACACTATCAACTTAGGCTTGAATAAAGATCTTACCTGGTTAACACATTACAAAGATAATTTCCCTACCTTTGATACTCACATCTATATATCAAATGCTATGACTGACACACATCCATCCTGACTTAATTGTCTTAATTAACACTGGACCTACAAATGATAGGTAACTTCTTTTGATATTATATATACCCTGGATTCTATAATTTCCATTCCGACTCATCTGATAAAGTGGGTTTTAAGCACAAATGCTCATGACCTAATAAATCTGTGCTACAGAACTGCTCATTGTTTTTAAAGTTACAGATTAACAGGGCTACCCCTTTGAGACTTTTCAGGTAACCAAATCACCAATGCTTAGAAGTCAATACAGTTGTTAATTCTTTTGAAGTTTTGCCTTCACCATACTCTAACAATATTACTGGCAACCTGTGGGAGGGAAATTCACACAGGAAAAGAGAATTAAAAAAAACCTTTGGAGGTAGATAAACACCTCAGTCTTGACTCTGAGAGAGAAGCACTTCAGAGGTTGGGATGTCTGTGATAATTGTCTTTTATTGTTTTAAAGGTTGGCTTGATTTTGTCATGAGGAAGTTGATCTGAGTCACTCTGTCCCCTACTGGAGTCAGCTTCAGAAGGGCACTGTGAAAGTTTTGAACACAATTAGGCCTGCAGAATAATCCTTGTTGATATGGGGGGAGAGGAAAAGAGGAGGGAGAGGAAACCTGGAGACCCAGGCTAAAAAGAGTGTTAACATAGGATTCACTCTGAGGCTAGGTATACACTCCAGAGTTTTTGTACAAAAATGGTCATTTTTTCACAAAAACTCGGGAAGCGTCCATACCTCAAACACATTTTTGCACAAGTAAACAAACAAAGGGTTTTTTCCAGTGTAGGTATTTCTTTCTATAAGGAGTAACTCTTTTTTGCACAACAGCTCGTGCACAAAAAGGTGTGTATGGATGAGGAAGAGGAATTTTTTGTGCAAAAAGAGGAAATCGAAAAAAGCACAGGTGACCTGGTGGCCATTCTGTAAATAGCAATTAGAGTTTCCTTTTGAGAGAGTGTCCATGCAGTCTGGACACTCTCCTGAACAAAAGCGCATCACTTTTTCAATGCACTTTTGCAGTGTGGACGCACTCTTGTGCAAGAAGTTTGTGCGGAAGATTTCTTCCACAAAAGGGTTCTTGTGCAGGATGCCTGTAGTGTAGATATAGCCTGAGAGATGACACAATCTATAGAATTAATGAGATACTGAAGCCTTGCCTATTGAGTTGGCTTCTAATTGAAAGTGATAGAAAATAATTTTCTAAGGCTGTGTCTAGACTACATGCCTCTGTCGGCAGAGGCATGTAGATTAGACACATAGGCAAAGGCAAATGAAGCCGCGATTTAAATGATCGTGCTTCATTTACATTTACATGGCTGCTGCGCTGAGCCGACAAATAGCTGATCAGCTGTTTGTCGGCTCGCATGCTAGTCTGGACGTTCCCCCTGTCAACATCAAAGCCCTTTGTCGGCAGCCCAGTTATTCCTCGTGGAATGAGGTTTACCGGGGCTGCCGACAATGGGCTTTGATGTCGACAGGGGGAACGTCCAGACTAGCGTGAGAGCCGATGAACAGCTGATCAGCTGTTACATGCCTCTGCCGACAGAGGCATGTAGTTTAGACGTACCCTAAGAAGGTTACATTGAGTGACTATTAAAAAAAAACTTAAGTCAATGTCAATAGTAAGAGAAACTGACCTTGCTTTGATTTCTCCTTTCAGAGATTTCCAACTAGTCTTCCCATTTTTATCAATTTATTTCTAATTAAGATAGATACACTGTCCTTAGAGGTTTGAAGGATTTTCTGAGCTGTCCATAAAAAAAGCTAGATTTTCTCCAAGTTACGTTGCCTGCAAAGTGATAATACAGAAAGCATACTCATTGCTTACTCAATGACTAAGCATATTATCATGTGAGAGAAGTTAGTTTGGCAGGAAACAAAAATCTTTCACATCCTATTCACAGCAAGTGAATTTCAGATGCGGTGTGGCACAGTCCTTACCTGAACTCCTATTAAAGTCATTTAAGATTATCCAAAACAGCAAAATAAACAATTCATTTGATTTAATACATTTTCCCCAGATCAAGCAAAATGTATCTATTATATTTATATTTGCTATGTATTTGTATAGCCCATGTGTGTGATTTCTGAGATTACATTGTTTTTCACAGAAAATCCTAAAGTGATTTAACCTGTCAGTAGTTTAAACCATATATAACCACAGATCAACCAACAAAAAAACAAACAAAAAAAGCAAAAACTTTTTTTTCCTCAATGAAAGACAGCTATGATTAGGAACACGGGACTTTCATTAACTCTCTTTCAATCATTTTAATTTCTTACAGTGACTAATTGTGATCCTGTGTTTTGAAGACTTCAAGTGAAAAAGCATACATGAAGTTAGTTAGTTATTCCTTTATTTCTTTAGTGTACTGAGCAAGATATATTTATATAGTCTCAATGGAGTAGCCATGTTTGTCTGTACCTTTAAAAACAACATGTAATCCTGTAGCATCTTAGCCTTCCTCAGTGGTCCCCAACGGGATGCCCGCAGGCACCATGGCACCCGCTGGGTCATTTCTGTGCGCCCGCTGAGTGATCGGGGCCAGCCCCGCCCCCAGGCGCATGGCACAGGGGTGGCCCCAACCCTGGATGTGCAGTGCGTGGGCTGTGCCAGCTCCTGGGCATGCAGTACAGGAGTAGCGATGGCCCCGGGCATGTGGCGTATGGGCAGCCCCATCCCGGGCATGTGGCACAGGAGCGGCGCCAGCTTCGCGAGTGCGGCACATGGGTGACGCCAGCACCGGATGCGCGACGTATGGGTGGCCCTACCCCCAGGCGCATGCGCAGCCCTGCCCCCGGGTGCCCAGCAGCCCCAAAAGTTTGGGGATCACTGCAGTAGGGAATTATTTCAAAATGACACCCCTTATTTCCAAATAACAAGCGGTGTGTCCACACTATCCATCCCATTATTTTGAAATAACAGGCTGGTTATTTCAAAATAATAACTCCTGCTTTCCATGAGGAATAATGCTAATTTTGAAAGTTATTTTAACATAGCAGTAGTGTGGATGCTCTGGTGCCACGACTCTCCAGAGTTATTCAGACTAATTACTCTCCAGTGCTTTCTGGGCTCTAAATTGAGGTAGCATGTCCATGTTGGCAGAGCCTGCCTCAGATTAATTTTGAGCTTTCCCTATAGTGTAGACAAACTACTGCAAAATTATTTTGGGAGTTATTATTTCAAAATAAGTTATTTTAACTAATTTCCTAGTGTAGACATGCCATTATAGCATCATGAATTTTTGTGGCCAAAACCCACTTCTTCAGATGAAATGATTTTTTATTTATATTTATATCTTTCAATGTAAGTTCACCAATGGGCTTTTCCCTTTCAAAAGCTCTAAATTTATGAACTGTACACAGAGAAATCAATTAGGAATATATCTGGTTCTTGTTACCACATAGGTCAGTTTTCACACTTGGCTGATTATTCAGATATATTCTATACTGACTTTTTATGAGAACAGTGGTCATATGTAATCTAAAGTATTTACATTTTCAGTGTAAGATGTATACACAGGAAACTAATCTCTTGACCTCTCTACACTTCTTATTTGAACTGTATGTTACATTATGGATTTAACCTTTAAAATGTGCACTGATGATTAAATACTCACAAATGAGGTACTGTAGCATGTAGATTCATAGATTCGCAGTTACGAACGGGGCTCGCCCCGGAGGACATGGACCTGCCTCGCTGCCCGAGCCCCTCCGTGGCTTTGCAAAGTCTCGGGGGAAGCCGGCAGCGGGGCAGCCCAGACGCCCCGCAGTTGTCCCGCTGCTGGAGTCCTCAGGGGCTTTGCTCCCCGTCTCCCTGGTCTGCTGGTCTCCAGGGGACCAGGGAGACAGGAAGCAAAGCCGCGGAGGACCCAGGCGGCGGGACCGCCGTGCGTCTCGGTCCGCCGCCCGCGTCTTCCTGGTCTGCTGGGGTGGGGGGGGTGCAGCTAGTATGCCACTCCCCCCTCCCCCCCAGCAGACTAGTCTTTTCTCCGGACGCCTGTGGCAGAGCAGCTGGGGTGCTGCTGGACCAACCCGGCAGCACCCCAGCTGCTCTGCCCCAGGCTTCCTGATTCAGCCGCTGCTAGTCAGTTTCAGCAGCGGCTGAATCAGGACGCCTGCAGCAGAGCAGATGGGGTGCTACTGGGTTGGTCCAGTAGCGCCGAGGAGCGGCGCTACTGGAGCAACCCAACAGCACCCCAGCTGCTCTGCCCCAGGCATCCCCAATTCAGCTGCTGCTGAAACTGACCAGCGCTGACTACAGGAAGCCCGAGGCAGAGTTGCTGTGCCCCAGGCTTCCTCGAATCAGCTGCTGATCAGTTTCAGCAGCAGCTGACTTGGAGACGCTTGGGGTTCTTAAGTTGATTCTGTATTTAAGTCGGAACTGGCGGTCAGTTTCAGCAGCGGCTGAATCTGGATGCCAGTTCCGACTTACATACAGATTCATCTTAAGAACAAACCTACAGTCCCTATCTTGTACGTAACCCGGGGACTGCCTGTACTTTTTAAGACCAGAAGGTAACATTGTGATAATCTATTCTGACTTCCTTCATATTTGCTTCAAGTATTCAAGCATTAAAGATTTTCCGTGATGGACAATACATCATAACTCATGGTAAATTGCTCCTATGGTTATTAAACAATGTCATTTATAATCATCTGTATGTTTATATCGCAAGTTGAAAGTGAATAGGACACCAAAGTATACTTACTTTGCTTTCTGGTCCTTGAAAGTCTTTTGCTATAGATTTTTTTCCTATGGGAAAATACATTTGTCTGTTCAAGAAATACTTCTTTATTGGAATGGATGACCTGATATTATTACGCAGATTCACCCATTTTGGAAGAAAAAAAAAGGACTATAAATGGAAACAAAATCAGGAATGTTTTCAGACTTCTAACTTTTCGTGGCTGGGAGATAATATGTATTGTGATACTCCCTCCTGAAGAGAAAAACAGGAAGGTCAGGCTCCAAAATTCTATGCATATCAAGTATCCATAAAAGATTTTGTTTTCCACACTGTTCCTACTGTTCCCTGCGGATCACCATTGGAAAAATTCCGACAAAGACTTCTCAGCCTGAGTCTGTTTTTGGAATCTCCCTGTTATGATTATGTGGTGCCTCTCTCCTGTACAAACACTGCAGCAAAATAAATAAGGGATTGGGAAAGGATATACATACTCCCACCCCTCCATTCCAGTTCCCAGTCACCTCTTTCCAAATATAGATAGCCAAATTCACAGAAGCCTCTCACTTGGGTGCACAGCTGAATTAGGGAGTATAGCAGAGGGAGCTAAAACCAGAGCTCACCAATCAATTAAGAGCAGATACATACATACACATTTTCCACTCCTTTACAGATCAACAGGGTTCAAATCTAGTCCATAGTTCTCACACATGTAGTGCATTATATACATACATAAGAATATAAGAATGGCCATACTGGGTCAGACCAAAGGTCCTTCTAGACCAGTATCCTGTCTAACGACAGTGGCCAGCACCAGGTGCCCCAGAGAGGGTGGACCGAAGACAATGATCAAGTGATTTGTCTCCTGCCATCTCTCTCCAGCCTCTGAAAAACAGAGGCCAAGGACACCATTTTATCCCCTGGCTAATAGCCTTTCATGGACCTAACCTCCATGAAATTATCTAGCTTCTCTTTAAACTCTATTATGGTCCTAACCTTCACAGCCTCCTCTGGCAAGGAGTTCCACAGGTTGACTACACGCTGTGTGAAGAAGAACTTTCTTTTATTCGTTTTAAACCTGCTACCCATTAATTTCATTTGGTGTCCTCTAGTTCTTCTATTTAGAGAACAAATAAATAACTTTTCTTTATCGGCCCTCTCCACACCACTCATGATTTTATATACGTCTATCATATCCCCCCTCAGTCTCCTCTTTTCTAAACTGAAAAGTCCCAGTCGCTTTAACCTCTCCTCATATGGGACCCTCTCCAAACCCCTAATCATTTTAGTTGTCCTTTTCTGAACCCTTTCCAAGGCCAAAATATCTTTTTTGAGGTGAGGAGACCACATCTGTACACAGTATTCAAGATGTGGGCGTACCATAGTTTTATACAGGGGCAGTAAGATATTCTGTGTCTTATTTTCTATCCCTTTCCTAATAATTCGTAGCAACCTAATTTGCCTTTTTGACCGCTGCTGCACACTGCGTGGAAGTTTTCAGAGAACTGTCCACAATAACTCCAAGATCCCTTTCCTGATTTGTCGTAGCCAAATTAGCCCCCATCATACTGTACATATAGTTGGGGTTATTTTTCCCAATGTGTATTACTTTACACTTATCCACATTAAATTTCATTTGCCATTTTGCTACCCAATCACTGAGTTTGGTGAGATCTTCTTGGAGTCCCTCACAGTCTGCTTCTGTCTTGACTATCCTAAACAGTTTGGTATCATCCGCAAACTTTACTACCTCACTGCTTACCCCTTTCTCCAGATCATTTATGAATAAGTTAAAAAGGATTGGTCCCAGGACTGACCCTTGGGGTACACCAATAGTTACCCCTCTCCAATCTGAAAATTTACCATTTATTCCTACCCTTTGTTTCCTGTCTTTTAACCAGTTCGCAATCCAAGAAAGGACCTTCCCTCTTATTCCATGGCCATGTAATTTACACAAGAGCCTTTGGTGAGGGACCTTGTCAAAGGCTTTCTGAAAATCCAAGTATACTATATCTACTGGATCCCCCTTATCCGCATGCTTGTTAACCCCTTCAAAGAACTCTAAGGGTATGTCTACACTACCCTCCTAGTTCGAACTAGGAGGGTAATGTATGCATACCGCACTTGCTAATGAAGCCCGGGATTTGAATTTCGAGGAGTAACGGTAGTTCGGAATAGGCACCCTAGTCCGAACTACCTAGTTCGAGCCCCGTGTAGCCGCGCTACACGGGGTTTGAAGCAGCGGGGATTTAAAAATGGCGGCTCCCCGCTTATGCTAATGAAGCCCGGGAAATTCAAATCCCGGGCTTCATTAGCAAGTGCGGTATGCATACATTACCCTCCTAGTTCGAACTAGGAGGGTAGTGTAGACATACCCTAATAGATTAGTAAGACAAGATTTACCTCTACAGAAACCATGTTGACTTTTGTCCAACAAATTATGTTCTTCTACATGCTTCACAAATTTATTCTTTACTATTGTTTTGACTAATTTGCCCGGTATAGAAGTTAGACTTACCGGTCTGTAATTGCCAGGATCGCCTCTAAAGCCCTATTTAAATACTAATTGTGTACTACTACCTAAGGGCTGTCAAGCACAGTTAACCTACATGATTAATTACAAATCATTAGTCATGATTTAAAAAAATGAATCATGATTAATCATAGTTTTAATCACACCATTAAATAATAGAGTATCAATTGAAATGTATTATATATTTTTTTCTACATTTTCAAATTTGTTGATTTTAATTACAACACAGAATGAAAAGTGTACACTCCTCACTTTATATTATTTTTGTTGCAAATATTTGCACTGGAAAAATAATAAATAATTTTATTTTTTATTTTTCAATAGTGCAATCTCTTTATTGTGGAAGTGCAACTTACAAATGTAGAAAAATTGTATTTACTTAATTGCACTCAAAAATAAAACCTCACAAAACTTTAGAGACTACAAGTCCCACTGGTCCTACTTCTTGTTTTGCCAATTGCTGACACAAACTAGTTTGTTTACATGTACCAGAGATGATGCCATCCACTTCTTTACAACATCACTAGAAAGTGAGAACTGCCATTCCCCTGGGATTTTTGTAGTTGGTATTACAAGATATTTACATGCCAGATGTGCTGAACATTAGTTTTCCCCATCATTCTTTGGCCTCCATTCCAGAGGACATGCTTCCATGATGATGATGCTCATTAAAACCAATGCATTAATTAAATTTGTGACTGAACTCCTTGGAAGAGAATGTCTTTGGATTTGTTTTACCTACATTCTGCCACATATTTCATGTTACAGCAGTATCAGATGATAACTCAACATAATTACTTTAAAAACACTTTCACTGCAGATTTGACAAAACACAAAGAAGGTACCAATGTGAGATTTCTAAAAATAACTACAGCACTCAACCCAAGGTTTAAGAATCTGAAGTACCTTACAAAATTTGAGAGTGGTGAGATGTGGAACATGCTTCAGAAGTCTTAAACACAATATTCCAATCTGGAAACTACAAAACCCACACCACTATAAAAGAAAGTCAAACTTCAGCTAGGGGCTTCTGGTTCAGATGGTGAAAATGAACATGTATCAGTTGGCACTGCTTTGAATTGTTATCTAGCAGAACCCATCAGCAGTATGAACACACGTGCTCTGGAATGGTAGTTGAAGCATGAAGGGACTTATAAATCTTTAGGATATCTAGTACGTAAATATCTGGACACTGGTTACAATAGTATCATGTGAATAAAAGTGACAATGTGAACAAGAAGAAGTCAGCATTATTTCCTGTAAAAGTAAACAAACTTGTTTGAGTGTTCGGCTGAACGAGAAATAGAACTGACTCAACTTGTACCACTAAAGTTTTCAATTTATTTATTTTTTAGTCCATTTTTGTACATAATTCTACATTTGTAAATTTATATTTCATAGTAAAGAGATATCCTTACATTAGTTACATTAGGTAAATTTAAAAATACTATATATTTTATTTTTACAGTACAAATATTTGTAAGAAAATTCAATATAAATTTTACTGCATGCTTTGTATTCTGTTTTGTAATAGAAATTGATATGTTTGAAAAATGTAAAGTAAATATATTTAAATATATGGTATTGTATTATTAACAGTGATTCGCGTGATTAATCACATTTTTTAAATTATCTAATTACTCATGATTAATGTTTAATCACTTCACAGACCTATAGTATCTACTGTTGTTTCAGCAGGATTCCTGTTCAAACAATCATTGTAATATCCCTCAGAAAGAATGGTTACTAGATTGATTTGATTAAATAGAAAGAAACCTGAACCCAAACTCCTTATCAATCTTTTTGGCTTCTGAAAGATCAGCTACTTATATCTAGAAATGATTTGTTTTATATTTTCATATAGTTCTCTACGTAACAGTGTGAGCTTGAACTAAATGTGAAAGTTCCAAAATAACACACCGGGTTCTCTTGGTATATAATGAGTCCAGGGTTATAGAACCAAGCAGTTCAGACAGGTATAATAAGTATAAGAACAGCTGGATTTTTCCCCTAGCCTAGTTTTCAAAATTTCTGAGGTTAACCCTAAGCAAAATAGAATGGAGGTTTGCACTGTCATTGTCTCTGTTGCACTGTTTGTATAGATTAATTGTGTGCATTAATTTTCCAATTTAGTTCAGAAAATGTCATTACCACTAAATTACTTTTTTTTAAAAAAGCATTGATTACATTCTGAGGGAGGCATTTCTGTCAGAAGTAGGAGTCCAATTATCTCACCCATCACACACATACAAATCTCATTGAAAAGAATGGAAACTGCAGACATGTAGATGATGGAGTAATCAGGGGCCGCTGCTAAGTATTCAGGGTCTTTTGAACCAGTTTATTATTCATAGTTCTCTGAAAGCTAAGGTTAGCACAAGCCAGCTATCTCCATTCAGAAATTGATATTAAGGCTTTTAAAGCAGGAAATTATAACTCCACATGTTCAACAGTAGTAAAACATTTACAAATATTCCAAAAGATGAAGGCAGGTGAAATAATCTAAAAACTAGAAACCATGGTCATTGGAAAAGTCATTGAGTGAACAACACAGTGTTGTGGTTTCACTTCAAAATTCTTTCAAACTGTCTTTTTGATAATCTTGAGACTGTTTCAGTTATTTTTAAAAGACAAACCAAGATATCATTCAAAAACGTTGGGTTCCTATCATTTCAGGGTGTGTGGAGAGTGGTGAGGACGGCAGGGTGCACTGAGACATTAAGTGGTTTGGAACAAGAGCAAGCGGGACAGAATGCACACAGATTGCCCTCCTTCTTGCCATCATGGAGATTCCTGAAAAATACAACACAGCCCAAGGATATTCTCCTTATTTTATCCAAGCTAAAAACAGTGCTTGAGCATGCAGACGTATAATCAGGAAGGCCAACATGCAATTGGAATTGCAGCTGATAAGGAATAGGTAGAATACCAAGAAGAACAGGGAAAGTGTGGGACTCTCTGGGTATGTCTAGACTACATTCCTCTGGCAACAGAGGCATGTAGATTAAGCTACCCGGCATAGGGAAATGAAGTGGCAATTTAAATAATCGCTGCTTCATTTAAATTTAAATGGTTGCCGCGCTGAGCCGATCAGCTGTTTGTCGGCTCAGCGTGGTAGTCTGGATGCTCCATGGTCAACATAAAAGGCATTTGTCGACCTCCCCAGTATGCCTCGTGGGATGAGGTTTACCAGAAAGGTCAACAAATGACTTTGATGTCAACCGTGGAGCATCCAGACTACCCTGCTGACAAACAGCTGATCGGCACAGTGCGGCAGCAATTTAAATTTAAATGAAGGGGCAATTATTTAAATCGCGGCTTCATTTCCCTTATGCCAAGTAGCCTGATCTACATGCCTCTGTCGCCAGAGGCATGTAGCCTAGACACACCGTTGCTGAATGGGAAGACAATCTAAAGACCGGTGATGTGGAAAAAAAATGAAAGTGCTTAATGCTTTTATTTTTAAACTTCTGAAAAAATATCAGCACAGTAGGGGAAGGAGGAGAGCAATCCCGAGAAGTGATAGGACTAGCTGGATGTATGGAAGTCCATGGGTCTGGATCTAATGCATCCAAAGTAGTTGAGAGAATTAGCTGATGTTATCAGAGAGTCATTGGCCATTATTTTTGAAAACTCATAGCAATAGGGAGAGGTTCCAGAAGATTGGAAAAAAGCAAATGTAGTGCCCATCTTTAAAAAGGAGAAGGGGGATCCAGGGAACTACAAACTAGTCAGACTCACATCAGTCCCTGGAAAAAATCATGCAGCAAATCCTCAGCTGATCCAATTTGAAACACTTGGAGGAAAGGAAGTGATCAGAAACAGTCAACATGAAGTTGACAAGGACAAGTCATGGCTGACCAAATTAACGGCAACAATTGGCTCTGTGGATATGGAGAAGGCAGTGGAGGTGATATACCTTCACTTTAGCAAAGCTTTTGATATGGTCTCCCCACGGTATCCTTGCCAGCAAGTTAAAGAAATATGTCTTGGATGAATGGATAAGTGGATTGAAATCTGGGTAGATCATTAGACTCAGCAGGTAGAGGTCAGTGGCTCAATGTTTAGTTGGTAGCCAGTATCAAAAGGAATGTCCCATGGGGTCATTCCTGCAGCCAGGTTTTTTCCCCCAAAAAAATCTTCATTATCTGGATAATGAGATTGATTGCACCCAGGAAGTTCACAGATTATATTAACCCAGGGGGAAACATAGATATGCTAGAGCCATGGTATCCAACCAGTTCTGAAGCAGTAGCCACTATAGTGGCTATAGCAAACTAGCCATACTCAACCAGCCAAATAGCCACATTGTTCAAGCCAACTAACCACACTCAATTGGATAAATAGACACATGTGGCTAGTGGTTAGCATGTTGTAAACCACAGCACTAGAGGGTTGGGATAGGGTCCCCAGTGACCTAGACAATTTGGAGGATTGGGGCAAAAATATATGATGAGGTTCAACAAAGTTGAGAGTAGAGTCCTTCACTTAGGATTAAAGAATCCCACAAACTGCTACAGGCTGGGCACAACTGGCTAAGGATCTTTGGAGTACAGTAGACGAGATGCTAGACATGAGTGAAAATTGTGCCCTCGCTGCCAAGAAAGGCTAAAGGCATATTGGGCAGCATTAGTAGAAATGTAGCCAACAGATCTAGGGAAGTGATTGCTCCCCTCTATTTGATACCGGTGAGGTCACATCTGGAGTATTGTGTTCAGTTTGGGGCCCAACACTAGAGAAAGGATGTAGACAAATCAGAGAAAGTCTAGCAAAGGGCAACAAAAATGATTAGGGGACTGCAGCATATGACTTATGAGGAGAGGCTGAGGGAATTGCGATTATTTAGTCTATAGAAGAGAAGAATGAGAAGGGATTTGATAGCAGCCTTCAATTACATGCAGGAAGGTTCCAAAGAGCATGAAGCTATGCTATTCTCAGTGGTGGCAAATGATAGAACTAGAAACAATGGTCTCAAATTACAATGGGGAAGGTATAGGTTGGACATTAGGAAAAACTCCTTCACTAGGAGGGTGGTGAAGCACTGGAATGGATTGGCCCAGGAGGAGGTGGAATCTCTATCTTTAGAGGTACTTAAGGTCAGGCTTGATAAAGCCCTGACTAAAATAATTTAGAAGCTCCAGGGGATAGCTGAGTTAGTCTGTACAGGATAAACTTAAAAAAGAAAACCTGGTCTGGTAGCACTTTATAGATAACAAAACATGTAGATGGTATCATGAGCTTTCATGATACCCATTTCTTCAGATGAAGAAATAATTTAGTTGGGGGTGGTCTTACTTTGAACAAAGGTGCTGGACTAGATGACCTCAGGAGGTCTCTTCCAATCCTAATATTTTATGATTCTATGATTTCACATGTCTGAGAGCATCTACAACAGGGGTGGGCAAAATATGGCCCGTGGGCCGGAACCAGCCACCAAACCGCTCGATCCAGCTCATGGACAAGAGGGAGCTCCCTGCTTGTCCCATATTCTTGGAGTGGCTTGTCCCACCAAAAATTGTTGCACATTCCTGATCTACAACAGTATTACATGATCATATTTTAGTGACTTCTCATGTCCTGAAACTTATAGGTTTTGGAAAGTCACACTTGACTTAACTGTATTCTTTAGAAGCAAAATTGTCTGTCTTTGAACAGCATGCTGATAATAGTATGTGAATTAATTAAATTGCCCAGGAAATTCAAAGCAAATTCTCAAGTCCAACTCCTTAAATATTTAAGAGAATATTGTTCTTCTTGAACAAATGAAACAGTCCTAATTTCTGTGGTTCACAATGTAACAGATATTAGTTTTATTGTATTACATTGGCAATAAAAGGAGTCAGGAATGGTAATGGGAAGTGGTGGCCCAGCCTATGCCACTTCTCACAGCACTTATTAGCAGGGAAAGATAAACCATAGCAACTGAGAGGTGAAAGAGGCCATATCTGTAGATGCTCAGGTAACAAACTTTCTGATGGCCCACCAGCAGCTAACCCTGATGAACCACATCCCCGATAAAGACCCAGAATTTAGTCATTGAGGATTTTCAGCAAACATTACACAGGGTCAACTTTCCCACAATCAGGTCCAAATAGAACAAAAAGAATAAATTTTATTATTAAAACACCAACTTTATAAAATGTTATTACCATTATGTTTCCTTATCATTGTAACAATTTAATTTCTACAACATAACATGTCTACTTTATAATTCAAATATATTATCTTCACAGTTATGCATAGACATAAATAAAGAAAACAACTTAAATCTGAACAGGTGAATCCCCACAGAAACACAGCAAGAAGAAACTCAAGATTTCCTAAAAATTCAGGCTAAGATCACTCAAGTCTCATTGGGTATGTCTACACTAGCCCCCTAGTTTCGAACTAGGGAGGCTAATGTAGGCATTCAAACTTGCAAATGAAGCCTGGGATTTAAATATCCCGGGCTTTATTTGCATATTCCTGTCCTGTCACCGTTTTGAAATTCCACTAGTCTGAAGTAACTGCCCGCAGCTACACTAAGTCTTTAGTTCGAATTAACTGTTACTCCTCCTGGAATGAGGTATAACAGTTAATTCGAACTAAGGACTTAGTTCGAATTTCCGTTTCACTGCCGCGTGTAGCTGCGGGCAGTTACTTTGGGCTAGTGGAATTTCAAAATGGCGACCGGACGGGAAAATGCAAATAAAGCCTGGGATATTTAAATCCCAGGCTTCATTTGCAACTTCAAATGCCTATATTAGCCTCCCTAGTTCGAAATAGGGGGCTAGTGTAGACATACCCATTTATAGTTGTTGATCCTCAAAATCTATAGTCTGCTGTCATCCACCTACTGTTAATTATTTCCAGCCTCTGACAAATAGAGGCTAGGGTCAACATCCCTGTCCATCCTAGCTAATAGCCACTGATGTATCAGTGTATCACATTCTTTTTTGAACCTACTATAGACTTGGCCTTCACAAAACCTTCTTGCAAGGAGTTGCATTGGTTGACTGTGCGTTGTGCAAAGAAATACTTCCTTTTCGGGGGCGGGGGGAGGGGAGGATTTAAACCTGCTGCCCATTAATTTCATTTGGTGACCCCCCCCCTCCCCAGTTCTTGTGTTCTGAGAAGGAGAAAATATTACTTCCTTATTTACTTTCTCCACATCAGTCATGATTTTATAGACCTCTACCATATCCCACTTTCTATGTCTTTTCCCAAGCTGAAAAGTCCCAATCTTATTAATATGTCCTCATATGACAACCATTTCATACCCCTAATCATTTTGTTGCCCTTTTCTGAACCTTTTCCAATTCCAGTATATCTTTTTTGGACAAGGTGACCCCATCTGCATGCAGTGTTCAGTGCATGCAGTCCGTGGTTGTACCATGGAATTATACTGAGGCAATATATTTTCTGTCTTATTATCTATCCCTTTCTTAATTATTTCTAATGTTCTGTTTGCTCTTTTGACTGCTTCTGAAATCATTTGCTCAAAGTCACTCAAAAATTCTGTGGCAGAGCCCAGAAATAAATGCAGATCACCCATGTTTCCAGTTTTGTGCTCTAGCCATATGACCATCCTAACTCTCTATATTAAATTAAATCTAGCTCTCTATTTTAAATTAAAATTGGTTCACTTCTGATATTTTCTCCATTAAATGGAAATTGTAGTTCACTAATGCAGTGACATATGATGAAGTCAATATCTGAATGGTTCCATTATAATTTGCAAGAAAAAAGGCAAAGTAATACTGGAACCTATTATCAATTACCTATTATTTTCTCAGTTTTTTTCATAACATGGTAGCTGTTCAAGCAGCAACTAGATACATTTGGAGTGATTTCAAAAATGCCTCTATGCAAAGAAAAGTGCTGTTTGATGAATTATACTCTCACTGTAAAGCACCCAACCAATCACAAAACAGGGATGCAATTTCATGCCTTTATAACTAATATTTCAAAAATAGGCATGATTTGAATTTAACACTTGTCAGCAGTGATCATACTACCCATCTTTCCCCTTTCTAAGAAGATCTCAGCGTTTGGCTTTCTCAGTTCATTAAGGATTTAGTCCTTCAGATGTGCAAAAGTGGCTGTAGGATGAGACATGTTAAGAAACTCTGATCTGACAGTCACTCCTTTCTTGCTTTCACCTAGCAAGATGGAAAGGAGACAATCCAAAAGTTTAAGAGGGGCAGTCGTGTTAGTCTGTAACTGGAAAAACTTTAAAAAAACAACAAGTAGTCTTGCATAACCTTAGAGATTAACAAAAAATGTAGATGGTTTCATGAGCTTTTGTGGGCACAACCCACTTCTTCAGATGAATGGAGTTTAAGGGGTCCAGTTTTTAAATAAATAGCACAGAGGCATTGGGGGGAAAGAGGAGGAAAAAGAAGAGAAAAGGGGGAAAGAAATTTTCAATTAGAGCATCCATGCTAAATGACGCTGATTAGAATACTTAATAACCACTTTAAGTACCCTTTGTTTATTTTTTATGTCATTAGTACGTGGAATGTAGTGGGCCATAAGGATGTGGAGACAATCCAATTTGTTTACCACTTCTGTGGATGTGAATTTGTCTCAGATCTGATGAATTGTCAGGAAGCTGATAGTTCCTCATTTTATTAGGGTCAGATCCTGAAATCCTTACTGATGATAACACTTTCCTCTTCATATAGCTCCTCAAATTTCAGTGGGATGGCTTGCAAATTTAGCTACTTCCTCAGCATAAGTTAGAGTGTCAGACTATGTGCCAAAAAATCTTCATGCACATTAGCATTGGGATTTATGCACATAGGGTACATCTACACAGCAGGGCTATTTCAGGATACCGGAAGTATCCCAAAATAGCTACCCTGTGTGTTTTGAATGCTCTTGCTATTTGAAGATAGGTTTCAAACTAGTGGACACACTATTTCGGCATCCCTGCAACCCTCGTTCTACGAGAGTTAAGGGAAGTATCAAAATAGCGCATTATTTCCAAATTTGGCACTGTGTAGATGCTCCAAATTTCAAAATATGCTATATTGAAATTCAATCAAAATAAGATATGCAATTTTCATAGTGCAAATTGTGTACACAATAAAATTATGTATCTTATTTCGAGTTTAGGATGCTGTGTAGAGGCACCCTTAGAAATTCATATAATCCATAGATCATTAAGCTAGAAGGGAGCAATATGATGATTTATTCTGACATCCTGTATAATGCAAGCCATAGCGTTTCCTTTAATTAATTTATGTTTCAAAATACTGCATATCTTTTAGGAGACCAGATTACTCTTAATTTTAAATGTCAAGAGATAGAGAATCCACCATAGCCCTTGGTAAGTTGGTTAAATACCCTCACATTTTAAAATGTGAATCTTATTTCTAGTTTGAATTTGTCTAATTACAAATTCCAACAATTGGACCTTTTTATATCATTGTCAACTAAATTGTGTTCCTAGATGAGCCTAGTGTTCCCTTTCTCCATAACAGTTACTTTAAATCAATTGCATATTGACAAGAGTACCAAAAGTTTTCAAAGCTATATTAAGTGGACATCATATGAATTATTTAGTGGTAGTATATTTTGCTTATAGGAGGAAAATGTAAGGTTGGTTTTAACCACAAATCAGCTTACTTGGTAAAATACAGCTGATTATAAGTTGTAAAAGAAATCACAAGGAAAGAAGTGTAAGAGGAACATAACTGAACTCTTTACGGGTATAAAGGAAATATTGGCTATAGGCAGGGATGGAAAAAGTACCCAATAAGTTACTTGAGTAAAAGCACAGCTACTTTGAAAAAAAAATGTAATTAAGTACAAGTCAGAATATCTTTCTGGGAAACTACTGAAAAGTTACTTTCGTAAAAGGGATGCAAATTAGACGTATCACAATTGCTAAGGAAGTGGGGATTTAAATCCCCCCACTTCATTAGCATAAAAATGGCTGCCGCTTTTTTTCAGCACGGAGCTTTGCCGGAAAAAAGCTCCAGTCTAGACGTGGATCTTTCGGAAAATAAAGCCTTTTCTGAAAGATTCCTTATCCCTCTTAAAATAAGGGATAAAGGATCTTTCGAAAAAGGCTTTATTTTCCAAAAGATCTGTGTCTAGACTGGTGCTTTTTTCCGGCAAAGCTCCATGCTGAAAAAAAGCAGCAGTCATTTTTATGCTAATGAAGTGGGAGAGATTTAAATCCCTGCTTCATTAGCAATTGCGATACGTCTAATTTGCATCCCTTTTACGAAAAAGGGATGTAGTCTAGATGTAGCACTTGAGTAAAAGTACAAAAGTATCACATCTTAATTGTACTCAAGTATCCAGAAGTAAAAAGTAGCCGTCCTATGGACATCCATGGTTAACTACCCAAGTTATCATAGGGCACCGTTATTTTTCACACACACACACACACACACACACACACACACACACACACACACACACACACAATGTGCATATATATATATATATATATATATATATATATATATATATACTCAGGGCTCGACAAATAATATAATCTACTCGCCATGGGCGAGTAGATTGTAACCCGGAAGAGCCAGGTTCGGGCGGTCTGCGCATACGCAGATCACCGGACAGCGTGGCTGGCAAGCGGAACTCGCTGAGGTTCGGCAAGCCCTGTATATACTTATAAGTGTATGTATGTATGTGTATATATATACAGGGCTCGCTGAACTGTGGAGAGCCCCACTTGCCAGCCGTGCTGTCCAGCAATCTGCGCATGCGCAAATCATTCTGTGCATGCACAAATCGCCCAAACCCAGCTCTTCCGGGTTGCAATCTACTCACAGGTGAGTAGATTGCATTATTTTTCAAGCCCTGTATATATATATATATATATGCACGTGTGTGTGTGTGTGTGTGTGTGTATTATACACTATATACACACATACTGTACATTTATATTTCAAATCTGGAATTTAAATGTAGTTGCAGCCTTCATTTATAAAGCTAAAGAGTGACCAAATTAAATACAGAGTCAACTTACAGAAATGTATTTATTTTGTCCACTTTCAAAAGTGTGCATTGTTAGCATTTAACATTGTCATGATTACAAAAATGTTTCTTCAACCTTAGAAGCAGTTGATTTTCAAAATGATCAGAGCATTCCTCTCTCAGAACAAAATATGAGTCCAGCAACACTGAGGAGTCTTTCACTGTCAGCTGAAGCAGGAGGTGTGTTGGCCTTGATGAACATCTCCCTGATTGTAGGAAAGGACGATAGCAGATCCATGATGTCTGCTGAGCAGGATAAAAAAACATCAAGCTGCCTTTCACTTTCATTTGTGCAAGAAGACATTGAAGCAAAGATCTGCTGTTGTCCTTTCCTGCTATCAGGGAGATGTGCATCAGGGCCAATACACCTCTGCCTGCAATATATTTTCTGTTTTATCTAGTCCTTTCCTGATGTATCCCAATGTTCTGCTAGTTTTTTAGTTTTTAGACTGCCACTTCACATAGAGCAGGTGTTTTCAGGGAATTATGCACAATGATTCGAAGATCTCTTTCTTGAGTGGTAACAGCTATTTTAGATCCCATAATTTTTGTGTGCATACTTGAGATTATATTTTTCCATGTTCAATACTTTGCACTTATCAACAATGAATTCCATCTGCTATTGTGTTGTCCAATTATCTGGTTTTGTGAGATCCCTTTGTAACTCTTTGCAGTCAGCTTTGGACTCAATTATTTTGAGTAATATTGTAGTATCTGCAAATTTTGCCATCTCACTATTCTTTTCAAGAACCTTTACAAGTTGAACAGTACTGGTCAAAAAGCAAATCCCAGCAGCACAACACTCATTGTGACTGCTTCCTCTGCTCCCTAGCTTTTAAGTACCTAGCAATGTTTTCATGATGATCTAATGATCCTGTAATTATTTGAATGACCAGTCTTTTGTCGTTCTTAATCGCCCTGCCTCCCACTTTTTTTAACAAACTCCCTTCCCCAAAAAGCAAAGCTGCAAGGGATCAAACTCTATTGCAGTTAAAGCTGTCTTTGAACCCAGGGCATGCAGCTTTAAGCAGATGCAGACCTCAAGTATTAAATCCCAGGGTTCAAACTTGGTACTTAGCCCCCCCTAACAAGTTCCCCTGCACATGCAGCTGTGCTTTAGCAAATCAGAATGCTGGCTTGCTCAACTATCAGTGGGGTGATGAAAATAGTGAGTAACTAAGTGCTTCCAGAAATTGTAGTGGAGTAAAAAGTACAATATTTTCTAAGAATAAAAACCCTACATGAATAAAAGTTGACGTATCCCAAAAACAAAGTACTTGAGTAAAGTACAAATACCAAAATAATGTACTCGAGTAGTGTAACAAAGTATTTCTACTTAGTTACTTTCCACCTCTGACTATAGGTCTGAAATCAGTGTAATGTAAAATGTCAACATGAAATTTAAAGTTGTACTAGTGTTATTGATATCTAGGTAAAGTTGTTATGCTTCTTTATGGCTGG
This sequence comes from Pelodiscus sinensis, assembly GCF_052426305.1. Classification (NCBI taxonomy): domain Eukaryota; kingdom Metazoa; phylum Chordata; order Testudines; family Trionychidae; genus Pelodiscus; species Pelodiscus sinensis. The sequence continues at coordinate 266,901,175 of NC_143052.1, forward strand.
GAATTTGGGAACCAGTTTAATTTGTAAGACATTAACAATAAGTTGACCTTTTTTAATGATTGGAAGAGACTTGCTACTCAGTTGACAGTATATTATAATAAGAGGCACACATGTCACTTAACAGATTGCAATCAACTCAGATCAAAATGAGTTGAGCCCTTCCTGGTTGCCTTTCCAGACACAAAATATCATATCTGTATTCGAGACAATGAGGTTTAATAAATTATCAAATGATCCAGATTGCTTTGTATTAGTGATCTGTCCTCATTGTTATTTATCATTTTCACTATAGTCTGCCAACTTTTATCAGCAACATGATTCTATTTCCTTCAGCATTATTGATATAAATGTTAAATAATATAGAACCAAAAACTGATCCCTGTAGATCTCCATGGGAAACACACTAGCTCAGTGATGATTCCGTTTTACAATTATGTTTTCAGATCTATCCATTAATCAGTTTATAATCAATTTAATCTATGTCATGCTGCTTTTTTAATCTTTCTAGTTTTTAATAAAAATATCAAAAGCATTAAAAACGTAAAAATGGACTTACTGGGTCAGACCAAAGGTCCATCTGATCCTCTGGCAAGGAGTTCCACAGGTTGACTGTGCTCTGAGTGAAGAAAAACTTCCTTTTGTTTGTTTAAAACCTTTTGTTTGTTTTGTTTGTTTTTGTTTGTAATTGAAGACATCTAAATATGCTACATTAACACTATTATCTTTATCAACCAAACTTCTAATCTCATTTTTTTTAAAGATATAAAGTCTGTCTTATAGGGTCTGTTTTTCATAAATCCATATTTATTGGCATAAATTATATTACCCTCCTTTTATTTATTAATAAGAGTGTCTTTTAAGCCATTTAGTAATTTTGCCTGGAGCCAAAGTCATCCTGACAGGCCTAATATTACTCTAGTCATCCTATTTACACTTTTTAAATACTGGCAAAATGTTAGATTCCTTTCTTCCTCTGAAAATTCCCCTGTTTTTCAAGACTCACTGAAAATCAACTTCCCGGACCAGAGAGCTCTTCAAAGATCTTTTCAAATCCTTGGATGCTGATTTTAAAATATCTGACATTGGTAGCTGTTGTTTAGCATCCTCCTAAGCTACTTTGGGAGGCAGTTTCCCCATGACCATGGACTATAACTATGTCATCTGGCTTTTTCTCCAACACAGAAAAGAAACATTTATTAAACACTTTTACCTTTTCTCTGTTATTATCAATAATTCTATCATTTATATCTAGTAATAGAATAATACCGCTCTTTAGATATTTTTCCTAATATATTTTTCTAAAAAAAGCAAGACAAATAGCCTTCTTTAACTGTGCTGGATATAGATTTCCCCTTTAGTTCTTTTCATTCCCTTATTAATTTCTACAATATCTAGTCTATAACTTGTTTTCATGACCATTAACTTTTTTAACCTGCTTTCACTTCTTCTCTAATCCATTTTTAAAACCTATATAGTTTTCTACTTCAATTATCCAATCATCATCGCTCTACTGTACCTAATAAGATTGTTTGCACCACAATCTAGGTATTTGCGTAATATGAGTTTATGAGCGTAGTTATGTTAGTCTGGCACGTTAGAGGCTAACAAATGTATTAGGTCATGAGATTTTGTGGGTAAAACCCAGTTCAGCAGCTGAGTTGGAGTGGAAATTTTAGAATGCAGGGTATATATATAACAGCAAAAGAGGTTACCTGTCAATTGTAACTCCAGTGTTAATTAAGTCAATTAAGTCAGGATGGATGTGTCTCATTCATAGCATTTGATGTGGATAAGTGACTATCAAAGGTGGGGAAATTGCCACTGTAGTGATTTAACCAGTTAAAATCTTGTTTCAAGCCTAAGTTGCTAGTGTTTAATTTCAAACGAACTCTAGTTATGCAGTCTCCCTCTTTAATCAAGTGATACAATTCTTTTGTAAAGAATGGATACTTGAAAAACCATTAGTTAATATCCAGCGAGGTTAAAATGTTTCCCTGTAGCAGGGGTTGGGAACCTTTTTTGGGTCGGGGACTGAAAAATCAGTCAGGGGCTGCACACAAGTGAGAAGTGGAAAAAAAACCCTCACTGTGGCCCCCAAAAGAGAAGGAGAAAGACATTCCCCTTTCACACCAGAGCCTGGGGGCCTCGTCTAGTACATTTTTTGCACTACAGCCCCCTAGGAGGCAGCAGGGGAGGATAGGGTGTGGAGCACCAGCACGGTCTCCCCAATGCTGAGGGCCCTGAGCCTCTGGGGGTGGAACCAAGCAAGCCAAGGGCCTCAACCAGCCCTCTGATATGAGGACCCCCACCTCTGCCCTATAAGTAAGAGGAGGTTACTTACCTGTAATTGGAGGTTCTTAAAGATACATAGTCCTATCTGAAATCCATTGAGGATTTATGAATGAATGCCGTGTATCTGGAGATTTGTCAAGTAGCAGAATTCCTTTGTCCATGCATATACCCTTAACTTGCCTCAAGGTTTCATATGAGCTGATAAAAAGTTAGGCCAGACTGAGCAGCTCCAAATGCATGGTGTGCATGTGTAAAATCTCAGTGAAATATGAGAGCCCTTGAAGATGAGCCCTTTGTTATTGATAAAGACAAGCAAACTACTTCTTTGACATCGTAATACATCACTGAAATGCCAAATGTGTGTACAGCTTGTACATGTGGCTTTCTTTAACAACAATTAGACTGCACCTATGCTTTTTTGGGTGAGCTGAGGGGGTCAGTGCTCTCTAGAATTGAATGCACCTTTCAAAATTTGTAAGTTTCATAGTGAGTATATTCCTAAAAGCAGTGACTTCATGGTGAGTCTTACAGAAACATCCTTAGCAACAATAAGGCACAAATCTCTGTTTCAGTTTTCTGGGATTATTGTCAATATCAGGATGTTCATGCTAATCACTGAGGCTATGTCTACACAGCAGCATTATTTTGGAATAACGTTATTCCAAAATAACATGGTCTGAGTTTACACTACAAGCAGTTATTTCGACTTAATGTTGACAAAATGTCGAACTGGAGGACTTTGTACTCCGACTCCTGTAACCATCATTGTATGAGGAGTAAGGGAAGTCAGAGGAAGAGTGCTCTTTCTCGGACTTCCTGCTGTGTAGACAGTGCCAAAAGCCAAAGTAAGCTATTGCATCTTAAGCTGTGCAATTGATGTAGCTTAAGTTGCGTAGCTTATTTCGGCTATAGCCCTGCTGTGTAGACGTGCCCAGAGAGGCCTATTTTAGCTACTAAGGACTTCGTATAGGTACAAAACAACTGTCCTCCCTCACCAGATGCGTTCTAGGCAGCTCTCAGCTGACAGCTGAGCAACTTCTCTCAGCATTTCCAACCTAACAGGATTACCCTGCCATAATATCAGACTCATCTCTGCCTATATGTTCAATTACAATTTTGCATCTAACAGTAAGACGACATCCTACTTCATTTGGGAATCCAGATTCTCACACTATTCATGTGACTAGTCCTTTAAAGATGCATATAAGCCATATGACTGTATAAAGCACAGAAAATGAAACAGAAAAGTTTGAAAATCTTAACTTCTGTTCCACTAGGAAAAAAGAAACTTAACTATATTTATCAATGAGAACTGGTGGATAAGGCTAACATTTTTATTTATGAACCACATTATGTGCACTACAACATTTTGTCCCTTTGTTTGTACCATCGGTTTGGCTACGTCTACACTGCAATGCTATTTCTGGATACCAGAATATCCCAAAATAGTTATTCCACATCTTAACAGCAAGCCTATTATTTTGGATTCACTATTCTGACATCCCTATAAGCCGCATTCCATGAGGCCCAAGGGACATTTTGAAATGGCGAGTTATTTCAAAATAAGCTATTTTGTAAGTATCACTAAGATGACATTCTACTTCATTTGGGAATCCAGATTCTTACATTATTCATGTGACTAGTGCTTTAAAGATGCATATAAGCCATATGATCGTATAAAGCACAGAAAATGAAACAGACACGTTTGAAAATCTAAACTATTTAAGCTATAAACTATTTTGAAATAAGATACATAATTTGCATAGCTCAAATTGCATATCTTATTTCTAGCTCCAGTGCAGTATGGATGCACCCAAATAAAGACAAAAGATAACCTAAGAGCGGTGATTATTAGATAAAGCAAGCAAACAGGCTGCCAGTGTGCACATCTTCTTTATAATGGGGATGAACCTGTGAAGTGCAAGGTGCACTCATCTCCATCTGAGGTGAAAGCTAGTTAATGACACTCAGCCCCTCTTCACATGAAACCTCTGGACATGTGCTGAATTCGTTATGCAAACAGATTTATTGCAAGGTCCATGCTGACAGGAGAGGAGAAATTCCATTTATTCTTTCAGCCAGCTAAAGTGTTTTCTGAACCAAACTGCACAACTGGGAAAACAACTAGGAAATCAAATCTTAGGAAGAAAATTTAAAGAGCAAATCAGACTGATTGTGTGTGACTCCACTAAATGTTGCGATTTTCTAAAATGCCATGATAAGGTCCAATCTGTAAGAAATAGAGCATCTCTTATGAGGTTTTAAAAGATCCATTTCCAAAACCTCTCTACTTTCTTCACTTAACTCAGAGCAAATATTGGAAGCAAAGCTTTTTAAAGAGGTAATTAAAATTAAGAGTTTAATTGTTCAGTTAATATTAGATTCTCCATGGAGATGTTATGTATGTGCATCTCCTAGTATTTGATATTTCTCATTGGTTTTTCATCATAAATATCTTTTGATCATAGAATCTTAGAATCCGAGGGCTGGAAGAGACCTCAGGAGGTAAGAGACGATATAGCTACATTATGCATTTTTTTTTTTTTTTGGAAAAACGGCCATTTTTGCCTTCTTTCAAATGAAAAACAAAAGAATAGAGGTTTTTTTCTGGCTTTGGTAATCCTCTTTCTATGAGGAAGAAGCCTTTTGGAAAAAGGCGTGTGTGGATGGTGAAGAGGGTTTTCTTTCGAAAGAAGAGGCCTCCAGGAAATAACACAGGTGCTGTGGTGGCCACTCCGTCCAAAGTAATCACAACTCTATAGTTCCTGTCTCCTGGCCCCTCTTAAAGCTGCAGAAACCCTGGACAAGCCTTGTGGAAGGAAGCTGGCCTCAGAGCTTTCCGTTAAAAGCATTTGTGGAAAATCATACCAGTCTAGACGTAGCCATAGTGTTATACAAAGCCATACTGGGCCAGAAGGCATTAAAGGACAGTACTGGGCCATGTATCTCAGTGCCTTTGGCCCTTCAGACAGGACTGAAAAGGTAGCAACTCAGCTCAGAAAGGAAAGTGTGGAGAGGAGGACAAGCCTACTTAGAAGGGTATGTCTATATTGCAGAGTTTTTCCAGAAAAACGGTGCAATTTTTCTGGAAAACTACACGTATGTCCACATTTCAATTGCATTCTTTCGAAAGAAAGTCAAAAGAATTCAGGGAGTTTTCTGACAATGGTAAACCTCTTTCTACAAGGAAGAAGCCTTTTTCCAAAAGAGCTCTTTCAGAAAAAGGCATGTGTGAAGAGGGAAGAGGTTTTTTTTCGAAAGAAAAGGCCTCCAGGAAAAAACACACATGCCCTAGTGGCCACTCCATCCATAGTAATCACTATTTAAATGTGAGATAATGTCCAATCAATGTGAATGCTATCTTTTGAAAAAGCAGATCGCTTTTTCAATGAGATTTTGCTATATGGACGCTCTCTTTTGAAAGAAGTTTTTCCAGAAGATCTCTTCTAGAGAAGCTTCTTCTAAAAGAAGCCTGCAGTCTAGATATAGCTGAAGACTCCTGACAAAAGAGTGGGAGAAGTCTCCCTAAGAGAATAGGACTATAGACATATTTAGTATGTTTGGGGCTGGCAATTTTTTTGTAATCTTATCCGAGACCAGAAGCTGAGAGAGAGAAGTGGTGGTAGGAATTATGCCAGGGAGGGTAATTCAGGGGGCCCTATTAGAGGACAAAAAGTCCTTCTACCAGACAGAGTCATCCCAGTGGAATGGGCAGGCCTGGGTTCCCCCTACCTTTGCCACCCAGGCCACCAAAAAGACTATTACAGATATGTAAAGCTCTCTTCCCTCCATTGTTCATATATGGCACACAGAGAATGATAAAAATATGTATAAACCAGACATGGGGGCATGCCATGCATCGGATCATGAACAAATATGATCTATTCCTGAAATCTGTTTATTTTCCTCTCAGAACACATAACCACATAATCTCATAATGAAACATGAATCTGATTTTTTCAAATGATTTTGCCTTCCTACCCTTCACTGAGCTTTCCAATTTTTATCTGCATATTCATCATTTGTAATGCAGAATGTTCTTTTAGTTCAGCAGCAACATAAAGGGCTGTCAGCATTCATCTTATAAACTCACATTATTAGGAAAAACTTAAAAAACAACAAATAAACTAGTAGCACCTTAAATACTAACAAAGCGTGTAGATGGTATCGTGAGCTTTCATGGCACCTTAGAAACTAAGACATTTATTAGGTCATGAGCTTTCATGGGTAAATCCCAATTCATCAGATGAGTTTGCACTCTAACTCATCTGCTGAAGTGGATTTTATCCACGAAAGCTCATGACCTAATATATTTGAAAGTCTCCAAAGTGCCACAGGACTGCTCCTTGTTTTTTTAAACTTACAAACTAACATGACTAACCCTCTGGGACTTTTCACATTATTAGTAATATCAAATTAGATATTGCAATCTTAAGGAAAAAAGGAAATTAACTAAAGATTAATCCAAAAGACGATTTCTGTTTAGCTATTTTTGTGTTCAGAGAAAAGAGAAATGTCCCCAGACTAAACATTCTCTTTATTAAGAACGAGATTTGAACTGTGGGTGGTTCCATTAACATTTTTTTAATCTGTGTGTTCATGGGGCTTGAATGGGATTCTTGATATATTTCCTTACATAAACTATCAGAATGGACCTGTATGCTTCCCCTATGGAACCATCTTCTTTTTCTTCGCAGCAATGTCCCTCCACGTGATCTCCAATTAGATTATGAAATTCCGTGAACTGTGGAGGCCGATCAGGAATCATAGTACTCTAGAACTGGAAGGGACCTCGAGGTCATCAAGTCCAGTCCCCTGCCCTCACGGCAGGACCAAGAACCATCTATACCAACCCTGATAGGTGTCTGTCTAACCTGCTCTTGAATATCTCCAGGACTTCTCATTGTTTATCCAGTGATGGAGATTTCACAACCTCCCTAGGCAATTTATTGCAGAGTTTAACCACCCTCACAGTTAGGAAGTTTTTCCTAATGTCCAACCTAAACCTCCCTTGCTGCAGTTAAAGGCCATTGCTTCTTGTCCTATCCTCAGAGGCCAAGAAGAATAATCCCCCCCCCCCCCGTGAAATCCTTTTAGATACCTGAAAACCGCTATCATATCCCCTCTCAGTTTTCTCTTTTCCAAACTAAACAAACCCAATTTCTTCAGCCTTGCCTCTAAACACATGTTTTCTAGACTTTTAATCATTTTTGTTACTCTTCTCTGGATCCTCTCCAATTTCTCCACATCTTTCTTGAAATGTGGTGCCCAGAACTGGACACAATACTCCAATTGAGGCTTAAACATTGCAAAGTAGAGCAGAAGAATGACTTCTTGTGTCTTGCTCACAACACTCCTGTTAATGCATCCCAGAATCATGTTTACTTTTTTTACAACAGTGTCACACTGTTGACTCATATTTAAATTGTGATCCACTATGACCACATGATGCCATTTACAGCCACGTTGGAAGGACTACTGATTTTTTTTGAAAAAGTGGCCTTTTTTGAAAAAACTTCACTTGCATCTAGACTGCCATTGTGTTCTTTTGAAATTAAATCGATCTTTTTTCAAAATTGGTAAACCTACTTTTACCAGGAAGATTGGCTTTTTTCAAAAGAGCTCTTTCGAAAGAAGGCGTTTGTACCAAAGGGGGTCCGAGCTCGTCGGGTCGCCGGGCCTCCTGCCCCCTCCCCGCGAATGCGCGTCCCCCGCAAGTCTAATCTTCCCACTTTCAAGGCGGGAGATTCGAATCGTCGACCGCATTTGATACAGCCGCACGGGCGGTCCTTTAACCATATGCTTCTCCCCCCCTTTACGGAGGGGGAGGGAAAGGGGGGCCCGGGCCTGCCCTCACTCACGGGCCCCAGCCCAGGGCCCTAAGGACACGGAAGTAGCTAACTCCGGTCCGGCTGACGGGGCTCCTTGCCGCAACTCGTCAGCCCGCAAGCATAAGTGAGCTCTGCCCTGGGCTGCTTCCTCTCTCTCTTCAGGTGTCCCTACTCCCCCCCTCCTCGGGGTGGTCACCTTTGATTCGTCCGTCAGCCTAGCGGTCGGGCGTCCGTACGCCCACAACCTGCGCTGGGCTGGCTCTACAGTCGGGGTGGCTGCCGGCACTGGGCTCCGAGAGGGGAGTTGCTCCTCCTGACCTCTGCCTCCCTTTCAGTAACCCTCTCCTCCTGCTCGCTGCCACGCGTTTCTCCCCCCCCCCCCGAGCAGAAGGGGTTACCCTTTTTAAACTCCCTGCCGTGCTACGGCCCCCGCCCACGTCACCGGGCAGGCGTTGCCATGGCCGGCCGTCCGGTCCCCTGATTGGCCAGCTCTCCTGCCCATCAGGGTGGGGAAACGCCGCCCATGCTGCCCCTGCGCCGTCTGCCGCTTCGCCGCCGCTTGTGGGGGCGGCCCGCTTTCCCTGCCCCAGCGCAGCTCGCGTGCACGCCGCACACCGCTGGCAAGCCCTCCCCCTTGCTGCTAGAAAGGCCTGCTCGGCGGCGCCCCAGGGACGAGCGGGGGTCGCCCCGTCACAGCGTTCTTGAACGCAAACAGGGCTTTTTCAAAAGAGGGGTTCCAGATTGCCTGGGTGCTCTCTTTCAAAAAAGCAGATCTCTTTTTCAAAACCCTTGTGGCAGGCTAGATAATCTCTTTCAAAAGAGGCTTTTTCGAAAGAGCTCTTTCAAAAAAGCCTCTTTCAAAAGAAGCTTATAGTCTAGATGTACCCATAGTGATTGGGATCCCACAAAGTTCTATCCAGGGTCTGGTTCTATTCAACACTTTCAAAAATTATGTGGATAAGGGTTGTAAACACTTTGGAGGACAGGATGAGAATTAAAAATGATGTTGACAAACTGGAAGAATGTCCTGAAATAAGAAGGATGAAGTTAAGTAAGAACAAATGGAAAAAGCTACATTTACGAAGGAATAGGAAATGCTGCCGAGGAAGTAGCATTGCAGAAAAGGACCTAGTGGTGATAATAGATCATAAAGTAAGTTTGAATCAATAGTGTAATACTGTTGCAAAAAAAAGTGGACATAAATTAGCTGAAGTGTTATTAGCAAGACATCAAAAGTAATTCTTTTGCTCTACTCGACACTGATAAATTCTCAGCTGGAAAACAATGTCCACTGCAGAAAAGATGAGGACAAATTGGAAAAATTCCAGACGAGAGCAACAAAAATGATTAAAATTCAAGAAAACATGGACTGATAGGAAAGACTAGGGAGAAAGATTTGTTCAGTTTGGAGAATAGAAGACCGTGGAAGGATATGATAACAGTCTTTCAGGATATAAAAGGCAGCTATAAAGAAGAGGGTGACAAATTGTTCTCTTTTATCACTGAGGAAAGGACCAGTAATGGATTTAAATTTCAACAAGGGGGATATCAGTTAAACATTAGGAAAACTTCCTGACATAAGAGCTGTGTCTAGACTGCATCCCTTTTCCGTAAAAGGGATGCAAATTAGACACATCGCAATTGCAAATGAAGCGGGGATTTAAATCACAGGAATGGGTGGTCGTTGCCTGTTTGGTCATTAGACTTGCAGCCATCTCAATAGTCCATCAGTGTCTTGATCCCTCTGCAACTCTAAGTCCATGAGTCCTACTCACTGGGCAGAATGGCCTACTGGCCGAAGTCAATAAGCCTTCCCAACTTCTGGGCGGTATGGCCTAACAGCCAGAGTTAATAAGTGCCCTTTGGCTCAGAGTAGTAGGGCCAAATGCCAGAATCAATAAGTGTCCCTGGTTTCAGGGCAGTAGGGTCTAATGGTCAGAATCAATGAGTGCCCCTGGTTTCTGTTTAGTAGGGCCTAATGGCCAGAGTCAATGAGTAGGGGGGTTGCCCCTGGTAGGGGGACCTGAGCTTACCTTGCTCCACCTATGAGTGTAGGGGTTGCTTACCGCTTTGTCTTGGTGGGACTTAGTCCGAAACATGCTGGGTGAGAGGGGCAGCTCTTGCTCCCTCCCTGGGTCACTTCCTACTGGTCCTGCCAGGACATCGTCCAATGTAGCCGTTGGGTCTTCTCATTCCCAGGCTGTTGTTTTTTTTCCCTGGGTCTCTGTAGGGATTGAACAGGTTGCTGCCTCCTGGCCTTTCAGCTCTGTCTATCTGGACTGTGGGCTGTAACAGTGCTGGAGCTCCATCTAGAGAACCTTCTCCTTCTCTGGCCAGAGCAGACTGAGCTGCTTTCTGACCTCTTATACTGCCCCAGCACTTGGAACCTTCCCCTTTATGGTTGAAGGGGTGGGACTTCCTCTATCCACAGTGTTTTCACCCCTTCCATTCTAGGGTGGGATATACCCGCCCCATCATAGGGTCCTACCTCTCACACTTAAAGGACAAGTTTTATGATAAAAAGCAAATAATGGCCCCCTTGACCTACTTGAGGCCCAAATAATTGCTTAAACTGCTCATGTCTACTGCATAATGCCTTATGTAACCCATTCCTGCTTGGTGTGGGGCTCTGTTCCCTTGTAGTTGCACCTAGCCAAGAGAGCTATTGATGAGTCTGCTACAGCCTTAGCTAAAAGCAGGCGACTTAGCTCGTGCAGTAGAGTTTCATACACTAAGCCAGAAGTACCAGATTGAATCCTGCCTACCAGTTACATGAGTACAGGGTTGTCAACAGCCTTTGCCAGTTTTGGGCAATGCGAGTGGATTCAGCTCAGGGCTTCAGGAAAGGAGTGGGTCTTCAGGCGGAAGGGGCAGGGCAAGGAGCAGCCAGCCCCTCAATGCTGACCAGATTTCCTTCACTTCAAATACCCTACTTCCTTCACTTCTGTTTATATTTTTCCTTTTTTATTTATTTCAGTGCCCCTGCAATGCATATTTCTCTGACATAGCTCTGACACAATAAACAAAAACACAGTTTTCATGGATTGCATGTGATATATTATCATGCACCATTTCATGCAAGTCTCTTTATTCATTTCTGGGTGCATCTTGCTGAAGATTTATCCTATACTGAGACATCAGCCTGTACAAAAGAGTTTTTATATATTTCCACAAGCCTTGAAATGCAAGTTAAAATATGTAAATTTACAGTTGTGTTAGTCAAAACGCCCAGGTTGTAAATTTAGCAAGCCCTGATTAAGATTATCCTAACTGATTCACATTTTTTGTACCCTAGCATCAGCTTGTCTGATGTTTCAGTTCATTAGCATTGTCTTGAAAAATGTGGATCACATTGCTGTGCTAATCAGGGCAAATTGAGTCATTCTGAGAGAGCTAGTATTTTAGAGATATACAACGCTGACCATAGAAGAGATTTTAATGTGAAAGTATTGTGAGCCTATTGGCACTTTTTTTGCCTTATTCTAAAGCTAATATATTTAGCTCAATATGGTACGTTTATACTGCACGTTTATTTCAGAATAATAGATTCTGGAAGAAAAACTCCAAAATAGCTTATTTTGAAATAGTGTGTCTATAAACAAAAAGCACATTGAAATAGTGCTGAATTACTTTGAAATAGCGCAGGGTGGGCAAAAGGGTGTCTGTGGGCTGCATGCGGCCCACCAAGTGGGTTGATCCAGCCCGTGGAGGCCCTGTCACTCCCCCGCCCCCAGACCAATTAGGGCCTGGGGGCAGGGAAACGCACAAAGCTTCCTCCTGCCCTGCCAGGAGAATGTGGTGCTTTGAAGTGCTGTGTGCTGCTCATGGGGCAGGAGGAGACGTCACACACTCCCCCGCCCCCAAGCCCTGATTGGCCTTCTCCCACCCTGCGAGGAGTGCATGGCACTTCAAAGTGCCATATGCTTGTGCAGGGTGTGGGCACAGTGAAGGATGCTTCACACAGTTCCCCTGCCCCCAGGTCCTGATTGGCCTGGGGACGGGAGGAGCATGTGAAGACTCCTCCCACCCTGTGAGGAGCGCGGAAGTGCTGCATGCTCCTGATGGGGGGGGAAGGTAGTGGGTAGCGTGGGAGGCAGCTTTGTGACCTGTGCCACACCAAAGCTTTGATTGGCCTGGGGGTGGGGGAGCATGCAAAGCCTCTTCCTGCCCTGCCAGGGGCATGGGTGCCTAGTGGAAAGGGGAGGGGAAAGGGGCTCCCCGACCCCCACACCAATCATGATCTGGGGATGGGGAAGCCTGGAAGCATCCTGGCCCCGCCCCTTCTTGTTTAGGCCCTGCCCCTTCTGGGGTGGCCTGGGACCTCTTCAAAAATTTTTGAAGTGTCCTCTGGCCAAAAATTATTGCCCACTCCTGAAATACAGCATCCACGCTCACTGGCTGCTGAATCACATTTAAGACCACCCAGAAGTACTTCAGCCAGGGCATCAGGATAGGACCCTTTCTTCCTGAAGGCTGCCTGATGCTATCTGAGGCTCATGATTAAAGGAAACGCCCTGTACAGCCATGTCTCAGATCCTTCACCTTTGCCTACATCCTTGAGGGACAGCAAAGCCTTTTCTCTGCCTGCTCTGGTTATCCTTGTGGACACCTTATCTCTCTAGCTATGAAGCTGGAGCTTCCTCCCAACAATCAATGGCTTTTACAAGTCGTGCTGCACCTCCTGCAGCACTTTGTGCAGGATGCAGGAACACAACCCCCAGGTCATTGAAGAGTAATTCCACATCTCTCTGTGGATACTGTTCATGCAATACGACCCCACCCGCCCTCCACTATACAGAATGCACTGACGCTTATGGTGTCTAGACACCAGTTCCTACTGGTGGGACTGGATCATTACGGAGCAGTGGGGTAACCAGCAGTAGTTCCAAAATTTCCACATGTGAAAGGACACCTTTCTGGAGCTATGTGAGTGGCTCGCCCTGTCCTCAGGCAACAGGACACCCGCATGAGACCTGCCATTCCCCTCCAGAAGTGGGTCACCATCATCATCTGGAAGCTTGACACCAATACATTATGAACTAGTTTGCTCTGGGAGATTGACTGTTGGGGCTGTGGTCATGCAGAGGGGATAGAATTTCTGATATGGGGTTCCCTAAGGAATGGGGGTAATGGTGATGGAAGCCTCTCCTCAGGAGGTTTTTCAGTCCCGCCTTACAAAGCCTTGATGGGGGTTGGAGTAAGTCAAGGGTTGCTCCTGGTGTGTGAGGGGCCGGCAGAAGAGCTTGTGGACCACCCAAGGGCCCTGGCACCCCTGTGATACTGTTATTTGATTAGAATCATAGAATCATAGGACTGGAAGGGACCTCGAGAGGTCATCGAGTCCAGCCCCCCGCCCTCAAGGCAGGACCAAGCTCCATCTACACCATCCCTGACAGATGTCTATCTAACCTGTTCTTAAATATCTCCAGAGAGGGAGATTCCACCACCTCCCTTGGCAATTTATTCCAATATTTGACCACCCTGACAGTTAGGAATTTTTTCCTACTGTCCAATCTAAACCTCCCTTGCTGCACTTTAAGCCCATTACTCCTTGTCCTGTCCTCAGAAACCAAGAGGAACAAATTTTCTCCTTCCTCCTTGTGACACCCTTTTAGATATTTGAAAACCGCTATCATGTCCCCCCTTAATCTTCTTTTTTCCAAACTAAACAAGCCCAGTTCATGAAGCCTGGCTTCATAGGTCATGTTCTCTAGACCTTTAATCATTCTTGTCGCTCTTCTCTGTACCCTTTCCAATTTCTCCACATCTTTCTTGAAATGTGGTGCCCAGAACTGGACACAGTACTCCAGCTGAGGCCTAACTAGTGCAGAGTAGAGCGGCAGAATGACTTCACGAGTTTTGCTTACAACACACCTGTTGATACAACCTAGAATCATATTTGCTTTTTTTGCAACAGCATCACACTGTTGACTCATATTTAACTTGTGGTCCACTATGACCCCTAGATCCCTTTCTGCCATGCTCCTTCCTAGACAGTCGCTTCCCATCTTGTATGTATGGAACTGATTGTTCCTTCCTAAGTGGAGCACTTTGCATTTCTCTTTATTAAACCTCATCCTGTTTACCTCTGACCATTTCTCTAACTTGCTAAGGTCATTTTGAATTATGTCCCTATCCTCCAAAGAAGTCGCAACCCCACCCAGTTTGGTATCATCTGCAAACTTAATAAGTGTACTCTCTATCCCAATATCTACATCATTGATGAAGATATTGAACAGTACGGGTCCCAAAACAGACCCTTGCGGAACTCCACTTGTTATCCCTTTCCAGCAGGATTTAGAACCGTTAACAACAACTCTCTGACTATGGTTATCCAGCCAATTATGCACCCACCTCATCGTGGCCCTATCTAAGTTATCTTTGCCTAATTTATCAATAAGAATATCATGCGAGACCGTATCAAATGCCTTACTAAAGTCTCCTTCTATCATCAGCCTGGGCGATGTGGACCCCATCATCGCCAGCTTTGCCACCATGGGCTTCCCCAACTATGGTGGGGGGGGTGTTATTGACATCACCCACATCCCTAATCTGAGTCCTCGGACAGATGAGTCCATCAACCCTGAGGATTGATGTTCCTGCAGGCTGTCACGGACCACCACTGCCAGTTCAAAGATATCTACTGCAAGATGCACAACGCCCACATCTTCTGCAATTCCAGCCTCCTCCAGAAGTTGCACGCAGGCACCTTTTTCTCCGACTGCACTATCAGTGTCCGAGATGTGGACATGCCAGTCTGTATTATAGGGGACGCAGCATAACCTCTGTTCCCCTGACTAATGAAGCTCTACACTGGACACCTGGACCAGAGCACGGGACGCTTCAATGTCAGGCTCAGCAGGGCCAGCATTGCTGTTGAGAGCGCCTTTGGGCATCTGAAGGAGAGGTTCCATTGCCTCCTCAGCTGCCTGGATATCGAGGAGTGGAACATCCTCTAAGTGGTGGCGGTGTGGAAATATTTGTGAAAGCAACGGGGAGTCGTACTTCCCAGGTTGGGGGCAGAGGCTGACCAGATTGGCAGGGCCTTTGAGCAGCCACGCATGGCTGGAGCAGTGGGCTCGGCTGTGGCAGCAAGGAAGGCTGTGCAGCGTCCTGCTGTGTGGCACAATGCAAACAGGGCCTCCTTTAAGGGCTGCAGGGAGACAGACGCTATTTAGTTGCGATGAGTGTGGACAGAATGGCCAGCAGAGCACCTGTGGGAAAGGCTATAGGCTCCTTATTTCAAAATAACTCCAGCCGCCCTGTCTACACACACACTATTCCAAAATAGCTGTTTCAGAATAGTTGTTATGCCTTGTAGAATGATGATTAATGAATATACTGCCTGTTATTTTGCAATTATTTTGAAATATCAGGCTTGCTGTGTAGACTCTCGCCAAGTTATTTTGGAATAACACATGTTATTCCAAAATAACACCACTGTGTAGACATGCCCTATATTACACACACAACAAATAGCACATCATGATAGCAGTAACTGCATATGTTGTGTGGTCCTGTACAATCTCTGTTTGTAGATGGGAATTGTAATTGCCTGCGTCATGCTCGACAACCTGAAGAATTTACATAAAGAACATAAGAACTGCCGAACTGGACCAGACGAAAAGTTCATCCAGTCCAGCATCCTGTCTGCCAACAGTGGCCAATGCCAGAAGCCCCAGAGGGAGGGAACACCACAGGTAATCCTCACATGATCCCTCCCTTTTCATCCACCTCCAGAAAAACAGAGGCTAGGGATAGCATTCCTACCCATCCTGGCTAATAGCCATTGATGTACCTAACCTCCATGAATCTATCTAGCTCTTTTTTGAACCCTGTTAAAGTCCTAACCGTCACCACATCATCTGGCAAGGAGTTCCTCAGGTTGACTGTGTGCCAAGTGAAGAAAAACTTCCTTTTGTTTGTTTTAAATGGGCTGCCTATTAATTTAATTTGGTGACCTCTAATTCTTATATTGTGGGAATAAGTAAATAACTTTTCCTTATTCACTTTTTCCATACCTGTCATGATTTTATAGATCTCTATCATATCCCCCTTAGTCTTCTCTTTTCTAAGCTGAAAAGTCCACATCTTTTCAATCTCTCTTCATTTGGGACCCATTTCAAAGCCCTAATCATTTTTGTTGCCCTTTTCTGACCCTTTTCCAATTCCAATATATCTTTTTGAGATGAGGCAACCACCTCTGTATGCAGTATTCAAGATGTGGGCATACCATGGTTTTATATAGAGGCATTAAGATATTTTCTGTCTTATTCTCTCACCTGTAGTTTGGGAATAGACCCCCCACAAAGGACGCTGGCGGTGTCCCACATAATGTCACTAAAGGATTCATTATGGACACCCACAGCTGCAGCCAAAGGGCCCAGGAGTAACTCACAGGCCAGAGCTAAATCATTTCCAGTATATTGGTTTAGCTAACTATGCTCATATTCCAGCCACTGCATGTTCCGTGTGGGGAGCCTAACTCCCTATGTAAGCTCTTTCTATTCAAGTTGGACAAAGATGTAGTGGTAAACTCCTGCAGAAAAGGGGAGCCCTCCCCCTCAGCAGGAGTCTGAGGCACCTTAATGCTTGATCAGTGCAACAGATCTGCAGCCTGCTGCATAGCATTATGATCCTCTTGTCTAATCATGGTCCGTGTCATAACAGGATAGGCAGGCTTTACAGTGTGTATGGGATTCTTACATTCAGGGGGAGCAGAGGCTTAAGAGGTAAGGGTGGCTTGTTTTATGGTGTCCTATTAGGGCCAGGTGTTTACTGTGAGATGATTAAAATTATCCATACTGTTTTCAGCCATTTTGACTCCAGCACACTTTGATAGTTAACAGTGTGCTGCTCTTTAACAATCTGCTGCAAAATATTTACTTTACTTTTAAGGCTAGTAACTTTCTTCCACAAGACCAAACCTCACACAGCATTTTCTTATTTTGGGAAATCCTCACAAGACCAAACCTCACACAGAGCCTGCACCACCACAGCCATTTTCTTATTTTGGGAAATCTTGGACATAAGAGAGGATTCTGCCCACTCCTGAACGGCCTGCCAATCCTGATGTTCCCCTAAGGGACACACATAAGCTCCCATTTTCCCACCAACTTGTTGGGAAACAGGCAACCCAGAAGTAAATGGGCTAAACGGACCTTTTTATTGCAGATACTTGTGTTTTTTTAGACTCCCAACCAAAATATTGGGAGCAATAATCTGGCATTACCTATACTTTTGTATTTATTTTAGTATGTTAATCTATATATTTATTATTACTTTAAAAATATATTTAGTAACTTTAATTTTATGCAATCAATATTAACAGGCAGTTGATGAATATTATTATACGTGTACCTAATTACTATTTATAGATTTTTTAAATTAAATTAACACTTAACTTTTTGAGTCAGCTGGTTACAAAGATTACAAAGAATGTGACCCTGAAAATATTTTTACAGAGCAAATGAGAAGACAAAACAAAGAAGGCACTGTTCAGTGCAACTATTTTCTTAGGCTAAAGAATGAAGGGAAAGAGCATATTTATAAATCAGAAAGGTTAATACTTGCTTTGGCGGACCCTTATTTACCTTTTCAGACTGCAAGAACAAAGGGGAAAAAACATGCTCCAAGGACAATGCCTGCTCTCACTGGACCCCTTATCACTAATGTATAGCCATTCCAGATCCCTATTAATTCTTATATATCCCAACAACATTTATATTTTAATATTTCTGCCATGAATAGAGTAAGACAGCTATCTGCTATTGCAGATATAAGCACTAATCGTTTTTGTCATATTGCACATCACATCAATTCTACCTTATATTTCTTTGGCTTATCTAAGCAAACCTGTGGATGAGAGGGGTTAGTTATCTTGTTTGAACAATTAAGACCAGTGGATACTGGAAATATGCCAACTAATATTAACTTGGCAGATTCTTATCCTTACTGAGATACTCCTTTACAGTTTATAAAATTCAATTTATTAAGAGACTTATTTCACTTTGTCAAAGGAATAAAGTTATGTCTTAACATATCTTAAGCAATTGACAATAATTATTTACTTAACACAGCAAATCTTCTAGTAAAAGAGGAGCAGATTGGCACTGTCTATCGCAGGAGATATAGTCAGATATATTTGTAGGACACTGAGCTCCCTAACAAAAGGGCCTTTCTTTGCAAGTCACTATGCATAAAAGTATTACAAATATTCGGGCATAGAGGGCCTAGACTCCATGTCATGAGAATCAAGTTAGCTCCATAGAGAAATGGCATTTATTTGAAAAGTTTATAACTAGCACAGCTATCTGGTGCTGTGGTACACTAAACCTCTTAAGGCACTTAGTAACATTCCCAAAGTACTAGAACTCAGCTGCAACTATTAAAGATTCGTTAGATGTAAGGGCTATAGGCTTTAAGCTTGATGGGTCCCCATAACCATTAAGACATGTGGCTAAGGTGAAGAGACAGTCTTCTAGGGAGGACAGGGAAAGAAAAGGCTGCAAATACTCTGTATTCAATGGTTTAAGCAGTTACATATCAATGTAAATCATAGAATTTCCTAGCTTGGGGACAGCCCAATGGAATGGTCAGTCTCCTCAAGCCTCCTTCCTGGAGTACCCTCTCCAGTTCACTGTATTTCCTGACCAGGGTCAGCCCTTGGCATGTCTCACTGGAGGCTTCTCTGCATTGTCATCCTGTTGCTACAGCAGTACTTCCTGCAGAGCACTAGGTATCAGTGATACAGGACTAGATTTATGGCCAGAATCACAAGCAACTGCCTATGGTGATGGGCTCAGGGTGTTGTTTTTGTTAGTGTTAAAAGGGAAAATAGGATTGTTGAAGTAAAATATTACAGTTAGTCCACATGTACATTCATTTTTCATTAACCTACTAGAATTATCTGGCCTTTTGTAGAATCTATGGGAGCCTTCCAGCTTTTCTTCAAATTACATTTTCCTTAATTCTCTTAGAAGGTTGTAAGCCATGTGCTCATGGGAATGTGAGGAATGGAGCATCACCAGTCAGTCAGTGAGATATAAGAACAAAGTGAAATGAAATGTAAGCCCTGCTATGATATTGTAAATCTTCTTTTTTGTATAATTTTGAAAATGTCCTTATGTTTTGAGATTTGAAGACAGTAAGTAGCCACTAATAATGGGCATATTTAATGAGACACCAGCTATGTCTACTGAATAATATAAAAGAAACACTGTTACTTCTTTTGCCAAACTTAACATATTATGTTTTATGACTTTCTAAGATTGCAGAATATAGTCTTTTGCTCTCTCAAATTTTCCATTTTTCCCTTTTAGAAAATAAAGAATGTCCCCAAAGAAGCCTTCAGGAGCTCAGTATAGGAAGAGAGAAGCTCATTTGCAATCTAGTTTTCAGCAAAAGGCAAATGTGATGGGAAAATATCTGAAACAGAATAACATGGACCAGACTTTAGGCTCTAGAGATTGTCCCATTGTATAAGAAAGTGAGGAAATAAGCATAAATGGTGGCAGTTATATTACTAAGGAATTAGAAGATTTACTTGAGGATAAAAATTGGAAATGTGAGGATAGAAAATTGTCTAGTTTTTCTGGTGGAATAAAAAAGAATGAAGATAAAGAAATATGTGACCCACATGAAAAGGAGAGGAATGACAAAGAAAAATCTGGTTTACACTAAAAATAGAGGAACAATAAAGAAGAATAAGCCTTGAATGGTGACAGAAACAGCAATGAGGAAAAAAATGCAGACAGCAAGTCAGCACATTAGATCCTGCTTTATGGCCAAAGATCCTAAACCGCTAATATTGGCCATACAATTTTGAACAGGCCAGGTAAAATGAAAAATACAAGATTTCCAGTCAATAACCAGAAACACTTCTGAAAGTCACACAATGAAGGAGTGCTTGAGAATGGGGAAAAACAGAATCGACATTGGGTAGTTTATTAGAAATCAAGTGGCAAAGAGTTCTCGTTTTGTTTAACAAAAATGGCAGATTGTTGCTTCCAGTTCCTGGACGCAATTACGTGCCCAATTTAGCTGATGTTCTGAAGAAATACAGAAACGTTACACAACCATTCTATGGCCTACTCCAAATGGACTGAGTTTGAGTCCAAGCTCAAGGTGAATAAATAAATAGATATAAAACCTCCCGAGCACTATTAATATAAACACCTAGTATTTGTGGAACATACACAAGCATATGATTTAAATTACCCTCTTCCTTGCAAAGAATAATTTGACTTTCAGGGTCTCATCAGTTAACCCCTGATATAATGGTAATTTCCTCAGTTTGGTAGTGCTCCTTGTGAAATATGACGATAGCACGTGTGAGCACCTCTCTTGAATAGTTTAAAAACAAGTTATGGACCATTACAGCAGCAACACAATTCAAAACAAATTCACTGAAATTATGGCAAAGAACATATTTGATAACATATTGATGTGGTTAAGTAAAGTGAAGTAC
This sequence comes from Pelodiscus sinensis, assembly GCF_052426305.1. Classification (NCBI taxonomy): domain Eukaryota; kingdom Metazoa; phylum Chordata; order Testudines; family Trionychidae; genus Pelodiscus; species Pelodiscus sinensis. Next base: position 266,921,767 of record NC_143052.1, read on the forward strand.
TATGGTGTAGTAATGGACTTCACTATTAACGTTAGTCATAGTGAAAAGATGTAAGTTAGAGTAACATTTGCTGCTGATGTGAAGCATGGTTGTATCCTAGTAAAGGAACACTTTCTCTGTTTCCAGGATATGGGAGACTCTACTGTTATAAATGTTTTGAATGGGACTATAATAAACTTTCTGGATGACTGCATCCAAGTTTATGACAATGGTGTGAACATGAAGTGAAGAAATAGTGGGGTCCAGGCATTTTCTTGTATTGAAACTAAGAGCGTTCAATGTGCCCTATGGCTGCCACTCCCTCAACCTAGTTGTGTCAGTTGTAGAATCATCTTCATTAGATTTAGTATGTCTCTTCAGAGTACTGCAGAGGATATACATCCTATTTTCTTTAACAACTGTTGGGTTGATCCAAATACACAATGTTATAAATCTGACTCTGAAGCTACTCAGTGACAGTTACTGGGAGGCTAGTGAGGTACCAAGTGATAGAGGTTTATAATGCCCGGCTGGTGCTGGTGTAGTTGAGTAAAGCCAAAACTAGAATCCTACATGATGTGCAAAACCTGGCCAACAGGATCCCCAACTTGATATTTCCAGTCTTATTTGTGGTTTGGAATGATATCCTGTTTCAAGTAAATGTAAGCCAGGCATTGCAAACTCAGAAATGGACATTGCAACCACTGCTACTGTGATGAGAAGCTGCCTTGAATACACTGCAGCCTACAGCAATAACAACTTGAAGATGCCATCACTGCTGTCAAAGAAATGGCAGAAAACTTAGGAGTCAATTCTATCTTCAAGGAAACTCATGTTCATTGGAAGAGCTGCTGGACTCCTGAGCAGCAAGCACCATTCTCCAGAATCCCAGCTCTGAAGGCAGTACCACCATCAGCAGAAGTGCAGAAGCAATAAGGGTTGTAATCCTGCAACTACCTACAACAGCCAAATGTCATGGTTTAGAGCAGGTTTCGCACTAGATTACATAGTCTGTGATGTGTTGCTCATGGCTAAGAATTTGATAGGGACCTACTCATCACTGCTACATCATGCTGTGACTGCCTATGCTCCCATGGCTACACCATTTATTCTCATGCTACCTTTCATCAAGAGTTGATTGGTTTACCTTGCATCAGTAAATTATCAAATTAAACTAAACTGAACAGGCTAATAGAGTTTGAAACACTTTAAGAATATCAATTGAAAATTGATGAAATCAAACCTGTTCAACTTTCTAATGCAGACTAGAGCTAAGAATCATGGTCATTGTTCTTCACTTTTATATTTGGTGGGTTTGTTTCCGAATAAAGATAGTGTTTACACCAGATTTTTTAAACAATCTTTGGGCATGGAGTCCTGCAGCTCTTACTGGCTGTGGCTTGCTATTCCTGGCCAACAGGAGTTGCAAGAAATGAACCTAGCCGTTGTTGCTGCCAACTCCACCTGGCGGAAGGGTTACACAAAAATAAAAAAGCTACAAAAGGTTCTACAAAATAGAAATAATCAAAAACTATATACTTTATAAATAGTCACATAGACACAAATTCATCTTTATTAAACTCAGCATGCATATTCATTAACCAACACGAAGTCCTGTGGAACCTTAAAGACTAAGGGTATGTCTACACTACAGCGCTAATTCGAACTAGCGCATCTCGACTTAAAAACTAGTTCGAATTAGCGTTTTGCTAATTCGAACTAGCGCGTCCACACTGATTGGATACAGGGGCGCATTTAAGGGCGGCTGAAACTGGTTCTGGCAGGGCATCAGGTCAGTAGTTGCTTTGTGTGGCTGCTGTCTGAGGCTATCTGAGGCTCGTGTTTAAAGGGAGCCCCCTGGACAGCTGGTTCTCAGTTTTTCCGCTTGCTTGCCTACCTCGCCAAGGGACAACAAACCGTTTTTCTCTGCGCCCGTCTGTGTCTGTGCTTCCCTTCGGGGATGCCGCCGCAGGTGGCAACATGGAGCCAGAGCTTGCCCTGCACTTTCTGGTGCAGTTTATGGACTTGCTGCTGCAAGCCTGCCAGCAATGGCTGGAGGCTGCCTGGTTCCACTTAGTGCACGTCAGCCCCCTGCCTCTCCGCCTGGCCACCCTGGGGGCCATGGAGCAGCTGCAACGACGCCTGGGTGCCGGCGTGCCCCGCCGCATCTGGCGTCTGGACACCAGCAGTGACTGGTGGGACCGCATCGTCCTGTAGCGCTGGGGAGACCAACAGTGGACCCAGAACTTCAGGATGAAGAGGGACACCTTCCTGGATCTCTGCGGGTGGCTCGCCCCTGTTCTGCGCAGAAGGGACACTCGCATGAGGCCCACCATCCCCCTCCAGAAGCGTGTGGCCGTCGCCCTCTGGAAGCTCTCCACACCGGACAGCTACCGATCCGTCGGGAACCAGTTCGGCGTGGGGAGATCCACCGTCGGACAGGTGCTCATGCAGGTATGGCACTCGCTGGCCACTGGGCCAGGGGCAAGGGGGGCTGCAGGGAGGGGATGGGCCGCTCCAGGGAAAATGGGAGGCTGGGGGGAGGGAGGAGGCAAAAGTGCCCCACACCGGAGGGGCCGGTCTCTCCCGGCCGTACTACACGCCGCCCGGGGGGGTTGCTCCCGGGAGTGGGGCGCGGGGCACTGCCAGGGCACGAGCACTCCCAGCCACCCGGGCGCCCCACTGATTCGCGCTTTGCTGTTTCTCTCCGCAGGTGGTCAAGGCCATCAACTGGGTGCTGCTCCGCAGGGTGGTCCGCCTCGCTGACCCAGACGCCGTCATCCGGGGGTTCGGCGCCCTCAGCTTCCCCAACTGCGGGGGGCCATCAACGGGATGCACATCCCCATCCGTGCCCCGGAACACCAGGCGTCCCAGTACGTGAACCGCAAAGGGTACATTTCCGTCCTCCTGAAGGCCGTGTGTGACCACCGGGGACAGTTCACGGACGTTAATGTGGTCTGGTCCGGCAAGGCACACGATGCCAGGGTGTACCAGAACTCCTCCGTGACCAGGGCCCGCATCGTCATTGAGGGGGCCTTCGGGCAACTGAAAGCCTGATTTAGGTGCCTCCTCACCCGCCTCGACCTCACCGAGCACAACATCCCTCCCGTGGTGGCAGCATCTTCTGTGCTGCACAATTTGTGTGAGAGGAAGGGGAGGCTTTCCTGCCAGCCTGGATGGCTGTTAGTTCAAATTAACTTTGTAGTATAGACATACCCTAACAGATTTATTGGAGCATAAGCTTTCGTGGGCTAAGACCCACTGAGTCAGATGCATGTCAAAGGCTGTGTCTACACTGGCGCGTTCTTGTGTAAAAGCAGCCACTTTTGCACCAAAACTTGCTGTCTGTCTACACTGGCTGCGAGTTCTTGCGCAAGAACACTGACGTTCTAATGTATGAAATCAGTGCTTCTTGCGCAAGAACTCTGATGCTCCCACTCAGGAATAAGCCCTCTTGTAAAACTGTTCTTGTGCAAGAGACCAGTGTAGACCGGCAACATGAATTTCTTGTGCAAGAAAGCCCTATGGTTAAAATGGCCATCAGAGCTTTCTTGCGCAAGTGAGCGTCTACACTGGCATGGATGCTCTTGCGCAAAAGCACATCTCTTGCGCAAAGGCACATGCCAGTGTAGATGCTCTATTCTGGAAGAGTTTTTGCACAAGAACTCTTCCGCAAAAGAGTTCTTTTGCAAAATCATGCCAGTGTAGAAATAGCCAAAGTGTTGTTTATGCAGATTCAGACTAACACAGCTACCCCTCTGATACATTCATTAACCCTATTTCTAATCTATATCCTATACTATAACTAGCATGCTTATTCTCAATAGGTTTCTGTCCCTCTGTGCTACTCTTCCTGGATCCTTCTGTTCTGTCCTAGCTGTAGTACCAGAACAACACCGTGCAGTTGCTTCTGCTGTTTTTTTTTTATTCCTTCATACTTTTAGGTTTCTTCTGATTTTCTTTTTCTGTTGCTCCTGACTTGACTGATTTTTATCTGCTTGCTCGCTTTATATATTTTTTGCCTCTTCTGATTGGCTTGTTTCCCAAACCTAGCATTAGCATATCTATCTTCCATTACCTTCAGATCCTCTCTGACTAGTCCATACTCATAGATTAATCATAACTGCTAAGTCTAATTGAAAATCAGAGCTGCTTCACGTGTTAGTATTATCGTTTTCTATTAAATCTGGAGACCCTCACCTAGTTTTGGACTGAGCATGCCTGACTGATTCCTCTTTTCACTTTTTGAGTGTCCTTTACCTAACTTCAGTCAGTTAGGCTTTCTGCCTAAAAAGACACTTGTCATTGGCCAAACAGCTTAAACTATCAATTCACTGTCCTTGATTGTGTGCCAATGTTGTATGCACGCTTAAATTACAAAGCTTTTAAACTATAAACCATCACTTTATTTCTTTAGTATTAGCTTAATTGCTAGCTTAGCACCTTACTGTTATGGGCTACCACTGTCACTTAATTATGTTTGATATCACTGCATATAAGTAACAAATAATAGTATAATATGCAATTAATAAAATAGTTTAATTATTCTTTAATCTCCGTTCCTTAGTTTACTGAAACATTTCAGTGAGTTACAATTGAATTATATGAATTTTAAGAAACATTTTTAAACTAGGATCCAAGTAGGGACTGTGTAGATGATTAGGTGCAGGGATCCTTAACATGGGTTAGCTGACTCAAATCAGGATTTGTTATACCCTTTACTCTTCTACAGAATTTCAGAAACTATTTATCCTTTCTAGAACAATACCCACTCCTTTAATCCATTAAGTCCGAGAAGTTTGTGATGTGTGGAAATATGATTTTTTTTCCTTCCTGGATCATCTCCTGGAACAAAATTCTCAATTATAAAATCTGATTTTCAGTCTGAAAAGTCACTATTCTAGAGATAATCTTCAGAAAGAATATTGATTTTTTTACTTCTTCTGTAGCTTGTAATGCTGACTGGAAGGCTGCCAAGATGAAAGGAAAGAAAATCAAAAGCTAATCATTTACATCTAATAAGATTGTTAGGCTTATTTGTCTTATTATTATTATTATTATTATTATTATTATTATTATTATTATTATTATATTCTATAGGAGAACTGGTTACATAGTGTTTTTCCCCAAAGGCTCTTTCTGCATTGCGCTTTTTCACTATGAAATGATTGCTGAAGTGCATTACAAAATGTCTACAAAAAGTTTTCCTTCCTCTCACCTCCATGCTTATTTACACATTTTGACAGCTGATTGCATGGTTAGTATTAATTATCTCTCTTTTTTAAGTAGCACAAAGAACTTCCTGCTAGATTTTGCAAGCACACACAAATGTATGCATTCTTTGATTATTTCTGCCTTCCTGTATCCTGTTTTTATTCCTCCTGATGTGAGTGCTTTGCAATGGCTGCCTAGCTGTTTTGATCCAAGAATACAAGTTTAGAGTCTTCTGAAATAAATATCAATATGCACACAGAATGCATTAATTTATGGCCAGAAGCCATATGCTATGGTACTAGAAATAACTTACATCTGTAGTTTACTGGGCAAGATTTTTGCTATAAGAGTAACTTTAGCTGGGGTTGCAGGGCATGGGAAGGAGTTTGGGTGCAGGAAATGGTGCTGACCTGAGACAGGGAGGTGGGGTGCAGAAGGGGGAACCAGGTCAGGCTTTGGCTCTGGCCAGGATACTTGTACCAACATAGGTGTCTCCTGGATGGCGGCAAAACGGGGAACTCAGGCAGGCAAGAAACCAGCCAATGAGCACTATAAGGATAGTGCTGGGAGTGGGGGCAACACACAGAGATTCCCCTCCATCACAGTGGCTTGCAAAGACACACTTGCCAGTGGCAGCTTAGAGGAGTGAGGTTCTGGAACGGCCTTCCAAGGGAAGTAGTGGGGGCAAAAGATTTATCTGGCTTCAAGATTAAACTAGATGGGTTTATGAAGGGGATGGTTTGATGAGATAACATGATCTTGGTAACTAATTGACCATTCATTATCAGTGGGAAATAGGTCAATGGAGGGATGATAGGAGTTACTATAGAGAACTTTCTGGGTGTCTGGTTGGTGAGTCTTGCCCACATGCTCAGGGTTTAGCTGATCGCCATATTTGGGGTCGGGAAGGAATTTTCCTCCAGGGTAGATTAGCAGAGACCCTGGAGGTTTTTCACCTTCCTCTGTAGCATGGGGTACAGATCACAGCTGGAGGATTCTCTGCATCTTGGGGTCTTCAAAGTATTTGAAGGCTTCAATATCTGAGATATAGGTGAGAGGATTATTCAAGGAGGGGGTGGGTGAGATTCTGTGTCCTGCACTGTGCCGGAGGTCAGACTAGATGATCATAATGGTCCCTTCTGACCTTAAAGTCTATGAGTCTATGAGCTTGCTGATTGCAAGAGTAGTGTGGCCAGGGCTATGACAATCAGGTAAAGTGCCTGAATGCCCTATTGGCCATTAAATATTTTCTTCTGGCCTTGACCTGTTTGGTGAGCCAGACCTGGCCCACCCACGCTCTATTCTGAGTAATGCAACCTGCTCCACTTTTTGCAACAACACTGCTCTGTTGGCTGTGCAGAGAATGAAAAGGGCACACTTCTCCCCTACCTTTCTCAGTACCCACTGGAGTGCCATGCATCTCTGGCATGGACAGCACATAGGGGAGGCTGGGGAATGCTGAGACTCCCCAAATAGCCAAACATGGCACCAGCTGCACTTCAATCCCAGGGCCCTGCTTCAGTGGCACCGATGAACTGCAGGGGCTGAGGTCACATGATATGCCAACCATCTTCCCAGGGCTGGGGAGCCTGCTGCATTGATGCTGCGCACTCTCCCTCCCAGTGCTCTGAGGACGGCAGGGAGGGAAGCTGCAGCAGTGCTTCTGCGTGCTCTCCTTTCTGATGCTCCAGGGTTCAGGGTGGGCTGCCGGCATTACCTAGCCTGAGGTAGGGGTGAGTGTGGGACACTTTGGGTTCTGGAGTGGCTAGAGACATTTCCAGAGGGGCACGGGGTCTGGGACAACCTACCCGGTGCCTCAGCCATGGGGTCCAGGGGAACCTGCCACAAGCCCTACTTCTGCCCTGCCTCTGATCTACTCCTGCCCCACCCCACTCCAACCTCCTTCCCTCAAGCCCTTCTCCTTCCCACCCCTACCCTCTTGTCAAGCCCCTTCCCCTGAGCAACACGAACCAGGGGATTATCTGAGGGCAGTAGCAGGTCTTGTCCCTACCTCTTCCTCCCCCTCACTCACCATGGCAGCAGAAGCTGGAGAGACCTGGCAGCCTGGTCCACTCCCCTCTAACGAGCCTGCTGCCCTCTCACAGAGCCTGTTGTGCTCTGCTTTGCCACGGCGAAGGGAAGGAGAGTACCCTGGTTCCCGCTACTGCAGTGAAGCCAAGCACAGTGATCTGGAAGTGGGCAGCAGGGTGGGGCAGAGCTAAGCAGGATGCCAGGTTGCTCCAGCTCCCACCATAGATTTGAGTATGGGGGCTAACCCTTGTTACCACCCCACACCAGGGCCCCAGGTATTCCCCTAGGCCATCCTGGGACCCATCCAATGGATGGTTGAGGCAGCCAACGTGGGGCTTCCCCAAAGTGCAGGGCCTGAGCTAGCCACCCTGAACCATCCTATAGATGGGACAGCTCTGGGGGCAGCCAGAGGGGTTAAGGGCTTTGGGTGGAGTGGGCTGAGCTAACCCATGATTTCTAGTGAAACAATCCCTGTGCTCACCTGATATTAGAGCTGCAATTCTGCCTTAGTTTCCCAGAGGGTACGTCTACACTACAACGTTAATTCGAACTAAGCTAATTCGAACTAACGGATCCAGACTAAAAAACTAGTTCGAATTAGAGTTTTGCTAATACAAACTAGCATGTCCACATTAAGTGGACCCTGAACCAGGCTTAAGGATGGCCAGAATCAGTGCCGGCAGGGCATCAGAGGAGAACTTAGAGCATGGAGATGCTGTCTCAGGCTAGCCAAGGGCTGTGCTTAAAGTGTTCCAACCCCCACCCTGGACAGACAGTTCTCAGGGGTGCCCCACTTACAAAGCAGTCCTGGCTTGGATTGCCCAGAGTACCCACACTGGGCACATCACAACACTCGGCCATCAGACTGGCTGCACTTGCCGCAGGCTGCCATCTGGGGAGAGGGGGCAATTGGGGGACTGCAGGAGAGCTTCCACCCCCATAAGCCCGCAGAGCCAGCCCAGCCCTCCCCATCGGGGGGCGCGTACCCCATACTTCCTTCACCTCCTTCCACTTACCCTTCCCTAGCCCCTCTTCTTGATGAACAAAATAAAGGACAATTGTGTTCAAAAATGGAATCTGTCTTTATTGAACAAAACTGGGGGAGACTGGGAAAAGGAGGTGGGAGAGGGGAAGAGAGAGGCTGGGAGAGGGGAGGGCAACTACAATGATCAGGGGTTGGGAACAGGTTCCATATGAAGAGAGGCTAAAGAGACTGGGACTTTTCAGCTTAGAAAAGAGGAGACGGAGGGGGGACAGGATAGAGGTCTCTAAAAGCAGGAGTTGGGTGGAGAGGGTGCATACAGAAAAGTTCTTCATTAGTTCCCATAAAGAAGGACAAGAGGACACCAAAGGAAAGGAATGGGTAGCAGGCTTCAAACTAGTAACAGAAAGTTCTTCTTCACAAAGCAAAGAGTCAACCTGTGGAACTCCTTGCTGCAGGAGGCTGTGAAGGTTAGAACTAGAACATAGTTTAAAGGGAAGTGAGATCAAGTGATGGAGGTTGGGTCCATGGAGTGGTATTAGCCAGGGGGTAGGAGTGGTGTCCCTGCCCAAGGTTTGTGGAAGGCTGGAGAGGGATGGCACGAGACAAATGGCTTGGTCACTGTGTTCGGTCCATCCCCTCCAGGGTCCCTAGGGTTGGCTGCTGTCGGCAGACAGGCTACTGGGCTAGATGGACCTTTGGTCTGACCCACGACGGCCATTGCAAGCTCAGGGCTCAGGGTCGGGGGTCTCAGTGAACCCCCTTGATTCCCTTGCACACCTGCTCCTGGGTGGCCAGGCTGGCAGCTCTCCTGCCCTAAAGGGCCACTTTCCTGTGCCTAGTGCGGAGATCGTGGACAAGGTCCACGATGTCTGCACTAGCCCAGGCGGGTGCCCGCCTCTTGCGGTCCCGGGCAAGTTCCTGGGAGCCGCCAGCCTGGTCCCGGGAAGAGGGGGAGGCCTGGGGGTCAACGGGTGGGTGGCTCGATCCGTGCAAGGTGCAGGGTCTGCTGGCTGGGTGCTGGCAGGCTTGCACCTGGCACGGGCACCGTAGCCAGCCCGTGCCCCTTTAAGGGGTCCGGGGCCGGGAGGGGGGCAGAAGAGTTTCCCTGGTGTTGGCCAGAGTGGCCACCAGGGAAAGCTGGGGAGGGCTAGCCTCCCACTAGTTCGAATTAAGGGGCTATACACCCCTTAATTCGAACTAGCTAGTTCGAACTAGGCTTAATCCTTGTAAAATGAGGTTTTCCTAGTTCGAACTAAGCGCTCCGTTAGTTCGAATTAAATTCGAACTAACGGAGCACTAGTGTAGCGCCTATGAAAGTTAGATCGAACTAACTTTGTAGTGTAGACATACCCTTATTCTAAAAGTCATGCAAGGCACAGAAGGAATAGCTGCCTACACCCTGCCCATCAACCTACAGCATGCCTACTTAAATGCAAAGCAGAATGTGTGTCTAAAATCACTGAGGGTACATCTACACTTGCTCCCTAGTTTGAACTAGGGATGCAAATGTAGGTGACCAAAATTGCTAATGAAGCGGGGATTTAAATATCTCGTGCTTCATTAGCATGATCTCGCCGGAGCATTACTCTACTCAACAGCAATTTCTGTCGCCTACATTTGCATCCCTAGTTTGAACTATGGTGCAAGTGTAGACGTATCCTGAAAGTTTAGCACCTAGACTCTGAACTGACTTCTATGCAAGTCCCCCTGCCAATAATTCATCTGGATTCAACACTGAGCACTTACTCATCTTAAAGTAATAACAACATTTACTGGCTTTTTTTAAATTTAATGTGCAGAAAATGTGAATGAGGCAAGGTGCAACTAATCAAATCAAATCATCTGTTACAAATTACATCCTTAAGAATTCAGCAATCAAGATCACTTTTAAATTACTGCTGAAAATTAGCAGTACCAAGACTTTCATTATGCATCCCTAACAAATGTTTAAGTGGAAATGTATTCAAATGGAAATGTTAGGTAATATCTATTAGTGGTAGCAAATGCATGCTTTGAAAAATATAAAGAGAAAGGAAAAGAGTATATATTTAAATAGTAGGTGCTTCCATAAAGGATGCAGTGTTTGACAGGAACTGAAGTCAACTGAAAATTAAAATAGAGCCACGAATACTAGGGAAGAAAGGTCTGTGTGCAGAGAACTAGAAGATTTACAAAGAAAATGAGCATGGGTCTTCTGGTTGTGAAAAGCACAGAACCAATTTAATTGTTGGGATTATAATATATATATATATATATATATATATATGTGTGTGTGTGTTCAATATCTGGAGAAGGCTGCCCCTGGTGATTCTGTCTTCTGGTTGACTGCTTCACGTAATAGCTTAACAGACCATCTGCACAGACAACTCCATCTCCTCCTTCCATTTAACATTTTTTTTAAAGCAATACCGGAGGGAGAAGGGTTGTGAAATTTTTGACAGAAAAGATTGTCTGCTCTTAAGGAGTGCAAATAAGGTGACTTCTGGATGCACCATTTCACTGTAAAAATCAGACAGAACTACAAAAAGATTGTTCTGTTTGTTCCCAGGTTTCAAAATCCTAGGATAAAAGTAAAGGAGAATTTCAATTTGGGAATAACATAATAACAATAGCTAATAAAAGAAAAGCTAAAAAAAAGTCTTAGCTACTTTCTTTGAAAGACCTACATATAACTACTTAATAGCTGCACTAGCTACAACAAAAGACTGTAAGAAATAACAAAGCCTTCCCAGTATTGTCCTCCCATTGAAAAGAGCTGTGTCAAGAAAACTTGAAAGAGCATTTAGGAAGTCTTGACAATATACTAAGTTTCAGAAAATAACTGGCAGAAACATGTAAATTGTTGTTTTATAGTATCTTTGCACTTTCTGCTAAATGCAGCCTATCAAGGGGTCCAAGGGCAATATCAATAACTTTCCAGCTGTGAATCAAAACAGTCAATTCACCTTAAGCATGATGATTGGTTTTGAAAGGGAAGAAGTTATGTGCTTCTTATGTTTGTCTACAGCAATACTTAAGGTATGTCTACACCATTGAATTTTGTTGAGGAAATGCATGTCAACACACAGAAGATGCCAAAGAAAGTCACCAAAGTATGTTTACACTCACTCCCTTTGTTGACAGACTGTGTCCACATCATTAGTTCCCTGACAACAGCAGAAGAAATGCACTGTGGGTATAACAATGTGGGCTCGTCTAGGGCTCGTCTACACTGGCCCCTTTTCCGGAAGGGGCATGTAAATTTCATGAGTCGTAGTAGGGAAATGCGCGGGGGATTTAAATATCCCCCGCGGCATTTAAATAAAAATGTCCGCCGCTTTTTTCCGGCTTTTAAAAAAGCCGGAAAAGAGCGTCTACACTGGCCCCGATCCTCCGGAAAAAGTGCCCTTTTCCGGAGGATCTTATTCCTACTTTTCCGGAGGGTCGGGGCCAGTGTAGACGCTCTTTTCCGGCTTTTTTAAAAGCCGGAAAAAAGCGGCGGACATTTTTATTTAAATGCCTCGGGGGATATTTAAATCCCCCGTGCATTTCCCTACTACGACTCATGAAATTTACATGCCCCTTCCGGAAAAGGGGCCAGTGTAGACGTAGCCTGTGGGTAGGTATTTCACAGTGCTTGGTGACACCAACTGTCGCTAGGTGTTCTGGGACCTCAGAATATAGTGTAGGGCATCTTGGGACTGTGTGAAATGTCCTGTCACCCTTTCATGCCTTTTTTTTTCTAGCCACAATTCTCTGTTGTGCATTCTGGCATCTGCAGTAAGAAAGAGTGGATCCTGTACTTCTCTCTCATGCTCTGTGAACTGTTGTTAGGATCTTGAGAAGTGTGTGGCAATTGCTGTGTGAAAGCAGATGACTCCCGATTGCTACCAGTCAGTTGCAAATGTGTTTGGAGTGGGGAAGTCTATGATTCGTCCTGTCGTGCTGCAAGTGTGCATGCCAATAAATCACATTCTGCTACAGAAGACAGTGGCTCTGGGCAATGTGCATGACATAGTGGCTGGTTTTGTGGACATGAGACTTCCCAGGTGTGTGTGTGTGTGTGTGTGTGTGTGTGTGTGTGTGTGTAGGGAGCAATATATGGCACACATATTAATATTGTAGAGCCAGCCCACCTTGACAAGTACATTAACGGGAAGGAATACTTCTTGATGTTGGTGCTTGGGGATTACCTTGGGTGTTTCACAGACATTAATGAAGGGTGGTCTGGAAAGGTGCATGAAACATGAACGTTCAGGAAGACTGGTCTGTACAGAAACCCACAGGCAGATTGTGGTGACGTATGTGGAAATAACCATTATAATCCTGGGAAACCTGCCTGCCCCTTGTAGCTCTGGATCATGAAAACTTACATGAGGCATCCAGAGAGCAGTAAGGAGAGTTTTAACAAAAGACTGAGCAGATGTAGTATGGTGTTCAAATGCACCTTTGGGAGACTGAAAGGAAGATGGAGATGTCTCTGTAGCAGACTAGACCTCACTGAGGAAAATATTCCCATGGCTATCGTGGCTGTTGTCCTTTGCATAATTTGTGTGAAAGTAACAGGGAATTGTTTGCTCAAGGGTAGACCATTGTGATACAGTGCATGGCTATAGAGTTTGAGGAATCAGACAATAGAACTGTCAGAGGAACTCAAAAGGCTGCTGTCAATATCAGGAAGGCTTTGAGGGTGCACATCGAAAATGAGGATCACTGAAATAAATGTCTGAAATGCAACACATACTTGAGAACATGCCTTCCATGACTTCACCTGGAACTACAGTGACTGGTCTGTGACATTGTTAAACAGTAAATGAAAGGGGAAACTCATTTGAAAAGTGTGCCTTTATTCACTAGAAAAAATGACTGAAACACAATAAAGCAGCCCATCCCAGCTGGTAAGGGTGGTGCTGGCAAACGGTTAAACTGACAGATGTGTGTAGGCCCAGGCATCAGAATCAAAGTTGACAGAGGGTGTGAAGTGCATGGGAAAAGGTGGATTCCCAAAGAAGGAAAAGGAATGTAAGGACATAGAGGTAGGTTTTTGGAGTTTGAATGTCCCGCAGGGGAGAGAGGAACAACCTATGTTGCATTACTGTGCTGCTTCACAGTCTATGGGAATTTTGCCATTGACTTCAGCTGAGCAAGGATTCTACCAATGGGATATAGAAATCAGGCCAAAAATATATCTGGGAGGATAGATGATGCCAGAAATTTAATTTCATGAGTTGTGTTTGAACTGATCTGTGCTGTAGAGGGCCAGCCATTTAAGCCTCACATAGTACCTGCATGACAATATGTACCATGTAAAGGGTGCCTGATTGTCATTTACATTAAAGCCATTTTACGCCATTATAATATGGAATAAAGGTTTAATGTGTACATCACACTACTAGCTGCCTCAGAGGTGGGGTTGTTTTAGATTTTTTCTGGGCTTCTGCATCATGTCAAACTTTCCTCTGAATAGGTCAGACTGCCACAGAGCCAAGACCTACTACCTGTGGAGGTTTGCAGAGCTCTGAAGTCCATAGATATGGTTTTCTAGGTTGAGTCATTAGTGACAGTAAAGGCACCTATTTTCTCCATTGCTAATTAGCAGAATGTAGCTTGTTATCATTGAAAATGCAGCATGTCCTATGAGTAAAGCAATATTTAATTGATAAACATTTGTGTGCAGGGTAAAAGCTTGTTAGAAGTAAAGATTTTCTGCTAATAACGGGTGAAATCTATTCTATCGGTCAAAAGTCTAAGTAATTCAGTACATGATAGGGGACTTCATGCTAAATTCTTCTGATTAACGGTGTAAAAAAAACCCTAGGTCCCTTTAAAGTCAGTAATGACTCAATCCAGCAAACCATGTCTATGGCTATTGGAGTTCAGCAAACTCCGGAGGGTAGTATATCTTGGCTCTGTGACAGTCTGACCTATTCAGAGGAAAGGTCAATATGATGCAGTAGCCCAAAACAGATCAAAAACAGCCTTGCTCTGAGGCAGCCATTTGTGTGATGGACTCGTACACTAACTAACTGTAGCTTTAAGGCTTACTCTGAATTCTATGCTGCATCTTTTGTTGTGACAGGTTCTACCTGTCTGAAGGTACCAAGCTGAACAGTTGGTTACTGGCCTGTGTGGCAGCATGACTGCAGCTCTTGTTCACTTTCTGTGTTAACAATAAAGGCTATTTTCATCTCAAGCGACTGGAGAATTCTTAACTTAAATTGGAGCGGCATGAAAAATTGAACATAGGATTCGTCCACAGATCACTACACTGACCCATCTTGTCCAATGTCTTGTTTCCAGCACTAGCCATTACTTGATTCTGCCAAGGAAAGAGTAAGATTCATACAATACACCAGGTCAACTGTGCAATGCTGGACAAGAGGCAGAAATACTCTCCTTACCCTGGGATGGTGATTTTATATCCCAAGGAAAAAGATTTCATTTCTCCAGATTAAGAATATCATTCTTCCTGCCCAAGTTAAGCACAACACCCAGACTCTTTTGATGTCTTTAGAATATGAATCATCCCTGTTTTAGCAAGTTACTCTCAGTCTGTACAGCTGGGGCAATTCTGATCACATGGTTTTCCCATCAAAACCACACTTTGTATCCTATTTTATTTTCTCACCTGTCATTTAGGGTATGTCTACACTACAAAGATAGTTCGAACTAACGGATGTTAGTTCAAACTAACATTCATAGGCACTACACTAGCGCTCCGTTAATTTGAATTTAATTCGAACTAACGGAGCGCTTAGTTCGAACTAGGAAAACCTCATTTTACGAGGATTAAGCCTAGTTCGAACTAGCTAGTTCGAATTAAGGGGTGTGTAGCCCCTTAATTCGAACTAGTGGGAGGCTAGCCCTCCCCAGCTTTCCCTGGTGGCCACTCTAGCCAACACCAGGGAAACTCTTCTGCCCCCCCCCCGGCCCCCTTAAAGGAGCACGGGCTGGCTACGGTGCCCGTGCCAGGTGCAAGCCTGCCAGCACCCAGTCAGCAGACCCTGCACCTGGCACGGATCGAGCCACCCACCCGATGCCCCCCAGACCTCCCCCTCTTCCCGGGACCAGGCTGGCGGCTCCCGGGAGCTTGCCCAGGACCGCACGAGGTGGGCACCTGCCTGAGCTAGTGCAGGCATCATGGACCTCGTCCATGACCTCTGCACTAGGCACAGGAAAGTGACCGGCTAGGGCAGGAGAGCTGCCAGCCTGGCCACCCAGGAGCAGGTGTGCAAGAGAATCAAGCGGGTCCACTGAGACCCCCGACCCTGAGCCCTGAGCTTACAATGGCCATTGTGGGTCAGACCAAAGGTCCATCTAGCCCAGTAGCTTGTCTGACTACAGCGGCCAACCCTAGGGACCCTGGAGGGGATGGACTGAAGACAGTGACCAAGCCATTTGTCTCGTGCCATCCCTCTCCAGCCTTCCACAAACCTTGGGCAGGGACACCACTACTACCCCCTGGCTAATACCACTCCATGGACCCAGCCTCCATGACTTGATCTCACTTCCCTTTAAACTCTGTTCTAGTTGTAGCCTTCACAGCCTCCTGCAGCAAGGAGTTCCACAGGTTGACTCTTTGCTTTGTGAAGAAGAACTTTCTGTTACTAGTTTGAAGCCTGTTACCCATTCCTTTCCTTTGGTGTCCTCTAATCCTTCTTTATGGGAACTAATGAAGAACTTTTCTGTATGCACCCTCTCCACCCCACTCATGCTTTTAGAGACCTCTATCCTGTCCCCCCTCTCCTCCTAATCCCCTTTTTAGGGCAACCAGGTCCCCATACTTAGCTGATACTAATTAAACCTCACCCCTCATCCCACATGTTGTAGACAAAGCTAATTATGCAGTAATGGCCAGTGCCAGACCTCAAAGGACCAGCCCGTCTGTGTACAATGAATCAGAACATTATCCAGGTGATCACTAGAAAATATTTCCTATCCTCATATGCCACCTCACCACAAATTAGCGAGAGCATTAAATCACCATCCCAGAGCAGTTAGCAAATTGAGCATAATCCAGCTTCATATTGGACTCATTGGATTATATTGGGCTCACTGGAGGGATGTATGAGTGTACGTATATGAATTCTATAACCATTATATTTTTATTTATGTGCTTGTGTATGCACACACATACTTCCCCCTCACCAAAGAGTCAATTGTTGCTGAGTTATTGGCTAGAGATAATTAGGGAATGTGCTCCAGAGGAAAAATTAAGCCACTGTCTCTGCTTGTTTGAGATTGATTTTTTTTAAAGGAACCAGGATGTTCCTAAGAAGCCATCAGGGAATTGAGGGAAAAGCTTTACATGCTCATGCATCCCCCCCACACCTCACCCACACACACTCACACCCCTAATATCTGTCTAACAATGTTTCTGGCTGATTATATCAAATCATTCATTTTGCAGAGTTCCACACAGCCCAGTACTGGAATTCAGTCCATCACTTCTTTGCTCAGAGAGCAGAGGATTCAATTTTTAAAAAAGGAACTAATGGAATACAGCTGCGATTCTAGGATCATTATTGCCAGTTCATTTGGTTGATCTTTGAAAGATGAAGCTATCTTTCTAGATTTTCTGTGAAGCCATAAATGATCAAGGTGGGGGAAGAATATAGTTTTATATGATAATTCTTTTTACTGGAAATAAGTTAAATAGCTGGTTTGGTTAAATCTTTCAGGGGAATGAAATGCAGATGCTGCAGATATGCTATCAAGGAAGGAGGTTGAAAGATATTCAAGGTATATGTCAACTAACAATATGGAAGGAGGTACAATTGCATAAATGGAGAGGGAATAAAACCATGCATAGAATGGATTAATTTGTCTTAGGGGGAATGAAACAGACATTTCCCCTCCAAAATTTAAAGTTCTTATAGCAACAATAACTGAGCCATGTTTTACAAACTTTTTGGGATACAGAAAAAATCTGAAAAACCTTGCTATAAAGTAGCAAGTAGATGTTCCATACTTGAAAAAAATGAAGTGATGAACACTTTGTGGGACTTGTTTTATTCAGACTTCATCTTCACACAGTTTATACTTTAATCAAACCCCCAGACATTAGTTTTCCCTTCTAGCAGAGGGGCCATGCATACAGGGAAGCTATATTCCCCCACCAATCTAGCAGCTCTAGCCACAGTGTATGCATCAAATGAGATGGCCTTTGGGAAAAAAATCAAATGGTCTCATCCAATTTGGGGACCAACATGGCTGGACTCCAGTTGCTGCAGGTGTCTCAATCATTCCAAGGCCCAGCATGGGTTGGAGTGCTTACTTCAAAATCTCACTCATCTTCTGATGAAGAGGCCATGGTACTTCATGACATGTTTTATAGTCTGTTTGAATGCAATAGAAGATAAGTCATGTTCACTCCGTCAGGTAAAAAACACAATACAGGAGATGGCTACCAATTTTGGGGATGTGACTTTCTGTTCTGTGAGATATCCCCCAAGATAGTCTGTATTTGGGACACAAATGTTCACAGCCTGTAGACCTAATTCTGGTTCCAAAGCATAGAGACCTATAAATAAGTCAGGAGCCTTCCTATGTTTTCCATGGCTTTAAGAGTTTTACATGCATTTTGATTTATTTTGTCATAGCTTACGAGGTCTAAATGGCAAACAATTTCTGTATTGACCCTGCTAATGGACCCAAAGACCCTCCAAGCTCCATCACTGGGAGTCTGACTGGTACATATTAATTGCCACACCTCTGCCCACTATACCCGCTATAGAAGGTGCAAACATTGCAGGAGACTTGACAGAAGAACTCACCTGTTGTACCAGTTGTTGTTGTACCTGTTGCTGCTGATTCACCTAGACTTAGAGCATATGCTGCTTCACAGGAATTTGCTGTAGGAGATTCCATTGCTGTCCATTTCAATTTTTTTTCCATATTCATGCTGCTCAATTTGTGCCCTACTGTCTTGACCTTCTTTCCTTCCACAGAAAACTAGCTCTGAAGTCATATTCTCCACCAAGTTGTGACCTCTGTGGCACTCCCATGTACCATCATACCTTGACTCTCCTGCTCACGGTCTATCTTGGTAGATTTGGTCACTGTGAAATCTGAAGTAGCAACCTCACAGATGTCTCCAGTGAGGGCATATTCACTCTTTCTCCTTCTCAGGTTACATGAGCTAAACATAAAAAGAAGAACAAAAAAATCCATTTATATGAATTGTGGGTTATGTGTTGATGCCTCAATTGGACCTTGCTTTTCTATTCAGGGCTTGTCTTCACACAAGTCAGACTTCAGATGAACTATCCAAATCTGGGCATCCCTTAAAGCTGGAAGCTCATCCAATTGGTAAGCCAACTTAGCCTTTAGGCTGCAGCCAGGCTTTTCTCAGAATCAACGAAGATTTGATCCTACTTCTGGACTAGGACACATCTCTTCCTTTTAACTCCCTTTTCTGTTTCTGTCATTAGCTGCTGGTGTGGTAGAAACAATTAGATCCTCAAACTCTCATGAACCTGTTCCAGTGTGGAGCTGAACTTGGGACTTCTGGAGCTTTGTTCACGAGCTTCTACAACATGAGCTGAAAGCCAGATTCATTATTCCCTGTGCAAGTGGTCTCAGTGCCACTAGTTGGGGCAGTACACCACACCCAGAAGGTGTCTGGGCTATACCAGTATTATCTGCCATTTGATAAGTGTCCTGACCTACAAATTCCAAATTTTCTATGAGGGAAGAAATGTCTTTTAGATTTTTTTGTAGGATGGAAGAACTGAGCAGTGGAAAAGAGAAGAGGTATTATAGATACATAATACATCCTACTCTAATGTTAGCACAGGAGGAGTTCATTAGACCTGGGGGCATAAATGGAATGTGTGAGTAGGTGAAATTAGGGTCATGAGGGGAACAATAAGGCCAGGTCTACACTAGGAAGCAATATCGAACTAATGTACACTACTCCAGCTATGTGAATAATGAAGCTGGAGTTGCTGTACCTTGGTTTGAGTTACATCTCCAATATGGGGAGAAATGGGAGAAACTCTCTAGTCAGCCCTCCTTACTCTTCTCACTCTGGTGCATATTGGAGTCGATGGCAGCGTGATCAGAAGTTGATTTAGCAGTTCTCTATTAGACCCACTAAATCAACCCCCCAAGAGATCAATGCCTGCAACACTGGTCTCCCGGCAAGTGTAGATAAAGCCTAAGTGATGATGCTCTATCAAACAACAACTAGAAACTAGTCAGCTTTCTATGTCAGTTTTCTTTGGTTAGAAGATTTATTACAGATCTTGGTGTAAAATCAATACTTCAGATAGGAAAGGCGCTTTGGACAGAGTGGGTGGAAAAGGATCCTCAACAAAACAAGAGTCGCCCTTTTCTTGACTTTCTTTCCTGGCTCCTCCTCAGTTTTGACTGCAGCAGGGGGCTAATTTTCATTTAGTAACTGAACAGGAAAAAGTAATTGCCACAAGACATTTTTCCTTTGGGCTATAGGCAATTACTGTCTCTATATTTTGAATATTCAAATTATTAACATCCCTGATTTCTACACATTACATGACAAAACATATTTTAAAGAAATACAATGAGGAATACTTAAGCATTTCAGTCTGTTGTTCATTAGCAGGAATAATAGGTTAAGATTTTCAGGAATTCACTTACTGTATTTAATTTTACTTTATTTTCAGAGGACCATCCACACGAAATTCCTTTTCATTTCAGATTGTTGTTGAGTATTTTTAACAGCAATGAAATGCAGCATAAATCATAGATGAAGAAACATTCATATTTTAGGCCACTGGAAAAAAAGTGACTGAGATTCTGACCAACTTGTGAGGACTGGAGTATTTAAGGTTAGCCTGATTGTCAAAGTGTCCTGATTTTCAAAATTTCTCAGCAGCTTCTCTCCTTTTCCACTCTTTCCTTTTTTTGAATTTGTTTGTTTAGGTTTTTTTTTTTTTTACAGTCTAGGACATGCACACCATCTAGTAGATTGAAAAAACAGACCTCTTGCGTTTCTTCTAATCACAGTAGCTTTCATAATGCTATAGAGCTCCATGTGCAATTAAATGGTCCCTCTATCTTTATGTTTCCTACAAGAAATCTCTTCCTTGATGTTTCTTGGTAATCTAAGCATTCTTTATATGCTCAGCAGTCTATACTGAGTAAAATCTCAAGAATTAAGAGACTGATCCAAATCCTACTGGAGTTATTAGGGAGCTTTTGATTAATTTAAATAATTAATGTCACTAGGCTTTGAATCTGCCCCCTCTCCAAATAACTACCACTAATAACTACACAGTGACCAGCTTACTGAAGTACAATTTGTTAATTCCTTCACTGCTCCAAACAACTTCCCTTTAAGAAACACTCATACTTCTGAGAGTCTTTTTTCTTATAACATACTCTTATTCCCACTCTTGCAATAATTAAACTCACATGGTCCTGAATCTAGACAACTGGGCTGTGTCTACACTGCACCCCTTTTCGGGAAAAGGGATGCAGATTAGACACTTTGGAATAGCAAAATCCACGGGGAATTTAAATATCCCCCGCGGTATTTGCATTAACATGGCTGCCGCTTTTTTCCGGCTTGGGGATAAGCCGGAGAAAATCGGCAGTCTAGACGTGATTCGGTTTAGTTTCCGGAGAATCACGTCTAGACTGCCGCTTTTCTCCGGCTTATCCCCAAGCCAGAAAAAAGCGGCAGCCATGTTAATGCAAATACCGCGGGGATATTTAAATCCCCCGCGGATTTTGCTTTTCCAAAGTGTCTAATCTGCATCTCTTTTCCGGAAAAGAGGTGCAGTGTAGACACAGCGCTGGTGCTTCCCCAAACTTGGGGGCCACAAGCTAAAGGGGAGGACATGTGATGACTCTCTGCATCTCCCCTGCTCAGTGTCCCCTCTTACTCTACACCCAGTCAAGAGCCAGAGCTCTCTACCTACTTCTCATTACCTGCAAGGAGCAGGGGAGGGACTCTATCCTTCTCTCCCTGAACATCCTCCTTGCATATTTAGCCACTCTCCCTAGCAGCTGGGTGGGAAGTGCAGTGGAGTTGCTTTAGCCTGTCAAAGCCAAAATAGTATCCTTGGAAGGAGAAATATCATTGGATTTATCTGCAGTTGTTGAAAAATGTCCAGTTCTTAGTGGCAAGACAAAGTAGATGAGGTAATATATTTGGATGAACTTCTTCTGGTGAAAGACAAGCATTCAAGTTACAAAGAGCCTCTTCCTCAGGTCTGGCAAAGATATTGTGTCCCAGCAAAATACAAGGTGGAACAGATTGTTCAGAATAAATAAATAGCACATTCTGTAAGGCATTATTTAAAGAGATTGCCACAAGTACAGTTTCAATACTAAGCAAGTGGCATTACCAATGTTTAATGAGAAAAGTATTTGAAATTCTAATATAATATATGTAAAATGTCCAGAAGTGTAAACAAAATTTACACTAAGGACACTATTAATGGAGGACGTTGATTTCTTAGTTTGTATACATTATATTTTGTCTGTGCTTAAAAAATGTACGAGAGGCATTAACCTTCTACCATCATCATCTAAACAAGGAAACAGGTAAAGTGAAGCTGTCTTCAATGCATTTTTCTAACGCTTAATTCAATATTCATCGAAGTTAGTAACAGTCTTCATTGACTGTGTTTTGGATCAGGCCCTAATCCAATACTTTTAATCCACTATAAAGGATCTTTCTTAGATTTGTTGTTGTACATTGTAAGTATTCCCAGAGAAAATAAATTTTAAAAATCATTATAGTTTGAAAGATCTCACATCCATCTAGTGTTTGTCAAATAGATACAATCACATTTCTTTCTGGGTTACATCTGTTTTGCAACCACCAATTTCAATCACCCCTAGCTCTGGTTTTCGTAGAAAATGAGCCCTAACTCTTTTAGGTCCCTGTGCATATCTTCAACATGAATGTTCCTCCATGGAAAAGTGGAGATGAGATTAACCTCCAGAAAGGTGGAGAAAGTGCTCATGACAGAGTTCATACTAAGCTCTCCAATTAGGATCCTACATAGTTTAAATTGAATGGATCTTTTGAATATAGAAAAAAGGGCAATCTTGACTTTATGCAACAGAGTAGAGAGGAGATTTGTGAAGCAACAGACATTAAGGATATGTCTAGAATATACAGAAGATTAACACTACTGCAGTGGATCTTCCAGGGCTTAATTTAGTTGGAGTAGTATATACCCACTAGCTTGAACTCAAGGGGTGCCCCTGTCTGCTCCAGAACTCCTCCTCCTCACAAGAAGTAAGGAAGCCAATGGGAGGGTTTTCTCCCATTGGCCTCCCAATTTGTGGACAGTGTGAAAATGTGATGTAAGATGGAGATGTGTATCTTACTTTGACTTTCACATGTAGACAAGTAATTAAACTACTTGTAATTAAACTAAGTAATTAAACTAAAATTATGTTAAATAAATACTAGTCCATGAATAGAGTACTGTACTAAGAAACCTAACAGAGTGCAGTCTAGTGGGTGAATGAATTTAACTCCACTGACTTTAGTACAGCTTAGACAGATTTATATAGATACAACAGAACAGATTTTGGCACATAAAGACTATGTACACTGGACAATTAGAAAGGTTGTGTGACAAGGGCTGAAGAAACAGGATACTGTATTGATGGGGAAGTAAGAGAGCCATAGCAAAGAAGAAGAAGGGAATAGAACTGATGAAGTTTAGGGGTTTAGTTCTAATCATATGGGCTATCATGTAATACCCTTACTCATGCTGACTAGTACCTTACTCCTCCAAGAATTCTCATTGACTTTAATCAGGCTTCTAAGTGACTATTTAATGTGAATAAAGGTGTTACAATAGATTGATAATTCCGTATTAACATTATCACAATATAGTATCTGTTTTAGTTTAGGATACAGTTTTACAGACAGCATGGTAATTACTTCATAATTGCTTAAAGCCACAAAGGTTCTGAAACTCTGAAAATAAATGTTGGCCTCTTTTATTTAATATAGTTTGACCTGAATTATGCAGATCAGACTAAAGAATAATAACTATGTTCCTTATGCACTTAAAAATCTAGTTCATTTAAATAAATATATGTATACATTACAAGTAATCATCATGAAACACACACACACACACACAAAAGCTTTTAACTGTAATTTTTATTGAAATCCCTCCACACTCTCATGGGTAAAAAAAGCCTAGGGTTCAGAGTACAGGACTCAGAGAAGGAACCATAAAAATGAATTATAATAGCCTACTTTGTGGCAAAAAAAAGTGTTCGGTCTATTATCACCCGACCTTCCAGGCCTGGATGCACAAAAAAGATTTCGGTTCTTAAGTCCCAGTTTTAGGCTCCCAATGAACACTGTAGGTGCTTCAGTTTTTTGTAGTAAGAATTCCTTAGTTGCTTTAGGCATGCAACCTTCTGTCTCCCTTTATATGTCCAGACACCTATTTTCTGCCTAAGCCTCAGGGCTAAAATTGAAGCCTGAGGGCTTCTGACTCAGGCAGGGAGGGCCTGTATCCTAGCCCTGTCACCCAGGAGTAACAACCTTGAGCTTTGGCCCCAGGTAGTGGAGCTTACCCTAAGAGTGAGGCTCAGTCCTGAGCTCAACAAGTCTAGTACCAGCTCTGGCAATCCCATTAAAACAGGATAGCGGTCCACTTTGGAGTCCTGACATACAATTTGAGAACTTCTGGAGTAGCAGATTATGCTCCAGTTCATCATTTTGAAAACAGTTCTTTAATACTTTCTGAAGTAACTATCATATCTGTACAGTTCTTGAAAATGTGAAGGGAGGGCATTGTCTGGGTGAGTGAGAGACAGTGGCCGATGCCAGGTGTTCCCGAGGTAGTGAATCGAATGGGTAATGATTAAGCAATCTCTCTCCTGCCATCCATCTCCACCCTATGACAAACAGAGACTAGGGACACCATTCCTTACCCATACTGGCTAATAGCCACTTATGGACTTAACCTCCATGAATTTATCTAGTTCTCTTTTAAACCCTGTTACAGTCCTAGCCTTCACAACCTCCTCAGGCAAGGAGTTCCACAGATCGACTATGCACTGTATGAAGAAGGACTTCCTTTTATTTGTTTTAAACCTGCTGCCCATTAGTTTCATTTGGTGGCCCCTAGTTCTTGTATTATGGGAACAAGTAAATAACTTTTCCTTATTCACTTTCTCTACACCACTCATGATTTTATATACCTCTATCATGTCCCCTCCAGTCTCCTCTTTTCTAACCTGAAAAGTCCCAGTCTCTTTAATCTTTCCTCATATGGGACCCGTTCCAAACCCCTAATCATTTTAGTTGCCCTCTCTGAACCTTTTCTAATGCCAGTATAACGTTTCTGAGATGAGGAGACCTTGGGCGTACCATGGATTTATATAAGGGCAATAAGATATTCTCCATCTCATTCTCTAACACTTTTTTAATGATTCTTAACATCCTGTTTGCTTTTTTGACTGCTGTTGCACACTGCATGGATGTCTTCAGAGAACTATCCACGATGACTCCAAGATCTCTTTCCTGATTAGTTGTAGCTAAATTAGCCCTCATCATATTATCTGTATAGTTGGGGTTATTTTTTCCAATGTTCATTACTTTACATTTATCCACATTAAATTTCATTTGCCATTTCGTTGGCCAGTCACTTAGTTTGGTGAGATATTTTTGAAGTTTTTCACAGTCTGCTTCGGTCTTAACTACCTTGAACAGTTTAGTATTGTCTGCAAACTTTGCCACCTCACTGTTTACCCCTTTCTCCAGATCATTTACGAATAAGTTGAATAGGATTGGTCAGAGGACTGACCCTTGAGGAACACCATTAGCTACCACTCTCCACTCTGAAAATTTACCATTTATTTCTACCCTTTGTTTACTGTCTTTACCCAGTTCTCAGTCCATGAAAGGATCTTCCCTCTTATCCCATGACAATTTAATTTACGTAAGAGCCTTTGGTGAGAGATTTTGTCAAAGGCTTTCTGGAAATCTAAATACACTATATCTACTGGATCCCTCTTGTCCGTATGTTTGTTGACCCCCTTCAAAGAACACTAAAGATTAGTAAGAAAGGATTTCCCTTTACAGAAACTATGTTGTCTTTTGCCCAACAAATTATGTTCTTCTATGTGTCTGACAATTTTATTCTTTACTATTGTTTCAACTAACTTGCCCGGTACTGATGTTAGACTTACTGGTCTGTAATTGCCAGGATCGCCTCTACAGCCCTTTTTAAATATTGGCATTACATTAGCTATCTTCCACTCATTGGGTATTTGTCCCACTGTAAAATCACTGCTTTCTGCAGTAAGGAACTCTGGAAAATGAGTGCAATGCATCTTGGAGGCAGAATTCCCACCCCATATGCCAGTTTTCTGTGTTCCATAATTCCAAGAACTTACAATTATGAGCGTTGCCTTTTTTTTTCAACTTCCCTTCTAAAATTTGCACCTCCGACTCTTCAAGAATGAATGGATCTGCATAGATCTTTCCAGCCTTCTGAGGAACATTATGAACACAACATGGGTGATCATGCACCATTACATGAACTTTGAATCTCAACAGGAATCCCCATTGCCTGTCCTGTTATGTGCCATGTAAAGAAACAATTCAAGACTGATGCTGACATTCGTGGAGCAGCTGCACATAATGGACAACAGCTATTGGGCTCAGGAAACAAACACTGGGTAGTAGGATCAGTTTATGAAACCAATGTGTGATCATGATGCATTTTCTTATAAGGAAAGCCACCTCTTGAAGTATGTGCAGAGTTAAGCCCCATCCTGAAATGCAAGGAAGCCAAAATGACATCTGTCCTAATTATGGGACAAATGTATGGCAATCACTGTCTGAAAGCTGACAGCTCCAGATTGCTACTGATCAGTTACAAATCAGTCTGGATTTGGGTAGTCCATCATGGGGTTTGCAATGATGCTAAGTGATTAATCACTTCCTCCTACAAAGGACCGTGACCGTTGGCTATGTGCAGGAAATAGCTGATGGCTTTGTGACAATGGGATTTCCCAACTGCAGTGAAGCAACACGTGGCATCCATATTCTTATTTTGGCCCCAGACTGTCTTGTGATGGAGTATATCAACGCCATTACAGGTGCTGGTGGATGACTGTGGTTGCATCACAGACATCATCTCAGGGTGGTCATGTTTATGGAGGAGTCATGGGAGAATTTAATGTGCATTAACAAACTTTTCTGCAGGGCCCCCACTGTGTGGCTGAACAGGGTAATGAGAAACAGATAAAAATCAAATGTTAATTTCAATCCTTTCTCCCATATGCATCATGTAAAAATGTAAGGGGCATCTCTACCTCAAGAAACCTTGAAAAATGAGTACTTATCAGAGCTCTTCCCTCCTGTTTTAAGGATGCCGGAGTTTGATTACTGTGCTGGAGAAAGAGGAAGTGAAATTTCAAAAATTCCTGGGGCTATACACACAGGGAAGGGAAAAGGTTTGTGTACCTAGCCACAGGGCAGTGAAATGGAACCTGATTACCAGAGCCGGCATGATGGGCATTGTGGAACATCCTTTGTTGAGGTAGCTTTATTATGTTGGCACAGCAGGGGAGTTAAATCAGACAAAGGAGCATTGTTGTGTGTACTCCTCCACTGTTTTCTTGATGAAACCTGACTTATGCCAACAAAATTGTGCATTTTAGAGAACTCCTAAGAGGGAACATTGCCCAAAGTCATACAGGAAGTTTGTGGTGGAACAAGGAATTGAATCTTGGTCTCTTGAGAACAAGGATACAGAAGCAGGCTCAGGACAACTTTTAGAAGTTCAGATAATCCCAAAGTGTATCTATCTATTTGAATGAACTATGTCCTGGCTTTAAGGAATTGAATTCAGGTTTTAAATTATTAAAATTAAATCATTATAAATTGTCTTTGCATGAGACACATTGTACAATCTTATCTTTTCAGTTGTTTCCTGAGATTCAGTTTAATTTGTGCCACGTGCAGGAAGAGCTCAATATTGAGACTTTTATAAAAGACTTTCTAAGTGCTTTTTTCATCATTTTATAAAACATCATGTGGTTTTTCTTTTGGCAATGTAGCTGTTTTCTAATCAATCAATAAGGGGTATCATCAGAGGCAAAAGTAAGCATGAGCTGGCCGAGCTGCGGCAAAAGCCAGCAGGGAGCTATTTAAAGAGCTGGCAGGGACCGGGTTGCAATTGGACAGTACATGTAAGAAATTTTAAGTTACTTTCACCACTAGGTACAATCTAAAACTGTTCAGCTAATTTTTTCTATTGCACTTTTGTTTTTACAGTTATGACCCATTTAAGCATTGTTCCAAGAATGGTCTTTTATACGTTGAGTAGAGTTCAATAAATTCTCATACACAAATAGTAAAATGATGAATGATTCCCCCTTACCTATTGCTCATATAATTATGGAGAGTCCATTTGAAGCTGTGAATGCATATTCATAGATTTTTATAGTGCCAGGGATGCAATGAGATGGATTTAGCCTTCCATTAATTATTTATCCTGAACATTATCCATCCATAAACGTATTAAAGTGTCTCCCAGGAACAGGGAACTTACACTGGTTCAAGAATATTTTTCAATGTCATTAAAAGGGACACATTGCCTTAGTACAAAATAGAACTTGTCACAAAAATGTTAAACAAGTCAGTTTTATTCAAAATGGTTCTCCCTACATAATTTCAGTGATGAGAAGAGCTCCACCCTCTTTGGGGGGCTGTCTCTAAATGACTATAATCCTATTTTTGTTTAACATGGATAATTTTAATAATTAGTAATTTATATTAATCATTGTCTGTGTCTAATTTTGATATGGCAGAAAAAAGTGAACACATGAATTAATTCATTTAAATGCTATAACTGTATTGGAAATGATCCTCTCATGAGAACACATAAAAATATTAAAAGACTCTTACCAGTAATGAGCAATGATTTCAACAGTTAAGTAAAGGATGTGGAAAATCAGTGACACAGAATTTATAACACCTATTTTCTCAGTGACAGACTGTAGTTAAGTAGCTGGACAATGACAAGGAACTTCTCTGTCTTTTGCCCGAGAATTGTCAGTTGTTCCCTCCTCTGGGCACAATTTTCCAACTACCCCCACCCCTTTGAGCTGGGCAGGTTTTTGTTTTAGAGTATTCTGTCTTATACCTTCTTTTAAAAGGATCCCTCCCCAAGGCCTGGGAGAGTACGTCTACACAGCAGTGTTATTTTGGAATAACATCAGTGCATCTACACTACAACTGTTATTTCAAAATAATGGAGGACTTCTTACTCTGACTCATGATAACTCTCATTTCAAATTAAACTATTTTGACTTAAGCTACACAATTGGCATAGCTGAAGTTGCCTAGCTTAATTTGACTTTAACCCTGCTGTATAGATTACCCAGAGTTACATTCTATACTGTCTGAAGAAATATCTTCCTCCTTTAATCAGTTTTTCCTTTATCCCTTTCTCTGGACTCCCCCTATCCCCTTAATCACGTAGGAGTTTTTCCCTCAGTCCTTTCCCCAAAGCTAGGGTTGAATCTCAGGCCACTTATCCTTGAGTTAGTCCTACCACCTTCTAAGCTGAAGCTCCTCAACCATCCCTCTTTCAGGAGCTGGGGTTGAGTTTAAGACAATTGCATGTCTTTTTCCAGGTCTTTTCAGTTGAACACTCTCTCAACCTAGCCTTCCTCTCTGAAGGGTTCAGCAAATCAGCCTTTTCCAAGTGTCTTGTTTGCCTCCTGTGAGGGAGAAGGCAGTCTTGATGCTGTTTCCCTTCTCTCAACACTTTCCCAATTGGTTGGGTAAGAAACGAGAAATGTACATGGTCCCTAGATGTATTCTCTCTCAGACTATGTACAAAACATAAGTAAAGTCCATGGCAACATTCACACTTAATATTACACAATTTTTTTCATTCTAGTGGGTTATTCTTAGATGCTATCCTGTTTATATTTTAACTTTCATGTTCCAATTTCCCTTATTCATTCACAGCTCAGGTGAAGATTTAATTTTTCATTTTAAGTCTTAGCAATGGTGTTAAGCTGTTTTCAGGAACAAAGAACAAAAGAATGTACTTTGTCCATTATTTTAACAACATTTTTAACAGTTCCAGAAGCATAGATATTCTGGGACAGAAATTTGACATTAGGCAGAAATCTCGTCTTGTATTTGTGGATGAGGCTTCAATGGTAATAACTTAAAGGGTTTTAAGAAATGGTGTTACTCATGCACACTGAAATTTGTAAGGTAATGTACTAACTACTCAGCACTGTCCTATTTGACCCAGGCCAGTTGCATAGCTCTGAGGGGAAAATATACTTGAAAGTTGGAATAAAAGATCCTCCGGAAAAGGGTTTATTTTCCGGAGAATCACATCTAGACTGGCGCTTTTCTCCAGCTTATCCCCAAGCCGGAAAAAAGCTGCAGCCATGTTAATGCAAATACCGCGGGGGATATTTAAATCCCCCGCAGATTTGCCTATTCCAAAGTGTCTAATCTGCATCCCTTTTCCGGAAAAGGGGTGCAGTGTAGACACAGCCTCCGGGTGGTCAAACACTAATGATTGAATGCTTATGCCCATGTACAACCTGTAACATTGTTAACAGTATTGAAATAATGTGTCTGAACTTAAGTATGCAAATGTGTATCTGTGCTGAAATCTTAATGCCATTGCTAACATTGAAGTAAGAACTGTCAATCACCTAAGCTGTCAATCATTCTAAAGTGTCACTCTAGTGGAAGCCATTATAGTTTTAGGACCTGGCACCTACCTCCCGTACCTCACTCACCTTGGTCAACTGTCTTTTAATATTTAAATATTTGTTACGGTAAACATTCTGTTTTATGTTAATATGTTATGGTCAGTCGACCAATAGATGTGAAATTATGTAAATGAGTGTCTCTGGTAGACCAATCATTTTGAACCAGAGCGCTCATGAATATTCATAGACCCAGTCTTTATAAGACCAAGCAATACCCGTTGCAGGGGTTGCGTCGGGCGTCGGGCGTCGGGCATCGGGTCTAGTTAGGCATCGGAGCTAGCTCACTCTTTTGGAGGTGTACAGAAGGTTCACTCTCCATGTTAAGGTTAGGGTAGATAGGATTAGTTAGGGTAGATCTCGTCATCGAGCTTGTCCCTCTGGATCGTGTCTGTCTACGCACATTGGCCGTCGTCGAGACTGTTTGGCGGGTGCGTCGGGATTTAGTTAGGTTTTTCTCTTTAGTTTGTGTAGTTAGGGTAGGCATCCACAATCGTCTTGTTCCAGCTGCGCCAAAGAGCACGAAGAATCGCACATCATGGAAGATGAGGTCAACGATTCTACTCGGCTCTTCAAGGGATAGCCTGGTTGTTCCTCACTAGAGGCCCGGCAGGGCCAAAGGCTTGAGGTCGCCAGCTTCGACCCGGAAACAACCACCAAGGGACTCCTGGCTGTTCCTCGCCTGAGGCCTGAAAGGACCAAAGGCTTGTAGGTCGCCAGCACCCCAACAATCGTCCCTGAGCCGTAAGACTTTGTGTTTTCTTTCCTCTTTGGGACTTCCCCAAGGAGTGTATGTTCAATTATTATTTCTTTGTTAATATAGTCCTGTGGTTTTAAATCTAACCAAATTGTAGGTTTTTATTTCTGCATCAGTTCCTGAGACTACCCTGTGACTAGATACGGGAGAGGGTCTGCATTTGCAATCTTTTTTAGAGTAATTAGGCTAATTGGCATTTAATTAATTAGCATACACTGTTACCATCACGCGAGCTGGGTAACACATTGTTTTACACATTTTCTCATTTTCCCTAGTTCCCCAGTGACTCTTCATCTTTCTTGTCCCATCCTTTCTTATGCCAATTTTCTTTTGCTGATTGTTGGCAAAGAGACATCAACAAAATAGAGCTTCATCTACAAAAGATTCGTACATCTGCTACTTCTCTTAAGGGCTAATATCCAACATGTTCCTGTGTGTGGTAGATCTACCAGAGAAATTGAGGGTGAGGCACCAAGTATAGAAATGAATGGGCAAGCAGCTTTAAAATCTTCTTTCTCCTCTCCTCAGTAGCAAAATGATTTTCCTTGAATGAATAGAGTGATTTTGGAAGGTTCTCTTGCCCCTTCCCTTTTTCCCTTCCTGTTCTCTTCCCTGTGCTGTTGTTCTTCTTCATCTAAACAAATCAAATAGAAACAGAAGAAAGAGAGAGCTTGGAAGCCTGTGTCCAGACTCAGGGGTTTTTTCGGGAAAAGTAGCCTTTTTCCGAAAAAACTTCACCTGCGTCTAGACTGCAGTTGCGTTCTTTCGAAATTAAATCAAAAGAACGCGGCTTTTCTTTCGACGGCGGTAAACCTCATTTCACGAGGAAGAACGCCTTCTTTCGAAAGTGCTTCTTTCGAAAGAAAGCGTTCTTGAATGTAAATAGGGCTTCTTCAAAAGAGAGCATCCAGACTCACTGGATGCTTTCTTTCGAAAAAGGGGCTTGCTCTTTCGAAAGTTCCTCGTGCAGTCTAGACGCTCTCTTTCGAAAGAGGCTTTTTCGAAAGTATCTTTCGAAAGAGCCTCTTTCGAAAGAGGCTTGCAGTCTAGACATAGCCCTTCTGTTCTCTTGAGGAACAGAATCTCTGCCTGTTCTCTCTGGATACGTAAGCCTTAGTTGAGGGATTGAGTTGTGAATTATATCCATGTATATTACATATTGCCTCACACTGGAAGAAAAAATAACTCCTGTCATCAATATGATAAATTTGCACTGACCTATTCACCTTTTGTTTTTTACTCATCAAATGTGATTGTTCTACTTAAGTAAGTGCATGGAAGAATAGTCTACACTAATCAAATTACAAATAAGATGCACATGGTAAAATATATATGAGTGTTTTAGGCAGTGACAGTTCAACTCCAAAAAGCTTCTGAAACATGGACAAGAAAGAAAAAGCATCTGACACTTATAAAATTGTAAATGGAATTATCTCTATCAATCTTTATTTTATGTTGCTTAGCCAGAAGCAAGCCGGTGCCTTTTAAAGACTCTATTTGCATTTAAGAGCCAATCTTAATTTTTATTAGATTTTTGTATTATTTTTTGAGGAGGAGAAGGCAATCATTTCACATCACCATATTATCCAGCTACTCAGAGAATCTCAAGTCATTGTGATCTCTATCTCATCATTGTTCAGGAATACATATTGGATGTGTTTACATTGGCACCCTTTTCCAGAAAAGGGATGCTAATGAGACAAGTCAGAATTGCAAATGCCGCGGGGTATTTAAATATCCCCCACGGCATTTGCATGAACATGGCTGCCGCTTTTTTCTGGCTTGAGGCTTTGCCGGAGAAAAGCACCAGTCTAGACAGGATCTTTCGGAAAATAAAGCCTTTTCCGGAAGATCCCTTATTCCTGATTTTAAGAGGAATAAGGGATCTTCTGGAAAAGGCTTTATTTTCCGAAAGATCCCGTCTACACTGGCGCTTTTCTCCGGCAAAGCCCCGAGCTGGAAAAAAGCGGCAGCCATGTTCATGCAAATGCCGCGGGGGATATTTAAATCCCCCGCGGCATTTGCAATTCCGACTTCTCTCATTAGCATCCCTTTTCCGGAAAAGGGTGCCATTGTAGACACAGCCATTTATTGCAGAGAAAGGGCAAAACCAGACCACAAATTTTGTAATTAAAAGAGACATTGTATCCTTTGTTCTTCTTCATTTTGTGCACTCACTCCTATCGCTCCTCCCCAAGCAGTGTTGATTTTATTAAATATAGGAATTGTTATTTAAAGGGTCTGATATTGATTATCAATAATGATAGATTCCTATTTAGGTGCTTGCTCTAGGTGTATAGTCAATTCAGCAGGGGCTCTGCTTTTCCCCAAGCAGCTCCACTGCCACCAGGGCTCCGCTCTTCCAACAGTGCAGGGGAAGAGGGGAGCTCTATTCCCCACTTCTCCCGTTTTGCTGCAGCTTGTGGTCCCTCATTTCCCACAGTTGCCAGGAACTCCACAGCAGTCTGGAGCTCCACTCTACCTGGCATCTCTCCACTCCCCCCAGCAGGCCTGCTGCTGAGTGGGGCTTCACACTGCACTGAGCAGCTTTGGTGCTACCCAGCGGGCTCCATCAAGAAGCCCGCTACCACCCAGAGAGCTCCACACTCCACCAAATGGCTCTGTTACCACTCAGAGTGTAGGGGTAAACTGAGGCAGTCCATGATATCTTGCTGAGAACTTTCAACTCAAATCCTAAATTGACAGAGGACTGGGAATACAACATGGGCAGCTACCATGATCCTGGTCAACCACATTCCAAAAGGGTCTCATTTTGCTAAGGTCCTCGCTGGTGCCTAAACAAGTTGTGCAGGGATTGTTTTCACTGTCTGCTTCATTCCTAGAAAATAAGCTTTATTCCTAGAAAAAATCTTGACCCCCCCCCTTGGATCTCAAGGGCCATGCCAACCCAAGGCAATATCACCCCCACAGTAGATGCTTCGTATTTTTGGCGGACAAAGTTGCCATCAACATGCCATTGTTTATGTTGGCTTATTTAGTTTGTTAGAAACAACTACCTGTACTATCAATAATATGTTTAATTGGCAATGGGTGGAGATACTGTGTAATCTTGTAGTTCATTGACTTATGTGCTCATTATGCCTTGCTGCCAAACCTATGAAATTGTTTCCACTCCACCCATTTGTTGCCTATATAATCTAATGTATGTTTTGATTAAGTCAGGTGCTCTCCAGATTAACCCCTGGTGGGTACTCCACCAGCGCTGGTGTACAATAAATCCTCTGCTTGTTTTCACCTGCACCCAGTGTGTCCGGAATTATTCCCTACACGGAGGGACTCCATGCTCCTCCATAGCATCTGCACTATGGCCAAGAGGAGAGGGAGCTCTGTGCTCCCCTCCCTCTGCTGACAAAGAGAGCTCTTTTTCCCTACATCCCCCCAGAGACCAGTGGCTCTGCATTCCTCTCAGTGACACTGCTGCCCCAGTGCTCCATCTTGACCCCCTATTTTTGGCAACACTCCTAGCCCCAGGCCAAGTGCTTGCATGGATGACGCTGGACCAGGGATGTTGCCGGACAAGGGAAGCCCAGATTAGGAAGTTTCAACCTGTAGTTTCAGTTTTGCTTCCTGAAGAGTAAAGTGAAGTACAGCAAACAACTGTTTCTGTCAGCGCCCTATATGCTTGTGTTTCTGTTTATGTCTATCTCCTTCTCTGCTGGATCTAAACATTTGGTGATGGAGGATTTTTATCCCACAAATGTCCAGTGTTCCCATCACTAAAGCAATGAGAAGAATAAATAAATAAACAAATAATACTATAAAAAGCAGAGAGAAAGCTTACCAAGAAGTATGGGGTGACAGACTGCCATTTTTGCTCCTGGGAGAGTGCGAGCCAAATATTTAGAGAAAGAAATAGGCAAATAAAGATAGAAAAAAGGATAAGAATCCTGCAATTAATGCCAGAATTGTTCAAAGAAGCAGTAAGGATATGCCAGCAGCCATCAAACAGGAAGGGAGAGAAACAACTTAATCTTTACTGGTGGTCTATACTCAGCAGAGGCACCCAAAGTACAGAAAAGAATTATGACAAAAAAATTCTGCAGTTTGCAGTGTAAAAACACAGACAGCAGAGGGTGATCTAGTAGAGATAACAAAAAAGTGTTCCCTGTGAAAAAAAGGTATCCAGGAGGGTGTGGAGAACAATAGAAAATCAGAAAAAAATTACAACTTTGATGGACAAAGTTGGTGAATTTAATTGAAATCGGAACACGTGGGTGGTATACCTCAAACATTACAGATGGATGAAGTGTTCTATCACAATTTAGAGAGGTAGACAGATTGGCCAAAGAAGTGAGGGACCACTGTCAACCCACCTGCCCAACAGCTTTTAAGCTCAAGACCCACTCCTTCCCTGACATGCCAGCATCCTCAAGCTTAAAACCCTAGTTCCTTGAACTAGAAGTGTTTGGGTATCAAGATAGGGGTAACATTAAATCATAGAATAGAGCTGGAAGATACCTCTGGAGGTCATCAAGTCCAACCCCCTGCCCAAGGCAGTGCCTTGAGCTACCAATGCAGTGAAAACAAAGCCCTTTTATGTGGCATGTATATGCTTTGTGTAATTTTAATGTTCAGATTAATTTGAGAATATCTGTTTTACATTTTGAATTTGAATAATTTAGTATTTTCTCCCAGTATGTAAAAAATTCAAAAATAAATAGAATCATCAGTAAGAAAAGAAAATACAAACTAGCTATTCTCTACTAAATTTTATAGTGG
Organism: Pelodiscus sinensis; assembly: GCF_052426305.1. Taxonomy (NCBI): domain Eukaryota; kingdom Metazoa; phylum Chordata; order Testudines; family Trionychidae; genus Pelodiscus; species Pelodiscus sinensis. The sequence continues at coordinate 266,957,184 of NC_143052.1, forward strand.
TAAACTTTCATAGTATTTGCACATCTACACTGCTGTTTATCTCTTGTTAATTAATGCAATATTTTTGTTTCTTAGAAGGCAATTTCTTTACTTTGTTATTGCCTTGGTAATATAAGATTCACCACACTAAAAATGAGCTTTTCCTAAACTTCTGAATATAGGATTATCTAGGTTCCAATTTGTTCTCTATTGGTATATCTACACTGTGGGCTAAAGTCAAGTTAAGATACACAGCTTCAGTTATGTTAATTGTGTAGTTGAAGTCAAAGTAAACTTTTAGACTTTTGGCACTGTCTACATAGCAGGAAGTCAAAGGAAGATCTCTTCCTTCAATTTCCTTTACTACATAAAATGAGGGTTACAGAAGTTGGAGAAAGAAACCCATTATTTCAAAATTATTTTGAAATAGCGGACTTGTGTAGACGCACACTCTGTAATTCCAAAATAACATGAGTTATTTTGAAATAAGCATGCAGTATAGACATGGCCCTGGTAAAGAGCTATTTCAAAATAGCAGCAGTGGAGCATCTACACATGTCTTATTTCAAATAACTATTTTGGAATAGGCATTATTCCTCATACAAGGAATTTTATAGGTTTTGGAATACACCGTTTGTTATTTTGAAATTATTTTGAAAAAACAGAATGGCTGTGTAGACACTCACATTGTTATTTTGAAATAACATTAGTTATTTTGAAATAACAATGCACTGTAGATACACCCTGGGTATGTCTACACTACCCCGCTAGTTCGAACTAGCGGGGTAATGTATGCATACCGAACTTGCTAATGAAGCCCGGGATTTGAATTTCCCGGGCTTCATTAGCATAAAGCCGGCGCCGCCATTTTTAAAAGCTGGCTAGTGCGAACCCCGTGCCGCGCGGCACGGGCTAGATAGTTCGAACTATGTAGCCATTCCGAACTATCTGTACTCCTCGTGGAACTCCCGGGCTTCATTAGCAAGTTCGGTATGCATACATTACCCCGCTAGTTCGAACTAGCGGGGTAGTATAGACATACCCCATTATACTTTCAATAAATAAGAAATTAACCAAAAATGTATGATAACATTTGCCAGATTCTGACATTTTTACTTATCTTGAATAATATGTTACCATGCAAGTGGTGCCATTAATTTAAACAAAAAATACTTGAAGAGTAAGGAACTACTTATTGGGCTAGATTCATAAAGGGATTTAGGCATTACAATATTTAGGCACTCTGTCATCCGGAGGAATCCTCAGTCCTGATTTATCTGTTGTGAATCCCAATACAAAGCATGGGAGACTTAGGTGATGAAGAAAGGATTCTCGGAAGTCTGAAAGCTGATTTGGGAACCACCTAAGCTAGCCAGTAGGAAATGCTAAGGATAGTGGTCTGATCTAAGCCTTGTCCTTCAAATATAATTAGGTGCCTAATGCTGAGCTAAAGGCAGGTGCCTGTCTTCACTCAAGTTTATCACTTGTGAACCTTCTCTTGGAATTGGACACTTAACTTAGGTTAGCCCTTTATCAGAAAAAAAAGGAGAAGTAATCCCCATCAATTACAGCCAGTAGCCCAGTGGTTAAGTTACATTTCTGTGACATGGAAGCCTTATTTTTAAATCCTTAATCTGCACTGTGCTTTTGGTTTTGGGGAGCTTAAGTCACAGGGAAATGTTTATGTATAGCAGTCCTCCAATCAATGAAGCCACCTTGTGATAGGGTGGCATAGTATTCAAGACACTCGTAGGGAATTTGAGTTGCAAAAGGCAAATGTTTTAATCATAAACAAGAACTGAAAGTGTATTTATTACTCTATTACTCTAAGTGCTGTGAAAAGTGAAGAAAATTACTTTCTTCAAGTGATGTGGGTGTGTCACAATGGTTAGAAAAGCTGAAGGACAAAAGGTACTTTTCAATTCTGTTGCCTGCAAAACCTTTCTGTGAGCTGAATAGCTTAAGCAACAATCACACTCCTGGCTTAGGAAAAGAGTTCTTGGGAAAATAAAATGAGTGTTTGCATGGAAGAACACATTCAGGTAAGGGTATAAAAATATGCCCATACTGATATTTCAATGTTATCATTTGTATATGGTATGGTTTTGTTAAATTTCACTACTTTGACTCTTTACAATGATACTCAGGAAGCTTAATAATAAAAAGCCAAGTATTGTAGGATATAGTTACTGTGCTATTGTTGACACTGGCAAATACTTTAAACACTTATTTGAAGTTCTAATATGGGTTTTACTAGATTATCCCAGAGTACTTTCCAGGCTAAATCCTGCTTCTACTGCAATAAGTTACAAAATTCCCATTAAATTAATGGCACCAGAATTGAGCTATTAGGCATTTTGAGATCATGGAATTAAAAGCAAAATTTTAGAAAGGACAGATGGACAGTTATTAATTTAGAATCCACGACTTAAAGAGATTAATACCAACTATGGCCTTCTCACTTCACTCTCACCCACAAAAATCATTTTGTTTGTGACCCTAAAGAACTAATTTAACCTCTGAGGCTATGTCTATATTGTATCCTTCTTGTGCAAAAGCCTATGAAAATATGCAGATTATCATATTGCCATGCTTCATTTGCATAATTAATTAGAGGCTGTTTTTGCACAAGAGGCTTTTACGCAAAAAGGAGCCTTTTGCACAAAACCCCCTCTTGCACAAGAGCCTTTCTTCCTTATTTTTTTAGGAAGAATGGCTCTTGTGCAAGAGGGTTTTTTTGTACAAAAATTGCCCCTAATTAATTATGCAAATGCATTGCGGCAATATGATAAACCCTTTTGTGCAAGAAGGGTTCCGCATAGATGTAGACTTAGACTCTTATTTCTTCTACTGTTAAAGCTGTCCCACATCCTATGAATGTTCTGTCTCCAACTCTCATTAATCTCTCCCAAAGGCTATGTCTAGACTGCAAGCCTCTTTCGAAAGAGGCTCTTTCGAAAGAGCCTCTTTCGAAAGAGAGCGTCTAGACTGCACGTTGAACTTTCGAAAAAGCGGCTTGCTTTTTCGAAAGAAAGCATCCAGTGAGTCTGGATGCTCTCTTTCGAAGAAGCCCTATTTACATTGAAGAACGCCTTCTTTCGAAAGAGGAACTTTCGAAAGAAGGCGTTCTTCCTCGTGAAATGAGGTTTACCGCCATCGAAAGAAAAGCTGCGTTCTTTCGATTTAATTTCAAAAGAACGCGGCTTGAGTCTGGACGCAGGGGAAGTTTTTTCGGAAAAAGGCTACTTTTCCCGAAAAAACCACTGAGTCTGGACACAGCCTAATTGTTGATACAATTTAGAGACTATGACATTAACAACAGCTATACCGTCTCTCTGTCTTGTCTAGGTGAACAAAATCAGGACTTAAGAATGCATTTAAGATTGTTTTAAAAGCATTAACTGCTATTACTAGCTTACCAAATCATATTAATTTTATAGCTGGTGTTTTGGAGGGTATATGAAATGCTCTTCTTGTTGTTTCATGACATTTTGGCTGAAAGTGAGGCTTTTCTTGTTTTGTTTTTTGTAGTTTTTGCATAGTAGTACGAGAGAAGGTGTCTGGGAATAAAAATCTCTTTCTATTGGGTGTTTAATAGTACAGCAATGAGGAGGGAATATTACAACAAATACTAAAACAATATGTCAGTTTTCCGGTCAATAATTACAGCTGAGCATATAACAGATTTTTTGTTTTGTTTTGTTTTTTGGTGACTGAATCAAAGACTGAAAAAAATATAAACAATTTTTGGTCAAACATTTTTCATTTGACTCATATCATTTTTCTTTAGCTTAATTTATATAATTTATTATTGAGTGGGTATGGTTTTCTTACATGTTGTTTGTTTTTAAATAAATCTAGCTAAATTTTGAAACCAAATGGCAGTTTGAAACAAAAAGTTAAAAAGTCAGTTTTGAAAACTGAAAATATATTTTGACTTCTTAAAAATTAATCTCTCACCAGTCACCCCAGAACTATTTGCCAAAACTGACTTGAATTCACACACAGTTTTGAGTAGCTCACACTTTTTTTGTGTGCAAATTACGATTCCAGCAACAGAATAGTCCATCTCTAAGCATAATTTCTAGAGTTAAGAAATAAACATCTTTCTATCGCTCTCCTCATCTAATTACACACAGTTGAAAGACTAACTATATTCTAGAAAACTGGAAGGAAGCTAATGTGTCTATTTTTAAAAAGAATAAATAGGATGACCTGGCAAATTATATGCCTGCCAGTCTGGTATTGATCCTAGGCAAGATATGGTAGCAGTTGATATGGATTAAATTAATACATACTTAAAGAAGGGTAATATATTTATGGCAATCAACATAGGTTCAGTGCAAAGAGATCTTATCAAATATTTCAATATATTTTTAATTGAGAATACAAGAGTGATAAATAGAGGTAATAGCACTGATGTAATATATTTAGACTTCTGTGGGGGTATGTCTACACTTGCACCCTAGTTCTAACTAGGGATGCAGATGCAGGCATTCAAAATAATCAATGAAACACCAGTGAGATCATGCTAATGAAGCACGGGATATTTAAATCCCTGCTTCATTGACTATTTTGAATGCCTGCATTTGCATCCCTAGTTCGAACAAGGGTACAAGTGTAGACATACCCTAAGGTATTTGGCTGGTACCACATGATATTTTGATTAAAAACAGAAAAAAATGGATTAAAAAGTATCTTATTGATAAGTCTCACAATGCAACTGAAAATGTGAAATAATCATAAAATGAGTATATTTCTCATGTATTCAACAGGAATTGGTCCTCGGGCTCAGGCTATTTAAAAATTTTACTAATTGCTTGGAAGAAAACAAATATATGACTGACATGTAGATGACAGAAAATTTGGGAGAGTGGTAAATAAGAATATAGGCCACTGATACGGAGGAATCTGGATCTCTTGGTAAGCTAGATAGAAGCAAACAATATGGGTGTGTCTACACTGTACCCATAGCTTGAAATAAGTTATGCAATTTGAGCTGTGCAAATTGCGTAGCTTATTTCAAGTTAATTTCGAAATAGCGTATTTTGAAAATTGGCGCTGTCTACACAGTGAGCACTATTCAGAAATATCCCTTACTCCTTGTGGAACAAGGTTTACAGGGACATTGGAATAGCAAGCCCGTTATAATTTGAAATAACGGGCTTGCTCAAAAGATGCGGAATAGCTATTTTGGAGTACCATAAGTACAGTATCCCAAAATAGCTCTGCAGTGCTATATAGCCTGTGTTTCAATATGGCTACATGTAAATGTAAAAACAAAGCATGAAGGATGTTGTGGGAGTTCAGGAGAACTTCATTTATATTTCCCCTCTGTAGTATAAATATGAACCCAATCTCAGGCTTCCATCTCCCTTTTCCTCTTTTGGGTGGAGATCCACATCTTTCTCCCTTTTGGTGAATTTCCAGCTGCCTTCACTGTGTATCTCCCAGCACAGATAGGCTGGCCAAGAGCATCTACTTGTTTTCTCTTTAGAGATGGTTAACAGTTGCAATTGCAATAGTTATGTCACCATACAGTTCTTTCTAAGCAAGCCTAGTTTCTTTTTAACGTACAAAGAAAACATTAAAAACAATAAAAGAACCTACACACATGCTAATAAACTTGCCAGAGATCATCCCAACTTTATCGCATCCTGTGGCAGGAGTACTTTTGAAATCCACATCAAGGGAAGTCTGTGAGCTTAAGTTCAGAACCAGCCTATTCATCATGTATTTAATTCACCCATTATGCAGCAGATGTCCTTGTTTTGGTAATTGGTACACAAGAGGTATCTAACATATAATTGATTTCAGAAGGAAGAATTTGCATCCCCCTCACCTCAAGGTACTTCACAGGTATTCCACTTCATATGTATTGTTTCAAAGTCACATGAGAGTTAAGGACCCACTTCTCTACTTCAAATCTTCTGTAGCTCCAATTTAGGTTTTCCATCAGAGAAAATCAAAGCTGCCGTAGTTGATGTTCCAGGGTTCGAACAAACGGGTCTAGTCAAGAGAGGGGTGCTCTCACTGATTACAGTAGTCTTGTTCTTACAAGGAATAAGGAAAGTTGAAGGGAGAGTGTGCTCCCGTTGTCCTTCCACTGTGTGGATGGTGCCAACATGTAATTTAAGATACTTTGACTCCAGCTACGTACTTAATGTAGCTGGAGTTGCGTATCTTAATTCAAACTTATCCTCTACAATACACCTAGCCTTGGTGAGTTCCCATCAATGTTTATCTCTCTCAGATTGTTGGCCTGCAATCCCTCTCAGAACAACCATTTGTTCATGAGCTCTTCCCCCAAACTTGGATCTCGTACCAAAGTGTGTCCCGGAGCATTATAATCCCCCAATGTTCTTGCCTGAAAGACCAAAAACTTCTCCTTGGGATTTCCCTCCAAAATCAATCAATTTACACTGACAACTCTGGCCCTTGCCCTCATTCCTAGGGGCCTCTGCACAAGTCTTTCCACTATCTGGCCATGTTCTCCACCTATAACCCTCCACACCTTGCTCACAGCTTTCCACAGATCTTATCACCAGACACTCTGATACTGCTCTTTTTCACAACTCCTGCAGCTCCCTCAAACAATTTTCTATTGCTATTTATATCATCACTCTGATTTTAGGCAGCGCTCTCCTGCACCTCCTGACTCTTTCCATCTCTATACCAGAGAGAACTCTCCTGCCCCTTTCTGTCTGCCTCCTTCTTAGGGATACATGTCTTCACTTAATCCTAAATGGGAGGCAGAGGATGAGCCACAGGTATACTGGACCCTTTGACAGTGCCCACCTTTCTTTGACTTCAGTTTCAGTTACACACCAAAATACCCTTGAGGATTTGGTGCTTACTGCCTACATGTGCAGACATACCTTATCTTAGATGAGTGAAAGTAATTCATCACGCAAAGTAATTTTTTTAAGTCTTAAGATTTTACTTTACTTAAACTACAGTATGCTCTGCTGTTATCAAGGACCCTTCTTTCCACAAAGCTTTGGTTATAATAAAAAAGATAACAAGTGGTTGAAACTGCAACCTGGGGAAAAGAGAAAAATAATCTGTAGAAATCAATCATGACCAAGCATGTCCAAAAGTTGGTACTATATAAATGCTGAATTGGGTGAGTTAAGAGTTGGTGTTTTTGTTCAGTTCACTAATGAAATTGTTTAAAACTGATTTTCAAGAGGTATCTCTGGGATTTCAGGGAGTTACAAATATCTGAAAATCGTCCCAATTTTATTTAGATCTCTAAATATTGTTTAAAGAGCTCAACTTTAGACACTCAGAGTTTTTTGTCCTTCCTTTAAAGTTTAAAAGCAGTATTAAAGCCAGTGGAAAGAATCATTCATTTATGGTTCTAAGGTGATTGAAATATACCGGTAGCATTGTTGATAATGACTCAGTAGTAGATTAGTGACTGTCAGAGCTTGCCAGGAGCAAGACAGTGCCTTTGAGTTCTGGTTTCAGAGTAGTAAGCCATTTGGCCATCTAAACAATGAGACAAACAAGTTCTCCTATTCCTGGAACACAATTTGGCAGGCCCTCTCCCTAGTGCATATGCTGTAATCACCAATTTTAAAAAAATGGGTCCCAATTTATCAGATCAGTCTTAGACCACAGAAAACAAAATTCATGGACTGTGGCCAGGACATTCAGTACTGCAGTGTCTGCCAATGTGGAAGGTGATTTAAATGCTCTCTTTGATTTAGACTTGTTCCAATGCATCAAGAGGAAGGCATTAGGTGTGGGTTACATGCTTTGAATCAAGATTAGCAGCATGTATGCCTTATCCAGTGTATCTCTTAAGGTACATGATTTTAAAGCCATTTAGTACATAACTCATTATTAGCCATTTTTACTCCATTAGTTGTCCCTGCATTGTAAACGGACATAATTAAGACAATTACTGCATGATTTTTCCCAGCAAGAGTTGTCTGTATTATAGTGTGATTTTGCACTGGCACATTTTAAAATAACAGTAACTTCAGACTCCATTTTGGTTCTTAGGGTTCAGCAGATGTCTTTAATGGCTTCATTTCTTCTTCAGTGTCCTAGCACTTAGAAGCCGGTGTGTCTGTGAAAATAGTATAAAATACATATTACATAAGTATAAAAATAGCTTGACTGTTCATTAAGTTTAGGACAAATAAAATGTAATAAATAATTTAAACATAATATTTTTTAAAGTGAGTAACAGTACTTCTTCCCAAAGTTTTTAACCTAATTATTTCCCAAGCAAGCAACACATTCTTTATTTATGGAAGTAAAAGCCATTCTCCTTTCTCAGTTTTATAAATTGTAAACAAATATACTCATTAACTACACAAGCATATTTTCCCTCTTAGAAAACTTGCTCTACTGAATTTTAATAATTAAAACCATATTAAATATAGATAAACTTGAAATGTGATCTGGGTAGTGAAGACTAGTTTTATCCACCCACCTGTGACTTATGTGGATGTTAGTATTCAACCCCCTTTTCTCTATCAGAGTAATTTCAGATTTGAGATACTGTTTTACCAAATATTTATAATTTCTGAGCACTTCAGTTCATGACACACAAGATTTTTTTTTGTAAGTTTTCAGGTTCATATTGTCATCAGACTTTACTACAGAATAGAGATATATTAATATATGTATGTAGTTTTTTTCCTTGAAGTGTCTGGGTTTTTTTTTTAATACAATAGAATACATACCAGACAATGAGTCAAAGGAGCAGGGATCCTTGATGTGTGTGGCCTCTTGTATGACCTCGGGAAAGTTATTTAGTCTCCTTTGACCTACATTTCTCTTTATATAAAATGTGCATAAGAATGCTCATGTATTTTTGACTGCTTTGACAGCTATAGATAAGTATTATATAATAGGTAAACATTAATATACCTAGTAGATAAAAAACTGTATGAGAAAGTAGTGTTGGGTGATACTTCCCCTTTTTTGGGATAAGATTTGCAAAGTCATGTCATTTTCACCAAATCATGTAACCAAAACAGTCAGAAAATATCAAACATTTTTTTTATACTTTCATAATGAAGCATTTTTGCTTTTTGAATCAAAATTACTTTTCAATTAGGGTATGTGTACACTACCACCCTAGTTCGAACTAGGGTGGTTAATGTAGGCAACAGGAGTTGCAAATGAAGCCCGGGATTTGAATTTCCTGGGCTTCATTTGCATATTGCCGGGCACCGCCATTTTTAAATGTCCGTTAGTTCGGACTCCGCGGGCACGGAGTCCGCACTAGCGGACATTTAAAAATGGTGGCGCCTGGCAATATGCAAATGAAGCCCGGGAAATTCAAATCCCGGGCTTCATTTGCAACTCCGGTTGCCTACATTAACCACCCTAGTTCGAACTAGGGTGGTAGTGTAGACATACCCTTAGACATTTCTTTAAATGTTATTTTAAAAATGGAAACGTTTTTTAAAGTGTTTAAAATAAAAACAAAACATTTTGTTAAACTTCAAGATATCCCTCTGCTCCCTTCCCCCCAAAAAAAGCCCACTCTGAAGTTGGTTCAACCAAAATCAGTTTCTTTTCTCAATAGTCCAGAATTGCTAATCACCCAAAAAAATCCATTTTTTTTCACAGCTCTGTTGGAAAGCAAATGAAAGAATGATAGAGATAATCACTAATTGTACCTCCTTTAAAACACAAACAGTAAATAATTCTCAAATTAAAAATGATTAATTAAACCAGTGCAATCCTGTCTACTTTTTTTAATTACTAGGGGGCCGTACCCCCTGCTTGCTACACTCACCAACCCCTGTCTCTGGAAGTAGGCAGCTCCAGTTTTCCTCCTGGCAGCTGGGGTGGAAGGAGTGCAGGGAAGGGACAGGATGAGGCGTGGAAGCCCTGGCCTGCCCTGGCTCTCTCCCTCTGGCTGCTGCAGGGTTGGGCCAGGCTGAGGCAGGCCTGGATCTTTCCCCTGCCACCAGAGAGTGTCAGAGGCTGCCCTGGTCCCCGTTCTTTCCCCTACCCCTGGCTCTGATATAATTGCTCTTCCTGGTGATTTCACAGTGTTCACAGTTCCCTGTGTTCAAAATTAGTAACGTAATTTCATTCATGAAGGCTACACAGAATTCCTGCTAGGTTGTTTGTTTGTTTAAGTTTTTTTCTGAAAAGACTCCACAGGGTAGAGGAAGGCTATAATTCTTACTTGTCAGTGTTGGCACAGTACAGGATTTTACTTCATTACTTATTCATACATACCGTGAATTGACCTGGTCATGGAAACTGAAGCTGCTTCTCCCTACATTGTATTTCCTGGTGCTGCGATGAGAGTTCAGAGACTTCTCCACCCATGCACCTAACTTGCTTCACAATCATGCTCTAAGACAGTTTGCTCAGTCAAGCGTTTTGTAACCTGTGAGTGTATCACATTATCACGCCACTTTCTTTACTTGATGTCTATCTCGCTGTACTATTATTATTGCATATTTTTAAAATATTCTTCTCTGGAAGTTGGTACTAGCTGGAGCTCTTTCTTCAAAACTGAATCTTACTGGAGCTCTGAAAAAATTAAGGAGTGGTGCCATTTTATTAATAATCATATAAATCCTGACTGAACATCAGGAAGTGTGTGTTTGGGGAGGGAGGAAGGAAGGGCAGGGGTGTTCTATGGTCAGATAATGGCTTCCAGAATGACATTCCAGTATGGAAGAGGAAGATGCTCCATTAAGGCAGTTTAAAGCTGATATATATGGCTAACTTTTGCTTAAAGAAATTATCTTTGAGATATTTTATGGTTAATTGTGACTAAGGGGAAATGGGCACTTCTTCTTCCTCTGAAGTGTAAACTGGATGAGTTCATTACTCAAACATTTATTGACCTTTATTTCTGCTGACAAAAAAAAATCATAAAGCCCTGGATTAATATCTTCTCTCATTTCCTCCTAGGCATTGATTGACCTCAATGACTAGTATACTCTCATTTTTTTGGTTTAATTTCTGTTTTTGTACACCTGTTTTTGTGCACTATGCACATCCACGGGCACCAGGAATACTGCTGTCCCAAAGCCTGGAGATAGTACATTTCCCGTCCCCAGCGGCAGCTCCCATGCTCCCCCCTCGGTGTGTCACTTTTGTCCCCACACACTCCCCTTCTGGTGCATCCCCCAGCCTGCCTGACACCTGGGTGATCTAAAAGAGCCTTGGAGGGCCTGCCACCACAACGGGCAGCTCAGTGGGGCTAGAGCAGATTCCAGCCACTCTCTCTATGACAGTGGTCTCCAACCTTTTTACACCCAAGATCACTTTTTAAATGTCAGGACAAGCCAAGATCTACTCCATTCCTTCCCCAAGACCCCACCCCTTCCTTGAGGCCCCACCCTCTCTGTTCCCCTCCTCTCCATCACTTTGGTGTCCCCAGCCCTTACTCATTCTCACTGGGTTGAAATGGGAGGTGCAGGCTCTGGGGTTGGAATGAGGGATTTGGATGTGGGAAGGGGTGAGAAGTGCAAGATCTGGGTGGAAATTTGGGTGCAGGAGGAGGTGGAGAAGGGGATTCTGGCTCGAGTAGGAAGCTCCAGGCTGGGGAGTGTTGAGGTCAGGTGGAGGGTTGCGGAGCTGAGCAAGCCACAGGCTTGTGGATATGAGGGTGCAGGAATTTGGGCTGGGATTTGTGAGGGGCTCAGGACAGAGAGGTTGGGAGTATGACGGGCTCAGGACACAGGTTTTTGGTGTGTGGATGGTGCAGGAGTGTTGCGGAAGAAGACTGAGGATGTGGGGGTGCAGGAATTTAGGGAAGTGAGAGGCTCAGGACAGAGGGTTCCAGTGTATGACAGGCTCAGGTTTGGCATCTGGGGGAGGGGTGGAACGCAGTGGCCAAAGTGTTATGATGCTGCAGCCAGATAGGGGCTTGGCCGCAACTGGGGGCTTGTTGGCTTGGCTTCATATTTAAAAACAATATTATGTCAAACATAAAATGTTTCAGCATTGTCTTTCTTTATGAGAGGGGCAAGGAACTTGTTTTGAGTCAGGGGTCACTGACCCACAGAAAAGTCAGTTGGGGGCCACACAAGTGAGATGAAAAAAACCCAACTCCTCCAAACTCCCCCTCACTAATGTGGCCCCAACTGAGACAACTCACTCCCCTGGCACTCCAGGCCCAGGCCAGATTAACTTTCCTGGGTTCCAAGGAAATTAGTGGGCCCCTCTACAATCTGAAGTGGGGCCAAAAATGAGGGATCCAGTGTGCAGGACAGGACTGCCAGTGAGTGGAATAGGGATGGGGGTGCAGAATCTGGGTAGAAAATAGGGTACAGGAGCAAGTTGGGGGTAGGTGTCTGGCCAGGAAAGAGGGAGCAGGAGTACGGTGCTAGTGGGGGTCTGGCCAGAGAGAAGAGACAAGGTGCTGGTGGGGCTTTGGGCAGGGGGCAGGATCAGGGTGCTGGTGGGCATCTGGCCAGCAGTTAGGTGCTTGTGGGGGGTTGGGCAGGAGGCAGGGTGCTGGGGCAGAGGGCAAGATGCTGGTGGGGGCTGGGGGCTGGTGTACCGGCAAGTTCCTTTCCTCTGCTGCCTTCCTGTGGGGGGGCGAGGGGGGAGAGGAAGGGAGGAGTCCCAGGACTGCACCAGTTCCAACTGCTCAGGAAGCATGCACTCTGCTCCTCTGCTCCCCATGACAGCCGTATACTTCCTGAGCAGCTGGAGCTTGTGCAGTCCCGGGACTTCTACTCCTCCCCACCTCCCCCCATGCAGGAAGGCAGAAGAGGGAAGGGAGTCACCAGCGCATGACAGATCCAGCTTTTCAGGAAGTGCAATGACTGGGGAAGGGGAAGAGCAGCCCGTGTGCTTCCTGAGGCCCCAGACCGGGTGTTCAACTGCAGGACTTCCCCTGCATGCTACTGGAAGCTGTCACTACCTCCATTGTGACTGGAGTTAGTATCAGTGGGGGCTGCTTCTTGGGGGTGGGGACAAATGGGGGGCCCAAATGCCTCATGATCAGCTGGTCACGCCTCCCCGATTGACCAGTCAATCGCAATCGAGAGGTTGGAGACCACGTCCCTATGAGGTGGCTGGCACATCCCTGTGGGCCCAGGAGATTTTTTTCTGTAAACTGCCCCCACTCTGAACACATTTGCAGCCAAGAGGAAGCTGAGGGGACAGTTTTGGTGAGGGGGCAGTTTTGGTGGGCAGCAGCATGTGAAGACCCCCCAGACTTCCCTGCCTAGGAACCACTGCCAGAGGGTTTTCCCCCAAGTAAGCACCACCTTTCTACCCCCCCTCACCCTATCCTCTCTCAGAGCCTGCACCTCCATCCTCTCCCACCCCCAAACTCTCCCTGTACCCCAAATTCCCAACTCTGCACCCCTCACTGTCTCCTGCAGCCCTGTTCCAATCCAGAACCTGAATTAAGCATGCTGACTCCATCCCAGACCATGTATTCCAGACTCTCTCCCACACCCAAGTCTCAGAGCGAAACCCTGACTGCTTCCTGCACCCAAACTGCCTCCCAGAGCCTGCACCCTATAACCCCTACTGTATCCCAATCCTCTGCCCCAGCCCAGAGACTGCACTGAGCACCAAACTCCCTGCCAGAGCCCCTAACCATCCCTACCCAAATTCCCTCAAAGAGTCTTACACAGGTAGGGGAAGAAACTTGGTGTGATGGAGAGGTGTGTGGACTCTTGGCATTCTGGGTAACATCAATGTTTCTGCAAACATGCTGTGTCCATGTGCATCATTATCTAGTTTCCTAGTTGTTCATTTACTCCATTTCCAAAATGAAAGTGGTTATGTGTACCCACTTTGGTAAACTGCATTGAGAGCTATACATGAAAATTTCTAATTCTTCTTCATTATACCACCTCAGTTCACGAATGAATCACAACACTATTGCAGGGAAAGTAAACAACAACCATGGCAGTGTTTTCCACCTTTATCCTGGAAGCCTTAAAAGTTTAAAGATTCTCCTGTTTAGATAAGAGGTAAATACATTAATATCTGCTTCTTGACCAGCTTCTGTTGCTGGAAGGTACTGATTTCTCAACCTACATGGAGCTTTTCTTCAGGTCTGTGGAAAGATTCAGAGTGTCCGAGCTAAATACAAATAAGAATCAATTGTTACGCAGATGGGGGTATTGCATTTGGAGGATTTCAGTTGAAGTGGGCAATTGAGAATTAAATTATTATGCCTAAAAGTTTTAAAATGCACAGTTAGGGGCAGCAGGTAATATGCTGTGTTAGCAATTATTGTAATGAGTCATAATTATATCAGTTAAAACAATGGTTTTATTGTCTAGCACAGAAATGAATTTGGATTTCCAGGCCTGCCTTTGGAAGCTATTGGACAGATTTCCTTGGAGGACAAATATTGAATGATCACCTATGGAGAAACCAGTTTGTGAAAAGTGTTCATCCATGGGTGATGCCACATTTACAAGATGATCAAAATATATCAAGTTAGACATTATCTATTTTCCATAAATACAATTTGATATTCATGACATTACTTTTTAAATTGTTTAATAATCAATTTCTTCATTAGCAATTCCATTACTTTGTCCATGATCAGTGTCAGGCTGACAGATTCATTATTACCTATGAAGTCTTATTTATTTTGGCACAATATTAGCTTCTTTTGTTCCTCTAAAACTACCTCAATATGTTATTTTGCCCATTATTCTTAATACAGAAACTTTCTTACTGTTTTTAGATGTCTCCTGGAGTTCTTTGTGTACTATTACTTCCCATATCAGTTTTCTACATTTCCTAGGGTATGTCTAAACTAACTCCCTAGTTCAAACTAGAGAGACTAACGACGTAGTTTGAGTTAACGTTTGACTGCTGTGTGTATCCGCGGGCAGTTAGTTCAGACTAGGGGGATTTTAAAATGGCGCCCGGATGGGAAGATGGAAATAAAGCCCGGGATATTTAAATCTCGGGCTTCATTTGCCACTTCGAATGCCTACATTAGTCTCCCTAGTTTGAACTGGGGGCTAGTATAGATAGACCCCTATAGATTAATTGATATGCCTTATGAAAAACATTTTAAAATATTGGTTTTGCATTCTTTCTAAGCCAGTTTGTTTTAAAGCATAGCCATTTTTTTCTCATTTGTGCAATTGTGTGGTATTTTTTAATTCTTAAAAAATAATTAATTTTTTGTTTATTTTTTTTATTTCAGTGGACTCAGAGTTCTTTCCAACACTGCTAAACTTGCCCCTTTAAAGCAGCAATGTGTTTGTGTGTGTTTGTAAAAAGGTTTGTCTGGGACTTGATCAAATGTGTTATGTGTACATGGAATGAAGACAGCGCTTATCCTGAAGCTATCATTAATTTTTAGTTATGTGATCAATACTTCATTATATATAGCTCATTATTTATGTGAAGTTGGATACAACAACCTTACGCTAGAAACTGTCATCTATAATTTTTTTAGACATTCCAAAGATATTTTAATACTAGCAGCATGATGACTCCAGGTATGTTAGCCAGATTGATGCTCCCTCCCCATTATAATTCAGCTTTCCCCTCTTACACATTATAGGTAGGTGCACAAGAAGAAAATAATTCTGTTCTCTAATATGATTAGGTGGTTTGTAGCAGACATCAAATACTACCGTATCTTTATCTGTTAGGAGATTGATCCATGAGCATTTAAAGAAACTTCAAATTCAGAAGTCAGTCTACTTGGAAACAGGTAATACCATTTGTTATAGTTATTCCTTTTCCCCTTTTGCCCACTTGAATTTTCCCAAACAATTTATAATGGCTGATGTTAACATCCCAATCATGTGACTATTCCCACCAGGTTTCAGTAGTACCAACTAGATTGAATTTTAACTGAATAAAGTTTCAATTCAATTCTTCTTGCCTTTTACAAAGGATTGCTGTACAGGCAATTAAAACCTTTCTTCACATTTCTTGGTACATTGATTAATTTTCTTCTCAACATCTTGATTTTGTGTCTAATTAACATTTATGTACTCCTCCTTTCTTCTTTCTCTTTTGTTGCTAATTTAATTTTTCCATAACTAGTCTGTCTCTCTGAAGACTGCCATACCCTTTTACTGAGATGAAGGCCATACAAACTATGTGGTCCCCTCTCCACATAGCATCAAAACCTACTTACCTAGTGAGTGATTTTTTTAGCTTTGATATTGGAAAGAGAGTTCTTAGTCCTGTTGCCCATATGTCCCCAGTAGAATGTTCCTTCTATTTTTAGCATAAAATCTCTGACAAGGTTCATTTGTCTTCTTTGGATAAGATGATCCCTTTCTGTTAACATGGTTGATAGACTTGTTGGTTGGATTCTCCATTCCCTTTGACTACATGGACTGTCAGCGATATTTTCTGCCATTTCCACGTGGAGAACATATTAACATTTGGCTACTTTTAAATATATGGAATTTGTTTTGGTCCTTCTCTCTCTCACAACCAGCTCATTTTCCTTCAATTCCAGCCATGCAGAATGATCCCTGATCCTCCTGCTTCTTATGGCTTTGAAACCACTGAAGTTTGGGCAGGTCTGCATTGGGGCAATGTTGACCTAAGGTACATAACTCCTGCTACATGAATAGCATAGCTAGAGTCACTATAACTTCTACTGCATTACGGTGGAGTCTCTGTGAGGGGTCAATGGGAAAAACTCTCCTGTTGATTCCCCTTATGCTCCTTGTTTTGGTGGAGTACCAGAATTGATGAGACTGCAATCAGTGGTTGATTTAATGGCCTTAACTAGAGCCACTAAATCAAGCCCTGAGGGATCAATCACTACAGTGCCTATTTCCCAGTAAGTGTAGACCCGTTCTTCTTTGCTGGAGTCTAATCTCCCCGGTTTCTCAGATGCCAATTCCTTTCTTACTTGAATCTAAGTGATGCTTCCTGAATGTGATTGTCCACATATTCATCAGCTTCTCTGATGTTTTGTGGTATATGTACTTGTCTTGACTAACCATTTTTTTTCTTATAGCATTTCATCCAGTGAAAGTTAATTGTAGCTTCAGCAGAAAAGAAAACATACCACATTTGTGGCAGATCAAAACACTGTTCCATTGTTCTACATGTTCAAGATCACAATTTTGAACTTACAGCTGCAACTAGAAAAAAAGCCTTTCACACTTCCTCCTGTAAAACTCCAAAATGACTGTGTTAATCTGCTCAAGAGTTCACACGACAAATGATAGATATAGATAGAGACAGAGATAGAGCTAGAGATTTAGACAGAGATATAGATAAGTCTTTCTGTTTAGTTTCATCTCCTGGCAGAGGAATTAACATATTGGAGACTTCACACACTGAGGCTAAACAGATTTATGAGGGGTCCTAGGCATAATATTCCCCTAAAAACACAAGACATATCTTACTTAAGGACTCTCTCAGGATGTTCTTGGACTTTCACTAATTCCCTGAGGAACTCCCAATGCAAGGGTAGGCCCATGATTTTTGTGTGAAAGTGACAAATATTTTGCCTACAGATATTTGAATACTGTAAAATAAAGCACAAAAATTAAAACTTGTAAACATGTAGCCTAAAACTTTCCATTGAAATCTGCATTTTCATCAAAATCAAAACATTTTTGTTGGAATGTATTTTGATCAAATATTCAGTGGGAAAAAGTCAACACATTTCTTTTTTATTTTCTTATTTTGATAATGTCAAAAGGTATCATTTCAATAATGTTGATATTTTGAAATGTTTTATTTTGTAGGACTCTCATTTTGATTCTTTCATTTTCACTTTTACATATTAACATATATAATTATATATGATTAGAATGTAACAGTTTAAAAAAGCATTTTGAAAAACTATTGAAATAAAATGTTTTACTAATTAATTTTTTTTTGAATTTTCATTCCACAGACATTTTTAATATTATCTCCTTTTAATTCCTTTTTTTAAAAAGATATTTCCCACAGAATGGAAATAGCAGTTTCTGGCAACTTGTAAATATGACCTTTCAACTCCACTGAAGAAAAGAGAATTGAACACACTGTAGACAAAGGGTAATTGATTACTGATACACTAACTTGCAGAGTCATTTAACAGGCTGATTTTTCTATTATTAAAAATCTGACCGTAAATTAGTTACTGTAGTTTATTTTGTGATCGTGCCATGTTTGGCCACTGCACATAGATTGCAGCTGTAAAACTGGAAGAAGTAAAGTTTACCCAACTTTCTATGAACCACCTAATTGTGTGCAACTTCAAGCAATAAATTCATAAAATGTTTTGATTTCCTGTAGATGAAAAATCCACTGAATTCAGTCTCATGAATACAAATGCTCCTGTTCCTATTCAAAACCTGCTTTGAATTCATAGGTATTTCCTATTTGGTTGCTTTAGTTTGCAGATCTCGTTTGTAGCCAACACTTAGAGTCACCTGACTGAAGATGAACAAGTCCAAGATTTATTCAATAATGAGAAAGGAAATAAATCTCTTCTCCACAGTAGGAAAACTACAGATGTTTTGGAGACTAAAATGAGTTTCTACGACATTGTAAAAATCAAACAATGGGAAAGGAAAGGACATTTCCACAGACATGAAGATGGTTTTACATACAATTGAGTTGACTTACCAAGCCAGTATCAAAAAAAAAAAAAAATCTACAATATCTTCTGGCTAACCAGAAGCCAAACAAAATTCTCAACAAGATGAACAAGTCTACTATAATAATATATTACTGAAAGCCCAATTCATCATATGTACAGTTCTTACTAATCCCTACTGAGTATCGGGCACTTACCTCTCAGATCTTACCCACATAACATGCTATCACGCAGTCCTTAGTAAACTAACTAAAGATTTATTTATTGAAAAATAGGTTTATAATTAGATAAAAGATCATATACATTCAAATGACTGTGAAGTCCTTATATTAGATTTGTAGCAGTAATGGAATATTCACTTGCAGAATTTTGTCTGGAAGTTTCCAAAATATTGGAAGATCTTCAGGACATAGTTCAATATACTCCTTTTAGCTGTAAATCTAAAGACCTGAGAATTTGGAGCAGGCATGGGACAAAATGGAGTTGTCTCAGGTGTACCTTTGAAATGTGCATGGAAATGTACTGTCCTAAAGTCCACAGTCCCTGTACATGGAAAGTTACTTACGGAAGATGTAATCTAGGGTCATATGAGCATATCACATGCCTCTATCGGTTTTGCTGAATCACAGGGGATGGCACTGGCTCCTTGCCACCTGAAGCATCTACAGGAACATCCCTTGTGTTTATTACCTAAGGCTGTGTCCAGACTCAGGGTTTTTTCGGGAAAAGTAGCCTTTTTCTGAAAAAACTTCACCTGCGTCTAGACTGCAGCCGCGTTCTTTTGAAATTAAATCGAAAGAACGCGGCTTTTCTTTCGACGGCGGTAAACCTCATTTCACGAGGAAGAACGCCTTCTTTCGAAAGTGCTTCTTTCGAAAGAAGGCGTTCTTGAATGTAAATAGGGCTTCTTCGAAAGAGAGCATCCAGACTCACTGGGTGCTTTCTTTCGAAAAAGCGGCTTGCTCTTTCGAAAGTTCCGCGTGCAGTCTAGACGCTCTCTTTCGAAGAAGCCCTATTTACAGCAGTCTAGACATAGCCTAGGTTTGTTGAGTTCCTCAGTTTTTGACTATAAAGTTCTTTTGCTAATGCAATGTCCCGTTTTGGGACTTACATCAATTGACTTTCTGAGGCTAAGCATAGCTGCCAAGAATTTTGGAGTAACATGCAGAGTTAATTTCTATTTATTGCTAAATGTATTCAGAGTCTTATGCCAGATGTTTTTATTGTTTTGTGGGGGGCCTTTTATATTCTTTTTATAGCAACATATTTTGGCTCAGTTTGAAGTTCTGTGGCTGTTGCTCTCATTTCCCACTTAAAGAAGCTTCAGATATACTTCCTATTTTGTGCACTTAATTCTGACTAAATGTTAAGACCAGTGCTCACAGTATGTCATCTGCCTTATCTTTCAATAGAAAATCTTTGGACATTTACTGGGTAGTCTTCATTCTTGGTGATAAGACCTGATGTGAGATAAAGAGCTACTAGACGAATTCTGTGCTTATCAGTTACATTGATGTATTAGTAAACTTAAATGTCTCTGAAGGGGTGTAGAAACACATGTCCCTTCATCATTAACAGGTTGGTGGTTTTTTACCTATTTTTTTCCTAAGGGTTTTGTTTTTATAGGAAAATAATGTGCTCTATTGGGGTATGATTTCTAAAACACACTGTCTTGTGCCATGTAGACCCTGCTGATGAACTTTAACTCAGGTGTTTGAAACACTCCAGTATTATGAAATAATAACATTCATGATTCTAAGGAACTATAGGAAGGAAAAGAGCTGAAAAAAAAAGAGTGACCTTCAAGAGGCAGAGTTCAGAGAACTCAGAGGACTGTTAGGTAAGATCCCGTGTGAACTAAAAGAAGTTAAGGACTTTTGACAGTTTGTTTAGAGAAATAATTAAGGGCTGTCACATCATTGGATTTTAATGTGAGCAGGCAGGTCATTGTTGCACCCAACAGTGAGTGTTTGCCCCAAATTCTGTACAAAGTGGGCCATGTGAGGTGTGAACTGAAAGCTTATGATATGTGGATTCTATGTATGGTTCTCATATACTTGTATGATTTTTGTATGTAAAGTTATGAATATGGGCTCTGTACCTGTATTGGAAATGTTCTCTGTCTGGGAGAGCAATAGGCCTCGACCACCTATTGTGAGGAATGGTTAGCCAATGAATGGCTATGCTAATTAGTGATGCTGCATAGACGAAGGCTCTCAAGGTTGTCAATAAACACCTGAGGAATGTGTCTGGAACTTGCAGACCAGTGAGTACATCATGGCTACTTCCATGAAAGACAGAGAGAGATCACTTGATCATGTGACCAGCTCAAGGTTGGGAGGTACCAGGAATATGAAAGTACCATGAGGGCATCCCCATCTTGTCTTCTGCCTGCTCTTGATTCCAGAAGTATCCTTGTTATAGACAGAGGGCCTGGAAGGATTTGCTGACCCATCCTAACATAGGATGTACACCAGAGACTTCTAAGCTAGCAGTTTGTAACATCTCTGCGAACAGCCTGCATCAAGGACTTTGTGATTGATGTATGTAATGTATTCTCTTTAGCAATCTCACTCTCAAACCTTTTCTTTCTTTTATTTATAAACCTTTAGATGTTTGTTAGATTCTAAAGGATTGGCACAGCATACTCTTTTGAGTAAGATTGTTATTCTTAAAAGAAGCACACGGGATCTTTTTCAGAGGGATAAGGCAACATGCCACATTTATTGATAATATAACAAAGTAGCATATGCATTCACACACAAGCGTGCACGTGCACACACAAACAGACACACGTCCTGCTGATGGAATAAGTTACCAGTCTGTTGCTTGATCCAACTTATTGGTCAGATAAGTTGAGTATGAGGGAGAAGCTGGGTTTGTGTCAGTCCAGACTGTGTCAGTCCATGGTTGTAGCAGGATGGAACCCAAAGAAGCATACAAGACACTCCATCCTTTATTTCTTTCCATGCAAGTCTATGCATTTTGCTTTGTCAAGCCTTAATCAATCACACAGCATCACAATCCATTTTTCTGTGACATTTGTTTATCTGGAGGTTGTTCTCGCAGTCATCTGATATCAGTATGCTGATTACTCCTCCTGGATGTTGTCTTCTGGTAAAACTTGTTATTGGCTTCCTATCTAGGGTGCTTGCCACTAACTTCAGGGTTCATCAATCTACTGCGGTCTAATCTCCATCTTCAAAATACTTTGCTTAATTGATAACTGTTAGGTGACTCTGAGTTTCCAGCTCCTCCTCTGACCATCACACTTATAGCCTTCACACTTATCTCTCCTAACATTTTCTTTCTCTCATTCACACAAACAATGCATTTACATAATTGCAGCATGGAACAAAGAGGGTACTTCTAGTCACTTCACAAGGTTACAAGGACTTTCAGCATTGAACCTTCTATCTATTACAAAGCTTTATCTAATACTAACATTACTATGCATTAAAATATTCCATCCCTTCATTTTAACATCAGAACATGCTCACATCAAACAGAACTGGAGCTAATTTAACAAAGCTGCCTGGCCTGTTTGAGGCCTACATCTTCTGTTTAAGTTTAATCCAACCTTATGCTATAACATACATTCATTATAACTAACTTATTATCTACAAAATTACAAGGCTACAAGATCTGAGGTATACATTGACCTGGGACTATGGCTGGTCCTTTGGGACTGAGACAAACTGTTCAGGGGTGGTGAGATTGGGTTTAATAACCTCTCACCTGCATAAAGTGGATGCTGGTTGTGGTACAGGTAGAACTGGATGTCTAAGGGGTTCTGCTTATGAGGCTTTTTGATGGCCAGAGTGGCAGCTGAAGTGCTCTGTGTGACTGGTTGTGTGCTTGATAGGTTAGGATTCCAGTCTTGGGCTATAAGTAGCCCTGGTTTTGAGCAATTAACCCTGAATTGACCCTCTGAAAGGTGCCCAGACAGACCCAGTATTTTAGGACCATTACTTAATGAGGAGGGAAACAGAAGATAAAATACAGCAATGGCCTATGTATTATATGCCTTTAATTCAATCATTTGCACCAGAAAGATGGGCAGTGATTGGACAATTAATACAGGGAACATCAATGTAAATAGAATAGGATATGAGGTTAACTTACAGAAATAAAAAAGCAATTACTTAGACAAGTTAGATTCTTAAAGTTGATAGGGCCTAATGAAATACATTCTAGAACAGTTAAGGAACTGTCTGAAAAGATGTTTGAGCTTTTAGTGATTATCTTTAAGAATATGTGGAGGATAATCGAGATCACAGAGGACTGGAATAGGACAATTACAGTAATGTAATTATAAAAAGAGAATAGGACAGACAGGGGATTTTCAGACCAGTCAGATTAACTTTGATACCCAGAATGATAATGGAGCAAATAATTTAAAAAGGATTATCTGGAAAGAACCTTGAAGACAAGATGACTAGTGAAAGTTAATATGGATGAGTGAAGAACAAATCATGTCTAACCAATCTAATATTTGTTTACAATAAGGTAATAAGTTTTTGTGGATGGTGGGAGTCAGTAGATGTGAAATATCTCAACTTTGGTAAAGCTTTTGATACTGTCTCATAAGCAAACTAAGGACAAACCTACCATAGCAGCCTTAGATGAACCTACTTTAAGGTGGAAAACCATATTGAGAAAGTAGGTATCAGTGGCTAACAATCAAGCTGGAGAATATTATTCAATTAAGTTCTTTAGGGATCTCTCCAGGGTCCAGTTTTATTCAATAGCTTCATAAATGATTTGGATAGAGTACAATTATAAAATTTGAGGACGATGCCATGGTGAGAGAAATTGCGAGTACTTTGGAGGACTGATTCAGATTGCAAAACTATTTTGACAAACTGTAGAAATGGTCAGAAATATATAGGATTACATTCATTAAAGACAAATGTAAAGCACTTCATTTTAGGAAGGAATAATGAATTGTACAAATACAAAGTAGGAAGTGACTGCCCAGAAGGAGACTGCAGAAAATAATCTGGAGGTTATAATGAATGAGAGTCAACAATGTTGCAATAATATTGCAGCTTCCATCCTGGACACGCCACACGATCCATTGTCTGCAGCCAAGCACTAAGATACAACCACATCTGCTCCAACCCCTCAGACAGAGACCAATACCTACAAGATCTTCACCAAGCATTCTTGAAACTATGATATCCGCATGAGAAAGTGAGGAAACAGATTAACAGAGCCAGACATGTACCCAGAAGCCGTCTACTGCAAGACAAGCTCAGGAAAGAAACCAACAGAGCACCACCGGCCATCACCTACAGTCTTCAGCTAAAACCTCTCCAACGCATCATCAGTGATCTACAACCCATCCTGGACAAGGACCCCTCACTTTCACAGGCCTTGGGAGGCAGGCCAGTCCTCGCCAACAGACAACCCACCAACCTGAAGCAAATTTTCACATTGTAACTCTAACTCAGGAACCAATCCATGCAACAAACCTCGGTGCCAACTCTGCCCTCATATCGACACCAGCAACACCATCACAGAACCTAATCAGATCAGTCACACCATCACTGGTTCATTCACTTGCACATCTACCAATATAATATATGCCATCATGTGCCAGCAATGCCCCTCTCCTCTCTATATCAGCCAAACTGGACAGTGCCTACTTAAAAGAATAAATGGACACAAACCAGATATTAGGAATGGCAATATATAAAAACCTATAGGAGAACACTTCAATCTACCTGGACACACAGTAGCAGATTTAAAGGTAGCCATCCTGCAGCAAAAAAACTTCAAGACCAGACTTCAAAGAGAAACTGCTGAGCTACAGTTCATCTGCAAATTTGACACCATCAGTTTAGGATTAAACAAAGACTGTGAATGGCTAGCCAAGTACAAAAGTAGTTTCTCCTCTCTTGGTGTTCACACCTCCATATCAGCTGCTAGAAGTTAGACTCACCCTCCTTGACTGAATTAACCTGATTATCTCTAGCCTTATTCTAGCATGCATATTTATACCTGCCTCTGGAAATTTCCACTACATGCATCTGATGAAATGGGTCTTTGCCCACAAAACCTTATGCCCCAATACATCTGTTAGTTTATAAGGTGCCACAGGACTCCTTGTCACTTTTGCAGATCCAGACAAACAAGGCTACCCCTCTGATACACAATAATATTGCTGTGTAACTATCAATAAACAAACAAGAATATTATCTGACTTTTATTAACATAACAATGTAAGAAAAAAAGTAGTAAATCTCCACTCAGTCCTGATAAAACCATAGAAGATTTCTGTGTCCAGTTCTGGACACCATCACTCAAGAATGAAACGGACAAATTCAAGAAATCTTTGGGGAGATCAGTAAAAAATATTAAAGGTCTTGTACTATGGCCTACCTGGGAAGATTGAAGAAATTGGGTTTGTTTCCTCTGGAGAAGAAAAAGTGGAGGGCAGATGTATTAGACTTCAAATATGTTAAAAGTTGTTATAAGGAAGATGGTGATAGATTGCTTTGCTTAATCAATAAGTGAAGGACAAGTAGTAATATATTAATTACAGCAGTGGAACTTTGGTTAGGGAAATCATTCCTACTTGTAAGGATAGCTAAGCATTGAAACAAATGGAAGGTAAAATCTGTCAAAGGTTTATAAGAACACTTAGAAATAGTCAGAAATAGTCTAAATAATACTTAGTTGTACCTCAGTGCAGGGGACTGGACTTGATTGACCTATTGAAGCCCGTTTTGGACACTTGCTCAACTAATGGCTGTGCTACAATACTTATATGTATTTCAGAACACACAAAAATGTTATGCTTTAACAGCCTTGTGTGGAAACTGCAAAGGAAAGCAACAGATACTTGATTTGTATTAACATAATCCTCTTTCAAACAGGGCTAGGTGAATGCAAATTCGGTTCCTTTTGGTCTGCACTAACAGTAGCCATACATGGCTATTCTGGAATTCCCATTCCTGTAATATGCATTGTAGCACATTCAGTTTCCGTTTTTTGTGAAGCCCATTCCATAAGTTTTTATGCAATATAATAAGTGCATTTATTTCTTTAGTCACTTGGTTTGCTTATTTTCTTTGATGGAGTATAGTAACACCTGTGCTTTCTATTAATGCAGTGATGTTCTCTCTTTCTCCAGAGAAACCCCAGAAAGTTAATGCTCCTATCTTTGACCTTTGCTTTTCTAATTACCAGTTTTCTCTGAGTCTGATAATGATAAGTAAATATTAACCTACAATGTAGAACCGTGTCAGACAAAACACTTTAAAATATTGTAATCATAATTGTGTTATCAGAGCAAGTGCAAACATTAATGAAACTTATGCCCATCTTATCAGAAAAAAAAGTAATTAAATAGAGGATGGGGTTCAGAGATTCCTCAAATATAGTTGTGCTTTTTGGTAAACTAGGCATAGAGTATTTTAAGAAAGAATCAAACAAAACTTCATTTGAATTATGTTAAATATTTACATGGTTTTGTCCAAGGAGGAATGGGAAAGTTTCCAAAATCTCAAATGTATTCACAGGTCAGGAAAAACATTTATCACTTATTCTAGACAATTGCTTCAATGAATAAAGCTAAAGATTTCCTCTTTCATTCATGCTACTTTAATGTATACCACTGGACTTTATATACTGTATTCTTCAGGGTGTTAGTACTTTCAAAACTGACTTGATTATAGAATTCCAATGTAATTAGCACATATGCTAATTATTCCTGTTCTTTAAAAATAAGTTTTCTGTTCTTTAAAGGGTTTTTTTATTATTATGCATGCACTTCAAATAATTACTCTTATTTTAAATCCATTTATTTAATACATTGGGGTATGAGTAAGCCAGTGTTCCCTCTAAATTACAGGGAAGCACAGCTCCACAGGTGATTAATCAGCCCTGCCCAGTCAGAGGCTCAGGGCTCCATGCATGGAGCTGATTGACTGAATGGGGTTAATTAATCACCTGTGAAGCTGTGATGCTGCGCAGCTTAGAAGGAACACTGGTAAGGGCATGGAAAACCTTATAAAAAGAGATTGGGACTATTTACATTCAGAGGAGACAAGTTAGTGTGGAGCATAATATGACTATAGAAAATAATGATACAGAGAAGAGAAGGTATATTAGGAATTTCAGTTTACCGTGGGTATGTCTACACTTACAGCCTAATTCGAACTAGGGCTGCAAATGTAGGCATTCAGAATTGAAAATCAAGCCCGGGATTTAAATATCCCACGCTTGATTTGCATCTTCCCGGCCGGGCGCCATTTTTGAAATTTACAAGCCCAAAGTAACTGCCCGCATCTACACGTGGCAATGAAACGGGTGTTCAAAATAAAGCCCTAGTTCGAACTATCTGTTAATCCTCCTGCAATGAGGTTTAACAGGAATTTTGACCTAGGGCTTTATAGAAATTTTCCTATAAACCTCAACCCCTTAGGTTTATAGGAAAATTTCTGATAGTGCCCATTCAACTTTCTTTTTCCGTTGTTGTTGTTCAAGGACAAGAAAATGGTTCTCAAATATCAATTTAAACTTCTATAATATTTCCAATGAAGCAGATCAGAAAATAAAATCTTGATATTTATTTGCTTATGTCAGTGTAAACAATAAGTGTACCTCTAAGAATTCTTTGCATTTTAGTCTACTCTCTCTTGAGCCTTTGGTAGCTTTTTGCATCTTCTGCAGGAGTGTAAAATGCTACCAAGCGAAACATTTTGTGTTTTATGCCAACATCACTAAAAAGACTCTGTACCATTCTCAAACCCTTCCTCTTCTACCCTTATTGTCTTTCTTTCCTTGGGTCTACATCAAGCACAGTTTCCTCCCACTCCTTTCTGTGCCACTATCCTACTTTTCTTCTTTCCTCTCTTCTTTGTGTGCCTGGGATAACTAGTACCAATTGTCTTTTCCCCCCAGAGACACTGTTAGTTTTCTGCTATTTAGAAAGGAAGCAGTTTGAAGAGGCAGCCAATTAATTAACAGGAAAGAAGTTATATGTGGCCTAGTTGCTCCATGAAACAACCTAGATGATAGTTACTGGCACTTCATCATTCTAAGAAGACACTATTAGAGATGTGCAAAATCATAATTCCCATTTCAGTTTTCTGTAATCTTATTAGGTTAATGACAATAAACCACTTTCAAGTGTGAGGATACAATATATTTTGGAACCTAAAAGTTAGATACCAACATAAGAGGCCTGATTTTTTTGCCTCCATTAGCTCGGTGTCAATGGCAATGGTGCATACTCACACTTTTAGAGATCAAAGCTTCTGTTTCCATCTCTTTGAGAAAAAGAAAACTTTATTCAGTGATATGCCATCACCTGTTAAGCATTTCCAACCTGATTTACACAAAAAGACAACATGACTATTTAAATATCTTAAATAATTTTAGAATCTTTTATACATTCCCAACCATCTGGGGTGATAATGAAAATAAAAAAAGAAGGGAACAGTTCTCCACCCTCCTGTTGAGGCTTATATAATTTTCAAAGTAGAAGAGGTAATTTGAAGCATCCTTTGAATATATAGTAAACATTTTGTTATCCAACTCGCTGTTAACCGGAAAACTTTATTAACTGACATTGTCCCCAGCTACAATACTGCCACATCTTCAGACATATGCACCTGCCTCTCACCTGTCCAGATGGCCATTGCAGGACTTCTGACAGCTGACACTGCTAGCTGACATCAGCAGGCACCTCCTGCCCCCTTAGCCTGTCTCAAGGTGCCAGGAGCTGGATATGCCACAAGGGGTAGGGGAAGAGCATTAAACTTGAGTATCTGGCACAGTCAATTAACTGGCAATTCCCATTTCCCATGAGTGCCTGATAAAGTTTTCATTATAATTAAGATATTTATGGCACCATTCAGTCACATTTCTGTCCTTATATTGCATCCATCAGTGATATCAGAGAGCTACTAGGAACAGCTGGTGGCTCTAAATGGTTTAAATGCAGGAAGCCATTCAAGATTTCTAAATAGAATTAACTAGCCTAGAGTCCGGAGATTGTATAAAGCTGAAAGAAAAATGAAAAATGAAAAAGAAAACAACCTTTTTTTATGTGGTATCATTACTGTGCAAAATGGTGTATTCTGACAGTTGATTGACCTCATGGAGAGCAATAGCCTTTTGCAAATACATAAAAACAAGAAGACACATACTTCCTATGGAAAGAATGACAGTTTGATGATAGTGATTGGCTGTCACAATAAAAATTAATCTGTCATATTTTAGCTGTATGAGAAAAGAGGGGAAATGAACATATAATTGCTTCCTTGTAACCAATGGAAAAAACAAGACCTACTTATGGCTAGACTGTTTGAACAGGAAAAAACTATTAGCAATGATGTAATTTATTAAACTGAATTTCACATAAATATATTGAGTGTATCATGAGACATTGATGAGTTATAATAATGTAGTGGATCTTTGGATACTTGGGTCATTGGAGACAGAGGAATGGGTTGGTAAAACTTTTTTGGGGAGGTTTCAATCCTTACAGCTCATATTAAAGAAAGCAACAGTAGATGTGTAATCTCCCATCAATCAAAATAAGAAGGGTTTATAAAAAGATAAAAGGCTCATAAATTAGGCTTGAGGATGTGACTACCTACATCATTACCCTGCAACTTTCATGACCAGCCACAAAGAAAAAGTAATGAAAAGGAAATGGAGAGAGCAGATTTCATACGTTTTATTTTTATTTAACTAGTGTTCAAAACATGTTTAAGCGCTTCAGAGTTATGCAGGTCTCTGGGAGTATGGGTGAAGGAGATTGGAGTGCAGCTGGTATTCTCTTCAGTCCTTCCTGTCAAAGGATCCTGAAGGTGAATGCCTGGTTGCGAAGATGATGTCACCAGGAGGGCTTTGGCTTCTTTGACCATGGGATGCTATTCTAAGAAAAACTGCTAAGCAGGGTTCACCTTTTGTGGAAGGGGAAGACGATATTCAGATGCAGACTTGCTAACCTAGTGAGGAGAGTTTTAAACTAGGTTTGAGGGGGGCAGGTGACCAAAGCCCACAAGTAAGTGAAGAACTTGGGTAATAAGCAGGAAGAACTTGAAGTGCTAATAAATAAACACAACTATGACATAGTTGGTATCACAGAGTTTTGGTAGGATAATATAAATGGAATATTAGTATTGAAGGGTACATCTTGTTCAGGAAGGATAGGCAGGGAAAAAAGGGAGGAGGTGTTACCTTATATGTTAAAAATGTATACATTTGGACTGAGGTGAAGATGGGCGTAGGAGACAGACTTGTTGTGAATCTCTGGGTTAGGTTAAAAGGGGTAAAAAAAAAAGGATGATGTCATGCTAGGGGTCTCCTACAGACCACCTACCTAGGTAGAAGAGGTTTTTTAAGCAACTAACAAAATCATCCAAAGCGCAGAATTTGGTGGTGATGGGGGACTTCAACGATCCAGGAATATGGTGGGAAAATAACACAGCAGGGCACAGATTATCCAGTAAATTCTTAGACTAAATTGGGAACCATTTTTTTTATCTCAGAAGGTTGAGAAAGCTTCTGGGGGGAAGCTGTTCTAGATTTGATTTTAACAAATAGGGAGGAACTGGTTGAGAATTTGAAAGTGGAAGGCAGCTTCGATGAAAGTGACCATGAATTCATGAGAGTTCATGATTCTAAGGAATGGTAGAAGGGAGAAGAGCAAAACAGAGACAACGGATTTCAGAAAGGCAGATTTTAATAAACTCAGAGACCTGGTAGGTAAGGTCCCATGGGAAGCAATACTAAGAGGAAAAGCAACTGAAGAGAGTTGGCAGTTTTTCAAAGGGACATTATTAAGGGCCCAAAAGCAAACTAATCTGCTATGTAAGGAAAAATAAAACATATGGCAAAAGACCAACTTGTCTTAACTAGGAGATCTTGCATGATATAAACATCAAAAAGGAGTCATATAAAAAGTAGAAACTAGGCCAAATTACAAAGGATGAATATAAGCAAAGAACACAGGTTGCAGGGAAAAGATTAGAAAGGCAAAGGCACAAAATGAGCTCAAATTAGCTAGAGACATAAAGGGTGACAAGAAGACTTTCTATAAATATATTAGGAGCAAGAGGAAGACCAAGGACAAGGTGGGTCCATTGCTCAGTGAAGAGGGAGAAACAATAAGAGGAAACTTGGAAATGGCAGAAGTGTTAATGACTTCTTTGTTTTGGTCTTCACCAAGAACTCTGATAATGAAGGAATGCCTAATATAGTGAATGCTAGTGGAAATGGGGCAGGTTAAGAAAATAAAGTAAAATAAATACAAGTTAAAAATTAATTAGAAAAGTTAGATATCTGCAAATCACTAGGACCTGATGAAATTCATCCTAAAATAATCAAGAAGCTGATAGAGGAAGTATCGGAGTCTTTAGCTATCATCTGAAAAATCATGGAAGACAGGAGAGATTCCAGAAGACTGGAATAGGGTAAATATAGTGCCCATATATATAAAGGGAAATAAGAACAATCCAGGAAACTACAGGCCAGTCAATTTAACTTCTGTGCCAGGGAAGATAATGGAGCAAGTAATTAAAAGCGGCGAGGAGTCCTGTGGCACCTATAGACTAACTGAAGTGTTGGAGTATAAGCTTTCGTGGGCAAAGACCCACTTCGTCAGATGCTTATGCTCCAACACTTCAGTTAGTCTATAGGTGCCACAGGACTCCTCGCCGCTTTTGCAGATTCAGACTAACACGGCTACCCCTCTGATACAAATAATTAAAGAATTCATCTGCAAATAACTGGAAGAAAATAAGGTGATAGGTATCAGTTGGCATGGATTTGTAAAGAACAAATTATGTCACACCAATCTGATAGCTTTCTTTGACAGGATGAGTCTTGTGAATAAGGGAGAAGCAGTGAATATGGTATACCTAGACTTTAGTAAGGCATTTCATACTGTCTTGCATGATCTTCTTATCAATAAACTAGGCAAATACAACTTAGATGGGGCTACCATAAGGTGGGTGCATAACTGGCTGGATAACCATTCTCAGAGATTAGTTATTAATGGTTCACAATCCTGCTGGAAGGGTAGAACAAATGAGGTTTCACAGGGGTCTGTTTAAGCATCTGTTCTGTTCAATATCTTAATCAACTATTTAGGTATTGGCATAGAGAATACACTAATTATGTTTGCAGATAATACCAAGCTGGGAGGGGTTGCAAGTTCTTTGGAGGATAGGGTCATAATTCAAAATGATCTGGACAAACTGGAGAAATGGTCTGAGGTAAATAGGTTGATGTTTAATAAAGACAAATGCAAAGTACGTTTCTTAGGAAGGAACAATCAGTTTCACATATACAGAATGGGAAGCGACTGTTTAGGAAGGAGTATGGCAGAAAGGGATCTAGTCATCATAGTGGACCACAGGAGTGTGACACTGTTGCAAAAAAAACCAAATATGATTCTGGGATGCATTAACAGGAGTGTTGTGAGCAAGACAGGAGAAGTCATTCTTTTGCTCTACTCTGCTTTGGAGTATTGTGTCCAGTTCTGGGTACCACATTTCAAGAAAGATGTGGAGAAAATGGAGAAGGTCCAGAAGAGAGCAACAAGAATGTTTAAAGATCTTGAGAACATGAGCTATGAGGGAAGACTGAAAGAATTGTTCTTGTTTAGTTTGGAAAAGGGAAGACTGAGAGGGGACATGATAGTGGTTTTCAAGTATCTAAAAGGGTGTTACAAGTAGGAGGGAGAATAATTGTTCTCCTTGACCTATGATAATAGGACAAGAAGCAATGGGCTTAAACTGCAGCAAGGGAGGTTTAGGCTGGACATTAGGAAAACCTTCTTAACTGTCTGGTTGGTTAAATAATGGAATAAATTGCCTAGGGAGGTTGTGGAATCTCCATCTCTGGAGATATTTAAGAGCAGATTAGATAGACATCTATCAGGGATGGTATAGATGGTGCTTGGTCCTGCCGTGAGGTAGGGGACTGGACTCGATGACCTCTCAAGGTCCTTTCCAGTTCTAGTATTCTATGATTCTATCTCATAGGCTAAAAAGTATTCATTTAAATTATTTAATGAATATTTTAAGTTTAATTAATATAATCATAAGTAAACAGGGTCAGTTCACTAACCAAAAAGAGTGGTAAATCTTGCAATAAGTGTTACTGATAACTAATCATTTGACCAGCCTTAAAGATAACCTAGAAATAAATATGATTTGATTCCCCATTAATTAAACAGGACTACAACCCTAATCAATTTTGTTATGCAGTAGAGGGAGTACACACTAAATAAGGAGACTTTGTTATTTCTACAACTTGTAAAATAGGTTTTATTATTGATATACTCTTAATGAAAAATTAGATTTAAGAATTAGAGCAGACATGTTACACTCACAGAATCCCAGGTCTGTCCCTGTATACCGTAGAGCTGATTCTGCTAACTCTGGTAAACTGTCCAATTTTGATTAACATTTGGAAATATGCTCTTTTGTTTGTGAATTTTTCTGTAGTACAACTATCTCCCTTGTCTCTCTTTATATAACATGTAATTCCAGTAAAAATGTACAAGGAATCAAGATTTGACAGAAATGCACTATTAATTTAAAAAAAAATCAATGGAGTATATCTAACAAATACAGTACATGTTCAAACCAGCTCTTGTCTGTACATAAACATTTTCTTCAGGCAACTCTTTGACTCATGGAACAAACAGTTTAAGCCCGTTAAAAGGAACATAAAGCTTATGGGACAAACGCTTGGAGGATTCAGGGCAAGGGATAGAGAGTGCTGGAGGGTGCTGTAATGAGGGCAGAGTGCTAGAAAGGTTGAGGGGATCAGGGCATGTGGTGGAGGGTGCTGAAGTGAGAGCAGGAGATAGGGGCTGATGGAGCAGGGTGTGTTGTGTGGTGGGACTCAAGACACGGGATGGGGGTACAGAAGTCTGGGTGGGGTTATTGGGTGTGCAGGGAGGGTCTGAGGGCAGGGGTGAAGACTGCTGGAGTTAGGACAGGAGGGGTTGGGTAGAGGGTAGGCGTGCAGGATTCACAGGGGGAGGGCTCAGGTCAGAGGAGGCGGATTCTGGAGTGAGAGCAGGGATGGAAGACTCAAGGCACAGGGTTCAGTATGTGGGAGGGTTCATGATAGGGGATGGCACTAAGGATAAGAGGTGGGAGGTGCAGGATTCAGAGCAGAGGGTTTAGGGCAAGGAGGAGAGGGGCTAACTGGGGCCTACTGTGACAGCGAGGGTGGTGCTGCTTCAGCAATTTCAGCAGTTGATCCACCCAGGAGTCTGGGGCTGTGCACCCTGGCTCAAGGCTCTTCCCAGAGGATCGGGAGTATATGGGCTAGCCCCAGTCTACAGCATGTTCGGGAGACTGGAGCTACATGGGTCAGCCCTGGCCTCCAGTTGCCCCCCACCCTCCAGCTTTTCCAGGTGAGGCTGGGATCCATGGGCTCGCCCCATACTACAGCTGCTCCCTCACTCTCCAGACTGTCTGGTGGGGATCAGGGCTCCGCAGGTTGGCCCCGGTCTCCAGCTCACCCCCACCCTCCAGCTTGTCTGGTGGAGAGGATGGACTGGGGGTCCACAGACTGGCCCAAGCTTGCAGCTGTTCCCCTTTACCCTACAGGTGGTCCATGGGGCCTCCATGGGCTGTCTCTCCCTATATTTTCTTTTTAACAAGAAAATGCAAATTTATGCAAATTGAGTTTGTTTTGCTGGAGCAGCTCATGTGGTATCAAAATGTATAGGCTAAGCTCAGCCTATGAATTTGTCTAAAATTACATTTAACAATGTAGCGTGCAATATTTTATTTTCCACACACAGCAGTTGACAAATATGTATGACAAAATTAGGCTATGTTTTGTCACCTGATGAGCTGGAGTGTAGCTGGGCTCCAGTTTTGACAGCGAATGTGCCTGTAAGAGAAAAATGAATAAATGAATATATCTAAAAATCAATGCAACTTAAATATGAACAAGATTCTTTTTAGGGAGCTTATTTTTCTCTTCCAAAGTTTAGAGAAGTAAGTTTATTCAAATTGTTTAGGAGAGGAACTATATAGCCTTTTTTTTTTTTTTTTTTTTTGGTCACATACTCCTTTAAGAAATACTTGCATGCTAAGTAATAGTCAGCAACAATTTAAGAGCTGTAAATGAACCTTGCTGAAATGAATCAAATTAACCAACTGCAAGGTTCCCACAACCTTCCTCAGAAGCTTTCAAACCCTCTGCCTGCAGAATACTAATGTCACATAGAAAGACTTTGTTTTACAAAGAATATAATGGCAACTGAAACCTAATACTAGAAATGAAATCTAATACTTCTTTCAGTGGCTATGATTCTTCTCATGATTAATGAGGGCAAATCAGGAGTAACCCCAAGTACTTGAATCCAGATTTTAAATAGATCTTATTCTGATCTTCTATATTCCTGTTTTACAGCATTTATATTCTATCAGTATCTTGTTTTCCAATCAGTCACTCACTCTCAGGAAACTGGTGTAAGAGCTAACTTGACATTTAGAAAAACCTACGATCAATAGTTTTTCTTCTCTTTTAGACTAACTAAAGGGTGACGAAATGGTTTGAATTAAAATATTCTCCAGATTCATTATAGAAGAATGTCATTTTATCACATTGCAATAAAATGAAAATTTGCTAAAATGAAATGTAGCAAAATGTATTGAAACAAGAACTAACTAACATATCAAAAGATAAAGCATTGAGAAAACATATTTTGGACTGTTTGCTACCAGTGTGTACAGGGAGCAATCCTGAGTATATTTAGATTGGGATAAATATGGAGTAATTGCATTAAAGTAGATGAAAGACTAGGCACAATTTGTCTATTTTATCACCACATCCATTCTGTTGGGAAATATTTTAGGAATTATTTCTACAAGTGAAGGTATTATTTATTGCTGATAAATATTCTCTCTATATAGATGCTTATACGCCCATCTACGCTCAATCAATTTGTATCCAAGTACTATTGATTCTACCTTCATAACATTGTGGAAGGAAGAAATCCAAATTTTTGATGCTAATGACTTGAATGGAGTGCTATCAAGTAAGAAGCTACAAGATTTTGATAGAGGCAATAGGTCAGAAGAAAACAAGGCCTCTAAACCACAGAAGTTATAGGCAACAGGAAGGTTGAACCACTATTACAGTATCAGAGTCTGGGGTAGGGAAGACAGAAGAGCATTTCAATAGGACGTCTGTGCACTTTGTACTTGTGCATTTAAGCAAAAGAATTTACATAAATATTTGTGGCATTGGGCTTGTGAATAGATGTGTCAGGGCTATGGTGCTCCACATGGCCACCTGAGGGAGGTGGTTTTGGCTCAGTTGACTCAGCAGTGCTGCCAGTCCATTGTTGGTGTCCAAAATTTTGAACTCTCTCCTTTTTCAAGTCAGTGAAGGGATTGGAAGGGCAAAATAGAACCACTGATATCACTAAAATCCTGCTCAGAGCACTCAGACCAGGCAAGAGGGCAGGGGCATATGAGAGTTTTGCGGGGCTCAGGGCAGCACAATTTCGTGGGTCCCCCCTTTGGTGAAAAAATAGAAAAAAGGCATCAAATGAGCAAACTGAAGGCTATTTTTTCATATTAAATGTTAATTGGGTAAATTTGATAGAAACTTAATTTAGTTGGATAATTTTTATTTTAATTATATTGTAAGTCATTCTTAAAATTCTGTATTAATAATTAAAAATTTTCATTTGTATTTAAGTCTCCCCCCCTTCTGCCTCACTCACTCTTTTTCTCTTCTCCTCCCCCTCCTGCCTCACTCACTCTTTTTCTCTTCTCCTCCCCCGCCTGCCTCACTCTCTCTTTGGGTACGTCTAGACTACATACCCCTGGCGACAGAGGCATGTAGATTAGACTACCCGGCATAGGAAAATGAAACGGCGATTTAAATAATCGCCGCTTCATTTAAATTTAAATGGCTGCAGCGCTGAGCTGATCAGCTGTTTGTTGGCTCAATGCGGTAGTCTGGACACTCCACAGTCAACATCAAAGGCATTTGTCGACCTCCCAGGTATGCAGCTTCATTTTCCTATGCCGAGTAGCCTAATCTACATGCCTCTGTTGTCAGAGGCATGTAGTCTAAATGTACCCTTTCTCTTCTCCTCCTCCTCCTGCCTCACTCTCTCTCTTTCTCTTCTCTTCCTCCTCCTGCCTCAATCTCTCTCTTTCTCTTCTCCTCCTCCTCCCACCTCACTCTCTCTTTCTCTTCTCCTTAGTTCTCCCCCTACTGCCTCTCATTTGCGGAGCCCAAACGGCCGTTGGGCCCCATGCGGCATCCCTGCTGAGCGGCACAGAACTCAACCGAGTGCTACTGTGGAAGGCGAAGGGGGATGGGGCGGTGATGTACATGGCCAGGAGGCGGGACCTGGAGCCTCTGTCATGCTCTTCTCCTCCCACCCCCTGGCCATGTACATCACCGCCCCGCCCGCCTTCACCTGCTGCCGTGGTGCTTGGCTGAGTTCTGCGCCACTCATCTGGGCCGCCATGCAGGAGCAAACAGCTCAAGCGGCTGTTTGGGCCCCACACAGTGACTTGGCACAGGGCCTATTACAGCGCAGGGCCCGGGGCAGCCTCCCCACTCACCCTGCCCTATATCCATTGCTGCAAGAGGGGGATCAATGTTTGTTGACTTTGGTAGTGCGTTCGCTCCTTTCTATAATCCCTTGGTTGTCTGTACAAAGCTGTCCCATCCATAGGAACAGAGTGGCTGCCCCAGGCCCCACACTTTTGAAGATGCTGCAGTGGCAGCCCCAACAATCAGATAGATGGGAGGAAGATTACAGGGTCTGGCATGTAGTGGCAGCAGGGGACCCCCTCACTTTACTCACCATTCAGACAGTGGGGAGCTGAATTAGCCTGGCAACCTGCGCCACTCCACTTTGCCCCCACCACACCAGCCTCTCCTGGCCTCTTGTGAATGTCTTCTCAGCAGTGGCAGGAAGCAGAGTGTTTTGTCCCCAGGGCAATAAGCAATGGCTGTGAGAGGGCAGCACGTTGGGATAGAGCAGGCTGACAAGCCATTCCAGGACTCATTGCCTGCATGTTTTTGGGGGGTGAGCCCTGCTGCTGCCCCATTCTCATTCTGGGGCTCATTGCTTGGTGGAGGAGGAAAAGAGGGCATGGGGACAGAGCAGAGTCATGGTTTGAGGAAGGAGTGGAGCTGGGCAGCAGGTCGGGTGGGGTCTGCGGCTGGAGGGTTGCCCTGGACCCTGCACCTGGGGTACTGGTAAAGGTAGCTCCAAGCCCTGCATGCCTCTTGGCAGAGTGTTGCCTCTGTGGGCTCCTCAGTCTGTTGGCCTATTCATCAGCTCAGAAAGGGGAGTCCCTAGGCAATTCCCTAGCAGTTTGCTACAGGAGTTCCCTTCTCCAGTCTGCTCACTCTTCCGTTAGACATCTCCCCCCCCCACCCCCCCCGGGAGGCTCCCAATCACTATGCCATTTCAATATGTGCCAAAGAACCAAAACTTCACCAGAGTAATGTAAACAATGTTGCTTCCCTGCGAGTTAAGTAGTTCTGAGTAGGATCTGATTTTATTTTCCCTCAACTTCAATTTATACACACTGAAGTTATCTTAACAATGGTAGATAAAGGTTGATTTATCTGTGGATAAAATTTAATGAGCTCTGACCTCTTCTTTTATTTTTACAGAATATAAATTATGATTATTTTCTGTAAGCATTTTGCTCTCAATCCGAGATCAGAACTCAGACTACCTTATAATGATTTTACTACAATGCAACTTCCATTTCAGCTATTATGCTTGCAGCTATTCATTTTATTTAGTCATACATCTGAACTATATTTCTTAAATTTCTCCCTAAAATATTTGCTTGATACACAGTTTTAAACTTGGCATTCTGATCACTTAATAGATATCCTACTTACGTCAAGAAAGTTTTCAGGCACTGCATTTGGTTTCACATTTAAAGCTGTTCTTGTAAAACAGAATCTCAAATTTTTTAATTGTATTGCTGCAGGAATTTACTGTAATTATTTGTAAACAATATTGTAAATCTTCAAATTTATTTCATTCTCTTATTTTATGTCGACTGTAGTGATTCTCTGTTGCAATGCACTGATGAATTTAGAAATGAACTGCTGGAATTATTTCAACAATATGATTTTGAGAGCATTGTGGAATCATGTATGTACTGGGTATGCTGTCCCAGAAACTGATTTATTTAGATTTAAAATGATGAAAAGATTTTTTTTCAAAGCATCTAGCTACCATAACATTAATTGTCCAAGACAATTAATTCTCAGAGGCAGAAAATAATCATTACAGGCACGTCTAAACTACATTCCTCTTTTGAAAGAAGAATGTAAATTAGGCAAATCGAAAGTGCAAATGAAGTGTGGATTTAAATATCCCGCATGCTTCATTTGCATATTTGCATCTGAGCCCTTTTTCGTAAAACGGTTTTTCGAAAATGAAAGTGCAGTCTAGATGGCGTTCTTTTGAAAAAAAAAAACCCTTTTTCAAAAGAACCAGTACTCCTGAAAAAATTAGGAGTGAGGATTCTTTCAAAAGAGGGTTGGGTTTTTTTTGAAAGAACCCTGTCTAGACTGAGCTTTCACCTTTGAAAAACCCTTTTTCGAAAAAGCGCTCAGACATGAATATGCAAATGAAGTGTGGGATATTTACATCTACTCTTCATTTGCACTTTTAATTTGCCTAATTTACATTCCTCTTTTGAAAGAGGAAGGTAGTTTAGACATGCCCTACAATGAGATATCAGCCACCCATCCTCTAAAGGAAAAAAAAGTAATTTGCAAGAAGAATGTCCTCAGCCCTGTCTCAAAACACACACATCAAGCAGAATCATTTGCAGCCTGCTCTGAAGAGCATCCCACTTGGAAAATTGTAGACCAACACTGAGAAGTCCAGAGTTTCAGAACATCAGAGAACTCCCAGTCTCTTCCTCCCTTTCTTTTAGTGAGGGGGATCCCGCAGAAGCAGCTTGTTGACTGCAGCGATAGTAGTGTGGCACAGGGCAAGAAGCTTTTGTCAGGTAGTCCAGTCAGAAGCCATTGGGTCATTACCAACCCTTATGCTCCACCCATAGAACAATGGGCAGTCAGTGCAGATCTTGGAACACAATTGTTTTTTACTTCCACTGAGATGCTCCCACTCAGGCTACGGGTACGTCTAGACTACATGCCTCTGTTGTCAGAGGCATGTAGATTAGGCTACCAGACATAGTAAAATGAAGCGGCAATTTAAATAATCACCGCTTCATTTAAATTTACATGGCTGCCGCGCTGAGCCGACAAACAGCTGATCAGCTGTTTGTCGGCTCAGCGCGATAGTCTGGACGCGCGGGTGTCGACATCAAAGGTATTTGTCGACCACCCAGGTATGCCTCCTGGGATGAGGTTTACCTGGGTGGTCGACAAATACCTTTGATGTTACCACCCTCGTGTCCAGACTATTGCGCTGAGCCGACAAACAGCTGATCAGCTGTTTGTTGGCTCAGCGTGGCAGCCATGTAAATTTAAATGAAGCGGCGATTATTTAAATTGCCGCTTCATTTTACTATGTCTGGTAGCCTAATCTACATGCCTCTGGCGACAGAGGCATGTAGTCTAGACGTACCCTTTATCTGCACCACAGCTGGGATTGCCTGAGCTGAGATTGATGTAACAGCATTGATGTAGTGGGCCTAGTGACGATCAGTGTTCCCTGTAACCTGAGTGTTTGAACAGGAGAGATTCAGGTGACACCCAGCCAATTAGTAGAGTGCTCCCTCCTGGCGGCCTGTGTTCTTTACTGATGGTGCACATCCATACATGTTTTGATGCACACAACAAAATTTATTCTGCACATGGATGGAAAAAAATAGAGGGAACAATCGTGAATGTCAACCAAAATGACTGCAGATCACTCTCCCATCAATCCCAGTATTGTACACTGGATGAGAAGAGTAAAGTAAGTTGATAGTGGACTCTCTACTGGCCTAAGGTAAATTGACTCCAGCTACGCTGTTCACATATGTAGAGTTCCAAACCTTAGGTTGATTTGCTGTGATAATGTAGATGTAGCCTCAGTAAGCAAGCCACTGTGTTCTGCACTAACATCAATTTCTGAGTGATTTCAAGCTACAGTACAATGTAGAATACATTGCAAGCGTCTAAGCATGAGCTAATACTAGCAAAGTCTGCATCTGAAAGGGAAGATTGCAAGTTACACCCTCCTAGCCAGACACAGAGGGTATGTCTAGACTACATGGCTCCGTCGACGGAACCATGTAGATGAGCTTTCTAGACATAGGGAAATGAAGCAGCGATGTAAATAATTGCCGCTTCATTTACATCAAAATGGCCACCGTGCTGTGCCAATCAGCTGTTTGGCGGCACAGCATGGTAGTCTGGACGCTCTACGTTCAGTATGGAAACCCTTGTCCACTGCCCCGGTAAACCTAATTCCATGAGTGTCCAGACTACCGTGCTGTGCCGCCAAATAGCAGTGGCCATTTTGATATAAATGAAGCAGCGATTATTTAAATCGCTGCTTCATTTCCCTATTTCTAGAAAGCTCATGTACATGGCTCTGTCAATGGAGCCATGTAGTCTACACATACCCAGAGGCTGTGTCTAGACTACA
Source organism: Pelodiscus sinensis (assembly GCF_052426305.1). Classification (NCBI taxonomy): domain Eukaryota; kingdom Metazoa; phylum Chordata; order Testudines; family Trionychidae; genus Pelodiscus; species Pelodiscus sinensis. The sequence goes on from NC_143052.1 coordinate 266,998,271, forward strand.
CCTCTCTGTTGACAGAGAGATATAGATTAGGCACGTCGAAATTGCTAATGAAGTGGGGATTTAAATATCCCACGCTTCATTAGCATAAACCTGGCTGACACTTTTTTTCTAAATGGAGCTTTTTTGAAAAAAAAGTGGTGGCCATGTTTATGCTAATGAAGCACGAGATATTTAAATCCCTGCTTCATTAGCAATTTTGACATGCCTAATCTATGTGTCTCTGTCGACAGAGAGGTATAGTCTAGACACATCCAGAGAGTGTGCATCACTGTTCTGATATGACTGTCATACAGCAGTTAGTGTCTAAGAAAGTAAGATAAAGAAAATCAAGAAGTAACACACCAGATACTAAGCTGGTACAGCATAGCTCTACTGAAGTTAATGAAGTGAAAATCAATTTTAAACTAGCTGAGGTTTTATGTTTTATAAAAGCAATATTGTGTCTAATGATTTCAAAACACTGTGCAAACATTAATAAAATCTTAGTACCTGTGTGTACTAGGTGTTATGTAAAATAAACAGAACTAGAGCTGGTTTTAAAACAAATTATTACTATACAAACATTTTGAATAACAGTGAAGTTGAATGAGATGTTTTATTACTGAAAACATTGATCAGCTTGGGTTTTTTAAAAAATGAATGGGGCTGTCGCACAACCATTTGGTCACAGCATTGAATGAAGGGTAGTGAACTATGCTAACCCCATTTAGATGCTCCTTTGAACATTCAAGTTATGATTTAGACACATTGACTGGATAGTGCAAAGAAGCTTGTACCATCATTGCTCATACAGTATCTTTTATTAACATAGATGACTGATCTCCAGGGATAACCATCTGACAATTTAATCATCATTCGATTAAATAAGAAAAAGTCAAGAAAGTTGACTTGAGTGTAAAGAAGGTTTTAAAGAAATTCATTTCTTACCAGATTCTGCAAGGATTAGGAAAATTGAAACAAATGATTTAATGAAAATAAATATGGATGGAACTAGATTGGATTAGGTGTTTTTTTAAAAAATTTCTGTAAATCACCCTTCTCACTTCAGCTTCAAAATAGAGCAGTTTCCCAGTATTATAGTCGCAGTGAATGAAGTCTTGTGTGACTTTTATTGACCTTTTGTGTTTTCAATTTTTTTAGTTAGTACACGTGTCTAGAATATGTTAATTGTTCTATTATTGCTATCCTAACAACTGAAATATGCACTTTATTCATGTGCTTATAGGAAGTTGCTCATGAAGGTCTGTTAACTTTTTTTCATGCTTACATTATATAAAATAGATTCTGGTCAGGCCCCTTCATCCAATTTTTTTTTACTGCTTCTTTACACAAAGAGCCATTTTATGAGATTACAGTGGTGATCTTCTTAATCACCCCATAATCTCAGCATCATTTTTCATACTGACCTTTCATTTGGGAAAAAAGATCACATATTATTAAAGCATAATTTTTACTTCAAGGATTTACATTATTATAGTCTCTGGAGAATATGTAGATTGTATTTCATTAATGATTTTATAGCTTCAGGATCAGATAATCACAGCTCTGTGTAGCCTCGCCATATTATTTTTAACCAATTAGATTTACCAGTTACTACCATGCATTGACAAGATCTCAACAGCTAGAAGTCTTGCTCATTGGATGTAAACACCTTCAATTCATCACAAAGACTGAGTTCTTCAGTGTACATATTTTCTGGTTAAGCGAATATTAAGAAAACATTTTCAAACTGTGACACTGGCTAATCTCTGAGATCTGACCATTCTCCGTCCCTGACTTTAGGACAGTCTACTTCTGAATAACATAGTTTCAGGAGTGCTTGGTGAGATATGTGATCTGATATCTCCAACATTGCTTCTGTTGTAAGTATCTCCCTCAGAATTATGATGAATATGGGAATATCATATCATTACAGCTTTTGCACTCTTTCCTGGACTGGGATAATTTTTTAAACATGTTTTTCAATGCTCTGTACTCAGGATGGCACTGGAATATCTTTTGAGGAGAAGGGGAAATGTTGCAACCCATATTAGGCACCACACATTTTAATTTACTATTACAGTTGAGTTTATAATTGCTCCCATGGGACATGAGGGATAGTTATTCTTGAATCATTGACTCTATTATACCTCCCAAAATAATAGGAGTGGCAAATTTATTATGTGTATTGGCACCTCAGACGTACTGAGACTAAGGGGAATTCTCCTTTCACCTCTGCCACACTCCTTGTCATAATTGCTTTGCTGTTTCAACTTTACTTGCTGATAGAAACAATTTTAAGTGTTTGAGCTTCCCTGGAATCCCTTTCTGACATTCAAGAACTGCAACTGAAGCTGAGGCTCGGCCTATTCTAACTAGTAGGATTTTCATTTAGAGGTTAGATGTTCCCGGTTGGAATAAAATTGAAAAGAAGTAGGCAGATTTTGGAATAAGACAAACACTATTTAAACACCTTTAAGCATCCTGAGAGAGAGCTATATATTTGAAAACTATATTTTAAACAAAAAGAGATGGATTTGTCCATTATGCAAAAATCTAACCTAGCTTTGGGATTAGATAAGGGCTTGTATGAACAGCAGTTATAGAGTTTTAAATTTAGTGGTACCCTATAATCCAAATGTGTGGTTGAAGATATATGGATAATAAGACATCTTTATCTTAGTATAATTGCATCCATGCTAAGAGTTGTAAAATTGGGTTTTTTTTAACCAAACGAAAGAGAGAAAAAAAACCTTGCACATTTAATCATAGTTAGACCAGTTTACAGACTGTACAAAACAAGCCTAAAATAGAAATTGCATATACCCAACATGAGGGCATTGCATAACACATACAACAAACAATAATGGGTACACGAATTACTCTTCAGATATGTACAGCTTCCAATGAATTCTAGAATCCTAGGGCTGGAAGAGACCTCAGAAGATCATCGAGTCCAGCCCCCTGTCCAAAGCAGAACCAACCCTAACTAAATCATCCGAGCCAGGGAAGATGGGATTGGAGGGGCCTGTGAAATGCTGGATTAGACCCTGGTCTATACTCAAAACTGTTGCTGTATTTAAAGATAAAAAATTAATTCATTTCCGTTAAATCAGTGCAATGTTGGGAGGAGGAATGATGCTAGTTGTGATCACCTGGATTAAAACAATTTTTCTTGCATATGGATTTTTGCAGGTACAATCTAAACAGCTATAGGCAGATTTAAGGCAATACAAGATTGTTCACCAACAACAGCTTATGCTGTGCAGACTAACTTGATTACTCCCTGAAGCTTTTCAACATTTAATCAGTTTAGCTAAGACTGTTTTTAATCTAATTTAAAATCAAGCTAGAGTAATTTATGATTTCACAATACCTTAAACACAAATGTTACAGTCCTTTTTGGGGGCAAAGAGTTTTACCTGGTTCATAAACACCTTAGGTGAGAATAAAGGGACTTATCTGGAAATCTTCTCCCTGGTTAGCTCTGGCACACAGCCCTTTGCTGTGGCCAGAGATGTAAGGTTTCTATTTATATATGACTAGAAAGAGAATGCCAGGGTAGCCTAGGTTTTGAAAGAGTAAATCTAAGTATGTTAATAGAAACCCTTTTACTACTATTTTCTATTTCTTTATAATTCTTCTCTAGGTAATGTTAACATAGCTTTTTCTCAACCTATGAAGGCAAAAAACAAACAAAAATAAAAAAAAGAAGAAACTAACATCAGTTTCTGAAATTTAACCTCCTACACATGAGTTTGGTTAGACAGGGCACCAACCAAAGGGATCTCTCTGAGGCTATGTCTAGACTGCAGGCTTCTTTCGAAAGAGGCTCTTTCGAAAGCATCTTTCGAAAGAGCCTCTTTCGAAAGATCGCGTCTAGACTGCAGGCGGATCTTTCGAAAGAGAAATCCGCTTTTTCGAAAGAGAGCACCCAGCAAGTCTAGATGCTCTCTTTCGAAGACGGCCTCTTTACATTGAAGAACGCCTTCTTTCGAAAGAGGAACTTTCGAAAGAAGGCGTTCTTCCTCGTAAATTGAGGTTTACCGCCATCGAAAGAAAAGCCGCGTTCTTTCGAAATAATTTCGAAAGAACGCGGCTTGAGTCTGGACGCAGGGGAAGTTTTTTCGGGAAAAGGCTACTTTTCCCGAAAAAACCCCTGAGTCTGGACACAGCCATACTGACGTGCCACAAAGCACTGCAGCAGGTGCACAGGGAAGAAACCTAAAACCAAACAAAGAAAATACTTAAATTGCTGGTGGTGAAGATATATAAAAAAGATATTGCTCCTTTGGTTTTAAGTAAGACAGGGTAAAAAATGTTCTGTGCATTGATGTTTCTAGGATCAGGACTATACAGGAAAAAAGGAAGATGAAGACAAAGAATGTATCCATATTTCAAAAGAAGTAGGAAGTGGTCATTCACTGACACATAGGTTCCTCTGCCCCAGCTTATCACTACATATTCAATTATATAAACAAACATATTGCTAAGTATTAGTAAAATGTCTCAGTTTGGTTTCTTGTCACACAATCTCCAATGTTTGATGGATACCAGCTCTAGTCTCTGTAGTTTGAATACATCTCGAAAGGTTACTGTTCTCTAAGGATGAAATTTACCCTTGTGATCAGGGTCTTAAGTGGGATTTAATGGATGCACAGGCCACATGGTGCCTTAATTGAGGAAGCATAAATTAAAATATTCTGTAAAATCTCTGGTTACGTCTAGACTGGCTTGATTTTCCGCAAATGATTTAACAGAAAAGTTTTTTGTTAAAAGCATTTGCGGAAAAGAGCATCTAGATTGGCATGGATGCTTTTCTGCAAAAGCACTTTTTGTGGAAAAGTGTCTGCGCCAATCTAGACGCGGTTTCGTGCAAGAAAGCCCAGATCGCCATTTTTGCGATCGGGGCTTTTTTGCGCAAAACAATACCGCGTTGTCTACACTGGCCCTCTTGCGCAAAAGCATTTGCGCAAGAGGGCTTTTGCCTGAACCGGAGTAGCATAGCATTTCCGCAAGAACACTGACAATCTTATATGAGATCGTCAGTGTTCTTGAGGAAATTCAAGCAGCCAGTGTAGACAGTTGGCAAGTTTTTCCGCAAAAGCAGCTGCTTTTGTGAAAAAACTTGCCAGTCTAGATCAGCCTCTGAGTTTTTGAACAGGTTTTGTATGCCTCTTTGTTGAAAAGACTCAAAGCAGAAGTTTTCACATACTCGCAGTGATTTGTGACAAAAGCTACACACACTCAGACAGTTTAGTGTACCTTTGCTAAAACATCCATGGTGAATCAGATGTTAATTGCTGCATCTATCTCCAATGCATTTTATTTAGAAGTAGAATAGTTCTATTATGTATTACTGGAAAACAGTGCAAGGAAGAATACAGTGTAATACTATGTAAGGAAGGGAAATGAAAGCAGGATTTTGCATGTTTTTCATTTTTTTACTTTCTCAAGTTGATCCATACAAGTTTCTATTTTTATTATTTTGTTTTCCCCAGCCAGGTATTTTGATTGTAAATGCATATTAAATTCATCATCACCTTATCTTTAGAGACACCTTTCTGTTTTCAGTTATTTTTCAAGCATTACATCAGACATAGGTTGGAACCAAAAATATATTTTTATGTAGTTCCTGCCAAAATGGGTCAGAAAGCAATTATTTATCTTATTAATCACATTCTCTGTTCTACCATATCTCTTGTTGATAGAAGGATGTTGCTGGTAAAAAAAATCTTATTGTCCTAAAATGTTCCTAATCTCACCCTATTGTATTTTGAATTCTGCTCACTCATCCATGCAGTGTTTTGCTTATATACTTAACCCATTTGTAAAATGATTGTACTTATAGAATCATAGAGTAGAACAATTTCCTATGGGTATATCTACACTACAGCATTATTTTGAAATATCTTATTTTGAAATAGTTAATTCGAAATAAGTTATTTTGAAATAACATATCTACACACAAAATGAATTTTGAAATAGCGTTTTGCTATTTTGAAATAGTGCGTCCACACTGAGTGGATGTGCAATCGCATTTAAGGTTGGCCAGAACCAGGTCTGGCAGGGCATCAGGTCAGGACCTACTTTGTGTGGCTGTGGCTTGAGGCAATCTGAGGCCTGTGCTTAAAGGTCCATCTGGGAGGCTGTCAGTATCCAGGAGGCTCTGCGGAAGAGCTTCCACCCTGAGGAGCACTAAGAGCCTCCCTGGTCTGCCCCACTGGGGGCTTATGCCTCATGCCTCCCTAACATCCTTCCACTTACCCCTGCCTAACCCATCTTCCTGATGTCAAATAAAATACACATATTTTCATGAACAGAAACTCTCTTTATTTAACAATACGGCGGGAGTGGGAGGAGGATGAAATTCTTGTGAGACTGGGGAAAGGAGGCTGGAGAGAGGAGAAGAGACGGTGGGAGAGGGGAGGGGGAAACCTGGGAGGAGGGAGCTGGAAGGAAACAAGGGAAAGAAAGGGGAGAGGAAGTTCAGGGATCAGGGTTGAGGGTCTCACCGGAAACCTGCTCCTGGGTTCGCATGTGGCCTTTCATGGCTAGGTTGGCAGTTATCCTGCAATAGACAGCTGCCTTCTTCCATCTAGTGTGGAGATCATGGATGTTGGGGGCATCCCCCCAAAACCTGAAGAAGGTCCATGATCTCCACCCTGGATCAGGAATGTGCCTGCCTTCTTCAGGCCCTGGCAGGCTCCTGGGAGCTGGCAGACTGCTCCTGGGGAGCAGTGGAGGGCTGGTTGCCAGTGGCTTGCTGGCTCATGTTTTGGGGCCACTGGGTCAGAGCTAGTGACTGCTGGCTCTGGGCTGGCAGGCTTGGAGCTGGCAGAGGCACTGTGGCCAGTGTGAACCCCTTTAAGGTCTCCGGGGACAGGGGAGGGAGAGGAGTGTTCTTGGTTGGGGCTGGGGTGGCCACCAGGACACCTTGGGAATGCTGGAGGCCCCCTATTTCGAAATAAGTGTCTACACAGCACTTATTTTGAAATCACTATTTCGAATTTGGCGTTATTCCTCGTGGAATGAAGTTTACCTAATTCGAAATAAGCGCTCTGCTATTTTGAATTAATTTCGAAATAGCGGTATGGCTGTGTAGACATACTCTAAGCCTCTGCTTATAAGTCATGTGCAGCAACCACCTAATCTCTTTTGTGACATCTTCTGGGCTCTGTCCTGTTTGTCCACATCCTTTCTGCCCCCCTCCTGCCAAATATATTATATTTGTATTGAATATGGATGTAATACTACATATGTTGTCTCACCAATGCCAAATAGAGGACATCCGTTGGCAATGTTTCTACTAATAGAGCTCAATATGCTGTTAGTCTTTTTGGCAATAAGGGTTCATTGTTGACTCATATCTTGTTTCTCATCTACTCTAATATCTAGGAACTTTTCTGCAGAACTGTCCCATAGACAGTCAGTCCCCAGCCTGTAGCTGTGCAATGGGTTCTTCCGCCTTAAGTGCAGGGCTTTGCACTTGTCCTTTTTGAACCTCACCAGATATTGTTGACCCAATCCTCCAATTAATTTAGATTACATAGCACCCTATCCCTATCCTGCAGTGTATCAACCTGTACTGGCCATGTTGATTTTTTGTTTTACATTTGGACTTCATTTTGCATGCAAAGAGGTACATTATGAAGAATTAAATCTCATTGAAGATTAAATGGGGTTGGAGGGGGTTGAATATTTTCCACTTTTTCAAGCTTTGAAAATTTTCAGACCAGCTGTGGAGAGACATGTAACTGAAAGCAGGTATATACATATTTTGGTTAGAACAAAGAACAAAGATTCCATCTTAGCGTTTATGGGCAGCTGATTCATATTCACTAGCAGGTGCCTGTTAGTTCCAGCAAGTTACATGCCAAGCTTCCAGACTTGACATATTTTCCACTACATCCAAGTATAAGTAATGCTGTTCATTTTACAGCTTTTTATCATAGTCTCAAACTGTGAGCAAAGATAGCATGTTTTATGAATCTATCACAAAAAGGTGCTGTGATTTGTGCACTTATGCAGTGTTGTTCTGTAATTATGAATCTGTTTCAGGTCTACCAATTAACTTACAAATATAAAAAAGAAAAAAAGGAAGCTGTCTAAATGAGGAATTTAAATGAACTGGTATAATTCAGAATCCAAATAGCATCATTATGAAAATACCTGACAGCACCGTATATTATTAAGATGACCAACATTTTTCTTTAGGAGTATAAATATTCAATTTATATGAAGGGCTGAGTAACACAAAATTGGCCATGGATTTATTTACCAGTCAAGATAGGTGCCTTTTGCTTTAGTCAAAACAATTTTCATTTCATAGAGGAATTAAGACTTAATGATCATCATAAATGTATCCTGTAAATCAGGTACATATTTGAAGGAAAATGTTACTGTTTTCTCCACAGTAAGGAGGGAATAAAAATTAAAGCTTAAAAATTTATCCTCAAAGCATCAGCAACAAAAGTAAAAAGGGTCTATTCTGTACCTACAGGCATGAAGAGTAGAGCTGTCTTCAGAGTTCAACAGGTATGTGATCAGGTTCAAAACTTCAAGGAGTGGTGGAGACTGCTCTTTCTGAGAAATTAGTAGTCTGTAAGGGTATGTCTACACTAGCCCTCTAGATCGATCTAGGGAGGCTAATGAGGGTGACCGAAATTGCAAATGAAGTGCGGGATTTAAATATCCTGTGCTTCATTAGCATGTTCCCGGCCGGTCACCATTTTAGAAATTGACTAGACCGAAATAACTGCCCGTGTCTATACGCGGCAGTGAAATGGGATTTCGAATTAAAGCCCTAAATCTAATTAGCTGTTATTCTTCCTGGAATGAGGATTACCAGCTAATTCGATTTAGGGCTTTAATTCAGAATCCCATTTCACTGCCGCGTGTAGACGTGGGCAGTTACTTCGGGCTAGTCAATTTCTAAAAATGGCAACCGGACAGGAACATGATAATGAAGCACGGGATATTTAAATCCCGCACTTCATTTGCAATTTCGGTCGCCCTCATTAGCCTCCCTAGATCGAACTAGGGGGATAGGGTAGATATACCCAAAGAGAATAGGGGGTCAGGAAGACATATAAAAAGTACATTTTAGCATCTATCTACCAACACTATCAGTCATTTTATGAGTAAAAGCTATGAACATCTAAGGCACTAATTCTGCAAACAGCTCTCTGCATGCTGACTGCATGTTGCACCTGCACGCAATTCATTGTAGAATTAATTGAAGCAAGAATAAATGTATGCTTGTGCTGAAGGAAATATGCAAAAGCTAACCTCGAGCCTGGAAAACAAACTGCCTGAGAGGATGCATTATCACCATGCAAATAGTTCTTAGTTTATCATAGACCTCATCTGGTAAGTGTTAAATGAAGTTTCTGGTATAGGATTATCTGCCAAACAACCTACAGGTTCACGGGATTTTTTTGAAGTAGTGCATGTCAGCTGGAAGGAATATTCAAAGCTGTCTATCAAGGAATAGTGAGCTTCATTAAATATTGAATACATTGGTTGATTGTGCCACACAGAAATGCAATAACGGGCATATTTCAAAGAGCTATATCAGATTAATATTAGCTTTTTCACAAGGCAAACAACTTCCTTCTCTTTTGTAAAAGTGCAGAACCAAAGTGCTTCCTTAGCTACTCAGATAGGGTCGATATTATATTAATGAGTGTGTTTGACAGCTAAATCTCAAGGTCTATGCAGAATATAAAGTACAGATAGGTGCTGGAAATAGGGATGGAGGACTACCACCTGACTTGAGATTGTTTCCATTACAAAGAGGGTTTACAGTATGGTTCAATGGCTCTCAGCACTCCCACTGTAAACATTGTTCCAGCATCTCTGACTATAACCCACAGAGCGGAACCACATGGGAAGCCATCAACACAGCCATTTCAGCATGAGGAGAGTGACAGAATCAGAGATGTAGAGCAGAAAGGGGCCTCCAGAGTTCACTCCCTTGTAGTGAGGCAGGATTAAGCATCATTAAACGATTCTAGAAAAGTGTTGTCTAACCTGTTCAGAAAAGCTTCCAGTGACAAGGATTTCACAACATCACCATGAATACACAACTTTTAGAAACTTGAACAAATTCTTAGGCTCAATCTCCAGTGCATGATAAATCTTCATCCGTGGGAAATGAGTAAAAGAGAAATATAACTTTTCTGAAAGTAGAACAATTTCCTATGGGTATATCTACACTACAGCATTATTTTGAAATATCTTATTTTGAAACAGTTAATTCGAAATAAGTTATTTTGAAATAACATGTCTACACACTACATGCATTTTGAAATAGCCTTTTGCTATTTCGAAATACTGCATCCACATTGAGCGGACGCTGAATCGAATTTAGGGCCGGCCGGAATCAGGTCCGGCAGGGCATCAGGTCAGGATTTACTTTGTGTGGCTGCTGCCTGAGGCTATCTGAGGCCTGTGCTTAAAGGGACCTCCCTGGAAAGCCAGTTCTCAGGTTTCCCTGCTTGCTTGCCTACCTCCATGAGGGACAGCAAAGCATTTTGTCTCCACGTGATCTGGTTGCCCTCACTCGAGACACCACAGCACTCTGCAACATAGAACCAGAGCTGCCCTTGGGCTTTCTGGTGCTTCTCGTGGATGCATTGCTTTGAGCCTGGATGCACTTTCTGCAGCCTGCCATCCGAGAGATCCATCTGGGAGGCTGTCAGTATCCAGGAGGCCCTGTGGAAGAGCTCCCACCCTGAGGAGCACTAAGAGCCTCCCGGGTCTGGCCCACTGGGGACTTATGCCTCATTCCTCCCTCACATACTTCCACTTACCCCTCCCTAACCCCCCTTCCTGATGTCAAATAAAATACATGTATTTTCATGAACTCAGACTCTCTTTATTTAACAAAACTGGGCGGGGGAATGAAACTCTGGTGAGACTGGGGAAAGGAGGCTGGAGAGGAGAGGACAGGAGAGGAGAGAAGAGGAGAGAAGAGGAGAGGAGAGGAAAGGGGAGGGGGAAACCTGAGAGGAAGGAGCTGGAAGGGGGAAGCAAGGGTAAGAATGGGGAGGGAAGCTCAGGATTTGGGGTCTTGCCAGACCAACTTGATTTTCATGCAAACCTGCTCCTGGGTTTGCATGTGGCCTTTGGTGGCCAGGCTGCCAGCTATCCTGCAATAGTCAGCCGTGTTCCTCCATCTAGTGCAGAGATCATGGATGTTGGGGGCATCCCCCCCAAACCTGAAGAAGGTCCATGATCTCCACCCTGGATCAGGAAGGCGCCTGCCTTCTCCAGACCCTGGAAGACTCCTGGAAGCTGGCAGACTGCTCCTGGGGAGCGGTGGAGGGCTGGATGCCAGTGGCTTGCGGACTCATGTTTTGGGGCCATTGGGTCAGGGCTGGCAGGCTTGGAGCTGGCACAGACACTGTGGCCAGAGTCAACCCCTTTAAGGACTCTGGGGAGGGAGGGAGGGAAGAAGGTAGAGGAATGTTCTTGGTTGAGGCTGGAGTGACCACCAGGGCACCCTGGAAAGGCTGGAGGCCCCCTATTTCGAAATAAGTGTCTACACAGCACTTATTTTGAAATAGCTATTTGGCCTTATTCCTCGTGGAATGAGGTTTACCAATTCAAAATAAGCGCTCTGCCATTTCAAATTAATTTCAAAATAGCGGTTTGGCTGTGTAGACGCTAGTAAAATTATTTCAAAATAACATCTTTTATTTCGAAATAGCTTTGCTGTGGAGACATACCCTATGTAAAATGCACTCCAAGTGGCAATGAAGTTAGTGTTTTGCATATGCAAATCACGTCAATGCATGCACATATATATTGACTATATTAACTACAGGTTAATAATGTAGTTAATAATTATTAACTCCATAATTCAGACTTTCCATAGCATGGCAACACCCCTGTTCTGCCATCATTGGGATGATCTCATGGGGCCTGGAGTGGTGCCAAACTGGAGGTCAAGAGAGTGGAGCCTTGGGTGGTGGCAGAGCCATCAGGAAGAGTGCAGCATTCCGGGTGGCAGTGAGGCCACTGGGGAGAGTCCTTGGTGGTGTTGGAGCTGCCAGGCGGAACACGGAACCACTGGGGAGAGCCCCTGGTGGTGGCAGAGCTACAGGGCAGAGAGTGGAGCTGGAAATAGTCTTTGGTGGCAGCAGATCACAGCGCTCTGGGTGGCGACAGGAGCCATTGGGGGGAACAATGATCTTTCCCATCCCCCAGCAGAGGAACAGAGCAAAAGCAGACCCCTGGTGGAAGCAGAGCTGTGTGTGTGTGGGAGGGAGGAAGTGGAGCCTCCCCTCCTCCCCATAGGTTGAGCACATTCTCAGGCAGCCATGGAATAAAAATGGAGCCCCTGATGCATTGACCTCTCCTGGTCGGGCAAATTCCCTGGTCTGAAACCAGTCAGGTCCCGAGGGTGCCAGACCAGGGAGGTTCAACCTGTATTTGCATGCATAATTGTCATAACTGCATGCATATTGGTGGATATATTTTCTCATGTGCTTTTGCTAGCTGACCTTAGACCCCATCTTTTAAAAAAGTTCTCAGAGTGGTGTTATGTTCTGTCTCACAGACAATTTTAACAAGACATAAAAATGTACCTATCTATATATTAACTACACTTTTCCTTTTAATTATTATCCTAATGTATATGACTAAAAGTTTTTCACAGCTGTCACTGTGAAAAGCTGTGATATATATTATCCTAATATATATGACTAAAAGCTTTTCACAGCTGTCACTGTTATTTCATATATAGATACTACTACATCAAGTCAGCAGCAGAAACAACAAGAAGCTTCACTATATTTTGTCCTAAATAATTATTCCTTTTGGCACATCCCTCATTCCCTCTTCCATGCCCACTGTTTCTATACATTGTTCAGTTTTGTCATGTATGAGGGAAAGTCTCCCATTGACGTCAAGCTGTTAGTGCCAACTCAAAGTCCTTTGCTGACAGGAACGGAAATTGAAATCCTTTATCTAGAGACCATTTTCAAACTGTGCCAGTATGCTTGTAGTAAGAGAGCATTCAGTACCTTTCCTGTGCGAGGAATGTCAATAAAGGTACCAAATTTCATGGTGACATTTATTACATGGATTACTATCTATTACTAGTCATCAACACATTTTAGAAAAAGCACCAAACAGAATCTGAATGTGAACAGTGTAGGAAGTAATAGGAGGGATACAATTTAGTGCATTAGAGGAAAAAGGCACATGGTTTAGATCTGCTATGAAAGTCTAAGGACAAGACAAATTCTGAGGTGATCCATCCTCAAACAAAGAAAGAGGATAATGAAGAAAAAGGATTTTGTTCATCACTCATGAATTCATTGCCATTGTTGCTTCAAAAAAGAAAAAAAAGAAAAAAAAAGAGCGGAGGAGAGGAGGGGTGGGAAGAAGAAGAATACCAGCACGGTGAGAAGCAGCAGGAACCTACACTTTCAGCCTTTGCCTATGCAAGGAGCATAGATTCACAGTTTTTGCTGATGGTTGAACTGAATCCATCAATCAGAATGGTATTATCTATTCTATTCATTCAATTTGATCTGAGCTTGGCTTCTAACCCCACTCGGCATGCACATGGCACTTGTTGCTGCTGGCAGCAGACTACAGACAGTATATTAAAGTTGTACTGCTGTGCTCTGTCTCCCCATAGGGCTCTTGATGGTGTTTGCAATTATTTGAAGAACAAGAAAACTAAAAATATAATAAAATAGGCCATATTAATTTGATGTAAATGGGTGGAACTGCATTATAACCAGTATGCTGCCTCTGCTTACACTAGAGCTTAGTTTGACTAGGTCTTCTTTTAGTTACCAGTCCATAACCATAACAACTTCTTTCCTTTCCAGCACCACTATCTAAGTTTCCCTCTGGAGCTGCTCCTTATTTCCCTTTCTGGCACAGTAGCTTGGCTCTCTCTTGGGCTACATATATACTGCACAGTTATTTCAGTATGAGCTATTCCAGAAGAGATTTTCCGGATGTCTTATTTTGAAATAGTGGAATTACTGTGTAGATGCATGCATGGTTACTTTTGAATAATGTTCGTTATTCTGAAATAACTTTGCTGTGTAGATACACCCTTGGAGGGCAACACAAGAGTCTAAACAGAAAAAGTAACACTTTCCCCTTTGTTGAAGAGTCTCATCCTATTTAAGTAGGGAACTTCCCCAGCCCTCTCACTGGAAGTTCAGGTCTACCATCTATAAATAAACATGTTGCCTGCAAACTCACACCAATGTATTAACAAAATCTCATCCTTCTCTTGCTTCAACCCTTATCAAGGGACTTTCTCTAACCCTGCCCACCACTTGGTATCTTAATTGTCTTCTCTGCTTACAACCTTTGCTAGCTGCTTCACAAACCTTTAAGGTGAAAAACAACATTCAAGGTATGCCACCTCCTTAGTATTTCCTCATTCCCCTCAATCCTTTTCATAATCTCACTGTTACAGACTCCCCGAATAGTAAGTCTTTTAAAGGATTAATGTACACCTGGTTATAACCACCAATATCAGATTCCTCCAGGGGTGAAAGTCAAACTAGGTGGAAATCAGATTAGTGTGTCATACGTGTAGCATCTTGGTATTAAACATCAGTGTGTCTTAGGTTTTCATAAAACACCTCACTCAGTACATTTTTCTAACACAATAATATCACATATTATCAGCTGAGGTTCCAGCACCCTATTTTTATAGCCTAGGTAAAATTCCTCTTCCCTATTGGAAACTGTGTCCTCCACTCATTTCTTAGCTTGATAACTTTGTTTACTTAATATGTAAATAAATCTTCATTATCTCTACCTGACCAGCCTGGACATTGGAGAAAATATACATTTGTTCATTTGGTGCAAACCCATTGACCAGCTACCCTAATATATTTGCATTAAACAGATTTTAGTAGTTATTCCAGCATATATCTATAACTCTTAGTACTCAACATTAACACACATAGATCTCTAGTTGGCAGTTAGTATCAAGCAGAGTGTCCCAGGGGGTGAGTCCTGGGGCTGGTTTGGTACAAAATGTTTATTAATGATCTGGATGATGGATGGATTATACCTTAAGCAAGTTTGCAGATGACACTGAACTAGGTGGAGAGGATGATATACTGGAGGGTAGGAAAAAGGTCCATAGTGACCTAGACAATTTTGAAGATTGTGTCAAAATTAATCTGATGAGGTTCAACAAGAACAAGTGCAGAGTCCTTCACTTAAGATGGAAGAATCTCATGTTGTTACTGGTGGGGGACCAACTAGCTAAGCAGCAGTTTGGCAGAAAAAGGATCTGTCCCATATTGAGGTGTCATTAGAGGAGGTTTTCAAACAAATTAATAAACTAAACAGTAACAAGTCATCAGGAGCAGATAGCATTCACCCAAGAGTTCTGAAAGAACTGAAATATGAAATTGTGAAACTACTAACTGTGATTTGTAACCTATCCTTAAATCATTTTATGTACCAAATGACTGGAAGATAGCTAATGTGAAGCTTAAAACAAAAGAAAACAAAACAAAACAGGGTTCTATAGATGATCCTGGTAATTATAGGCCAATAAGTCTGTCTTCAGTACTGGGCTATGTCTAGACTGCAGGCTTCTTTCGAAAGAGGCTCTTTTGAAAGCATCTTTCGAAAGAGCCTCTTTCGAAAGATCGCGTCTAGACTGCAGGCGGATCTTTTGAAAGAGCAATCCGCTTTTTCGAAAGAGACCACCCAGTGAGTCTGGATGCTCTCTTTCGAGGAAGCCCTATTTACATTGAAGAACGCCTTCTTTCGAAAGAGGAACTTTCGAAAGAAGGCGTTCTTCCTCGTGAAACGAGGTTTACCGCCATCGAAAGAAAATAATTTCGAAAGAACGCGGCTTGAGTCTGGACGCAGGGGAAGTTTTTTCGGGAAAAGGCTACTTTTCCCGGAAAAACCCCTGAGTCTGGACACAGACCTGGGAAAATTGGTTGAAATTATAGTAAAGAACACCATTTTTGGACACAGAAATGAAAATAATTTGTTGGGGAAAGTCAACATGGTTTCTGTAAAAGTAAATCATGCCTCACCAGTTTACCAGAATTCTTTGAGATTGTAAACAAGCATGAGAATAAGGAATAGCCAGTGGATATAGTGTACTTAGATTTCCAGGAAGCTTTTGACAGTTTCCCTCACAAAAGCTGTTAAGCAAAGTCAGGTGTAATGGGATGGGATCGATACCTGATTAAATAGGAAACAAAGTCTAAGAATAAATTGTCAGTTTTGAGAATGGAGAGAGTTAATTAGTGGTGTTCCCCGGCATCTGCAGTGGGACCCATCCTATTCAATATATTCATAAATTATCTAAAAAATGGGTAAACACTGAGATGGCAAAGCAGACTGTGAAGAGCTTCAAAATGATCTCATAAAACTAGGTGAGTAGGCAATAAATTGGCAGATGAATTTTAATGTTGATAAATGTGAAGTAATGAGTATTGGAAAACATAATTCCAGCTAAATATATTCTATAACGATGAGAGATCTTAGAGCATCTCTTTACTTGCCATGCCGCAGGTCACCCTTCTTGCATCAATTTAGCACAAAAATCATTTCACTGGATTACTATAGAACTTGTTTCTGGGATATAGCTCAGTGATAAAGTCTTTGGGCCTTGGTGGATCAAGTGATACTTGATTCAAATCCAAGTGTCTCTTAAAAAATATGTCCCCCTCTCTCTCTCAAGAAACTGATGGGCAGGATCTCCTGGGATGATAACATGAAGTGGAAAGAAATCTAGGAGAGCTGGTTGTATTTAAAAAAAAAAAGCCTTATTGAAGGCACAGGAACAAAATATTCTGATGTGTAGTAAGAAAAAACAAATATGGTAGGCGACCAGCTTGGATTAGCAGTGAAATCCTTAGCCAGTTTAAACACAAAAAGGAAGCTTACGAGAAGTGGTAACGTGAACAGATGACTAAGGAAGAGTATAAATATATTGCTCAAGAATGCAGGGATGTAATCAGGAAGGCCAAAGAGCAGTTGGAATTGTAGCTTGCAACGGATGTGAAGGGTAACAAGAAAGGTTTCTACAAGCATGTTAGCAATAAGAGAGTGGTTGGGGAAGGTTCACAATCCTTACTGGATGAGGGAGGTAACCTAGTGACAGATGATGTGGGAAAAGCTGAAGTACTCAATGCTTTTATTGTCTCTGTCTTCACAAACAATGTCAACTCCCAGACCACTTCACTAGGCAACACAGTATATTAAAGGCAGTTCTTGGTGGAGTAAGAATAGGTTAAGAAATATTTAGAAAAGTAGAAGCAAAATGCAGGACAATGTAGCACTTTAAAGACTAACAAGATGGTTTATTAGATGATGAGCTTTCGTGGGCCAGACCCACTTCCTCAGATCAAATAATGGAAGAAAACAGTCACAACCATATATACCAAAGGATACAATTTAAAAAATTTAAAGAACAGTCAACATGGATTCACCAAGGGCAAGTCATGCCTGACCAACCTGATTGCTTTCTATGACAAGGTAATTGGCTCAGTGGATATGGGGAAGGCAGTGGACATGCTATATCTTGATGTTAGCAAAGCTTTTGATATGGTCTCCCACAGTATTCTTGCCAGCAAGTTAAGGAAGTATGGATTGGATAAATTTACTATAAGGTGGACAGAAAGCTGAGCAGAGTATCGGGCTGGATGGGTAGTGATCAATAGCTCGATGTTTGGTTGGCAGTTAGTATCAGGCGGAGTTCCGTAAGGGTCAATTCTAGGTCTGGTTTTGTTCAACATCTTTATTAATGACCTGGAACATTAATGATGGATTGTACCCTTATCAAGTTCTCAGATGACACTAAGATAGGGAGAGAGGTAGATACATTGGAGGGTAGGAATAGGGTCCAGAGAGACCTAGACAAATTGGAGGATTGGGCCAGAAGAAATCTGATGAGGTTCAACAAGGACAGGTGCAAAATCCTGCACTTGGGATGGAAGAATCCCAAGCATTGTTACAGGCTGGGGACCTACTGGTTAAGCAGCTGTTCAGCAGAAAAGGACCTGGGGATTACAGTGGATGAGAAGCTGGATATGAGTCAACATTGTGCCCCTGTAGCCAGGAAGGCTAATGGCATATTAGGGTGCATTAGGAGGACTACTGTTAGCAGATCTATTGAAGTGATTATTTCCTTTATTCAGTGCTGGTCAGGCTACATCAGAGTATTGCATCTAATTCTAGGCCCCCCTTACAGAAAGGATATCCATGCATTGGAGAAAGCCCAGTGGAGGGCATAAAAAATGGTTAGCGGGCTGGAGCACATGACTTACAAGGAGAGGTTGAGGGATTTGGGCTTATTTAGACTGCAGAGGAGAAGGGTGAGGGGGATTTGATAGCAACCTTTAAATACCTGAAGGGGGGTTCTAAAGAGGATGGAGAGAGGCTGTTCTCAGTGGTGACGGATGACAGAACAAGGAGCAATGGTCTCAAATTGCAGTGGGGGAAGTCTAGTTTGGATATTAGGAAAAACTAGGAGGGTAGTGAAGCACTGGAATAGGTTGCCAAGGGAAGTGGTGGAATCTCCATCACTAGAAGTTTTTAAGTCCAGGTTTGACAAAGCCCAGGCTAGGCTGATTTAGTTGGGGTTGTTCCTGCTTTCAGCTGGGAGTTGGACTCGTTCTTGCTTTCGGCAGGGGGTTGGACTCGATGACCTCCTGAGGTCTCTTGCAACCCTAGGAATCTTTGATTCTGTGATTCCAATGATAAAGATAGAAAGGCTTAGAATCAAGGTTGATTATGCTCTCTCAGCACACCCAGTATGCTTGGTGTGTTGGTTTTGCTACTGTTACATACGGCCCTGATTCATTACTAATAAAACAACTCTTTCACTTATAACCAGGCAATTTTTCAAGAATATGATCATTTACCTGTATTTATGAATTTACAATTTTTGTGTCTTTATCTAAGTTTCATTTAAAATTCGAACAGTCTGGTTTTCATCTTAAAGGATAATTGACTTTATAACGATCGTAGGCTATACTGAAAGTTTTGAGTTTTCTAGCAGTAAGACTGTGAAAAGTTCATTTATTTTTAAGTGAAGAAAGAAAATAGAGTATAAATGAACAAAACCCAATAAGACCAAAATATACTTGATGTATCATCTATGTAATTAACATAATCTTTCCTAGATAAATCCCACAAGTGTCTGTTGGGATATGTAAACATTAATAGGGGTGCAGGATAAAAATACAGTAGCAATAGGAGGTCCGCCCAGCGCTAGTGGTTAATTGTGTCCCTTCTAAGGCAGACTCCCTGGGATTCTGATAACTTTGGATCTGAAATAAAGCCAGAAAGTGTCCGTGTAAATACAGACTGCTTGGCTATTAGGGGAGGTTGACAACTACCTGTAAGAAACAGCACGAAGGTGTTGTGGATTATTAATATACCTGGCTCACATTGTAACCCTCCAGAGGTAAGCCTTAGCAGGGGTAGTCAAATCTGAGAAATAAGAGGGGCAGGTTAACCCTAAGTAGGGAAACAATTTGTATGCAGAATGCTGAAATCTGAAAACAGATGTAAGGGGGTCTGCTTATATGCATAATACTCCTACCTTTTAATTCATCCAAATCCCCAGGTTAATTTAAGGCGTATTGAAAGATATCGGGAAGATATTGAACTGGTCTTAAAAATAAATTTTCCAATAGAGAACATGGTAAACATCCACTTGTAAAAGATATAATGGTAATGTTACTGTTTAACCCTGAGATTAATTTAATGTCCATAAGTAACCCTGTAACAACGTATAATGCATATGATTTTCTTTTGGAAAAGGAAAAGTCTTTAAGCATGCTGGAGTGGTAGTTGGAAACACATTCTGCCTGCAGTATTGGAAGGAAACTCAGGAACACCACCTCATTAATGTAATGATAGAACAGTGGGATAATTTACCCTAAACCCTTAAAGGGGAGTAGCCATTGAAATCTGGCCTGCTTATAGGACAAAAGTACAGGTAAGAATTGGGGTAATTGCAGGTAAACAGAGAAATCAACAAGAATATTTGTAAAAGAATGCAGTATTTTGAGATGTAATGTACCACCCACAAGAGGGTAGAAAAATGTTCTTTCTCTCTTTCAGAATATCAGGAAGAGCTCACATTAGCTGAAGAGCACCTGAAAATAACATGGATCTATCGTTGCGACAAAGATTTATGTTTTGTGTTATATGTTTGTCGCATTGCTGTATATTGTGTTTGAAAAAAAGGGGGGGGGATACTGCAGTAGGCAAAAAAGAATGAATAAGCATTTTAACTATATTTACAGAAACCAATATTGCAGAAGGGGCATCGGAGAGGAATTTTACCCACCCTGTGGATTCCTCTGAATTCTACAGGCAGGAGACACCCTTTTTATTGGGCATTTCATGTCACTCTTTTTTGGAATAAAGGGAAATGCACTCTAATTAAACCTCTTCCTCTCCCTATACCCCAGCTCATGTCAAATTGTTAGTTATACACCTATCTCCATGGTGGTCTTTCTATGGATTCTGTTAGAGAAGAAACTGGTGACCCAAGGGCAGATGAGGTAAACAGACTACTTTATTGCTGACCCCCAATACAACATTGCAAGTGTATTGCACATTTACCTCAGACCCCCAACACAATGGTTGTGGCAATGATTTGGCACCAGTAACACTCCTTTATCCATGTTAGTATGTTAATTCACTCATCTATCACGACTTGCCCTAAACCTTTATTTAGCAAATTTAACTTCCATTATACAATGAATATTAATATGCAGGCGATGAATACAATTATACCTGCCCCTGTTTGTTGTTTCCATTTTTTAGTTAAATCAGCATTTCATACTGTATTAATCAGCAGCTTACAAGGAGTGGGAAAAGAGTTCTGACCCTGAAAGTATTTTTACAGAGCAAGTGTGAAGACAAAACAAAGAAATCAGTGTTCAATGAAACTATCTCCCTAGACTACAAGGATAAAGGGAAAAAATATGCTCAAAGGGCAATATCTGCTCTTGCTGGACCCCCTATCACTATTGTGTTTTTTTTCCTGGATCCCTGTTAATTTTTACATATCACAACACTCCCTCACTCTCTTTCAAAGATGGACTCAAGCACCCCTCCTTCCCGTACACTGGCATGAGGTAGGTGGGCTAGAGATCCTGTCTCCAATTACCTGGTACCTTGTTCCACTGGTCATGCTACAGGGAAGTAGGAAAAGCAGGTGAGTTACTGGCTTACAAGTATGGTTTCTGGGGAGTGGCCAGGGCAGTGAGTAGAGGAACAAAAGGCTGGTTATTCAGGTAACTGAAGGATCATTAAAGCACCATGAAAACATTGCCTGGTACTCCACTTAAAAGATAGGGAAGAAGTATAGGAATGAATGTTGTGATGCAGGAATCTGTATTTGGATCACTGCTGTTAAACTTCTCATAAATGTTCTCGGAAAAGGGATAAACAATGACTAATCCAAAGCTTAGTGCAAAGAGTTAGAAAGGGATCTCACAAAACTGGGTCATTGGGCAACACAAAGGCAGATGGAATTCAGTGTTGATAAGTGCAAAGTAATGCACACTGGGAAAATATAACGCTAACTGTAGATACAAAAATGATGGGGTCTAAAATAGCTTTTATCACTCAAGAAAGAGATCTTGGGATCCTTATTCATAGCTTCCTAAAAACATCTGCTAAATGTGCAGTGGCAGTTTAAATACTAAAAAAACGAACTAAATATTGGAAATCACAGAATCATAGAACACTAGAACTGGAAGGAACCTCGAGAGGTTATCGAGTCCAGTTCCCTGCCCTCATGGTAGGACCCAGTACCATCTAGACCATTAGGAAAAGAATTATTAGGAAACAAAATAGATAATAAAACAAAATACCGTTTTGCCTCTATATAAAATCATTGTATACCCACATCTTGAATACTCTATACAGATCTGGTCACCCCCATCTAAAAAAAAAGTTATATTGGATTTGGAAAAGGTACAGAAATGATTAGGGGGTAAGGAACAGCTTCCATCTGAGGAGAGATTAAGAAGACTGGGATTTTTCATCCTGGAAAAGAAATGAATGAAGGATGTTAGAGGTCTAGAAAATCATGAAAGATATGTACAAATAGGATAAGGAAATGTTATTCATTCCTTCACTAACAACACAAGAAGATGACCAAATTAAATTTATAGGCAGCAGATTTAAAACAAACGGAGTAGGTGACAGGGGATGGAGCATGATTGCCTCTTCTGTTCATTCCCTCTGAAGTACCTGGCATTGGCCACTGTCAGAAGATAGGGTACAGGGTAAGAAGAACCAGTTAAGTTAGGAGTCTAGAAATTCATGAACGGTGGGGAAAAATAGAATAAGAAAATGTTATTTATTCCTTATGTTATTATGTTATTCCTTCACTAACATAATAAAAGAAGATGACCCAATTAAATGTATAGGCAGCAGATGTAAAACAAAAAATATATATCTTCTTACAGTCTACTTGTGGAACTCTTTGCCAGGAGATGGTGGAAAGGCCTAAAGAATAACAGGGTTCCAATAAGAACAAAGTAAGTTCCAGTAGAATAGGTTCCTCAAGGACTACTAGCCAGAATGGGTAGGGATGGTGTCCCTAGCTTCTAGTTGCCAGATGCTGGGAATGTGCAACTGGGGATGGATCATGATGATTGCTTCTTCTGTTTATTCCTACTGAAGCACCTGGCATTGGCCACTGTTGGAAGACAGGATACTAGACTAGAAAGACCTTTGGTCTGATCCAGTATGGTCATGCTGATTTTCTTATATAGAGCTGAAATGTAACTGCTCCCTTCTGTAACCCACTAGACTCTACTCCTCTTCCAGAGCTGAGAGCGAGCCCAAGAGTCCTGATAGGGTATCTTTCTCTGCTTAGAATTAGTAACAAAGTAAGAATGCACATTAAAAATGTAAGGCTTACGAGTGTCCCTTACATGACTTGCTACAAGATGTCAGAGCACATTAGTGTTAGAGCAGAGTGGGTCTAACACTTATTTAATTTTCTTTCCTTGATATAGGAATTAGATACAATACTCCTGCTAACTTCTAAATTGTCTGCCAAAAAAGGCATAGTTTTCCAGTGCCTTAGGAGCCCTGAGATATAGATGATGTTGGGTTGGAGCAGAGGGGAAGGAATTGCCCCCGACCCCACGTTTGGTGTTTGGCTTGTAGTGAGCATGCTCAATAATGCCGCTGAAGCCACTGTCCTCAGTCTGCCTCCCATGCTCTTACTCCCTCTCTCCTTCCTCCATCATGGCATGCTCAGGTTGGCCTCCTTTATCAAAATCTGAAATGGTGCCCCTGGCACCTATTCCTTCCATTCAGGAAGCCTAAACACCTACCTGAGATTTATGGAATAATATAATTGAAACGGTTTTCAGGACCACTCGTTTTTTAGTTTTTCTAGGCTAATCTTGTGTTTCTTGTGAGCTCTTATAACAGATGGAAGGAAGATGGGTTTGTAAAGAATGGTATGACCCTTACTAAACTGGGAGTTTTAGATAAGGGGAACACTGATTACATTAAAAAAAAGGATGATGTATTCTGTTTGATGGTAAGGAAGACAATTTCAACATTTTCATTTTGGATATACTTAGAGAGTATGTGAGATATCAGGCATGTCAGCAAGGAGGTAGTTGCAGTAATAGTAAGGTAGTAGAGCTAAAGCTTTGTTTTCAACCTCAGCTCTGTAGTTCCTTGGCAATTTTAACATAGCATTAACACTAGCTTTTTTGTGTGGAATTTCATTTTTCTATTTGCTTGGTTTTTGTTGTGTCATTTTTGGTATTCATAACAATGAAAATTGTGCCTGGTGCATTTAAGTTATTTGATTCAAAGCTGTTAAGTTTGCCACCTTGAGAACAAAGCTGCTTTTGACCAAGGCTGCAGGAAAACAGATTGCTCGAATTTATTGGCAATTCAGAATTTGGTCTAAATTGTGAGGCAATCTTACATAAAACAAGATTATTTTTCATCTCCTTCAGCATTCTAAGATACTTCAAATTAAAGGAAATTAGGAGGATGAACATTTTTTTCCTTGCATGCCTGAAATTTCTCAGTTTAAGTACTTGCAACTATAGAAACAATTTTCTTCAATCTTATTTATTTTCGTAAAACTCAGTGAGCAGTTAAAAACCAAGCAAAAAGTCAATCTTGGTATTTCTATTTTTAGCACTATATAAGTTACCCATAGCAAAACAAGTCTGAATAGAACATGGGAAAGAATAGTTTACTAATTTTTGAATTGTGTGTGTGTATGTGTGTGTGTTTAAAATATATGAGCTGATTTTGCTTAAACTTTCCAGCAAACCTGCTTCTTAAGTTGACATGAATCAAAGACTGAAAGAGTGCAATTGAAATGGAATTTGAGTTATAATCAGCTGGAAAAGCCAGACCAGAATGCAAGCTGGAACACAACTTTAATTATAACCTGAACTATCTATGACCATCTTAATGTAAATTAGCTTTCAACAGAAATTAGTTTTCCAAATTAAGTTACTGGGTGGTTTTTGTAAAGACTGTTGCACATGAATAATAGAAAGGTGACAATTGAGCTGAAGCTTGTAGAGTCTATATGTGGATAGAGCTTTTAAAATGCTAATAATACTTTCAGCTATGCTATTTACAACACTTAGAGCCTTTCAAGGTGTTTTTCATTGAACAGGTGTCAATGTACTGAAGGAATAATAAGAAATTAGGTGAAAAAGTGCACCAAGTGCTGTTGCCTGCTATCATTTTATCACCACCATATTATCAAAAATCCCATTTAAGAACCATGTAATAAGTAATGAAAGCAAAGAAAATTATTTTAAAAGCTGAAGTAATGAGTTTCAATCTGATAAAGCAAAATGAAAAGGAATGTCAGAAATCAATTTCTGCTCTGTAAGATGACTGCAAAAGACAGACTAATGAAAGCAATAGTCCAGACATAGGCTTTAATCCATAATGTGGAACCAAAGATGTTTTCCCTTTATCGAGATATAGTCTTATCTAAAGGTTTTTGATGTATGTTCAAAGGCATGATTTAGCATTTCTCCTTTTAGTTCTTAGTACTCAAGAACCCAAAAAGGGGATAATCTTTGAACTCCACCAGTATTGTCAAGAATTCTCACAAACAAATGGCAAATTCCAAAAGAAGCAACACAAATCAAAGAAAGATTGATGAACAAATAAAAGAGATTTATATAAAATAGCAACATATTTTCTTTATTTTAAAATATTCAGAGATAGAATGGTTTCAGTCAACCAGAGTACAGCAGTGTTACACAGTTTTTTACTAGATAGGTGTTTCTCAGTTATGTTACTTCCACTAGTCTGATTAGTTGATAGTATCTCTGATTTCCATACTTCTGTATGTTTATCTCTAATACTTATATTATGCAGATCTTTGAATTTTGATTGGCAGATGGTTCCCATTAGCTGGGCAGGACAAAGGGATTTCTTAATATTGTGATTGTGTGCGTGTATGTGTGTGTGTACATGCAAAGCTCCTTACTGACTTTCTAGACAATCCTTCTTTTTATAGACTAATAGGCTTTAAGTTCAGAAGGGACCATGATCATCGTATCTGACCTACTGCATATTTCAGGCCACAGAACCTCACCCACCCACTCCTGCACTAGACTCTGCCCTTACCTCTGACGGAGGTTCTGAATACTGCCTAAGAAAACCTACTCACAACAAAAATGTCTTTCTCATTTTCTAACCGTTTTCTCTCCCTCACTAATTCTAATTTAACTTCTCCTCACCCCCAGGCAAAAATCCAAGCAAATTGAGTGAATAGTTATTTTTTGGCCCTCCAGCATGAAGGATTTGTGGAGAAGAATATTGGATTGCATTGTACAATTTCTCCAAGAGAACTCTCCTATTAATAGGAAGAGGCATTTGTCCACATAAAATTGTCACACATCAGTTGTTTTTTGAATATCCATTGGTGAAAGTTAACCCAACTCTCACTCAAGATAAGTCCCAGTCGTGAGAGTTACATTAATGTAGTACAAGTCTGAATGCATCCTGCTTCTGGGGTAGCTGACTCAGTTTATTTAAGGTAAGTTCTTCATAGAAAATTGAAAAGTTTGTTCTTTAACCATCTATAACTAAGAAGTTAAGAGAAGTAACACATTAATAAGTTCTATTATCAAGACAGGTTAAACTTTCTTTGTCCGATGCCCTTGAGACCTGACCAGTCCTGAAGGAGGGAGTTTGCAGGACCCAGGGAGATCAAAAATAAATTGAGATTGGAAATTGAAAGGTTGCTGATCATCAGCAGAGTGACGTTCTAGAACAGCATTCCAAAGGGAGTTGCATAGCCAACAAATTAATTAATTCTAAAATGAAGCTTGATAATTTATTAATCAATGGGACGATTTAGCTGACATTCCTCAGGTGCTTAACTCAATCTATTTTTGTTTTTTGGACAGTGTACATGCTTCTTTTGAATCATTGCTCTGGGTTTGGGCTGAGGATGAGCAGTTCAGTATGCAGGCTGTCCCAAGGAGAGAAGACTACTCCAGCCCTCTCTCACCTCAACAGCTTGGGGCCAGGTGAGAAGCACCTCTCCATGGCTGCTGCCGTTCCAGCAGGCACAGTTGATGGGGGGTGGTTGTCCCCCAGCTGTGGAAGGTGCAGGTTTGTCTGCCAGGCTGAGGAATGCAGCATACAGTGCACTTTCCCCTTGCTCCCTGATGAAGGGGAACAGCCAGCAATGCTGCTGTATGAATCAGGGGATAGGGAGCTGAATACCCTCCCTAAAGGCATAAAAATCTCAGGGCTGGGGCACTCTCGAATAGGGTAGTGGGTATACTCGTAACCAACCCCTTTCACCTGCCTGGTGATTCTGTCTCTTTTCTGTATGGTTTATGAGAAGCAAGTCCATTCCAGGCACATTCTATTGTTGCGGCACAACCAAACCCTGACTTTGCTCTAAGTTATGCTAAAAGGAAGTTGCATACCAATTTGGCGGTCCTAGCTGTTACCATTTAGGAAAAGTTGTTGAGCAAACAGACAGTCACACAGACAAAGAAACACTCTCAAATATAAAGTAGATAATATGATAAGGTGGCCTGCAATATCAGGCTCTGGACTTGATGACTCAAGAGATTTCTTTTCATTTTATGTCCTAAGGACAGTACGGGTCGGACCTCCCTGGTGCAGCACCTTCAGGATTTGACCAATCCCAGATAAGGGATTTTGCTGGACCAGTGGAGGTCATTTCCAGCCCTTCTGCCACTGGCCCCTCCAGCCTGGACTGACAGCTTGACTGGCCCCACTGCTCTTCTGGCCCTACCAGGCTTCTGGCCCCATCTAGTGAAGGTGACTTTTCTTCAGAGTTTAAGGAAAGCTGTCTGCAACTCCAGCTGGGACACAAAACCTAAGCTGCAAAACAACTCTTTTCTTTCATGTTAATATTGCTTGTTTAAAGGGCACTATTTCAGGACTGGGGAAGACTCTGGAAGTCACCCTTTTTGCTGGAGAGACAGTGTCTTCTGTCCTAAAATAATAGTAGGTATATTTTCAGGTCATCATGCTTATTAAAATGTATTACCCCAGCTCCTCTTTGTTTAGCAGTCCAAAGAGGACACAGGTCAGTGGTTCTAGTTAAGCACATGATTTACTATAAAGCTGCTTACTTTTGAAAATATCCTGACATTTTGTCAGAAGAGATTCTGCAGCCTAGCTGGTTCTAGTTTTTCATGCCCCATATCAAAATAAGGTAAAAGATAGGATAATTCACTATTGATCTAGCATCAAGATTAGATGTATACATTACTTCAATCTCCCTCATTCAGACATCTGGGAATCTGAACTATTTGCCATCTGGTAGTTTCTTTTTTGTTAATTAGGCCTTGTTGCTTGCAGCATTATTGTGATTGTTATTGTGGTTTCATTTTGTAATAAATCACCACTGATTTTTCATTGTTTTTGACAACTCTTAATATCATTATAATATGTTCTTCTACTTATACTGTGATGGAATTCCCTCTACAGAGTTGGAACCACATGGACTCTTACTTCTAAGATACACATTTGAAATATAATATGAATATGAGCAACTGATAACAATGAGTCTGAAAGGACACCAAGATTGAGAACCTAGAGAAGGGTGTCATTATGGGCTAATTATGCTCAATAGTCAGAGATATTAGGTACAGCATGCTCTTCAAAACACTTCTCTCTTTAGAATACCATCCTTTTAGTTTTACAGGGCTTCAGGTTTAGCCAGTAGTTCCCCTTCCAAGTGTTGAATTCAGGAAGGCATAGAGAATGACAGGAAATGGTGCTTTGAAAGAGAGATAGAGATCAGTGTCCACTGCACTTCCAACATTTTGGACCATACTATCAGCAGCTCTCTCAACATATATGTTAACAAATAAAGGGGTAAAAAGCCTTGTGGAACTGAAAGAGGAGAGGCTTAGCAGTGGAAAACGTGGTTGGCCAAATTATCCCTTTGTGTTCAGCCTCAGGAAAAATGACCTCTGTAAGATATTTGCATTCACCTGTATTTTTTGGAGGTATGGGAAGAGTACAAAACGACACAAAAAAGTTTGGATATCCATGCTTGTCTGCGAAGAGTAGGAGGTAATCAGCTAGAGATACATATGCTTTCTCTGTACCAGGTCCTGCTTTGATACCTCCAGGATAAGACTCTTGGACATTGATATCTAACGGTTGGAACTTGAGACAGTTTCCTGTTTACAGAAATCTATGCTATAAGAAGGAAGGGTAGGCTTCAGTATATGGATTTTACAAAAGGTGGGAAAGAGGTAGTCAGTATTCGTGCACATGAATAGAGCTGTAGATAGAAGAAAGTATTGGCAGATGGAGGTAATTTATACATGAGAAATGTGCAAAGCAAATCCTTCAAGTGATAGCCACCTCTGACAGACCTCATCCTTTCTAGGAGCATTAAAAACAGGATTGACTGATGACATCAATGGATAACATCCTCTGTCCAGTGTGAAATAACTGGCTTGATGTTCAGGGCAAACTAAATCAGTATAAAAACAATTTTGTTACTTTTGGTGCAATGGCCACATTCTGATGCAGGGGCACCACAAAGAAATATATTAAACCAAATTTAGTTCCAGTAAGCAGTGACCCAAACAATGATGTAATTGGCTTTAGCTAGCAAGTGGGTCAAGAAACCACTAAAAATTAGGGATGAACTTCAGGAAATCAATATCTATATACTTTAAATAACTTTCTATAGGACTTCTAATTAGTTGTGTTCATTCCAGTTAGCATTACGTCCACTGATGGAAATCTAGTCTTTACAGACACAAGCCAAGCATAGAAAAATGTTTTGCATAATCTCAATCTCTTATAATGATGTTACTCCTATATTTTAGTTTATATTAACTTTTATGGAAGAAGTTGAAAACTTTGTGGCACACACTTAAGCTTGCAAAATCCTCAGCCATAAACTGATAAATTGTAACCTCTAAGCATTTAATTTAATTTAAGAGTCCTATATTATGAAATAATTGTATAAATTCATTTACTATGAACTATGAAAATATTTATGCTGTAACATTTTCTTATGGTCTATCATTCATTTCACTATGAACTTTAAAATTAAATATGCAGTTAAATTCATTTTCTATTAACTATAAAATATGTATGATGGAAAAGTCATTCATTTCGTATGCACTTTGAAAACTGAAAAGATTCTATGCTATGAAAATGTGATTTTTACAATCTTGCATCAGAAGATATTGCAAGCTACAGAAGAGTCTTAATTCCAAATAGCTTTTCCTTTATACTGCAATTGCATTTACTGAATAGATGCTATTTCAGAGAACAACAGTCTAGTCATTATTCTAGAAGTGAAATTCCAGAGGTGAAAAATGTCAATGTCTCCCTTTGCTTAGCAAAAGCACTACAGAGCATTGCTGTGCAGCTGTCTCCACTATCAATCTCCAAAGTAACAGAACAAGAGAGCTAGCAAGGATAACAAAAAAGAAATTTTTCTGTAATAATGCTGCAGTGTCATGCTTGCACAGCATTCCAAAGCATGCAGAGCATTTCAATGCACACAATTTCCTTGCATCTTCTGCATGTGATGCAGGAAGTCCCTTGTATATTATCTGTAATGATTTTCAAAATACAGTGAGTGCCTTTGTCATTGGTTGGATAATGTTTGGCTGACTGCATTTGAAAATTCTGAAAATGATCACATTATCACCTGTGATTAAGAATTTCTAGATGTGACTATAACCACCACCATTCATTGTGTGTTGCATATCTAAGCTCAGTATCTAAATATTGACTTATTTAAAAACATACATCCTTGTCAGTCTCATATTCATAGACTTTTTGTTTATCATGGGAAATATTTTCCAGTCTTTCAGCAAGATCAGGTGGGTTCACTTTTCCCAGTGATAAACACCCATCTCCAATATAGACAGCATAGTTCAGAGATGAAATAATTTGCTTTTTTCTCTCCACCAACTAACTCCATGTCTTTGGTATGTGAGGGTATGTCTACACTTGCAGCCTATTTTGGAATAGGGCTGCAAATGTAGGCATTCAGAATTGCAAATCAAGCCTGGGATTTAAATATCCTGCACTTGATTTGCATCTTCCCGGCCAGGCGCCATTTTTGAAATTGACAAGCCTGGAATAACTATCTGCGTCTACATGCGGCAGTGAAACAGGCGTTCAAAATAAAGCCCTATTTCGAACTACCTGTTATTCCTCCTGCAATGAGGATTAACAGGTAGTTCAAAATAGGGTTTTATTTTGAATGCCCGTTTCACTGCCAAGTGTAGATGCGGGCAGTTATTCCAGGTTTGTAAATTTCAAAAATGGTATCCAGCCGGGAAGATGCAAATCAAGCGCAGGATATTTAAATCCCGGGCTTGATTTGCAATTCCAAATGCCGACATTTGCAGCCCTATTCCAAAATAGGCTGCAAGTGTAGACATACCCTTACTGTTTTCAGGGCATTCTTGATAAAATATTCCTTTTTTATTTTACCTGGTGCATAGCTGAGTACCAGATTTGGCAATATGTCAGAAAGCCAGCTATACAGAGCATTAAAATCCTCATCCCTGTTCCTTCTAGATTTCTATTTCATGTAAGCAAGGTGTGATACAGAAATGAATAATTCTGCAATAGTCTTAGCAGGCAGTATGTCTCATACATCTCTGTACTTCTTTTATTCTACCTTTCTCACAGAAGGTAGTACTCTACTGTTGGTCTATACCAGCAGAAATCTTCTACTCTTTGCTTTCCTCATGGTAGTTTGGCTATTCTGGCCAGCAAGTAAGGGAATGTGTCGGACCAAAGGCACCACCCATTTTTAGCTCACTCTCTGCCCATCTGATCAATAAAGGGAAAGAGTATGCACCTCACTTACTCCTGCATGCCCAGATCCAAATGTAGCTTTTGCCAGAGTATTGTTGAGGGCATTTGTATATGAGGTATTTTTTAATCTCCTTTTGTCATTTGAGTCACAATCTAGCAAAAGACAATATGATGTCCTTTCTTCAGCCTTGTTAAGAAGACATTCAAGTGTGCAAATTGTTGCGGTTCTTCCCAGTTTAGCAAAGATTGATCAGTTCCCTCTTATACTACGGTTCTATTTATAGGACACACATTGCTGGGTTCTGAAATCCTATATGCAGCACTCAGAGCTAACAGAAATTTTTTATCTTTTTTTTTCTGAAAAATGCTGACTTGGGTCAACTGAAACATTTCATAAGTTTGTATCAAATTCAGCAAAGGAAACAAAATGAAAATGAAAAACAAAGCTGACTTGTTTTGATGCTATCAAATCAATTTTGAAAAATGTTCTTTCAAATTTTATCTCAATTTTATTTAAAAAAAACCTGAAAATGAGAAGAAAAATGGTTGGTTGAACACAAGATTTCATTCAGCCAAAAACAAGTTTTGGGGCTTTTTTTATCCTCAAGAATTTGAAATGTGATGGTTGTTGTTGTTTTTTTTTGTTTGTTTGTTTGTTTGTTTTTTGCACATCTATACTCAGGTGCCTCTTTTTAAAATTTTGCTCAACTGAAAAGAGGAATGAAATTACTTCCCTGGTTTTGATTAAATTCACTTTTTAGATACATCTAAATCATATCTAAGGCTAAGATTTTGTCTCAGTTATTTTTACTAAATGCAGAAGCAAGTAATAGAAATAAACAAAACTCCATGGAATTCCATGATCTGACCAGGTCTTTTCCTGAAAATAATTGTGACAAAATAGAGAGTGAGAAGTCCAGTATGTGTCACTGCTGCTGCTCTGAAGCTGGAAGCTATGGAGTCTCCATCATCTGTGGCAAGGAGGAGTTGTGATGAGTTTTGGACTCCAGTACCGGTGACTGAGAGCAGTGGGAGCCATCCATGTAATCTGGGAGTTCTAAGAATCACCTGCCACCCAGATGGCTCAGATTCTAGGGGCCACCACTGCCTGTGGTAACTGGGAGCTCCAGTCACTCACCATAGCTGGGAAACCCAAGCCCAGTGGCTATAAGTCAGAGCATTGCCCCCCACCCAACACAGCTCAAAACTCTGGGCCTGGGAGATACAAGGGGCCCCACTGCCATTAGCAGTTGATGCTCTGCAACTTCTGTGGGCTGACAGCTTCCACCACAGCCCCAGGTTGGTAAAGAAAATGTCACAAAGGTCTCTGGAAGTCATGGATTCTCTGACTTCCATGATATGACCATAGCCTTAATCATACCTTTCAAACATGATTTATCTCTGGGCCTCACAAAAAATACTTGAAACAAATAGGAAGCCACAACTTTGTTGTAAAACTCAGTTAAGTTTGCTCTGTGATAACTAGTTACCTATAACACAATTTATAAAACATAAATAATCAACAATAATGATCAAACTATTGAATAAAATAGAAATCAATCAATTCAGGGACAGGAATTCTCTGTCTAACTGGGATATTTTTTTCCATGTGAAGTAAATAGTTAAATTAATTAGGGATATTAACCAATTAAATGAGAGCACTTAACAAGTTAACCATGTTGACTTAACTCCTGCAACCCAGCTAAACTTCTGGCCCCACTGCAGCTGGGGCTGTGGTATCCCACTGCCCGGCTTTGCCAGCCCCTCAGTGGACAGGGCTGCTCCAGCCCAATGCAACCAGCCACCATAAGAGTTCACTGCCAACGGACAGTTAACCAGTTAACTAGTAAGCATACCAATAAGCTTATCAGTATATTTAAAAATTAATTGTTTAACATCTCTAACAGTAATAGAGCAAAATTAGGCCTGGAAGTGCCATTAATGGGAGCAAGATTGGGCCCCAACCATAAAACAATTGCTATTAACTTAATTTTCCTCTACTATGGGAAGTGCTGGCACTATCCACACTGCAGGAAGTTGAAGGGAGCATATTCTCCCTTCGACGTTGGGTACTCCTTGTGGAAGCAGGACTAATCGGAGCACCCATCTTAATTCGGATTAGCGTGTTTTCACTAGACCCACTAGTTCTAATCCTGGGAGATGGACAGCATCAGCTTCGATCTTCTCTATAGGATCAACATACCCTATGAGTTTAGGTTAGAAGAATTTGACTCTTGATAGAGATTTGTGCTATTTTAGATTTAGGTTCTATTTATAAATACTCCACTGTTGAATGGCATCCATTAATACTTTTATGATTAATTTTATATATATATATATATATATATATATATATATATATATATATATATATATATATATATATATATATATGCTATAAATTTGAAAGAGTTTGTCTGTTGGTTCAATAATTCCACCAAAACAGTAACAGCTAGGAACACCAAAATTGGTGTACCACTTTCTCTTATGATAATTTAAAGCAAGATAAGGGTTTGGTTGTGCCAGGGAAATGAGATGTGCCTGGAATGGGATTGTTTCTCAGACAAGAGAGAGAATCAGCAGGCAGGTGGAAGGGGCTGCACTCTCCATGGGGATGCAGTCTCTCTCTGTCTGGGATTGCTCTAAACACAAGCCTCCCACCCTCAAGCACCTGTTAGGTATGTGAGGGGAGGGGCTGAAGCCTCTTCCCCACCCCAGTTCATACAGTATCACTTCTGTCTGTTTCTCTTTGTCAAGGAATGAGGAGAAAGTGCATAGCTAGCTTTCAGTTCCCCACGCTAAAAAGTGTTTCAGTGATATTGGTTGATTCTAAAATAAAGAACTGAGTTAACTGACACATACATTAACAGGATTTGTTGGGGAAGAGTCAATCATATCACCAGTGCCTTGCTAATCTTTTTGAATTGTTTGTGGGAGGGAGGTCAACAAACATGTGAACAAGGATGATTCAGTGGATATTGTGCACTACCTGCACTTTCAGAACATCTTTGATGAAGTCATTCACCAAACGCTTTTAAGCCAAGTTGGCACACATGAGATAAGAGGGAAGGTCCTCCCTTGATTAAAAGGCATGAAAAAAGGGTAGGAATAAATAATGAATTTTCATAATGGAATGCAAAGTAAATAATAGTGTTCCTCTAAGAAGTTAGTACTGGGACCAGTACAGGGGGTATATTGATTAGGAAGATGAGTCATGGAATGTAAGAAGAGATATATAACACAGGAAATTTACAGCTTGGAAAAGACATGATTAAAGAGGAATATGATACATTTCTACAAAATCATGACTGGTGTAGACAAAGTGAATAAGGAAGTGGTCTTTTTTTTCCTTTCACAGAATACAAAAACCAGGGGTCACAGAATGAAATGAATAGGTTGTAGGTTTAAAACAAAGAAAAGGAAGTATACCTTCACACAGTATATAGTCAATCTGTAGAACTCTTTGCCAAGAGATGCTGTGAAGGTCAAGACTATAATATGTTGGGGTTCAAAAAAGATAGATACATTCTTTATATGACCATTGATGGACCTATAAGATAAGATGATGTGGGATGCAACCCCCATGGTTTGAGTGATCTAAACTTCTAATTCCAGAAGATGGGAGTGAGCAACAGGGAATAGATCTTTTTTCTGTTCATTCCCTCTGAAGCGTTTAGCATTGGCCATTGTCTGTAGACAGGATACTGGACAAGAAATATTATTGTTCTGTCCCAGTATCACCATTCTTAAAAATAATTTCCTTCACTTCTAAATGTTTTTTTATTAAAAATAATGTTCTGCATTTTTTCAAAGTGTACATATATATTTATCTCCAGGCTTCATCAGTGTTTGTCATTTCCAAATAAAGGTTTAAACAGCTTGAAGAAAATACACGACTACATTAAAAGTACTTGCAAAAGTGTTCAGATCAACAGTATCCTGGCAACCATATGTTCTGTGTGTGCTGAAAAGTGCATTTCATAAGATGCCTTTTCTTCATTCCAAGAATCAGTTAAGTATACTGAAATAAATATCAAGTAAATCTTCTATGGGAAAGACAGTGCTTTCCACAGATTTGAGCCAGAAAAGACAAACAAACAAACAAAACCCCACCACTTATACAGAGCCTGATTCATGGCATGAATTCAGATAGTTAAAAACCTAGATCTAAAACTGAATATTTCTGACTTAGGCCCATCTCTAGTTATTTACATTCATCCATGAGCATTATTAAAGTTATGACAGCTTTCATAATTTTCGTAATGTTTTATTTTCTTTCCAACTGAAAAAGAGGCTTAGCTAATCAAAGGTGGTTGTACAAGGTGATTACTCCAGGTTTATGTTTCATCTTTTGCTGCAGTAACTTCTAACATCTCTGCAGAATCAAGAGAAAAAATGGAGGAAAGGAAGGGAAGGCTTATTACCAAAAACATGTTCTTCTACGGATCTTTGCTGCCCTGATCTGCTTGAGAAAAGAAAACAGCTTCCGGGGAATGTCTGACCTTT
Organism: Pelodiscus sinensis; assembly: GCF_052426305.1. Classification (NCBI taxonomy): domain Eukaryota; kingdom Metazoa; phylum Chordata; order Testudines; family Trionychidae; genus Pelodiscus; species Pelodiscus sinensis. The sequence goes on from NC_143052.1 coordinate 267,034,064, forward strand.
CTTTTGACTAGGAGAATAAGCAACAGAGCTAAGATTTATGACTTTTCAAAGATTCAGTGGTGTGGAAGGCTGCAGGTCATTACATCTGACTAGATCCCTAAATAATATATTATTCTGGAAAGAAGGCAGGATGTAGCAAATCTCAATCTGTTACCATAAACAATTCCAGCAAACAATTCTAGTGTATTAGTGATTTTAATTTAGTTTAAATATGATAGGGTATGTCTACACTACCCCGCTAGTTCGAACTAGCGGGGTAATGTATGCATACCGCACTTGCTAATGAAGCCCGGGATTTGAATTTCCCGGGCTTCATTAGCATAAGCGGGGAGCCGCCATTTTTAAATCCCCGCTGCTTCGAACCCCGTGTAGCGCGGCTACACGGGGCTCGAACTAGGTAGTTCGGACTAGGGTCCTATTCCGAACTACCGGTACTCCTCGTGAAACGAGGTGTACCGGTAGTTCGGAATAGGCACCCTAGTCCGAACTACCTAGTTCGAGCCCCGTGTAGCCGCGCTACACGGGGTTCGAAGCAGCGGGGATTTAAAAATGGCGGCTCCCCGCTTATGCTAATGAAGCCCGGGAAATTCAAATCCCGGGCTTCATTAGCAAGTGCGGTATGCATACATTACCCTCCTAGTTCGAACTAGGAGGGTAGTGTAGACATACCCTTAGTTATCGGCTTCAAAAGAGGTAAATAGTGTATCATTCAAGATATTGTATGAAAATAGTTTCACTGAAATCAATGTTTATTCAAAATCTGAATATGACCTTTTTTGCATAATTCATTAATGCATGTGCAACCTCTTTACAGTTCACACACCGCATCTTCTGAAAAATTCAGAAAGTCAACATTGTCTTGTTTGTGTATGGAATGCGGAGAGCACAGTTATGATGTTGCTTACTGTAAACAGAAGGGTGAAATACAATTCAGTCTGATGCAAGCAGTTTGACTGAGGTCAGAATCTACTTACCTATCTAGGCATCTGTCATTGGTTATGTTTCACAGTTACGCCATGAGGGTGAGAGCAGTTGCATCATTCCCTGAGTAAATGAAATCCAGTAGACTGGTTCCAAGTGCCTCTTAGCTAGTCTACTTCCTTTCCCAGATGGAAAACAGTACAAACTGCAAGAAAGATACACTCACAAACCACAAAATACTAAGTCAGTCCAACTCACTCAAGGAAGTGGAAATAGTTTTTCAGTCTCCCCAAGGAATTCTCAGGTCTTATTCTCTCATACAGATAAAGCCACATCTTAGTACTGGGGGTTTCAAACAAAACACACCATCTTTCTTTCTCAGAAGGCTCAGATAAGTGGCACTCTTACAACATTCTTTTCTAAGTAGAATAGTACAAAATCACAAGCTCCACATCTCCTAATTTCATAGTGCCACATCATTTAGACTGGCGTTTTTCCTTTTAACAGCCCAGTCTTGGGCCTGACAAGGTTCAGGAAGTTGGGACCGATTGTGAACCACAGAAAGTCTTTAACCCTACTTAACTGGTGTGTGTGTGTGTGGAGGGGGAGGGCAGAGTCATCTCCCTACAACAGCATGTACACCATAGTAAACCTTTAACAGAAAGCATTAAGATCCATATCCTCATAGATATTTAGGCTCTAACTTCTATTGAAACTAACTCCTAAACCCCTCAGGGCTCATTTACACCACACTGAAGATCAACACTGCTGCAATCATTCTTCTGGGGTTCGATTTAGCAAGTATACTATAGACCCACTAGATCGAACTCAAAGGACACCCTCATCAGCGCTAGTACTCCTACTCCTCTTGAGGAGTAACAGAAGCTTATAGGAGCATTTGCTCTCATCAACCTCCTGCTGTGTGCACAGTGGTTTAAGATAAGTCATTTCCAGCTTCGTAATTTATGTAGTTGCAATTGTCTATCTTCCTTTAACTTTCCCATTTAGTGTACACCGGGCCTTAAGGACTATTATTTAACATGCCCTTTTTGTTAAATTGTATAAAAACCAGACACATTCATTTTCCTCATTAAGATTAGTGAACTTTTATTTCAGTTTACTGAAGCTGAGATACATCATGCAAATAGAAACTGAAAAAATACAAGGTTTCTCAACCTCTATCAAACAAGTGGTAAATCAATCAGTCTTCATTGCTTCAATGTCTGTTGTTGCTTCAACTTTATTATAGCAGCTTTGCTCTGTATATTGAATAGTAAGCATAATAGAATCACTTCAAGCAATGGAAACAAACAATAAAAATACACAATAAAAACACATCAGTAAAACTGTTAAAAAGACAAATAGTATCCAACTGCTCTGCAGAGAATATACCAGGATTCAGATACATTACCAGAATATTTGAAAAGTTGTATTATATTATTCTTTCTCTTCAGGAATCTATGAGTACATCTACACAGCTGCATTATTTCAGAATAACTGATGTTATTTCAAAATAACAAAATGCATGTCAACACAACAAGCCATTATTTCAAAATATTGTCATAATGGAGAACTTCTTACTCCAATTCCTGTAACCCTCATTTCATGAGGGCTGTGTCTAGACGGCATCCTTTTTCCATAAAGGGATGCAAATTAGACACATTGAAATTGCAAATGAAGCGGGGATTTAAATCCCCCCCGCTTCATTTGCATAAACATGGCTGCTGCTTTTTTCCAGCTCGGAGCTTTGCCGGAAAAAAGCGCCAGTCTAGACGAGGATCTTTTGGAAAATAAAGCCTTTTCCGAAAGATCCCTTAATCCTTATTTTAAGAGGAATAAGGGATCTTTCGGAAAAGGCTTTATTTTCTGAAAGATTCCCATCTAGATTGGCACTGTTTTCCGGCAAAGCTCCAAGCCAGAAAAAAGCGGCAGCCATGTTTATGCAAATGAAGTGGGGGGGATTTAAATCCCTGCTTCATTTGCAATTGTGATGTGTCTAATCTACATCCCTTTTACGGAAAAGGGATGCAGTCTAGACACAGCCTATGTGTTTACAGATTCACATTCAGCTAATAGCATGTATATTCCAAACAAAATGATAGAGATTCTTCCGCCCATTCAGGATAAACTAAGTCCATTTGGGTATGTCTACACTACAGAGTTAGTTCGAACTAACTTAGTTCGAATTACTTAATTCGAACTAAGCTAATTCGAACTAACGCGTCTAGAACTAAAAACTAGTTCGAATTAGCGATTTGCTAATTCGAACTAGCAAGTCCACATTGAGTGGACCCTGAACAGGGCTTAAGGATGGCCGGAAGCAGTGCCGGCAGGGCATCAGAGGAGGACTTAGAGCGTGGAGATGCTGTCTCAGGCTAGCCAAGGGCTGCGCTTAAAGGGACCCGACCCCCACCCCGGACAGACAGTTCTCAGGGGTGCCCCGCTTGAAAACCAGTCCTGGCTTGGAGTGCCCTGAGTGCCCACACTGGGCACATCTCAGAACTCGGCCATCAGCCCGGCTGCACTTGCCGCAGGCTGCCATCTGGGGAGAGGGGAAATTGGGGGGCTGCAGGAGACCTTCCACCGCAGAAGCCCGCAGAGCCAGCCCAGTCCTCCCCATCGGGGGCTCGTACCCCATTCCTCCCTCACCTCCTTCCACTTACCCTTCCCTAGCCCCCCTTCCTGATGTACAAAATAAAGATAACGTTTCTTCCAACATTGACTCTGTCTTTATTGAACAAAACTGGGGGAGACTGGGAAAAGGAGGTGGGAGAGGGGAAGAGAAAGGCTGGAAGAGGGGAGGGCAACTAACATGATCAGGGGTTGGGAACAGGTCCCAGATGAAGAGAGGCTACAGAGACTGGGACTGTTCAGCTTAGAAAAGAGGAGATGGAGCGGGGCAGGATAGAGGTCTCTAAAAGCAGGGGTTGGGTGGAGAGGGTGCATTCAGAAAAGTTCTTCATGAGTTCCCATAAAGAAGGACTAGAGGACACCAAAGGAAAGGAATGGGTAGCAGGCTTCAAACTAGTAAGAGAAAGTTGTTCTTCAGAAAGCAAATAGTTAACCTGTGGAACTCCTTGCTGCAGGAGGCTGTGAAGGCTACAACTAGAACAGAGTTTAAAGGGAAGTGAGATCAAGTCATGGAGGTTGGGTCCATGGAGTAGTCTTAGCCAGGGGGTAGGAGTAGTGTCCCTGCCCAAAGTTTGTGGAAGGCTGGAGAGGGATGGCACGAGACAAATGGCTTGGTCACTGTCTTCGGTCCATCCCCTCCAGGGTCCCTAGGGTTGGCCACTTTCGGCAGACAGGCTACTGGGCTAGATGGACCTTTGTTCTGACCCAGGACGGCCATTGTAAGCTCAGGGCTCAGTGTCGGGGGTCTCAGTGGACCCCCTTGATTTTCATGCACTCCTGCTCCTGGGTGGCCAGGCTGGCAACTCTCCTGCCCTAGACGGCCACTTTCCTGTGCCTAGTGCGGAGATCGTGGACAAGGTCCACGATGTCTGCACTAGCCCAGGAAGGTGCCCGTCTCTTGCGGTCCCGGGCAAGCTCCCGGGAGCCGCCAGCCTGGTCCCGGGAAGAGGGGGTGTGCTGGGGGACATCGGGTGGGTGGCTGTGTGCCGTGCCAGGTGCAGGGTCTGCTGGCTGGGTGCTGGCAGGCTTGCACCTGGCACGGGCACCGTAGCCAGCCCGTGCCCCTTTAAGGGGTCCAGGGCCGGGAGGGGGGCATAGAATTTCCCTGGTGTTGGCCAGAATGGCCACCAGGGAAACCTGCGGAGGGCTAGCCTCCCACTAGTTCGAATTAAGGGGCTACACACCCCTTAATTCGAACTAGTAAGTTCGAACTAGGCTTAATCCTCGTAAAATGAGGTTTTCCTAGTTCGAACTAAGTGCTCCATTTAAATTCGAACTAGCGGAGCGCTAGTGTAGCGCCTATGAATGTTAGTTCGAACTAACATCCGTTAGTTCGAACTAACATTGTAGTGTAGACATACCCTTTGTAACTGTGTATTAAAAATATAGGCACACAAAAGCCCTGATTTTCCCCTACTATAATGCTCATCATTATGTTTTGTGTGATCTTATAGCATCTAATTTTAGCTTTTCTGTATTGAATTCTAAGCTCTGGAAGGGGTATATATCTAACATGCTGGGGTGAAAAGGCACAAAGAAATGTGCTATGTCTCCTGTTCAGAGGGTTTAAAAAATATGAAATCAGTAGTGAACCAGACTGGGAAACACACAGACAGGCATAGATTTTACTGAGCACAAGTTCCAAACACAGAGGACTTGCTGGCCGGGGAATGGGGGATGTGGGGTGTTCTATTTGTTTCTAGAATTAGAAACTGCCAAGAATATCAGCTTCTCTCTCAAGGATTTGTTAAGAGAGCTATCTGAGGATATATTCTGTTAATACACCCAATTAAATTTAAGGGATTATTTCTCCAGAACATTCTTCATTGATTTAAATAGCTGTTAACACAAACTAAGCTTAAGAATTCTGACTTCAAATCATTTCTCCTCTCAATTGCTTATCTTCCATTCCTTTCACTTTTGTAATGTTATTGTTTACTAATTCTTCCTTATTCATCAACAAGAATAACAAGAAAAAACCCACAATCCAAAACCATTTTCATGCCTTCTTTTTACATCATGAAGGGAAAAAAAATCATCCTGCCATTCTGTGTAACGTTTATACAGCCAGCTTCCCAATTGCGTTGAGTTCACAGCATTCAGTCTTCATAGGAAGCATTCAGTAAGGTATCTACATATGATTCCTACATAAATCTGGTACTGCTTATAATACAGTTTGGACCTCCCTGGTCTGGCACTGTTGGGACCCGAGTGGTCCCAAACTAGGGGGTGTGTCGGACAAGGAGATATCAATGCTCCCTTCCTGGCTGCCCCACTCCCAGGCTCCCAAGGCTGGGGCTCCCTTTCGCTGCTGCCACAGTTCCCCAGGTTTCCCTGATGAGGCCACCCAGACGCTGCCAGACCTGTTCGGATGCAACTGGTCTGCTGCTGCTGGGGATTCTCCAGACCTCCCCAGCCAAGGCTCACTGGCTGCCACCTGGCCTCACTGCCACTGGGGGTTCTCTGGCCATGGCCACCCCTGTCCCACTTCCAGCGAGGATTCCAGGGGTTCCTTGGTTGGAGCGTCCTAGCCTCCTGGCTTTGTTGATGCTGGAGATTCTCCAACCTGTCCTGGCCCTGATAATTCTGGGGAGTTCCCCACACAGGGCTGTCTGGCCACCTGGCCCGCTGTCGCTGGGGCTTTCCCAGAGTTCCCCAGCTGAGATGCCCGGCCTCCACTGGCCTCATTGCTCAAGTTGTAATAAAGATAGATCTGTAGTTTTTTCCAGATCTCTGTTTTTAATTAGTTTATGCAGGATCCCTAGTAATACTGAATGTATGTATTAGCATCATATTCTTTCCTTTAACTTTTTATTCATCCAGTATGGATACCAGGTCCTAGTAGTTTATCCCTGAGGGAATTATGCACCAAAAATTAAGAATTATGCACCAAAAAATAAGAAATTATGCACACAATATTTTAAAATTCTGCACAATTCTGCACATTTTATTTGTCAATAAATAAATGTGGCTCCAGCCTGGCAAAGTCTCATTTGGGGGGAGCAGACACTACTAGCTACTGTACATTGAAATGGGAAATCACCCTGAAGCCCTTATTTCCCACCAGTACAGAGACTTGGCAGTGAGGCTACACCTGGCCCTGACACACTGCAAGGTCTGGGCCTGTCCCAGAACCACCCAGAGGCATCTGTGTGCCTTTCCCCTATCTTTCCCATCCAGACACACTGTAGGCAATCACTGTTGCACAGAAACAAAAAGCTCCTGGCACAGAGAAGGGGAACACGATTGGCACTAGGACCCAGCAGAGAGCATTCCTCTGGCGAGTCAGTGGAGCCAAGATTCAGCCTCCTTCAGCTGGGCTGCTGGATAACTGTGAGCTTGCAGAAATGAGGTGGGAAAGTGACTTGTAATGCCACATGACCCTCCATGCCTCACCTGTTTGGAGCAGGGCAATCTCCCTCTCCCAAAAAAATACCCTTTGTCCATGATCTTCCTTCTCATGTGGCTTCTATTTGCTTCTCTTCCATTTTCTGCAGAGAAACGCAGGAATTTTTTGAGAGGTTGTGTTCTGCACGTATGTAGTCATGCAGAACCTGCCCCGAACTAGTAGTTGAATAAATCACCACACTCTATGCCTGGCTAAAGAGATCTTTATAGAGATTGAACAGTTTAGAGATGACACCAGAATGCATAGGTGTCAAAGTTTGAATAACTACTGGACACTCTTCATAATCTCTGAGCATCTAAAAGTTTGTTATGGATAGCTATAGTGTACAACCTTGATAATAGCTCCCATTTTAATCTCTATGGAAAGAAATCGGATATTTATAGTGTTTGTAATGTCAGATGGTTTCTTTGTTTTTTAGCGCTATAATGAGAAATTGATACATAAGTAAAGGAATGTAGAACAAACTATATGGTTAGTTAACTTTTAAAAAAGGAAATAGTGTGTTAATGGCATTTGAAGATACTTGTCAGTTTAGCTGTAAAATGGATGTCACAATATACAGATGGATATTAAAGTTTGGCTCGCAGATATCATTATAGGCATTGTTCTCTCACTCTGAATTGCAAATTTTAGACTTCTAATGAGAGCACTGTGGAGTAGGTGTGATATGCTGATTTAATTGATGAATTGCTTGTTTGATTAAACTATGATTAAGCAGCTTTATTTTTTATTCCATAAATGATAAATGACTTGAACTAGTTTTGTAATTAAGTTATGCACACAGTAAATGAAGAGATTAATGCTTAATTAATTGAGGTCTTCACTATAGTACTTGAGTCTCTATTGACTAAAGAAAACAGCAGTTTATTCTATCATTGCTACAAGCCTATATAAGAGCATACAAATGGTCATACTGGGTCACACCAAAAGTCCATCTAGCCCAGTATCCTGTCTTCCGATAGTGACCAATACCAGATACCCCACAGAGAATGAACAGAACAGGTAACCATCAAGTGATCACTCCGCTGTCACCTATTCCCATCCTCTGACAAACAGAGACTGGAGTCACCATTCCTACCATCCTGGGACCTATCCTCTATGAATTTGTATAGTTCTTTTCTGAATCCCGTTGAAGTACTGGTCTTCACAACATCCTCTAGCAAGGAGTTCCACAGGTTGTCTATGCATTGTGCAAAGAAACACTTTATTTTGTTTGTTTTAAACTGCTCCCTATTAATTTAATTTGGTAATTCAGAGTTCTTATGTTATAGGAACAAGTAAATAACTTTTTCTTACTCATTTTTTCCACTCCAGTCATCCAAGAGCAGGTGCGCCTGAAGGTGAAAGAGCCTGAGCAGGCATATGCCAGGGCCACCAGGGGAAGAGCCACAGCAGGGACTGACACCTGCCCCTACTTCCCCACCCTCGACTGACTCCTGGGGGGTGGGGCGGTCCACACCAGCCCCAGGAGGCAGAAAGCCGGGACCAGAGGGCCCTGACCCAGGCCCACCAGAGGGGCCACCACCAGCTGTTCCGGCACCAGAGTCAGCAGGGTCATCCAGGGAGGCCATACCAGGTAAGTGCCAGCACTGTCCCCTACCCGGGTGGGAGGTGGAGAGGGACACCAGGGACTGTGCACGTGGGCCATGCCACCCACATATCACGCAGCCCCCTGTGCACGTGTGAGCATGTGCCATGCCACCCTTGGGCAGGTGACTCCAGCTGCGTGACACCCAGGGGCCGTGGCCCAATAGGCACATACATATGTTAAGAGACCTAACACGCTCCCAACCCCGGGGTAGGACCCAGCAGGACGCTCTCCCTTCACATGCCACCTCTACACAGAGGCAGGGGACATCTCCTCCCCACCCCGGCCACACTACACATGGCAGAGGGGCATGGGTGTGGTCGTAGGGCAGCTCCCAGTCCCAGGAAGATCCAGACATCCTGACCATGGCCTCTGTGCAAGCACATCGGCTCTGATGGTGCAGGGCACGGTTGCCCTCACGTCGCAAGGGGGGGCTGGGCATCATCCACAGTGTCCCCAGGGAGAACTGACCATTTCTCTCCTTTCTCTACAGCTGCACCAGCTGCTCGTGCAGGGCGCACCACCCCGCCCAGGACATGCTCCCGAACCTGCGGCCTGCTCCGGACCACCACCATGGAGCAGGATTACTGGGACCAGCACCTGGAGTCCCTGCGAGCCCTGAACCACACTGTGGAGGCCTGGATGCGGGCAGACCTGCAGCTCCACTGGGAGCAGCTTGCTGAGGACTGAGCCATGAACTCTAACCTGCAGGCCCTGCTGCAGAGCATGCTGCCCTGTGCTGGTCCTGCGCCTGCTGCCCCCCCAACTACTTTCCCTCCTCCCACTCCTGCCCCCCCTCCCACCTCTTCCTCCTTAACCTTCGCACTCTCCTCCCCATCACCCCGGGGACGCTGAGGCCCCCTCTCCCACCATGCTGGGAGGCAGTTGGCCCAGCGAGACCCCCCAGCCCTGAGTGCTGAGCTTCCCCTCCCCCTTCTTCCCTTGCTTCCCCCTTCCAGCTCCCTCCTCCCAGTTTTCCCCCTCCCCCTCCTACCCTTTCTTCTGCCCTCTACCACTTCCTTTCCCCCTTCTCTCCAGAGTTTCATTCCCCCTCCCCAGTTGTGTTAAATAAAGAGAGTTGTTATTTTTGAAAATACGTGTCTTTTATTTGACATCAGGAAGGGGTGGCTAGGGAAGGGTAAGTGGAAGAATGAGAGGGAGGAATGGGGCACAAGCCCCCAGTGGGGCGGACCGGGGAAACTGTTAGCGCTCCTCAGGGTTGAAGCTCTCCCCCAGGACCGCCTAGATCCTGACATCCCCTCGATGTTCCTTCTGGGTGGCAGCCTGCAGATAGTGCAGCCAGGCTGCTGGCAACGTGTCCATGAGATTCAGCAGAGTTCCCGGGGGGCAAGTCTGGTTCCATGTTGCAGAGTGCCGTGGTGTCCCGAGTGAGGGCAAGCAGAGCACTCCGAGACACAAATGCTTTGCTGTCCCTCAGCGAGGTAGACCAGCAAGCAGAGAAACCTGAGAACTGCCTGTCCAGGATGGGGGGGTTGGGTCCCTTTAAGCACAGACTAAGGCAGCAGCCCCACACACTAAGTCCGACCCTGATGCCCTTTTGGCACTGGTTCTGGCCAGCTTTACCTTCAATTTAGGGTCCAATCAATGTGGACGCACTATTTTGAATTTGAAAAATGCTATTTCGAAATAGTTTTTGTGTTTAGATGCGTTATTTCGATTTAGCTTATTTCGAATTAACTAATAAGTTAATTCAAAATAGCGCTGTAGTGTAGCCATACCCTAGTAAGGCACGATTTCCCTTTAAAGAAAGCATGTTGACTTTTCCCCCCACAAATTAAGTTAACCCATGTGTCTGACAATTCTATTCTTTACTATATTTTCAACTAATTTGCCCTGCACTGACATTAAACTTACTGGCCTCTAATTGCCAGGATCACCTCAAGAACCCTTTTTAATGGTTGGCATCACATTAGCTATCTTCCAGTCATGTGGTACAGAAGATGATTTAAAGAACAGATTAAAACCCACAGTTAGTAGTTCTGCAATTTCACATTTGAATTCTTTCAGAACTCTTGGGCGAATGCCATCTGGTCCTGGTGACTTGTTACTATTTTTCAGTTTGTTTGAAAACTTCCTTTACTGATACCTCAATCCTCAGATTTATTACCTAAAAAAAAGTCTTAGTCTGGGATTCTCCCTCACATCCTCAGCAGTGAAGACCAGTGTAAAGTCGGAATCAAGATCTTTGCAACTATTTTATGTATTTGATTCCTTTAACCATTTTTTCTTTCTTTCGTTCTTTCGTTCTTTCGTTCTTTCTTAATTAAAGCATTAGTTACTGCATGTTTTTTAGACAAAATTCTAGGTTATAAATTGATCTTGGAATGTGACTAGTCCTTTGAGATCAAAAGAACATTTTATTCAATGAGATTGTTTCTCATAATCTCTCCTCTGTATAAAGAATTCTACTGGTACTGAAACAGGAGAACTGGAATGTCTGAGGAAATTGCTTGAATTGCTTGTTACCAAAGTAGTGAAACAGAAGCTCTTTTCTTGACTTGTTTGGTGTGTGTTATATTAGAGGTTACGTCACTCTTGGTCTGTGGCAGCTTTTGTGTCTGAACAGCTTGAGCTGAATTGATGTTTTCAATCGTATCCCTACTGTGCACTGCGTGTCTATAATCAGCAAGAGAAAAATGTGCATTGAGTGAGGTGAAGGTTTGGAAGGAGAGCTGGATGCGCTAAAGTTCTGGAACAGGAGAAGGATAAGCTGGAACCATAGGAAAAATTCAAAAGAGGGCTGAGGAGCAGAAAGTAATGTGTGACAAAACAGCAGTAACAGGACAGCTACGTCTACACTGGCATGAATTTCCGGAAATGCTTAAAACGGAATACATTCCGTTTTCAGCTTTTCCGGAAAAGGAGCGTCTACATTGGCCACGGAGTTTCCGTGATAACGATGCGCTTTTCCGGAAAAGCGCGTCTACATTGGCGGCGCGCTTTTCCGGAAAAGCAAAAAGCCCGGAACCATTTTGAAAAGGGCAAAGGCCACCAGACCTTTCCGGGGGCGGGGCCGGAGCTCCGGCCAGACGCGTGGTTAAAGGGGTCTCGCCGGGCAGCCGTTGGTCTCGTGCTCCCGTGCCCTGTGACCTCTGCCAGAGACTGGCACCCTTCACAGGGTCGGTGGTTGCCCTGTGAGTTTTGGGGACACCACCCTTTGGCCCCCCACCGGCTTTTCCTGGCATTTTATTTTTTCTGCTCTGCACTGTCTGCTATGGAGCAGTGGGTGGCCATGTACCTGCTCGGGCCCCTGTTAGACCTGTACAGGTGCCTGGAGCTCGTGCTGCAGGCTGGTGCCCTGGTGTTCATGTACCAGGAGGCAGAGATTGCCTTGGACTCCCTCACCAGGGAGGTCCTGGCAACCGCGTGGCATCAGCACCCGACGATAGACCGGCCCATTTGGACTTTGGAAACGAGCACCGACTGGTGGGACCGTGTGGTCCTCGGACGATGGGACGACTACCAGTGGATCCGGAATTTCCGAATGAGAAAGCGGACCTGTGCTGTGCACCTGGCTGACCCCCGCGCTGCAGAGAACCGCCACCCGGCTGCGGGCACCCATCCCCGTCAACAAGAGGGTTGCCATCGCGCTGTGGAAGCTGGCCACACCGGACAGCTACCTCTCGGTGGCACACCAGTTCGGGGTGGGAAGATCCACCGTTGGCGTGATCGTCATCCAGGTAAGTCCCAGGGGGAGTGAGATGGGGGGAGGGTGCTCCACTCCAGGCCTAGGGACACCAAAGACTCCAGGCTGGGTCGCTCAGGGGTTTCGACCATCCCTCCCTTGCACCGGCTCACTGGTGGGGGGGGGCGTGGGGTGAGGGGGGCCCTGGTGTGTGTGTGTGTGTGTGTGTGTGTGTGTGTGTGTGTGTGTGTGTGTGTGTGGACAGAGGGAATCAAGGGGGGGACCCAAGGGAGCGCACACTCACCCCTGGCTGTATGTAATGTGTTCCCTTGTGTTTCTCTGCACCCTTCTGCAGGTCGTCCACGCCATCAACGACGTCCTGCTGCCAAGAATCATCCGCCTGCGCGACGTCGATGAGACCATGGCCGGCTTCGCTGCCCTCGGGTTCCCCAACTGCGGGGGAGCCCTGGACGCCACCCACATCGCCATCCGGGCCCCGGAGCATCGAGCAGCCCACTTTATGAACAGAAAGGGGTACTGCTCCATCGTCCTGCAAGCCCTCGTGGATCACCGGGGTCGCTTCCTGGACATCTACGGCGGCTGGTCCGGCCGGGCACACGACGCCCGCATCCTCCGGAATTCAGGACTATTTCAGAGGTTGGAGGCGGGCACCTACTTCCCCCGGCGGGACTTGACTGTCGGGAATGTGCCGATGCCCATCTGCATTGTCGGGGATGCGGCCTACCCCCTGATGCCCTGGCTCATGCGGCCCTACACGGGGCAGCCGGACCAGAACCGGGCCCGGTTCAACGACCGCCTCAACCGGGCCCGAAACCCAGTGGAGCTGGCGTTTGGATGGTTAAAAGCCCGCTTCCGTTGTTTGCTCACCCGTCTCGACATGGGTGAGCAGAATGCAACGGAAGTGCTGGCCGCGTGCTGCGTGCTCCACAATATTGTGGAGCGCAGTGGGGAGGCCTTCCTCCCTGCATGGGTGGCAGCTGAGGCACAGACCTTGGACCAGCCCGACACAGCTGCCATCCGCCAGGCGCGCCAGGAGGCGGTGCGCATTAGAGAGGCCCTGGTGGACATGTTTGCCCAAGCCCCGTAGCAGGGTCGCTTGGGTCACCCCAGAGTACTCCGTCCTAGCTCCTACCCTTCCCCACCTCCTCCCCTTACCTCCCCCCCACATAGTATAGTAAAGCGTCGGGTCACAGCACATCGCGGCCGTCATCGAGTCTGTTCATCGGGTGCGTCGGGTGTAGTTAGGGTTTTTCTTTTAAGTTAGGCTAGGGTTTAGGCCACCATCGCCGTCCTGAGGAACAGCCAACAGGATTTGGGACTTGTGTGGAAGGCTTACATCAGTGCCATCTTCGATGGATCTAATGGCTGTTCCTCTCCTGAGGCCCGGAAGGCCCAAAGGACTGACATGGCCAGCAACACCACAATCATCCGTCGAGGGATCTCCTGGCTGTTCCTCTCCTAAGGCCCGGAAGGACCAAAGGATCGAGGTGGCCAGCAACACCACAATCATCCGTCGAGGGATCTCCTGGCTGTTCCTCTCCTGAGGCCCGGAAGGACCAAAGGATCGAGGTGGCCAGCAACACCACAATCATCCGTCGAGGGATCTCCTGGCTGTTCCTTTCCTGAGGCCCGGAAGGACCAAAGGATCGAGGTGGCCAGCAACACCACAATCATCCGTCGAGGGATCTCCTGGCTGTTCCTCTCCTGAGGCCCGGAAGGACCAAAGGATCGAGGTGGCCAGCAACACCACAATCGTCCTCCCTGCACCTAACTTATGTTTTTGAATCTGTACTGTACTGCATATTGTAACCATTTTTTTCTGCTTGTTTGTTGCTATGTAAATATAGTTTCTGGTTTACATCTTTACTGAAAAGTCTCAGTATTTCTTTATGCGCCGCGAACCAATGACCACTGAAAAAGCCCCCCCCCCCCCGCCCTGGTGATAGAGTCATGAATTTGTTGTCCACAGTTGTAACCCTCTTAAATTGAAGTGGTTAATTGGCATCTCACATAATTTCTGTACAGTTACTAGAGGAACACAATAACCACACAAGATTGAAATGAAAACAGAACTTTTTATTTACAAAGGGGGGGGGGGAGCTTTAACTGGGAGAAGGAGGGGGGGACCTTTAACTGGGAGAAGGAGGTGGGGGACTTTAACTGGGAGAAGGAGGGGGGGGACTTTAACTGGGAGAAGGAGGGGGGGACCTTTAACTGGGAGAAAGAGGGGGGGGACTTTAACTGGGAGAAGGAGGGAGGGGCAGTTACTGGGACGGGTGGCCCCTGCGAGCGCCCCTCTGGGGGCGGACCTGCCCACGCTGGGCAGACCGCGTTGGGGCAGCCTGCATGCTGAGGTGCCCACGAGTAGGAGCACGAGTAGGAGCACGAGTAGAAGCACGAGTAGGAGCACGGTCTTCAGGGTCAGGAGCAGGAGCATGAGCAGGGTCAGGGTCAGGGTCAGGAGCATGAGCAGGGTCAGGGTCAGGAGCATGAGCACGGTCAGGGTCAGGAGCATGAGCACGGTCAGGGTCAGGAGCATGAGCACGGTCAGGGTCAGGGTCAGGAGCAGGAGCATGAGCAGGGTCAGGAGCAGGAGCACGGTCAGGGTCAGGGGCAGGAGCATGAGCAGGGTCAGGGTCAGGAGCATGAGCAGGGTCAGGGTCAGGAGCATGAGCACGGTCAGGGTCAGGGTCAGGAGCAGGAGCATGAGCAGGGTCAGGAGCAGGAGCACGGTCAGGGTCAGGGGCAGGAGCATGAGCAGGAGCAGGGAGAGGAGCAGGAGCTGGGAGAGGAGCAGGGATAGGAGGGGGCATGGGCTGTGCTCCCGGAGGGATGGCGGGGGCATGCGGTCCGGCCATGCCATAGTGGATGGCATGTATTAAATGTGCCGTCAGGGTGCCCATTGTGGCACGCATCTCGCGGCATTCCTCCAGGAACGCAGCCCATCCCTCCTGCCGCCACTCCTGGTCCCCCTGCACACGCTCCGCAATGGAGGTCTGGATCCCCTCCACCGCGGTGACATGACGCCGAAGCAGCTGGTCCCGGTGTCGGGCAGCTGGGGGTGCCGCTGCTGCTGGAGTCGCGGGTCTGGTGCTGGGTCCCGCTGCAGGAAGAGAAGAAAGGACGGGTCAGTCAGGCAGGCCATCCACTGTCCCCACACCTCCATGCCCTCCACCCCAGAGCCCCAGGTGACCGCACAGTTGTGGCTTGGGCCCACTCAGTTCCCCTCCTGCTCCCGGGGGGTGTTGTATGTTGGCAAGAAGGACCACCCCTGGGAGTAGGGTCCTCCCTGCAGTATTGTAAGCACCGGTCTGTATCCTGGCTCCGTGCAGGGCAGGAGGGTGCTTGTGCTGCGTTCACCTGTGGAACTCCCTGCTGGTGGACACTGCGAAAAGCTTAGGGCTAATCACTGGTGTTTGACAGGGAGCGAGATGCATCCCCACACAGTGCCTGGGAGCACACCTGTCAGTGGCGGTCTGGGCTCTCAGATCCCATTGCGTGCGATATCTCCTGGTCAGAACCAGAAGGGTGACTGGGTGGGGGGATGTCCCATACTTGCAGCAAAACTCAGGGGCCCATCTCCCTCCCACAATCCCTCCCGCAAGCCTGGTAGCCCAGGGACAGGTGTGGCCGCAGTGGGGACTTCCCTCGGGGAACCTGCCAAGGCACTGGGAGCAGGTGAGCGGCTCGGTGGTGGTCCACGGTCACAGGACTGTGACGCTGCACTTATCCCAGGAGCAGCTGGCTGTGCCTCACAGCCAGGCCTGGGACAGTGTGCCATTCCCTGTGCTGCACCCCTTGGTGGAGCAACAGGCTCTGGGCTGAGTCCTTCGGGCCCTGGCCGGTTCCAGCCGGCATCCACCCTTCCCCCTGATCCCGCTGAAATGTGTGTGAGAAGCACGGTCCCAGCCGTGCCCGCAGCTGCCTGCCACGGCCACCTGCCGCTCAGTCACCAGGCTGCACGTGGTTGCACGTGCTGCTAACTGCCGCATGCTATGCAGCGTGCAGCTCACGTGGCCTGAGTGACATGCTCTCCCCTTCCCCCCTCCGGACACCTGGGTCTCGCTCCCCCCGCCCTCCGCCCCCCGCCCTTTGGGAGTGTAACCTTCAAAGACTCACCAGTGGGTTCCTCCCCGGCCACAGAGGAGCTGCTGGAGGGGGCCTGCTGGGTGGCAACGCTGGCCTCCTCTCCCGAAGCGCCGCCGCTCTCGTCTTCCTCCTCCGGTTCGGTGGGACGAATGATCGGGGGGTGCTGGCAGGTGTCAACGGGGACAGCTGGGCCTTGCGGGGCTGGCTCGCCCAAAAATGAGTTCAGCCACTCAAAATAGGGGCAGGCATCAGGCCCTGCTCCCCTCCCCTCCGTGGCCCGCACGTACCCCAGCCGCAACTCCTTAACCTTCGAGCGGACCTGCTCGCAGTTGCGGCTGGGGTGCCCTTGCTGGGCGAGGTTCCGGGCCATCCGGGTGTACAGCTCAGCATTCCGGCGGCGGGACTGGAGGTCATGGAGACCCTCCTCCTCCTCCCACAGGTCCAGGAGGGCCTCCAGCTCCCTGGGGGTCCAGGATGGGGCCCTGCGCTTCCGGCCCCTGGGGGCTTCCTCCTCTGCCCCGGGTGACGGTGGCTGACCACCTCGAGCTGCCATGCCTCCGCTGAGGTGGCTGGGCAGCACACTTGCCACGTGGCAGAGCTGGGAAGGGAGGTCTCTGGGGGCCTCCTGCCACGTGCGGCCAGTAGTGTGTGGGCTCTTTAAGCCCTCGGGTAATGCGGAAGTCCGTGGCTTCTACGGGGTCTCCCGCCGTCCAAACCGCTTTTTTACGTTTCTTCTGCTTTTCCGGAAAAGCTGTCTACACTGGCCCTTTTCCGGAAAAGCTTTTCCGGAAAAAGGACTTATGCCCGAGCGGGAGCATCGTACGGTTTCCGGAATAGCGGCTGATTTTGTACAGTACAGCATCGTTGCTTTTCTGGAAATTCAAGGGCCAGTGTAGACAGCTCGCGGCTTATTCCGGAAAAGCGGCTGATTTTCCGGAATAAGTGGCCCAGTGTAGACACACCCGACATGTTTTTGGTTAGACAGAAGGATGAGATAAGGGGATTGGCTGGGGATAGCTAGGCAGGAATTTTGTTTTGCCTTCATCACACCTAGAGTTGGATACCAGATGGAGTAGACTGAGGTTGTGAGGTGTTTTGTCATATGCCTGTCTGTGTATCTTGCTCACGTGCTCAGGGTCAAACTGATCACTAGATGTAGAGGCAGGAAGGGATTTTTTCCCTGAGTCAGTTTGTCTGGGACCCGTGTGGGGTTTTTTTGTTTTTTCTTTTTGTCCTTCTTCTGCAGCATAGATCACCTGCAAAAAAATCTGTATATCTCTTCAACTGCCATTGAAGGTGGCTTGGGCATTGGTGGCACCCTGGTCTCTCCTGTTCTTTGCAAGTGCCCCACAACAGTTTAGTCTCCTGAGAACTGAAATGCTTTGTTCTAGCCAAAAGTCTCTTGACTCGTTTTAGGGATGCCTTCTGAATTAAATTTAGTGGTCTGTATCCTACAGGAGGTCAGACTAGATGATCAGATGGTCCCTTCTAGTCTTAGACTCTGAAATTCTATGCAAGAATTGGAGGCTTGAAGCTAGGAGGATGTGCAATGGCAAAATAGTGAGGGAGAAAGAGTTACTCCTGCAAGCACCCTCAGGCTAGAAGCAGCAGTATGCCAGTGGGTAGCAGGATTGAAGAAAGGAGGGCTCCTGGAGCCAAGAGCAGAGACAGCCAGGAGGAGAAGGCAAATATAGAGATTGTGCCTTTGAAATATCAAAGGAACTGAGCACTACAGAACTGATCAAGCATCTCAAAGTCAGAGTAGAAAATAACCAAGTTCGAACTAGGGTGGTAATGTAGGCAACCGGAGTTGCAAATGAAGCCCAGGATTTGAATTTCCCGGGCTTCATTTGCATCTTGCCGGGCGCCGCCATTTTTAAATGTCCGCTAGTGCGGACTCCATGCCGCACGGCTACACGCGGCACGGACTAGATAGTTCGGACTAGGCTTCCTAGTGAAACGAGGAGTAACGGTAGTTCGGACTAGGAAGCCTAATCTGAACTACCTAGTTCGTGCCGCGTGTAGCCGCGTGGCACGGAGTCCGCACTAGCGGACATTTAAAAATGGCGGCGCCCGGCGAGATGCAAATGAAGCCCGGGAAATTCAAATCCCGGGCTTCATTTGCAACTCCGGTTGCCTACATTACCACCCTAGTTCGAACTAGGGTGGTAGTGCAGACATACTCCATGGGATTAATTACCATATAGTAGGACAGCTCTTCCCTG
Source organism: Pelodiscus sinensis (assembly GCF_052426305.1). Classification (NCBI taxonomy): domain Eukaryota; kingdom Metazoa; phylum Chordata; order Testudines; family Trionychidae; genus Pelodiscus; species Pelodiscus sinensis. The sequence goes on from NC_143052.1 coordinate 267,052,594, forward strand.
TTTTACTTATTTATATTTTATGAATTGAAGGAGATTTACCATGCAGTTTACACACAAAGTTTAACTTTTGGACAAAATTATATAATCCCAACCATGGGTAGAACTATCTTTGCTATTTTTTGCTGGCATTAGGGGTTTTTTTTTAACTAATTGTTTCTTTATGTAAATCATATGACAGTGAAACACATATCTCAACAGCACTGATATATTTTTAGACTTCTAAAAAGATTTTCATGGCTTCCGGATGCAGGGCATGAATTTAACACCCATCATGATTCTTACAATGGGGTCATGATGTAACAAGCCCTTATTTCCATTTTCATTGGAAATAATGGTTTATAGTCACAGCCAAGCAATCATATGCCTGCTCTGAGATCCCAGGGCACATGTGAAATAATCCATGTCAGTGGTCCTTCTGTGATCATCAAAGCAAGGTTACATAAAGGGACTTGAGCAATTATATTTTACCCCTTCAATCTTCTATCCATTACATTTATGGATATTAAACTATTTCATAGTAATGAGTAATTTCTATTCAGAACTCTACTGCTTCTGACAATAAAACTTTGACATCTGAATTTCATTAGTCTTCTGAGGACATTTTTTTCTTAAACTAGAAAACAAATACTTGATCCACAACATTAACAATACACATTCTGTTTAGATTGGTGCTCACAAAATAGGCATTATATATTTTCCAGACTAACTAAATATGTATAATTATGTTTATCATATTATAAAATAAACTGATCATTATAGTATCATGATGTAGTTGAATTATGTGGAAAATAGCTTCTAGCACTATACATGAAAGTGTCACATATCATATATAGATATATATGTGAGCTCTTTAGCTCCAACATTAATATTCAAAAACTGGCTATCAGAGCCATTTTCCAGCATTGAAATGGATTAAAAATGAGGAAAACGTTCTTAATTTGGAGGTTGAAGAAAATGAGGAAGCTTACTAAGGGATTCTATCTCAAATTATAATTATAAAACTTGTAAAATGTTTATGAGAGGGCATCACTGTTGATTAGATTTGATTAAAATATTAACAATGTTTATTAGTTAATATCATGTGTTATCATCATTCGTATTAGTTATTTTATGGTTATATTTGCAATTTAAATTTCAACACTAATAGACTCAAGTCCTTAAAGATGCTTTAGCCTAGTACTTCCACATAACCAAATTCTGAAAATTGGGAGTGATCCCCTGCCAGTTCAGTATGGTGTATGGACTGTTTTCACAACCACTCTGCTGAAAACCCAACAACACTGCCTATCTCGGATTGATTGTTATATCAAATACAGCTAGCACCAGCCTAGTAAAAAATAATCACACAACTGAAAGAAGCTGTAGTGCAAAGATAAATATGAGTGGTCTACTGGTCCAAATAGATTGTAAGGTGGCCAGTCTATTATTGGCAAAGGTCACAATGAACATTTATGTATATTTCTTGTGCAAATATAGACCGATTATGGGGTGATCTTTTGGATGTGGCATCTTACCAGTCTTGAAATGCAGACTTAGGGTATGTATACACTACAGCATTATTTCAAAGTCTCTCACATTATTTCAAAATAACAAGGTGAGCCACAGGAAGCCTGTTATTTTGAAATTATTTGGAAATAACAGGCTTCTTACCCCAGAATAATAAGCCTTCATTTCACAAGGAATAAAGCCTATTTTGAAATAGCTATTTTTAAATATGGTATATGTCCATGGCACAGCTGTGGTTATTTCAAAATAATTGGCCTCCGGGGCTTCTCAGAGCTACCCAGGTGGCCACTCTATCCACACCCCTCAAAACTCTATAGTTTCCCTCCCCCTGCAGCATTTAAAGCTGCAGCCAGAAGGGAAACTATTTGGGTGTGTCTAGACTACAGAGTTTTGTCGACAAAAGTGGACTTTTGTCGACAAAACTATACCTGCGTCTACACTACCGCTGAGTTCTGTCGACATAACGTCGACAGAACTCAGCAGTTTTGTCAACGCTGGTAAACCTCATTTTACAAGGCATAACGCCTTCTGCCGACAGAGTTCTGCCGACAGAAGGTGTTATTGCATGTAAACTGTCTTTGCGTCTACACTGCCATGTCGACAAAGCAGCTTGCTTTGTCGACAGAACTGAATGTAGCGTAGATGCTCTTTGTCAACAGAAGCTTTGTCGACAGTATCTGTCGACAAAACTTCTGTCAACAAAACTCTGTAGTCTAGACGTACCCTTTATGTCACAACACTAGCCTTGCCAGGCTTTCCCTTCCCACACATCTCTCAACAAGTCCAGGAGTCCCCTCACTCTTCTCCCATACAATAGCTCAAATGGGGAAAACCCTATGGATTCTTGTGGTACTTCTCAGTATGCAGACAGTAGGTAGGGTAAGTACTTGACCCAGTCCTGTGGGTTTTGGTGCATAAAGGTCTTTCACATCTGCTTTAGTGTCCCATTGAACCTCTCCAGCAGCCCATTGGACTGTGGGTGATATGCTGAGGCCTTGGTGTACCAGACCCCACACTTCTCGCACAAGCACCAGAGCAGGACAGACATGAAGTTGGATCCCTGGTCAGTAAGGACTTCCTTGGAGAACCCCACCTTGCTGAATATGGTCAGCAGCACATCTGCCTCAGTGTCTGCCCCGATAGAGAACAGAGCCACTGCTCCAGGGTAGCAAGTAGAGTAATCTACCACCACCAGGATGTATGTCTTCCCTGACCAGGTTGCCTTGCTGAAAGGTCCCACGATATCCATTGCCACCTTCTGAAAAGGCTCTTCTATGGTGGGTAGGGGCCTCAAGATGGCTTTCTCCTTGTCCCAGGCTTTCCCTGCCCTATGGCATGTGTCACAGGACCGGCAGTACTGTTGGACAGCAGCAAAGATACCAGGACAGTAAAAGTTCTGTAGCTGCTTCTACCTGGTGTGCTGTATTATCTGATGTCCCGAGACTGGGATGTAATGGGCCAGGTACAGCAGCCTATGATGGTACTTTTGGGGGCCCACAAGCTGCTGCTGGACCCCCCCAAAACGCCACCCTCCCTGGAGGGACCCATTCCAAGTACTGAGGTTAGCTCAGTCCCTCAGCTTCTGCATGGAGGGATCTTTCTGCAACTTGGCATGGAATTCAGTGGCTGGGGAAGGGATGGGGACCTGTTCCCTCTCACTGCTTGTATCTGAAGTCCCAGCCCTGCTGAAGCAGGCCCCCTGGAATTTCCTGTCTGCTGGAATATGACCTGACACCCCCCTCCCAGGGTTCTCTCCCCAGTGTCAGGGAAGAGTTCCCCTCGCCAGCTCTGGCTATGGGTAATAACCATAACACTAGGGGGTCCCTCTGGCCAATCTTCTAGGTCACTGCTCATCAGAACCCCCCATACAGGCAAGGTGCTGGTGCACTCCCACCTCCATCAGGCCTTCCTTAGACTTCCATTTCAAATACACTTTGGTCACAGGTATATTGAATGGGGTTCCGTTATGCTCGTCAGGGTCAGATGGTGTTGGGCACCACGCAAAATGGTTTCACTTGCTCTGGCCAGGACACAGTTACCTCTGCACCCATGTCCCAGTACTCCAGGACCTTCCTCTCATCCACCTCCAAGGGAATGAGGCACTGGCTCTGCAGGGACAGGCCTGCCCAACCCTGTACACTGAGAAACCTGCCTCACCCCTGGTCACCCTGTCCCTCATCCTGGGAGGTCTTGGTTTGCTCACTCTGTCTTGGAGTTTGAAGCACTAAGCCCTTTTATGGCCTCTATACCCATAGTCAGATCCCATTGGTTCCCTTGGGCTGGCTGGTCCGTCTGGGTAGTGGCTGTCCTTCTAGGGAGGAGTTTGCTGGATCTTCCCTTCTGAGATCCCCAATTGGGCACATCTCCCCATTGCACAGCCGTGAGCCTATCTCTCCACAATGCCCCTTCCCCTTCGCACTTGGACCGGCTGTCTGTAAACCCATCAGCCAGCCACCCTGAGCTGTGCAAGTCCTTTTGCCTCCCTGTCCATCAGCCACAGTCTCAGGTCAGGGAGGCAGATTTCATAGAGCTGCTCCAGGACCATAAGCTTACCCAAGTCTTCTGGGGTCTGGGCCCCAGCCCTGAATACCCACTTGCAGACATATTGCACTATCCAGGAGAATAGATCCATGTAGGTCTCTTTGGGGCTCTTCTGCGCACTCTGGAAGTTTTTCCTGTACACTTCAGGGGTCAGCCCAAACTTGTGTAGCAGTTTGAACCATTCATAGTCCCCCTGCTGAAGCTCCTCCCTCTGGCTGAGCAACCCTATGGCCTTGGGATCTAGTCAGAGGTGGCCCATGAGTCTAGGCAAACTAGGCAGTTGTCTACGGTGCCACTGGCCTGAGCACCCCGTGATTACATCATGGCCATTGACGGTTGTGCAGGTGGGGGCACCGATCGCACCTTCCACCTGGGGCACCAGCTGCTGCAGCCGGCCTCGGACCACTCCTGGATCTTGAAAGGCCAAGATACTGCAGATACTCACCTGTGGGAAGATACTCGCCTGTGGGGACCTGGTGCAGCTCGCAGGCCTGCACAAAGGCATTAAGGAAGGCATTTATGCCCCCCGCCCTCTTACACTGGTACGGCACATACATCTCAAAATTACAAGCAGTCCTGGCCCCCCTGGACTCCTCTCCACTCACCACAACTGGGGCATCTCTGCTGTTCCCCTGAGGTTCAGACTCACAGGCCAGTGCTTGCAGTGCCCCATGATTTCCAGGGAGAACCCTTCAGTGTGCCAGCCTCATTGAGGATCACAACTCCCTGGTGTTAGATCGTAGGCCCCTCTGCCTCCTAGGACCACTTTCCAGAGTCCACAGGAGGAACCTTTCCTTGGGATGACACTCCTTCTTGAGGCTCCCACTTGGGTTAGACCATAGGCCCCTCTGATTCCTGGAACTGCTCCTCACTGGCCTTCAGCATGCCTGGATCTTGCAAGCTTCCTTCTTTCTACTGCACCCCAGTCACTTACTGTCAGATACTCCATCCACTGGATACAGTCCATCTCACCACTTCCACCATTATTGCTAAGGTGTGGGGAGCCACTGGGCCCCGGACCCCCATCTGCAGCCAGATGTAACTATCAGTCTGCAAGTAGAACAGGAGGTTTATTAGTTACAGGGACACAGTGTAGCATCGTCTTGTTGTTAACACAGGAATGAAGAATAGCCAGTACAACTCATCTTGGGGAGAAGGGAACCTGAGCCCTGTTCCCCCATCCTGTTCCATGCCCCCTCTTAAAAACCCACACCCTCAGCAGCCTGTCCCCATCTACCAGCAGCCCCACTTCCTCCTTTGTTTGGCTTCCAGGGCAAAAGGTGTCACCTGGTCACACTCCCTCTGGGTATGTCTACACTACCCCGCTAGTTCGAACTAGCGGGGGTAATGTAGTCATCCACAGTTGCAAATGAAGCCCGGGATTTGAATTTCCCGGGCTTCATTTGCATGAAGCCGGCCGGCGCCATTTTTAAATGCCGGCTAGTTCAAACCCCGTGCCGCGCGGCTACACGCAGCACGGAATAGCTAGTTCGGATTAGGAATGAGGTGTACAGCTAGTTCGGATTAGGAAGTGTAGACATACCCTCTCAGACTCAGGCTGGTGGGCTGCATTCTCTCACAATGAGTCACACCTGTAATTCCTATTCCCCTTTATATAGCAGAGCAGTGCCAGGGAAGCTGAGGTACACACATGGGGCCACTGACCCTAAGGTGAGCCATCCCATTGCCTCACTTCCTCTTGCAGTTTCCTGGCCTGGCTGGCACTTTCCTATGCCTGCTTGTCCCCGGAGTGTGGGGGTAGAGAGGCTACCCTGGGACATCTGTGCCCCTGCCAGAAAGTGCATACTGTCTAGGCCACAGATGGCTTTGCTGGAAACATTTTGCCATCATCTGAATCAAGACAGTTCAGTGTTGGCTCAACTATGAGGGCTAGGCTTCATGCATAGTGTCTTCTGGGATGACTGGACTTCTCTCTGTTCTTCACACCTGGGCCAGCTGCGAGTGTAGTGCATCCACCACCTCCGGCACCATCCTCCCAATCATGTGAGAGCCACCGCCACAGAAGATCCTGCAAGGTCCTGAAGCAAGAACTCACTGCCTGCCTGGGTGCCCTGCAGCAGTGTGTCTAACAGCAGGAGCAAAGTTGAGACTCTGACTTGTAGGAGCACTGTGCTGGCAGGGACCTGCGTTGCACTATCTGACAGGTGGTGTCCTAGGAGACTTGGAGCATGTGTGTAGCATATACCACCACCTTTGACCACCTGGTCACCTTGATTGGGTGGTCAAGCGGCTTCCCCCTTGCACCCACTCCTTGCCGAGTCCTCCCAGCTCACATGCCTGCCACACCTCTGATACTGTGCCCCCGGCCCTACCCCTGCCCCTGCCCCTCTGGCTTCTTCCCCTAAACCCATCCTGGCCAACAAGGGCCCTACATACGAGGTGGTAGGGCCACCCGAGGCAGGTGCCAGTCCCAGCCCTATTTGTGAGCCTCTCCTCCTCCCCCCTTGCCCCTCCAAGGTTCTTTCTCCAGTCCCTTCCAAGTTATATTTACCCCAAATTAAAAAAACCCAGGTTTTTAGTTCAAATAAAAATATCTGATTTATTTGGTCTATGGGGGAGGGAAGGGAGGAATGTGGGAATGGAGGATAGGAGAGAGGAGGGTCGTGGGAGGAAAGGCACAGAAGGGCAATGCAGAGGCCTCTTATGGGGAGGCCCAAGGGAAAGTGTCATATCTGGTCTTGGCTGAAACTCTCTCAGGGCCTCCAAGATGTGCACAACCCCTAACAGGATTGCTGGATGGCAGTGGTGCACAGCTGCTCAAAGATGCATGTGAGCTGCTCGGCCTCTGCCCCCTATCCTAGCAGGAATGTCTCTCTCTTGTTCATGCACAGGTTGTGCAGGACAGAGCAGCCTGTCACCACATGGGGGAAATTCCACTAGCTGAGGTCCAGGCAGGTGAAGAGATAGCAAAAACTCTCCTTCAAATGGCCAAAGGCACCCTCCGCCATGATGTGGGCCCTGCTGAGCCTACTGTTGGAATGTTTCTTCATGGGGTCTAGAAGCCAATATAAGGCTTCTTGAGCCATGGGAGCAAAGGGTAGACTATGTCCCCCACAATGCATATCATCATATCCACATCCCTGACCCTGATGGTGTGATTGGGGAAAAAAAGTTCCGCATGCATCTTGTGGAACAGTCTGGAGTTACTGAAGACACGTGCATTGTGCATTTTCCCTAACCACCCGCCATTGTTGTTGGTGAACTGGTCTTGGTGGTCCATGAGGGTCTTCAGGACTATTGAAAAATATCCCTTCCAGATGATATAATCAGAGGCCTGGTGGTCGGAGACCCGGGTGAGGTTGTATGTGCTCCATACTTTGGGAAGCCCATTGTGGCAAAACCAGTGATAATGGGGTCCACGTTGCCCAAGATGATGACCCTGTGCAGTAGGATGGTGTTGATGTCTCACCACCTGGAGGAGACAAACAAACAATTACATGGTTGCCAGAGCCCTTGGGAGTTTCCCAAGCCCAAAACCATTCCCACACCAGGCCCAACCCCAAATAACCCCATCCCCAGCAGGGCTTTGTGAAGGTGTTACTACAAAACCTCCAGGGAGGGAGATTCCACCTCCTTCCCTAGAGAATCAAATTCCAGTGCTTCACCACTCTCCTAAGACAATAGTAAGAGAATAGTACTTGCATGAGCACGGCCATGACAGCCAATCTCCCCATACCATTGACGAGCTTTCAATGGTGACCCACTTCTAGAGGGGGATAGCAGGTTGCTTGTGGGTGTCCCGTTGACTGAGGACAGGAGTGAGCCACGAACCCAACTCCAGGAAGGTGTCCTTCCGCATGCAGAAGTTTTGGAGCCACTAATGGTCATCCCACTGCTCCATGACAATCCAGTCATGCCAGACAGAACTGGTGTTCTGGCACAAGAAGCAGCAGAGCACGGTGTACAGTGGAGGGTGGGAGGGGTTGTGTTGCATAAGCAGCATGTGGAGAGAGGTGAGAAGGTGCCCCAGAGTGAGCTACGAGTCCTGGTTCTGCAGTGCCATGTGGGCGACCTTCAGTAACTGCACCAGGAGGTGCTACATGAGGGCTAAGAGTCAGCGAATGCTTTGCAGCAGGTCTGACTCCATGGCTGGGAATGCTGTGGAGACTGCAAGGGCAACCATACCATACAGTGATATAAATCTGCACTATTGCAATGGGCACATGTAGTGTGGACGTGCTATTTCAAAACAATTATTTCAGGAATTATTATTCTGAAATAGTTTATTTCAAAATAAGCACATAGTGTAGACGTGTGCTTAGAAGCAGCAAAAGAAGAGCGAGTTCTGATGACTATACAAATTAATTTTTTCACTTTCTTAACAATCAACAGTCTATTGTTTTTTTTTCCTTTCAATAGAGAGTTTTGGTATCCATTTGGAGGAAGGTATTGAGGCCTACCCAGAATATGTAAAATGAGCACCAGTTTAATTGTAAGTGTAAAGGAAAGGCAGCATTGTGAGATACAGGAGATGCAAAATAAAAACAAAATTTGATTGGATGACAAACAATAACCCCACTTTTAGGGAAGTAAGTAACTCAGACAGCAGTATGCAACAAAGTGCTGATTACCCCAAATGGAGCAGACGAAAGTTTTTGTAAGGGCAGAATGACACAACAAAAATCTAACGTTAGCAATTGTCAGGCGAGTAGAGGAGTACCAAAATACTGAAACAGGGTATATAAGGTTGGATGGAACAGACCAAGAGCGGACGGGTTGCGAATCCAAAAAGCTAAGTCTGATCAACCAGAGCTCCCTCCCCAGTGCTGAATCTTGCTGCCGCACATAAGCTCCAAATGAGGAACAACACCAGTCGTAAGTTGCAACGAAAAATCCAAAAAAGGAAAAAACATAAAGAAAAGAATATCTCCTAAATCTAAGCAATGCTCCTATCTTTCTTAACATGAGTATTATATATTTGTTAACTCCATAAATTGTTTAAAAGTAAATCAGGAGGGTATATCTGTAAGAGAAATTATTATTTCTTGTTTTTTTTTAATTGTACTGTTTTTCTACGTTTTCTTTGTATATTATATTGTCTTAATAGAATCAAAAATAGTGAATTGATTTAAATAGAAAATTAATTATAAAGTAAATAAAAAAAATAAAAAATCTTTGTTTACTAAATACTAAAAAGAAGTATTCCTCTGTCTGTAGTTTCAAATCCTTTAAAGAACCAAACCCAGTTACCAAAATCCATAATTCTGTTTATCCACAAAAAAAAGATTATTGACCTGCCATGAAGGCAATGTGTTTATTTTAATTCCGATATTCCATTTAACATTTGATTCTAGCTTACATATAAACTCTATTTGGTTGTTTACTTAATAGCCTCTGTAAAACTTTCTTATAAACAGAAGAACAGAATATTATACTTGCTATAGTCTTCTACATTTTCATATGGAAATTTGCATTGGTGAAGTAAAAGAGCAAGATCCATGATATAAATCAACTGTGACATTTGTTGATGCCTGTGGCTACGTCTGCCCTAGCAACTGTATACATGTGCATGAGCGTGGCTGTTCCACAACCCTTCTTACTGTTCACATCTAAACCCAGAAACAAATCTGAAGGCAAGCAAAGGGACAGTAAACTAGCACGCCTCAAGGATGTAAGTAAATGCCCCATGCCTATGCCCATATTCAACACAGAAAAGGCAGTGGGAGTGTACCAGATCTTGCATTTTAATAGTCATCAGCACGAATTATCACAATCCGCTGAATCCTTTTCTTTCCTACCCTGGCCAGATTAATAAAGGTCCTTCATTTTCACTGTGGTAGTGGTAAGCTTCATTAACCATATCAGAACCACTTTCTACAATGCTCTTTATAGATCAATATAGCTGAAGGTGGATCCCTGCTCAGACATCATAAAGAATCATATTGGTCCCAAGGAACATAATCCCTTCTTTTTCATCAGAGGGTAGCTGGCCCTCTGAATCTACTTATAGAACTCAACATATTTCACCATACCTGTACCATGGGAGATAAAAAAGTAGTCATTTACCATCAAGGTCAGATGTCTTTCACATGTGTGAAAATTATGCCCAGAATTTCTGTTATCTCTTGAGGATTATGTCAATCTGAATCCTATTCACATTCATGGTTCTTCCTTGCAAATGTGTCACTCCTAGTATTAATATGATATCATTAAACTTATTGCACCCAGTGAATGCTACCTCACGATTGTGAAACCTGAAACCTCATTGTGACATGGTGCATTTGTTTTGGTTTGATAACCTGCATGTTGAATGTAAAATTCTGCATCTCAGCCTGAAGTATGCTTGTGAAGTAATTAGTACTAAGATGCATCACAATTCTAAGATTCTGTTTTCATTCCCCTCCAATATAACTGTTAATTGCAAATATTTTCCACTTACCTTAGTGTAAAATGTTTAAATGGACTCTAGAAGCATTCATGTACCTTTTAGTATCCTCTGTTTTTTCAGAGATATCTAGTTAATATATTTAGTGGAAGAAATATTTGGGAAAAGTGTTGTTTTGAACTAGATATTGAGCAATACTGGGCTTTAAATCTACATATATATGTACCCGTTCAATTTTCCTCTAGTGGAAACATTAGTAGAAAAAGTAATCATCCTCCAAGGGTTAACTCTTGTAAATATATTGTGTGAATTCTTAGAAAAATCTACTTATAAAACATCTATAAAACCTGTGTATCACAGACTGAACAGAAAAACTATACCATTTCACCTAGTGTCACGTACTCAGATGTAAAATGAAGAAATATGTGACAAATTGCTACAGTAGAAGGAGTGTTTAAAAGGAAATTAATATGTTCCTCTAGGGAGTATGGAATGAAATCACATATATTCTTGATACCTAAAGTAGACCTCAACATTTGAAAGTCTTATTCTTTTACAAATAATTAATTTAACTCAAAAGAGCTACCACCAGAAATATATTTCCTGCTGAGAATTTTGCTGAAAATATTAATCACTTTCATTGTGACTTAAGAAATATATAAGCAATCACTGCAGCAGAGAGTGAGCGGTTATGAGCTTTACCAATTATTACATTTCTTTTCTGCAATATACAATGTAGATCTAGGGAATAGAAGTTCATTTAGCAATCTGGTGACAACTATCATGGGGCCAATCTATTATAATAAAATAGTACTTACTTATGGCTGTATGAAATGGGGAAAAATATCTGTTTCATGAAGATTTTGTGGAGAATTTGTTTATGTGTGTGAAATGTCACTAATTTCAGTAAACAAGCAAAATCAGTGCCAGGGCATTGTACCCAGCACCAAAGCTCCATTAGTACAGGGCCCTTTTCTCATCACTTTTAAATGGTTAGGCTCTCCCTCAAAACAAGCAAGGGGAGTTGGTTCCTCTGAATCATTCCCTACCCACATTCTCTCTTCTACTGCAAATAAGAACATAGCTCTGTAGCAATTAAGTACTAATAGAAACCAAAATGAGAATGGGTATCTCCCATTCCCTCATGCAAAGATTTTTGCTGGGTATACAGGAGCAGACAAACTGAACAGGTCAGGTACATAAAATCTAGAGAAAACATAAGATTTCTCTTAAAAGGAAAATGGAGCATTTAGCATATTTCCAGTTTTCCTTATTCAAATATGACTGCCTACCTAAAATAACAGGCTTCTTTTCCACAAATCTCTTTCCTTGTTGCTAGGACTAGAAATGTAATAAAATGAAAGAAGCATACAGACTGAAGCATTACCATGGAAAAAAGTATTAAGAAACCAAGCCAAACTGTAGCCAAGTCACATACAAACATATATGTTTGAAAAATAAACCAGTTCTCTTTCACCATAGCATATTTGTACTGAGTAAATATGTACTGAGTAATCTGTAATATTGTAAATATCACCACAGCTTGGTACAATGATGAAATCGCTAAGAACACTAATTAAAGGAAGAGGAATCCTGTGGGTACTGTATCTTTAGTAAATGTGGATCCATTGGCATGTTGATGCATAGAAGCTTGTACTTCCCATCCCTTTATTATGTCTGGCTAGAAACAGTGCTATTAATCCCTTTCTTTCATTAGCACTATAGTCACTGCATTAAATAAAAGCAAAACATTTCATCCAGTCTGGCAGCTGCTACACTGCCTAAAAGCAATGTCATTTTCAACCACAAAAGATAATGATTAAACAGTTTTCGGTCTGCTTTCAGCCCAGTTTAACGACCCAAAGAAAATTGATATATTAAGTTTACAGTGTGGTAACATGATCTTCTGGCTCAGGAGCCAGACTGAGAGTCAGGTGATCAGGGTTCCATTCCTACCTATCATTTCAGAATCATTTCAGGGAAATTGTTTGTGGTTGTGACAGATGAATGGCCAGGACAAACCTGTGCAGCATTGGAAGACTGCAAAAGCTTTAATCCTCTGTCATGACAGAGGCAGCCAGACCAAACCTGACTGGTGCTGTAGGAGATAGCATTGTTAAATTGGGATTTGAGAGCTTTTTGGCTATGAATGGGAATCTCACTGACATGGCATGAAATATGATCAGTGTGCTGCCCACTTCTTGGATAACATGTAACGCATTACAAAAGATGAAGATTATCCAGGATTCACTTAAAGACCAAAAAAGCCCCCACAATATTATGCAGCTATAATTCTGTACCTTTAATATGTAAGTGGTATTAAATGAGTTTTATAGTCATAAATACGGTTCAAATGTTTATTGAGTCCCTCCTACTTATAGGGTGTGTCTAGACTACAGAGTTTTTTTTGAAAAAAGGAGCCTTTTTTCTAAAAAACTTCACCTGAGTCTAGACTGCAGCCACAGTCTTTCAAAAGTAAATCGAAGGAATGTGGAAGTTTTTTCAATCACGGTAAACCTCATTTTACGAGGAATGATGCCTTTTTTCAAAAGTACTTTTTCAAAAAAAGGTGCTATTAAATGCAAAATGTGTATTTTCGAAAGAGAGCATCTAGACTCTCTTTCAAAACAGTGACTCACTTTTTCGAAAAATCTGCTTGTAGTTTAGACACTCTCTTTTGAAAGAGACTTTTTCGAAAGATTCTTTCGAAAGAGGCTTGTAGTCTAGATGTAGCCAAAGTTTCCTTTCTCTTCTTGTTTCCTGCTCAATTATAAATTTTCCCAACTATTGTCTCCTCCTGCCTCGCCACCAATCAAGTTATTGCAAAATACTAGTAACAGCTATTTAGAAAACTAAGAATAGTTTGATATTTATTAAAAAAAAACCAAAATAAAAGGCTACAACTGTGTTGAATATAAGACTTTTACACCCTTCATTTACTGTTTGTTACTTCTAACTTCCTGATTCAAAGGACATTTAAGTCATTTGAAAATCTCCTCTGGATTTAATTAAAATACATGCTCTCTGGTAGAGGATAAAACAAAAGGAAAAACTATGTAGCACTTCAAAAATTAACAAGATGGTTTAATAGGTGAAGACCTTTCATGGGCCAGACCCGCTACCTCAGAACATATTCTGGAAAAGAATTGGCATGACCATATATACCAAAGGAATACAATGAAAAAGGTGACTACATTATTAAACTGACAAATCAGATTTAGTACAGAAGGTGGGGCGAGGGATATGGAGGGAGGGAGGAAATAGCTATTTATGAGTCAATGAATGGCTAATCAGGGGTGATAAGTGGGGAAGCTATCTTTGTAATGGGTAAGGTAACTAGCATCTTTGTTAAGGCCCGTTCGTAAAGTGTCAAATTTAAGCATGAATGAAAGTTCTGAAGTTTCCCTCTATAATCTGGTGTTAAGTCTCTTTGAAGTAAGATGCACGTAGTAAAGTCATTAAGAATATGTCCAGGTAGGTTGAAATGAAAAGCAACTGGTTTTTCATTGTGAAGATGTCTTATGTCTGATGTCTGTGCATTAATTCTTTGGTGACGTGTCTGAGAAGTCTGTCCAATATACATAGCAAAAGGACACTGTTGGCACATGGTGGCATAAATTATATTTCTGAATGAACAGGAATATGTGTTCTTGATTATATAACTGACATGATGGTGTCACCAGAGTAAATATGTGGACAAAGTTGGCAACAGGGTTAGTTGCAAGGGAAAGTTCCAGGGTTGGTATTAATGTGGTATGTCCTGTGGTGGTTGGTAAGAATCTTCCTGAGGTTAGCTGGTTGTCTATAGGAGACTATGGATCTGTCCCTCAGAGCCTCTCGGAGTGTAGTATCCTGTTCCAGTATAGGTTGTACGTTATTGATAATGCATTGGAGGGGTTTATGTTGGGGGCGTATAGGTGATGACAAGTGGTGTTCTATTGCTGGTTTTCTTGGGCCTGTCTTGAAATAGATGGTTTCTGGGTATTCATCTGGCTCTTTCAATTTGCTTTTTTATTTCTCTGGGTGGGTAGTTGAGATTTATAAATGCTTGGTAGAGATCCTGAAGCTTCTGGTCTCTGTCAGTGGGGTTAGAGCAGATGCGGTTGTATCGAAGGGCTTGGCTATAGACGATGGATCGTGTGGTGTGTTCTGGATGGGAGCTGGATGCATGTAGGTAACTGTATGAGTCGGTGGGTTTTCTGTAGAGAGTGGTGTCTAATTTTCCATTGTTGATTTGTATGGTGGTGTCCAGGAAGTGGATCTCTCGTGTAGAATGGTCCAGGCTGAGGTTGATGGTGGGGTGTAGGTTATTAAAATCAGTGTTTACCATGCATGTATAAGAAATCCACAATGTTAGCAATGCCACTGCAACATAACCATTAACATGCTGGTTCCTGTTGTAAAAGAATATAAAAACTCTGCAATCCTCTTTATCATGAAAAAGTTAACATGTGGATTCACACGAGGTTTCTAATAACTAATATATTTAGAAAATGTACCACTGTGTTAAACTGAACTTTCACTGTGTTAAACTGAAAGATTAACATGTGGATTCACATGAGGCTTCTGGTAACTAGTACATTTAGAAAATGTACCACTGTGTTAAACTCAACTTTACCATTATGTTTTCTATGTGCGTGTAGCTGTGGGAAAATGAAAGTAATAAAGTGTGAAATACATCAATGCTCCTGGAAAGTGTATGAGACATCAGGAGATGCTTTGTTTGATACTCAGGAGGTCCTCTGATATTCTTCCCAGGTGGTGTCCTAGGGTGTGTCTACACTACAGGACAAAGTTAAATTAAGATACACAATTTCAGCTACATTAATAGCGTAGCTGAAGTTGAAGTAGCTTAACTTGGCTTTTGGCTCTGTCTACCCTAAAGGAAGTCAAAGGAAGAATGCTGTTCCTTTGACTTCCCTTACTCCTTGTGAAACCAGGGTTACTGGCATCGACTAGAGTGTCTTTCTCATTTCGTATTAGCTGTCTTAACTAGACCGTTAATTCAAACCCTGGAAGATCAACAGCAGCAGCTTTGATCTTCCTCTGCAATGTAAACATACCCATAGTGACCACAGGAAATGCAGATTGATACAGCATGACTTCTTCTGGAGATGTGCTCCAGTTCTTTAGTAATAGTTTTCAGGAGATATTTTTCTAAAATAAAAGATATATTGTTGCTCAGTCAATCTATATGTACTACTCCTGGTCTCAAAACATTCCATATCTTTAATCAGTGCTTCTTAACCCTAATTTTCAGCATGACTGACTAAGAAAACAAACTGTTACTTCAGAATCAGATAGGGATTTGTGTGAGGGTTGAGCTGGTAAATAATTTCCCGTTTGGGGAATGCATTCATTTATGTATGTGTGCAGTACAATTTGGAAAATGAGAGATTAAAAATTGCAGTTGGATATGCAAATAAATACTTTGATATAATGGGATGGGAATTTATGCTGCTAAAAATCTGGCCATTATCACTATATACTTCTCCTTCCCCTCAAGCTTGTCGCCTTGTAGCCTCATTTGTCTCTTTCACCCGCTCCTCTATTTAACATCCCATATTTCGGGAATTGCCATTCCCTTAACAGAGGCAAGTTCTCCTCCTCTCCATCATCAGTAAATTAATAAAACTAATCTCTTCAGTGGAACATAGGAAATTTTCCTGAGCTTATAATGTGTATGTTCTATCTTGTTCAATTCTTTTTTTCCCTTTTCCATTGGAATACAGGCTTGCAATTTATCTGATATTGTCCTAATACTCTAGAATCATGTAGAATTTCTATACATTTATAAAAGATTAATAACATTATGTGCCTTAGACCAAGGTCAACCTCTCTGTTTGTTTGAGGGTTGAAATGTTCTCACTGTTTAGTTTTATTTCTTACGAAGCCTCTTTTGTCTTTCAGTCAATAAATCATCTATAACACTAAGTACAGTATATTAATGTCTGTATTCATCTGATTAAACTAAAAATGTGAGTACCTGCCAACTCTGAGAAAACAGAATATTTTACTAACTGACCCATCCTTCTCAGTGAGATAAGAGATAAATCACATTCCTAGACAAGCTTGACATCCAATATGGAAGTGGAACTTTTCTTAAATTTCCCCATGAATGGCATATTCTCCTAATGATAAAGTGTGTTGTTATGACACAATGAATATGTTATGATGATTGTGAGTGAGGGCTCCTGGTGTAGCTCTCACTGGAAATTCCAAGGGCAAGGCAGACTGCAAAAGGTAGCATAGGTACCCCCAATATTGGTGGGAAACAATGAAGTTAGACTCCCTAATGAGTCACAAACTGTGCTACTGTCCTCCCACACTGGTTATCAAGAAGTCAAAAAAAGATATCACATGGCCCCTGTACTGGACAGAAGGATTGCAGACCAGCACCCAGTGACTAAGGGGTTAAAAGCTAGGTAGCTAGTAAAGGTGTTGGCCAGGGGGCTAGGAGAACCAGTCAAGACAGAGGGATGAAATTTGAATTGGATATAGGTTCCTTGCCTGCTTTCTTTGTGTGGGAGAGAAAAACCAGGAGTTGGGAGAGACAGAATGATTTAAACCCAGATAGGACTATCATATCTCCAAGAAATTTGGGGTATGGGAGTAGACTGAACAGAGAGAAAATTGGAAATAAGTAAAAGGAAAAGCAGATCTAATCACAATCAGGGTATTTTTCTTTATTTTGTGGTTTGGTTTGAACTGTTCTGTGTGAATCTATCCCTTCCCTTCCTATTTACCATCTCACATTGTGCACAGACATTTTCTCCGTGCTTTAATTTGTTTTCCTTAGTTGCTCTGTAACATCTAGCAACCAAGTATGCTTTACTGAGATTATATTTTGTTTTGTAATGAAAATCACTTTTTTAAGGTGATGATTTGGTTCTTGTGTCCTGGAAGGTCTGTTTGTGTGTATCTTCAGGCCTCCCACAGAGACCGCAGCTTGTTTTTCTCTTTTCTGTTTTGCAAGTTCTTTTTGGGTCAAAAGAGCTTAGGATACCATGGGAGTTGGTTAAAGTGTTCACCCCTAGTTTTAGGGATAAAAGTCTCTTGATGGCAGCAGCAATTCCCCAAAATCTGTGTATTGTGATTCTGGAGGGAATTTTTTTGTAACCAGTGCCTGTAGAGGCAAAGGTTTTTTTGTGTGTGCTTTTTGTGGGCCCCCATCATCTGCACTTGGAGTGCCAGAGTGGGGAACAGATCTGATAGCCCACTTTATTGTATTCCAGTTCTCTGATTTCTAGTCAATATTGAGTAGTGCGAAGTTATTTTAAAGCTCTGCTTATACATACACAATGTTCTGATCTCAAAAAGTCAGCCACCTTACCAGGTAAGTGTAGGTTTAGATCTTTCCCAAAATACCTAAATCTCAACCAATCCTTTAGTATCTAAAACTGAAGTTAATTATAAATAGATAAAAAAGAAGAGAAATATTAAATGGTGAAACAGTTCACCCCCCTGCTCTTTTGAGGGGTGTGAACTGTGTGTTGCCACCTTCTGGGGAGAGCCACTGGTGAGTGATCCCTATCTGAATCTCCATCCCACCCCCACCCCTGCCGTCCCATATTGTAAAGTATTCACATACATACAATTTCAAAATCCATCAGGTTCCTTGCAATACTGGTGAGTTTGCTGGCTAGAAAGTTCTTCTGCATCACATCCATTACTTGGTAACTAGTGATGTCCCCAAAAGGTCCATCCTGGGACCAAACCTATTTAACCTACTCATAAATGATCTGGAGAAAGGGGTAAAAAGTAAGGCGGCAAAATTTGCAGATGGTACTAAACTGCTCAAGATAGTTAAGACCAAAGCAGACTGTGAAGGGCTTCAAAAGGATCTAGGGGATTGGGCAACAAAATGGCAAATAAAATTTAATGTTGATAAATGTAAACTAATGCACAATAGAAAAAATAATCCCAACTATAACACAAAATGATGGGGACTAATTTAGCTATAACTACTCAAGAGAGAGAGATTGCAGATAATTCCTTGAAAACATCCACTCAATGTGCAGTTGCAGTCAAAAAAGCAAACAGAATGTTTGGAATCATTTAAAAAGGGATAGAGAATAAAACAGAAAATATCTTAATGCCTCTATATCAGGGATGGGCAATAATTTTTGCCCTGGGGCCACTTAACATTTTTTTGAAGTAGCCCCAGGACACCCAGGAAGGAGTGTGGCCTAAACAAGAAGGGGCTGGGCTACCCCACCCCCAGACCATGTTTGGGCTGGAGGTGGGGAAGCCCCTTTGTCCCCCCTTCCCACTAGGCACCCATGCCCTGAAAGAGGCTTGGCATGCTCCCCACACTCCCAGGCCAATCAGGGCCTGGGGGAGGGGGAGAGCGCAAAGCCTTCTCCGCTCTCCCTCCACCCCGGCCCCTGCCCTGCGACCAGTGCACAGCGCTTCAAAGCACCACGTGCTCCTGGCAGGGCACAAAAAGGCGCAGTGTAGCCGCTTCCGGAGAGGCATAAGTATCTTGTGCAAAAGGGTTTTTTGGTGCTAAACAGAAGTGGCTATACTGCTTCTTTTTGTGCAGAAACCCCTTGAGCAAAAAGCATTGACAGAAAATATGCTATTGACATCACGACTCATGCTAATGAGTCTTTCATTAGCATACTCTCTGCGGCAAAAACTTGTAGTGTAGACAAAGCCTAAGTGTGTGGATTACATCTGCCTTCCAGGTATCTAGATGATAATGTCAAGTACCCAGATTATTATAAACATTTCAGACTGTAAAACATGGGAGGAAAGCCTTATGTGTGGACTTAAATTGCCCTACTCTGTTTTTCCCTGCTGGAACTTTATCTGCCTAAACCTCTAATATTATAGGCCTATTTTGCCTTAAATGGTATGTCAGGCTAACTCTTTGGGGGGTCCCTGTCTCATATCCTCAGAGAAGTCATTAAAATTATCTGTTATTTTGAGTAGTATTACCATGTGAACTATAAAAGCCTGTGAGGATGCCTGCTGCGAGATGCATCACTCCCATGCCACTACAAATGCTAGAAATGACTATTTATAAATGTTGTTTTACATTTAGCTTGGATGGTATTTGGATGCAGTTTTCTTGGGGCCTTGTCCTGTGATTGCTGAGTATCTCTTGAGAGGTACCTCTTGAGTGGTAGCAATATCCAAAGAAGACCATGAGAATTGAGGGCACTCAGCATCTCTCAGGTAATCACAGAGAACTTTGCAGAAATGATCCCTAAGTCAATTAAATTCACCTAGGCTAGCTTTTCCTGAATAAAGTGGAAGAACATTTCCCCAAGGGACATGTCTGGTTTAGCTGAGTTCTCATTATTAACAAGCAGCTACACATAATATTACCCTGGATATCTCTGACTTGTTAAACTCCTTGTCATTTCATAAAAGCCTTGAGAACATTTTGTGACTTTCTCCCCAATGAATGTGTATAACTTGTGGCTGGGTAAACAAGCAAGTAATCATGTTTTATTAAGAACTGATCCAGTGAGTTGCTGAGCGCTTCCATAAAGTCTACTTCCCTGTGAGTGTTTTGTGCTGAAACCCCCGCATTCCTGCTCACATCTCTTCAGGATAAAGCTTTACTTTGACCATTTGTTTCATTTTTAATTTTTATTGTTTAAAATATCGACAGCATCTCACTAAACGTTATTTGCTTCTATGATTTTTATGACAGATTTAGATAACAGGAGTCCCATTTATTAAATGTATTGATAAATATTCTAACCGATTAACATCAGAATGATAGGCAACCACCAAATTCAGACCCAATGCTAGTGTCTCCATTTTACCAAATTATATCAGGGATACCCTACCACATGTTTGGATGTCTATTTTGTTTCAAATGTACTGTGTACTGTGTATGTCCTTTGTGGGTTTTTGTTGTTGTTACTGTCATTTGTCTTCTTTTTGAGATGCTAGTTAAGATGCTGTGTTAAGTGTACATGAAAGTGAAGTACATCTGCAACCACTGTGGAGGTGCATTCTAGATTTTATAGGCCTGTAAATATACACAAGCTTGCGAGAAGTAAGTCCTCACATGGCATAAACTTCTTGGCTGCGTCTAGACTGGCAGGATTTTGCGGAAATACTTTTAGCGGAAAAGTTTTTCCGTTAAAAGTATTTCCACAAAAGCGCGTCTAGATTGGCAAGTGCCTTTGCGCAAAATATTTGCTTTTGAGCAAAAGCATCCATGGCCAGTCTAGACACGATTTTGTGCAAGAAAGCCCTGATCGCCATTTTAGCCATCAGGGCTTTTTTTGCACAAAACAGTTCTTCCCTGTATTCTTGCGCAAGAGGGCTTTTTCCCGCGCGGGAGCATGAAAGCATTTGCGCAAGAAGCACTGATTTTGTACATTACAAAGTCAGTGCTCTTGTGCAAATTCAAGCAGCCAGTGTAGACAATTGGCAAGTTTTTGCACAAAAGCAGTTGCTTTTGCGCAAAATCTTGCCAGTCTAGACACACTCCTTATGTTTCCCCCTCTCTCATTGATAGCTGGTAGAGTTTGATCACTCCTTGGAATCTTCTTTTATCTTTGCCTCTTCCCTGCAGGCTATCCATTTGCCAGTAGATGCACAGATATTTAAGCAAAGTGACATACTTCAAAAAAATTATAGTTTTAAAGAAGTCTTTCTTTTTTCAGGACACTAGCACACTTGTATCTTATTTTTTAAAAGCAGATGAAGAGATGGATTTTAAAAACTGCTATCTCAGGAACCACCAAAAAAGATGACTCTCCCCTATATAGCATGCTCCAGTTTTTTACTATTCTTCCAGTACACTTACCTCCCAGAAGACAGAAGGTTATGGGTGTCTAGAAGTGCCACAACACCTACTAGACTTTCTAACAATAACATCGCACTCCCTATGCCTATGATAATGCCAACATAGACTCAATTAGTTCCAAATTGAATGTAGCCCCATATGTATACCGCATTCTAGAGATAATTATTCTTTTCAGTTTTTTAGGATTGATTGGGGGAGAAAAAGGGAAAAGTCCTACTCTCAGAGGGTATGTCTACACTAGCCCCCTACTTTGAACTAGGGAGGCTAATGTAGGCATTTGAAATTGCAAATGAAGCCCGGGATTTAAATATCCTGGGCTTTATTTGCATGTTCCTGTCTAGTCGCCATTTTGAAATTACAGTAGCTCGAAGTAACTGCCCGCAGCTACACGCAGCAGTGAAACGGTCATTCGAACTAAATCCTTAGTTCGAATTAACTGTTGCTTCTCCTGGAATGAGGTGTAACAGTTAATTTGAACTAAGGACTTAGCTCGAATTACTGTTTCACTACCGCATGTAGCCGTGGGCAGTTACTTCGGGCTAGTGGAATTTCAAAATGGCAACCGGATGGGAATATGCAAATAAAGCCCGGAATATTTAAATCCCAGGCTTCATTTGCAATTTTGAATGCCTACATTAGCCTCCCTAGTTTGAACTAGGGGGCTACTGTAGACATACCCAGAGTTTGGCCGAAGGATTCCAAGGGTGTGTCTAAACTACACCCCTCTGCCAGCAGAGGGACATAAATTAGACGTATCAAAAGTGCAAATGAAGCCAGTATTTAAATATCCCATACTTCATTTGCATAATGATGGCTGCTGCTTTTTTTCAAAACGGGCCTTTTGAAAAAAACCCGGCAGTTTAGATGGAGCATTTTTTACAGAAATGCCCTGTTTCTAAAGATCCTGTACTCCTCATTTTTTGAGGAGTACAGAATCTTTCAAAACAGGAAATTTCCGTCGAAAATGCCCTGTCTAAACTGCCATTTTTTTCGAAAAGCCCCATTTTGAAAAATAGTGGGAGACACCTTCACCATATGTCTACATTGCAATTAAAACCCTTCAGCTTGCCCATGCATAGCTTGGGCAAAGAGGCTGTTTAATTGATCTGTTGACATTTGGGCTTAGGATGCAGCCCATGCTCTAGGACTCTCCAAACATGCATCCTCTACTCTTTATGGCTATTTCACCCCTCTAAGCCTCGTGCTGACTCCCAAGTCTAGAACAGGGCTGTCGGGCTTATTCCTCCCCCAAATCTCCTCCTTGCCCTTATGAAATCTTTTTTTACTCTAAGGAGAAACTACAGGCCTCATTTCTGCAGCTCTTTTCTGAAGATATACCATGGTTCCTCCCCCATCTATGCTTCATTTGCCATTAGGCCCTATAAATTCTTGGTTGCTCCAGCTGCTGTATTGAAGGCTAATAGGTCCAAAATTACCCATTCAGAGCCTGTGTGGAGTGGACCATACTGGGTGAGACCAAAGGTCCATCTAGCCCAGTATCCTGTCTGCCAACAATAGCCAATACCAGATGCCCCAGAGGTAGGGATCACAACAGGTAATCCTCATGTGATCCCTTCCCTGTCACTCACCCCCAGAGAAACAGAGGCTAGCGATACATTCCTATCCATCCTGGCTAATAGCCATTAATGGACCTACCCTCCATGAATCTTTTTTGAACCCTGTTAAAGTTCTAGCCTTCACCGCATGGAGGTCTGGCAAAGCTTTCCACAGGTTGACTATGCACTGAGTGAAAAAAAACCTTCCTTTTGTTTGTTTTAAATCTGCTTCCTATTAATTTCAATTGATGGTCCCTAGTTCTCATATTCTGGGAATAGGTAAATATCTTTTCCTTATTCACTGTTTCCATACCAGTCATGATTTTAGTCTCCTTTGTCTCCTCTTTTCTAAACTGAAAAGTCCAAGTCTTTTTAATCTCTCTTCATATGAGACCCGTTCCAAACTCCTAATAATTTTGGTTGCCCTTTTCTGAACCTTTTCCAAAGTCAATATATCTTTTTTGAGATGAGGCGACCATATCTGTACGCAGTATTCAAGATGTGGGCATACCATGGTTTTATATAGAAGCATTAAGATATTCTCTATGGGTCCTTCTACACTTGCTCCCTATCTCGAGATTGGGATGCAAATGTAGCTGACCAAAATTGCTAATGAACCGGGGATTTAAATATCCAACGCTTCATTAGCATAATCTCACCTGCACGCTATTCCGAATGCCAGCTGATTTGAACGAGGAAGTTTGCTCCAGGACGCGTTAGTTTGTATCAAACCCCTTGGTTTGAACTAACTCCTCATTTTTTGAGGAGTAACGTTAGTTTGAACCAAGGGGTTTGATTTGAACTAACGCATCCCAGAGCGCACTTCCTGGTTCGAATCAGCTGGTGATTGGAATAGCACACGGGTGAGATTAAGCTAATGAAGCTCGGGATATTTAAATCCCCACTTCATTAGCAATTTCGGTCGGCTACATTTGCATCCCTATGTCAAGATATGGAGCAGGTGTAGACATACCCTATCACTTTTTTAATGACTCCTAACATTCTACTTGCTTTTTTGACTGCACACTGAGTGGATGTTTTCAGATAACTATCCAACATGTGTCTTGAGTAGTTGTAGCCAAATTAGTCCCAATCATATTGTATATATAGTTGGGATTATTTTTTCCAATGTTCATGACTTTACATTTATCAACATTAAATATCATTTGCCATTTTGTTTCCCAATCACTAGGTTTGGTGAGATCTTTTTGAAACTCTTCACAGTTTACTTTGGTCTTAACTATCTTGAGCACTTTGGTATCATCTGCAAATTTTGCCACCTCACTATTTACCCCTTTCTCTAAATCATTTATAAATAAATTAAATAGGATGGGTCCTAGAACAGACCCTTGGGGAACCCCACTAATTACCTCCTTCTACTCGGAAAACTTACCATTTATTCCTACCCTTTGTTTCCTGTCTTTTAACCAGTTATCAATCCACTAAAGGACCATACCTCTTATCCCATGACAACTTCCTTTACTTAAGACTCTTTGGTTAGGGACCTTGGCTAAATATACGATATCTACTGGATCCCCCTTGTCCACATATTTGCTGAAACCCCTCAAAGAACACTAGCAGATTAGTAAGGCATGATTTCCCTTTACAGAAACCATATTGACTTTCCCCAACAAATTATGTTCATCCATGTGTCTGACAGTTTTATTCTTTACTATAGTTTCAACTAATTTGCCTGGTACTGACATTAGATTTTCTGATCTGTAGGTGCCAGGATCACCTCTAGAGACCTTTATAAATATTGCCATCATATTAGCTATCTTCCAAACATTTCATATGGAAGCCAGTTTAAAGGATAGTTTACAAACCATAGTTAATAGTTCCACAATTTTCCATTTGAGTTCTGTTAAGTTTATTAATTTGTCCCAAATCCTCCTGTAATGACACCACAATCTGGGACACTTCCTCAGACTTGCAACCTAAAAAGAATGGCTCGGGTATGGGAAATCTCCCCAATATCTTCAGCCATGAAGATTGAAGCAAATAATTAATTTAGCTTCTCCACTATGTCTTTATCATCGTTGAGTGCTTTTTTAGCATCTAGATCATCCAAGAGCCCCACTGGTTGCTTCCAGCTTCTGATGTACTTAAAAAACATGTTACTATTACTTTGTGAGTTTCTGGCTAGCTATTCTCCTGATGCCTTTTTGGCTTATCTTATATTTTTCTCTTAATTTGACAAAGTTTATGGCCTTTTCTATTTTCCTCACAAAGGGTATGTCTAC
Organism: Pelodiscus sinensis; assembly: GCF_052426305.1. Classification (NCBI taxonomy): domain Eukaryota; kingdom Metazoa; phylum Chordata; order Testudines; family Trionychidae; genus Pelodiscus; species Pelodiscus sinensis. Next base: position 267,077,563 of record NC_143052.1, read on the forward strand.
ACTACAGCACTAATTCGAATTAACTTAATTCAAATTAGTTAATTCGAACTAAGCTAATTCAAATGAGTGCATCTAGACCTAAAAACAAATTCGAATTAGCATTTTGCTAATTCGAAATTGCATGTCTACATTGAGTGGACCCTGAGCTGAAGTTAAGGCTGGCAGGGCATCAGGTTAGGACTTAGAGTGTGGAGCTGCTGCCTCAAGCTAGCCGAGGGCTGTGCTTAAAGGGACCTGACCCCCACCTCGGACAGACAGTTCTCAGGGTTCCCCACTTGCTTGTCTACCTAGATGAGGGACAACAAAGCAGTCCTGTCTTGGAGTGCCCTGAGTGCCCACACTAGGCACATCACAGCACTCGGCCATCAGCCCGCCTGCACTTGCTGCAGGCTGCTATCCAGAGGGGGTCAATTGGGGGGCTGTCAGGATCCAAGAGGCCCTGCAGGAGAGCTTCCACCCCAAGAAACCCACAGAGCCACCTCAGTCCTCCCCATTGGGAGCTCGTGCCCCATTACTCCCTCACCTCCTTCCACTTACCCCTCCCTAGCACCCCTTCCTGATCTAAAAAATAAAGGACATGTGTGTTCAAAAATAGTAACTCTCTTTATTTAACAAAACTGAGGGGGGGGGGGCGAATTAACTTCTGGGAGACTGGGAAAAGGAGGTGGGAGAGGGGAAGAGAGAGGGTGGAAAAGGGGAGGAGGAAACCTGGGAGGAGGGAGCTTGAAGGGGGAAGCCAGGGTAAGAAGGAGGAGAGGAAATATAAAAATATGATACGCCATATCTTCAGCACTGTGTACAGATGTGGTCTCCTCACTTCAAAAAAGATATTTTGGCCTCGGAAAGGGTTCAGAAAAGGGCAACTAAAATGATTAGGGATTTGGAATAGGTCCCATATGAAGAGAAGCTAAAGGGACTGGGACTTTTCAGCTTAGAAAAGAGGAGACTGAGGCGTGATATGGTAGAGGTCTATAAAATCATGAGTGATGTGGAGAGGGTGAATAAAGAAAAGTTCTTCATTAGTTCCCATAATAGAAAGACTAGAGGACACCAAATGAAATGAATGGACAGCAGGTTTAAAACTAATAAGCGAACGTTCTTCTTCACACAGCATATAGTCAACCTGTGGAATTCCTTGCCAAAGGAGGCTGTGAAGGCTAGAACTATAACAGAGTTTAAAGAGAAGTTAGATAAATTCATGGAGGTTGGGTCCATGAAGTGCTATTAGCTAGGGGGTAGGAACGGTGTCCCTGGCCTCTGTTTGTGGAAGGCTGGAGATGGATTACACGAGACAAATAACTTGGTCATAGTCTTCGGTCCATCCCCTCCAGGGCACCTGGTGTTGGCCATTGTTGGCAGACAGGCTACTGGGCTAGATGGACCTTTGGTCTGACCCAGTACAGCCATTCTTATGTTCTTATGTTCTAAGCTCAGGGCTCAGGGTCGTGGGTCTCACTGGAACAACTTGATTTTCATGCAAACCTGCTTCTGGGTTCGCATGTGACCTTTGGTGGCCAGGCTGGCAGCTATCCTGAGCTAGACAGCCGCATTCTTGTGCCTAGTGCGGAGGTCATGGACATTGGAGGCCTCCCCCCAAACCTGGATGAGGTCCATGATCTCCGCACTAGACCAGGTGGGTGCCCACCTCTTGCAGCCCCGGGCAGGCTCCTGGGAGCCGCCAGCCTGGTCCTGGGAAGAGGCGGAGGGCTGGGTGGCTGGCTTATGCCATGCCAGGTGCAGGGTCTGCTGGCTGGGTGCTGGCAAGCTTGCAACTGGCACGAGCACTGTAGCCAGACCGTGCCCCTTTAAGGGCTCTGGGACCAGGAGGGAGGCAGAAAAGTTTCCATGGTTTGGCCCAGAGTGGCCACCAGGGGAAGCTGGGGAGGGCTAGCCTCCAACTAGTTCGAATTAAGTGGCTACACAGCCCTTAATTCAAACTACTTAATTCGAACTAGGCCTTAGTCCTCGTAGAATAAGGTTTACTTAGTTCGAATTAAGTGCACCGCTAGTTCGATTTAAATTTGAACTAGCGGTTTGCATGTATAGCCGCTATTACAGTTAATTCGAACTAACGGCTGTTAGTTCAAATTAATTTTGTAGTGTAGACATACCCTAGGATTTGACTTCCATTTTTTAAAAGATAACTGTTTTTCTGTCGCTGTTTCTTTTACCAGGTTGTTAAGCCACGGTGGCACTTTTTTGGTTCTCTTAGGGTATGTCTACACTACCCCGCTAGTTCGAACTAGCAGGGTAATGTAGGCATACCGAACTTGCTAATGAAGCCAGGGATTTGAATTTCCTGGGCTTCATTTGCATAAGCCGGCCGGCGCCATTTTTAAATGCCGACTTGTTCGAACCCCGTGCCGCGTGTAGCCGCGCGGCACATGGTTCGAACAAGCCGGCATTTAAAAATGGCGCCGGCCGGCTTATGCAAATGAAGCCCGGGAAATTCAAATCCCGGGCTTCATTTGCAAGTGCGGTATGCCTACATTACCACCCTAGTTCAAACTAGGGTGCCAGTAAAACATACCCTTACTGTGTTTTTTAAATGTGGTGTATACATTTAAGTATATTATGGTGTCTTTGAAATGTTTCCATGCAGCTTGCAGAGATTTAACTTTTATCACTGTACCTTTTAATTTCTGTTGAATTAGCTTCCTCATTTTTGTGTAGCTCCCCTTTCTAAAATTAAATGTCACAGTGTTGAGCTCCTGAGATGTTTTTCCCACCACGGGGATGTTAAATTTTATTACATTATGGTCACCCCATCACAAATACATTTATCACATCACTGGGATAGTTAAGATATAGGTCTGGGGAGATGGTAGAGGGATGGGGGAGTAAACGAAGAAGAAGAGTCATTGCATCCTTGCAGAAAGACAAAAAATGGTATGAGTGATCTGGAAACAAAGAGAAAAAATGAGAAACAGGAAGAATTTAAAAAAAAAATATAGAAAAGAAAACAGAAGAGAAGGACAAGAATGTGGGGAAAATGGGCAGCAATGGAGAAAAAAGTGACAAAAACCAGGTCAATGTAGCAAGGATTATGGGGATATAGGAGTGCAGGGAAGGAGTCTATCCTTAATAACTGGGAACCACACTAAGCTGAAAGAGGCTGTAGACAAAATTGAATAGACTAAGATTCAGGAACAGCTCTGTAAATTCCTAGGGGGTAAACATTTATTATGGGCTGTTGCGCACACAACTCCTATTGAAATTCAATAGGAACAGTCCATAAAAACAAAGGGTTGAATACAATTGTTGCTCAGCAAAGAAGAAAAGGGTTAATCTGATTATTTCTGGCAGCCCTAATTAGAAGGTATCATATATATATTTATATATATATACACACACACAGACACACATACAAACAGTTATTAGTATGTTTTACATTCACTTAGTTATGTTACAGTAATAAGCATACTTTCCCTTTAATTTATATCTATATGAGTCTGGTTTTTTTCATTGCTAATATGATCATTCTTCTATGCTAGGTCATTTATCCTTCATGAGCTCATACTTTCAAGGTGAATGGATTTTAGTTAAGGAGAACAAATACATTGCTTCCAGACATGCTTTATAAATGTTGCCTGGTATGCTGTCAGTATCTTAAAAGCCAAGTTATAAATAAAATGGCAAAGGTTGGTTTAACTGATGAGCAGAAAACACTTCAAATTTATTAGACAGATGCAAACCATAAAGGCTACTAAGCAGCCTGAAGAAGCTGTTACAGTCTACATCTTTATAAAAATATAGGAAGAAAAGGAAAGCTGGTTAGTGGAATGATTTGTTTTTAAGAGAAATTACAGGAACATTTACTTGGGATTAGATGATACTATCTGAAGATTTGCACATTCGGTCATGATTGCACATGCTAAAAATGTCATGTTAAAAGAAGTTTGTGATGGAGGTTAGTGGTTGCCATTAAAATATGAACATTTGCTAACAGATAGAACACAGGTGTCCCCCTTTTTTCTTCTAAATAAAGGAGGAATATTTGTGACATCTTGGATGCTACTGTAGTAACTGGTAGTAAAGGCTCACTTTTTAATTGTGACAAGTGTATACTGTTAATTTTCAAAGTAAAGCTCCATTATCTGCTTAAAAGGTATCTTGTTTCATTTCTGATAAAAGATAAATTGTATTGTTGCCCTACAGGGCAAACCAATCTCTTAAATGCAAACAGAATAAAGCACAGCCTGTATTAGCTGTATGCTGTAACAGAGAGAATAATAAAAAAAGTAGAAAGTATATCATTTTCTGAGAATGTTATGAATATGAAAGGTTAATTTTAATGCCTACCCAAGAATGAAACTAAGTAGTAAACTTGAGAAATAAGATGTGAGGGAAAGAAACTAGTGGATTATTAAAGGGGAAAAATGTGTTGGCTTGCAGGGAAGATTGGAGGAAACCAGAGGCGAAGTAATAGAATGTTCTGTGATTTGTAAGGTATTAGATTAAGAGAGAGAGGAAATTCTCCCTCCATTGAACTCAGAGATAGCAAAACATTACAACAAATATCTAAATATGTGTAATTAGGTTCTAAATTAACTTTTACCACTCAAGAAAGAGATCTTTGAGTTATTGAGACTACGTGGGTGCATCTATACAGCAGGGCTTAACTCAAAATAAGCTATGCATATTGAGCTACATAAATTACATGGCTTATTTCAAAATAGCTTACTTCGAAATTGGGAGCATCTACACAGCACTTATTTCAAATTGAGCTCTCTTCGTCTGACTTCTCTTACTCCTCATACAATGAGGGTTACATGAACCAGAGTAAGAAGACCTCCAGCTTGACAATACAGGCAGTCCCCCGAGCACTTACGACAGGGCTTTTCTCGCCCCGGAACTCGCGGGCAGCGGGACCACCCAGACGCGCAGTGGTCCCGCCACCGTGTCCTCCGGGATGAGAAAAGCTGCTCCGGGTGTCCCTGGTCTGCTGGGGAGGTCCCCAGCAGACCAGGGACACCCAGAGCAAAGCCTTGGAGGCGGCGGGGTCCCACGCCTCTGCGGCTTTGCTCCGGAGCAAAGCCCTGGAGGCGCGGGACCCCGCTGCCTCTGCGGCTTTGCTCAGGGTGTCCCTGGTCTGCTGGGGACCCCTCCCAGCAGACCAGGGACACCCCGAGCAGACCAGGGACACCCGGAGCAAAGCCTTGGAGGCGGCGGGGTCCCGCGCCTCTGCGGCTTTGCTCCGGGTGTCCCTGGTCTGCGGAGGCCCCCTCCCAGCAGACCAGGGACACCCCGAGCAGACCAGGGACACCCGGAGCAAAGCCTTGGAGGCGGCAGGGTCCCGTGCCTCTGCGGCTTTGCTCCAGGTCTCCCTGGTCTTCTGGGGGGGGGGGGGCGCAGCTAGTGTGCCTCCCCCGCCCAGCAGACCAGGCTATTGTTGTGGACGCTTGGGGTAGAGCAGCTGGGGTGCTGCCCGGTTGGTCCTGGGGGGACCTACCCGGCAGCGCCCCAGCTGTTTTGTCCCAGGCTCCAGATTCAGCCACTGTTGAAACTGATCAGTGGCTGATTCCAGGAAGCTGGGGGCAGAGCAACTCTGCCTCGGGTTTCCTGTAGTTAGCCCCTGGTCAATTTCAGCAGCAGCGGTTGAATCTGGAGCTAGTTCCGACTTACAGACAAATTCAACTTAAGAACAAACCTATAGTCCCTATCTTGTACGTAACCTGGGGACTGCCTGTAGTTCAACACTATTTTGAAATAACTGCCTCTTGTGTAGGTGTGGACTAAATTATTTTCAGATAATGCTACTTATTTTACAGTAATGTTGCTATGTAGACATAACCAGTCTCTCAAATCTTCAGCTCTTTGTGCAGCAGCTGTCATAGGATAACAGAATCTCGGGAACCTTTAATAAAGGGATAGAAAGAAGACAGGCAATATTATAATACCATTATAGAAAGCCTGATGTACCCACACATTGAATACTGTGTTCTATTTTGATTGCCCCACTTCAGAAAGCATATAAAGGAACTGGAAAATGTTCAGAAAGCACAATAAAGATAATCAACATTATGGAAGTCTTTCATACACAGAAAGACTTAAAAATAGCACTATTCATCTAAGACAATAAATGATTAAAGGGAAACATTAGAAAAGAACAGGTGACTCTGAGATAGATGAAGTAGAAGGGCTCCTTTATTCCAGATACTCATTCCTCCTCAGACCCTCAAAGCCCTGGTCTGAGTGAGCAACAAATTAACTATAGATACACCTTTTTATCTTAAATGTATTTACCTACTAACTGTCTTTTATATCACCTCTGAAGCCCTAATTTCGTAATGTGAATGTAACTGCCAACAGGAAGAATTGAATCTGGAACACACTGGAGTTTAGCTCATGAGCCTGAGCTAAAAGACAGCAGGCTCTCAGCTAAGGCTGTAGAGCTCACACATTTTTATCTCGCTCTGTAAGTAGTCTAAGTGCCACTACATGGGACAGTGAACGACACCCCATAGGTCTATGGGTTACACAAACACCCATATAATGCATAATCATAACTATGTGATGAATATAATTATACTCTGTTTACTGTGGACAGTTTTTAGCTAAAGGGAGCAGTTTTACAGTACACACTTCTTGAACCAGCAGCTAACAAGGGGGAAAAGAAGGAGCTGTGACCCTGAATATGTTTCAGAGCAAGTGAGAGGGAGGGAAGGGAGGAAGATAACATGCAGTTATAGATAAAGAGTATTCCTTAGAAATTACATCCTTGGTACAGCTATGTGCTTATCTATTCCAAGAAAGCAGGAAAGATGGAAAAAGAGGCATTAAAACAAGGCTATAAATCAATGGGGAAAATTCCTGCCCATGTTGTACCCCTGTCACCAAGGTAGCAATTATCTGGACTCCTTATTTAATTGATAGAGCGATTTAAAATTATAGAAAAATTGGAAAAGTTTCTAAAAAGTGGAAAAGGTAAAATCGTTTAAAATGCAGAAAGGGTGAATAGAGAAGTTTTATTTTCTTTTTTCCAAATACAGAAAAACCAGTGTCATTTTATTAAAGTAATAGGCAGCAGAGTTAATACAAGCAAGGAAGAATACTTTTTTCACACAACATATGAAACTCAGTGCCAAGGGATGTTGTGGCCAAACTTGTAATTGGATTCAAAAGAGAATTGGATATGTCCATGGGGGATAGATCTTGGCTATTAGCCAAGATGGACATGGCTGTAACCATGTTCAGGCTGACCCTAACCCCCTGACTGCCAGGATATTAATGGGGAAGTGAGAAGTGGATCTCTCCAAATGTTCCATACTCTTTATACTACAACTGAAGTCTAGATTCTGGCCAATGTCAGTGACAGAATATTGGACAAGATGGACCAATAATCTGACCCAGAGTGTCAGATCTTATGCAATTATGTAAATACATAGCTGCTTGCCAACAAAATTTGGTTTATAAATAAATCGCATGGTGGGAATTATATTGTACCATAAAACAGATCTACTGTGTTTCTGGTGATAATCTCCTCCATGTCTTTACTAATACTGAGAACCTTACTATGCTGACTCACCATTATTTGATAACATTCCCAAAGCCAATCTCAGAATGATTTTGCAAGTGCCACCAAGTGCCAGCCATAATTGTTTCTAATTTTCTTTTAATTATATCAAATAGTGGTGCCTCATAGATAAATATAAAGTCAGAGGGAATATCATTCATGGCAGAAGTTCAGTACATACTGTTGCATTTCATGTTACTTTAATTGCATGACCTTTAGCAATAGAAAATAAAATATTATTTTGGGACACATCAGGACAAATCTGTCAAGAAGATGAAGATGCTAGCATCAATGAAGGATGAATCTATTCATCAGTTCCTATGTGTTTAGCTCCTTTGATCTCCATGGTTTTCTGAAATAGTGCAGCCTTTTTGGGGACTAAAGTTCTCATGAGGAAAAATAGAGGGGTGTTTGACAAATTTTGGTGTATATGTAACAAACTGAATAAATGCATTACATTATCTTTTCCTCTTATACTTACAAGATTGGAATGAAAAATAGCATGAATTTTTAAAATATCAAATAAAAATCTGTGGAAATTGTTTGCAGTATTTGCCATCTCTAAGCTGTACAGCAGTAGTGGAGGACTCTACAGAATTCTTTGCGTGAAAGCACCCTACTAATCAATTATCTTTTTAGACAATTTCCTCCAGTGTTCCAATGTTGATGGTACAAATCATCTGTTATTATAAATGCTACTATTTTGTCAATTGTTAAACTGTAAAGAAAGAAAAGCAGCAATGCCTTCTTTTTTAACATTTCCACATTTTATGATATTCTGCTCTCTCTCTCTCTCTTTCACTCTCTTACTCTCTCTCACACACACACACATGCTGTGATTTTCTGTTCTGCAAATCAACACCTGGCACTCCCATATTCACCAGTGTTCTATAGTTGCAACACATTTTTTTTCACAGCAAATCCTGTGAAGTGTCAATAGAAATGTTATGGCTTGCTGAATATGATTATCCTGTTTTTATCTGTATATCATTTTTGTATATGAACTTATGGATACTAAGTATATACCTATATTTCTAATGTGTCTGCTCCCGTGGTAGCACCCACAAGATAATTTATGTCTACTCCAGCCAGCAACAGTCAGTGAACTCTCCAAGTTGATGCCCTATTGTGAACAAAATGGGCCATGAAAGAAGCTAATCCCCACTTAATGAACATTCCTGTTGATAAGCATCTGACAAAGTGGGTATTTGCCCACGAAATCTTATGCTCCAATAAATCTATAAATCTATAAGGTGCCACAGAACTTCTCATTATTCTTGTTGATGTTCTAGCCAGAGTACGGAAATGACCTAATGATATTCTGTACTGCAAAGCACCCCATATTTACCATGGTATTGTAATTATGATATGTGTATACCTTGTTATTTATCATTCTAAAAGTCTTCATATGCTAAAGTTCAATACCCCCATTGGATGTTATGTGCTGTCATTTGATGTGACATTATGAAGTTTTGCCATGTATGTATTAATGAAATGTGTTGTGAAGCTGGAAACACCTACAACAAGCCTTATTCAGGTATAAGAATGAAGAAGCTAGACTGGTATTGGTCCATCAACAAAGACAGCAGATCATGAAAGAACATACCCTCATCTGGGGACACTTCAAATAGACTATATATAATGGCTACTGTGACTCAGCAAGGCATACCGGAGTATATGGCCAGATCACATGATACCGAACTCCATTTGTTTCCTGTATTCTCCCACAAAGAGGGTTGGGAACTTGGATTAGAACAACTGGGGTTCTACCATTTAGTGAGATTATAAAAGGTGGAGAGTGACATCATTTCAGAGACTCACTCCCTACACAAAAGAACATGTAGAAAAACCCAAAGAACAAAAAACTGCACTGGGAAAAATGCTGGTCTCAGGCTAACAGGATTTCTAGCCTGTTTATGGAAACTTAGTGGGCTGCTTGTATCATGAGTCAGTGTGAGATATTGCAGATTCATATCCTGTGTAGCATATTAGGCTTAGATTATAGTTTTGTTTATTGGCTAAGTAATCTGCTTTGTTCTGTTTGCTATCACTTAAATCTATCTTTCTCTGTTTAATGAGCATGTTTTAGAACATGCTTGGGAAAATCTCAGTTCAGAAGACAAAGATAATGTACATTTTCCTCTGCATAGCAAGGGAGGGGCAAACTGGGTAATAGAGTCATGTTCGTTGATTTTTTTGGACCAGGTTAGAATAACACAGTTCTGGGGTCCTAAGATGGAGAACAAGGTGTATTTTGGCTGTAACCTCTGTATTGTTGGTTCATACACTGGCTGGTCAAAGCCTGAATATACCTGCACTTGGGTGTATCCCTGCCTGAGTGAATGTTGGTGTGAGTGTAAGACCACGAGATCCCTGCAACTTGTCACAGCAGTAAAGTATGAGAGGAAACCTAGACTGGTGAGTCAGGAGACTCACTGGCATCCCAGTTCAATGTTGCACCCCGGGGGGACTTATCACAGACCCTTGCTGTGAATCATCAATGCATGCAAGGGCACATAACCGGATCATGTGACATTGGGCTCCACTTTTCCACCATGTAGGCTTTGTTTGGGATGATGATTTTGCCTTCACTGGACAGAAGCTATACAAAAGGGGAATGACATCATCACTTACTCACTCCCGTCACACTCCAGAATCACAGCTGGAAGAAAAAAATTTTGAATAGGAAGAGAGGGTTGTCCCATACTGGAAAGGAGTTCCAGACTGTGTATTGAGGATCTATAAACGGCTTATATTAGTAAAGTGAGACACTGGTTGCTTGATTCAAATACCTGTAATTAATAGAACTCAGACTGTGAATTTCTTTTATTTCATAGCTGACCAATGGATGTATAATCATTTAAATCTTTCTGTAGTTAATAAAAATGTTGTATATTTTTTAACCTAAAGCAGTATGTTGTTCAAAGAGTAAAGGGGAGCAGTGATACAGACACTTAGGCATACTATTAGTATGCATTAGGAATAGTGATAGAAATCTAGCCGTGTTAGTCTGGTGTAGCTGAAACAAAAAACAGGACTATGTAGCACTTTAAAGACTAACAAGATGGTTTATTAGGTGATGAGCTTATGTGGGCCAGACCCACTTCCTCAGATCAAATATCTGAAGAAGTGAGTCTGGCCCACGAAAGCTCATCACCTAATAAACCATCTCGTTAGTCTTTAAAGTGCTACATAGTCCTGTTTTTTGTTTTAGTATGCATTAGTGTTAGTTATCTTAAATTTAAGTATTTCTCTGGTGATGTCCTCTCCAATGTTTAAACATTGTTCATCATGTTGGGGATTAAACCCCAACAACCATCCCCACAGGCAGCGTTTGTTGTTCTTAGGCAAAGGCGACATGAGGGAGCAACATTCAATTTCCAGGCCATTTATAAAATGGATTCAAGTAGCAAGGGATATTTGTCTAGAATGGTAACTGCTAAAATAGCCCTATGCCTTTTTTCAGCAAGGCCTATGTTGATCAGAGATTGCTCTTGGGTGCCATTTTGTCCTATGAGCAATCACCTCTCCAAAGCAACGTAGTATTATTTTCCCATTGAGTGTGTCAAGGAAAAGGTCTTATGAGATCAACTGAGGCTCCTCCAAGTCACGTGGAAACTCATCTGTCTCCTTTAGAAGGAGAACTTACTGGCACACGTAAACACTGGAGTGTGGGGTTGAGCAAGTCCCATCAACTGCTCCCTGAAACTGCAATGGGACATCAGAGACTCCACTCTGATGACCTGTTCCGTACCCCAAAGCATCCATTAACTCTTGTACTCTGGTGCTATCCTGGCACCAGCTGTTTCCATGCCAATGTCATATCAGATGGCAACAGATCTCCTCTCTCTTTTTGTTCTGCTCTCCTCCCTTGGTCTAGGACTTAGCCTGACCAGCCAACAGGCCTTGAAACAACACAGCCTTGGCAGTTTAGCCTGTGGCTATGTCAGTTACCTTGATGTTTTCCTTTCATTCAGTAGAGTGTTTCCCTTTCACAATCAGTGGAAGTGGGACAAAAGGGTAGGATTGGTTCAGGTGGCTACCCAGCAGAGGGAACTTCTTTTGTTTCCTGATGGTGGATCATCCAATTTACCAGAGTAGCACTCATAGCCCTCTATTTCTTTGGCACTGTCAGTCACATCAGAACCACAGCAGATTTTGAGATTGATGTCACTTCCAGCATTGGAAATGACTAAGTTGTACTCTGTGCTGGCAGTACCATTTCTACTGCTGGCACCAGCTTTCTCTGAATTCAAAACAACAGTTGAGTTGGACTAATTGCTGAAACCCAAAAAGCTAGCTCCACCTTCATTACCTGAAGCCTTATACTCCTTGGTGTACAGGTTGATACCTTCTTCCACTAATTCTCCATTGCATGCCCTTAATATGGCCCATTTATGGAGGACTATGGGTACATGAATTGGCACTCATCTCACAGTTGAGATTGGACCCTACTCCTGGTGGTTCCTGGCCACCAATGCCCTATCCATACCAATTATCTCTATGGAATCTGTGGGGAACTCCTTAGTGATGGAGTTGACCTACTGTTCCTTTCCAGTTTTATGTTGGAAAACAGAAATTTCTGTTATGCACAAAGAGAGCTTCTGAGCTGTGATGGAATTGCCTCCATATTTGCAAGTCTCTGAGGAGAAAGTTACTCTTTGACAACACACAACTTTTTTTTTAAAGTTGTGTGTCAGTTTCATTTGAACCAGGCTGTATAGTCACCTGTGTTCTTTACTAAATCTCATTCATCTCTGGACGAGCAGTGTAAGCATATAATCAATGTCAGGCAATGTCTGTCCTCCAATCAGAACAGGATTATACCATTCAATGCTTTGCTTCCTCTGCTTGTATCATATGCAGAGAATACAAAGGGGAAAGCAGGGTACATCTATACTGCAGAACTATTTTGGGATACCAGAGGTATCCCAAAATAGCTATTCTGCATCTTTTGAGCACACCTGTTACCTTGAAATATAATGGGCCCACTATTCTAACGTCCCTGTAAACCTCATTACACGAGGAGTAAAGGACATTTTGGAATAGTGATTTATTTCAAAATAAATGCTGTGTACACAGCACCAAATTTAAAAATAAGCTATTTCAAAATTAACTTGAAATAAACTATGCAATTTGCATAGTTCAAATTGTGTAGTTTATTTCGAGCTCCGGGTGCAGTCGGCAGAGGCATGTAGATTTGTTTCTTTGGCAAAGGCAAATGAAGCTGCGATTTAAATGATCACGGCTTCATTTACATTTACATGGCTGCCGCGCTGAGCCAACAAACAGCTGATCAGCTGTTTGTCGGCTCACGCGCTAATCTGGATGTTCCCCCTGTTGACATCAAAGCTCTTTGTTGGCAACCCCGGTAAACCTCATTCCAGGAGGAATAACGGGGCTGCCGACAAAGGGCTTTGATGTCGACAGGGGGAGTGTCCAGACTAGCGCGCGAGCCGACAAACAGCTGATCAGCTGTTTGTCGGCTCAGCGCGGCAGCCATGTAAATGTAAATGAAGCCGCGATCATTTAAATCGCGGCTTCATTTGCCTTTGCCTATGTGTCAAATCTACACGCCTCTGCCGACAGAGGCATGTAGTCTAGACACAGCCTAAATGAATAACATTCTGTTTCAAGATTGAATATGAAATAAATTCGGTTATGCCTCCCTTTACAAGTGGGTGCTCATTTTACATGCATGCACACTTCTCCTCTAAGGAATAAACAGTGAGCCCAAAAACAGCTTGAATGTTATCAGGGCTTCTTAACCATAGTTTGTGAATTTAGTGGTAATGGGGGAAGGCAAAGACCCAACAGCTGTAACAAGAATGCAAATGATTGGTGAAAATGTATTTTTTTTCTGCTACATTAATTACTGCAATTTTGCAGTGGCATGAACCCCAACTATCTAATTCTGACCTTTTCCAGTTTCTTAATTGATATTTTAGGACATTAAAAATATCTTATTTTTAATACTACACTAATTCACAATTAACTGAGAGACCCATCGGAGAATGCTCAGTGCAATCTTTTGTCTTATCTGCAGCTAAAAAATCAATTATAGTTCTAACCTTTCAGATGCTAGAGAACAAATCTTTAATAGTTCAAACACAGAAATATAATGCACACTTGGTAGAGTAGTAAACATTCTGCACCAGACTGTGGCTTAGCTTATGCTTCTCTGTAAATGAGTAAGACATTTTTGTTTTTTTTCCTCTGACTACCTGTATCACAGGTCTCTCCAGGGCTGTTACATCCCTGCAAGTGAGTGGAAGTGGGCAGAACCTTGGCTCCTCCTCCTAGTGAACATACAAGCTAGTATAGCTACAATAGCATGCAAGAGGAATTGTGCTTCTCTAGGAATAGGCCTGGCAAAAGTATTTACATAAAGAAGCAAGAGAATCACACGAGGGTGATTATGATTCAAAGTCACAATTTACCTCCTATCTGCTCCTGGGACAGCACATCAGTGTATTGCTGTTTGCTCAAGATATGTGACAAAGCTATAATTGAGCCTTGTCTCAGGATATTTTTCTTAGAACCATCTAGAAACAAAGTCCAAACAGAATGCAGAATAGGAGGTACAATCCTGCAGCACAATATAGAAACAAAGGAGACAGCTTGTTAAAGAAGCATCGATCAAATATATGCTTGGATGCTGCCTCTCCTTGTGTCTACCCTATCCAACACTTGTGTTCCAAAATATTTTGGCCAGAAAAATCTTATACTTATAAATAGGTTTCTCCCCTTCGTTAAGGGATTGAATATAGCATCCATAATAGTTTTCACTTACGTTGTGTTAACTATATTGATTTATAAGAATATGCTATACAGTCTTGCCAAGTTTGTAAGAAATTCTGTGATTAAGTGAACATAGTGCTGTGTGGTAAATGCTGGAAGACTTTTTTATTGTAGTAACAGTAATGTGAGAGTTTATGTAAAAGCAAAATGAAACAAAAGCTACTAAACCTACTCACATGAAAAGTAAAGTCTGCTTTTTTATTTACAATAAGTCATGAGAAAGAGACTTAATAAATGCTTTAAAAGAGATAGTACTGAATTAGGGAATAAATTAAAAAAATACATGCCCATTTTGCCTCAAAAATGGGTAATAAAATGGAATCCTAGTTAAATCCTAGAATGGAACATTGCCGCTCCCATAAAAAAAAAACCTGTATTCTCCTTTTTTTCCAGTACAGAAGTTCTCCCAGCATAGAATAGTGAATATGATAAAGCAATCAGAGGACAGATGCCAGGAATCATGTGTGTACATAGAGAAAGGAGCACTTACTCCTGCTCAGGGGCAGTGGAAGTTTAGTTTTCCTCTATGTTTCCCATTTGAAGAAGATATGGTCCCCAGAACCCTCCACTCAACAGTTATTTAGGGATTTATTACCATTTCATTAAACTAATCTCTTGCTTCACATTTCACTAAGAGCTTGGATTTATTAATATTCCTGGCTAGCAACAGAGAGTTTAGCAATATAAAGACAATTGATTTACTTCCGAGTAATTTTTTTGAAATACCATTTTCCCTCCCCTCATCGTCACTGCTGACAACTTTTTTCCAACATTTACCCTGAGGTCATACAGCCCTGGTGCTCTTAAGTACACTGTGTGTGTTGTGCTTTCACACCCATCATTCTGAGCATTTGTTAAGGGTGGTTATTGTGCTAAAATGACAATCTCACATAATTTGGACTATACCAGATGCAGGCAACTTACATTTTTGTATGTTTATTTTAGTAATTCATTTCATTCAATAGAATGTGAATGTGTGTGGGGTATGAAAAAGTTGAAGCACATTATCTTTTTTAATCATGACAGTATAAAAACAAATTATACTGTTTCCCCAGCTCTGCTTTTGTGTCTAACTCACAAATACCACTAAAATTGTGCACAATTTCAGAAAGTAGACGGTTTTAGGCAAATGTCTACATACTGTACTAAGAAATTAGTATATCTGTATAACCTATCATGAGTGCAATATACCATGCACTTGCTGAAATAAGCAATGAATATAAGCCATATACGCTTCTTATGTCAATAAAGAACTACCTCTGAATTTACAACTTTCAAGTAACTTAGGCATCCAAATAAAAATTTCAGCAACTGGGAACTGTAACAGAGTGGACTAGATGCAGAAAAATGGCAGTAGAGGTCCTCCAAGCAGATTATAGTGGATACAGGGAGAAGCAAGTCAGGTTCCAAGAGGGTCATATGAAAAGGAGCTGCAGATCCAGAAACAATTTCCTTCTCAAGTCAGCAGAATACAGACAGCTAAAGGGAACTGCCACACCATGCACTGTGCTGTCGGGAACCCAGGGAACAAGGAAGAGCTTCTGAGTGTCCACTGAGTTGAGCCAAGAAGAGCCCTGAGCTAAGGGTGAAGCTCTGGTGAAATCTGGAGTCATGAGTAAGTGGTTATGGTTAAAGGGACATGGGGGCATATGGTTGCCATTTTTAGGTTCCCTATGCTGGGACCTGCAAGTGTAGCTGCCACTCCCGCCTACCTTCAACACAAACACATAGGTCACAGGGAATGTGGCCTAAAGTGGACAACAATAAAACCCCTAAGGGGGACTGAACTTTTTTTAGAGGATAAACAGGGACCACCACTGACCAGAGAGGGCAAAATCACTGTCTATGGTGAGGAAGCCCTGGGAATACATCTCAATACCTCGCCAGCACGTTATTCTGCTCAACAGCTGATTCAAAAGTGAAAGTGCACTCCGGGATGCGTTAGTTCAAATCAAACCCCTGGGTTCGAACTAATGTTACTTTTGAGGAGTAATGTTAGTTCAAACCCAGGGATTTGATTCGAATTAACGCATCCCGGAGTGCACTTTCACTTTTGAATCAGCTGTTGAGTGGAATAATGCATGGGCGAGATCATGCTAATGAAACACAGGATATTTAAATCCCCACTTGATTAGCAATTTCAGTCACCTACATTTGCATCCCTGGCTCAAACTAGGGAGCAAATGTAGATGTAACCTATGAGAGTAGTCAGAGAATGAAAAGCACGTGTGGCACACAATTCTATAAATATCAGGTTTCAATACATGTTTATCTTTCTGAAGGCAAATGACAGAATGCAACAAAATGCTTTAATATATACTGGGCAGGAAGCATGTGTAGAAATACTAAGTTATATGAAATTTATCATCACAGAACAATTTGAAGGGAGAGATTGAAGTGATTTTCTGAGGGTGGGGGTTAATGGAGTTCATTTCCTCTTTAGATACAATCATCCTTGACAGAGATATGTTATACCTGGGAATCATAAAAACACCTCTGAAGAGCATTTCTTGTGGACTGGAACCATATAGAAACATTCCTATCTGTTACGTGTCTCATACTACTAACACAGAAGGGCTATGTCTAGACTGGCATGATTTTCCACAAACGCTTTTAATGGAAAAGTTTTTCCGTTAAAAGCATTTGCAGAAAAGAGCATCTAGATTGGCATGGACGCTTTTCTGCAAAAGCACTTTTTGCAGAAAAGCATCCGTGCCAATCTAGATGCAGTTTTGTGCAAGAAAGCCCCGATCGCCATTTTCGCCATTGGGGCTTTTTTGTGCAAAACAGTTCTTCCCTGTCTACACTGGCCCTGTTGCACAAAAACATTTCCGGAAAAGGGCTTTTGCCAAAATGGGAACATCAAAGCATTTGAGCAAGAAGCAATGATTTTGGACAAGCGACGAGGAGTCCTGTGGCACCTTATAGACTAACTGAAGTGTAGGAGCATAAGCTTTCGTGGGCAAAGACCCACTTCGTCAGATGTCATGCATCTGACGAAGTGGGTCTTTGCCCACGAAAGCTTATGCTCCTACACTTCAGTTAGTCTATAAGGTGCCACAGGACTCCTCATCACTTTTGCAGATTCAGACTAACACGGCTACCCCTCTGATACTTGATTTTGGACAGTAGAACATCAGTGCTTTTGCGCAAAATCAAGCGGCCAGTGTAGACAGCTGGCAAGTTTTTGCGCAAAAGCGATCACTTTTGCGGAAAAACTTGCCAGTCTAGACGCAGCCAAGAAGTAAGAAGTCAGTTGGGGCACTATCTGGCGGTAGATTTTCTAGCATTTCATTTAGAGGGTCTAATATAGCCACCTAAATCAAATGCTGAGGGAAACCTGCACCAGTGTCTGGCTGGTACTCCTCATTTTGTGAGAAGTCAGGGAAGCTGGTGGAAGCATGTGCTCCTGCAATTTGGATGCCATGGTGGCTTGGCTTTTGGTAAACTGAATACAAATACACATTATACATAGATGGATTGTGTACCTTAAGCTGACCTGTCTGGTCTAGTATAGACCAGGCTTTACTGTGTAAGGACAAGTGACCAATAGTAGAGGACTGATGAAGAACAGATGGATATGCCTATTTGTGAATTTTCAGATAGTGTCTCTGGGTATGTGTACACTACAGCACTAATTTGAACTAACTTAATTCGAATTAGTTGATTCGAACTAAGCTAATTCGAACTAGTGCATCTAGACCTAAAAACTAATTCGAATTAGTGTTTTGCTAATTTGAGCTAGCATGTCCACATTGAGTGGACCCTGAACCGAAGTTAAGGCTGGCCGGAACAGGTGTCAGCAGGGCATCAGGTTAGGACTTAGAGCATGGAGCTGCTGCCTCAGGCTAGCCGAGGGCTGTGCTTAAAGAGACCCAACCTCCACCCCAGACAGACAGTTCTCAGGGTTCCCCGCTTGCTTGTCTACCTCGATGAGGGACAGCAAAGCAGAACTGTCTTGAAGTGCCCTGAGTGACTGCACTTGGCACATCACAGCACTCGGCCATCAGCCCGGCTGCACTTGCGGGGCACACTGACATCTGGGAACTGCAGCTGCTCCTCCCCATCCCCCAGGAGGGTCCAGAGGATGGCGTGGGGGTTGGGCTGCAGCAGATGCTGCGAGACAACCTGCAGAAAGTGCAGCCAGGCTTGTAGCAACACATCCAAAAAAAGTACCAGAGTACCCAAGGGCAGCTCTGTC
Organism: Pelodiscus sinensis; assembly: GCF_052426305.1. Taxonomy (NCBI): domain Eukaryota; kingdom Metazoa; phylum Chordata; order Testudines; family Trionychidae; genus Pelodiscus; species Pelodiscus sinensis. The sequence continues at coordinate 267,096,081 of NC_143052.1, forward strand.
TCCATGGTGCCGAGTACTGTGGTGTCCCAAGGTCAGGGCAACCAAAACAGACAGAGACAAAAATGCTTTGTTGTCCCTCAGCAAGGTAGGCAAGCAAGTAGGGAAACCTGACAACTGGCTGTCCAGGGGGGTCCCTTTAAGACAGGCCTCAGATAGCCTCAGGCAGCAGCCACACAAGGTAACTACTGACCTGATGACCTGCTTGAACCAGTTTCAGCTGGACTTAAATGCGATTCAGCATCCAATCAGTGTGGAGGAACTATTTTGAAATAGCAAAATGCTATTTTGAAATGCATTTTATGTGTAGACACATTATTTCCTAAATATCTTATTTCGAATTAACTATTCCAAAATAAGATATTTCGAAATAACGCTGTAGTGCAGACATACCCTCAGGACTAAACTAGTCCTGTCTAGCCCTGAATTCTGAATCTGACTTTTTATTATTTTTGTTTTTTCTGATATTTCTGGCAGGACTTTTTTTCAACTCCAGTATGTAGAGATCTCATTGTATCACAGTATTCTACTGAGGTAACATTAAGCTCTATTTTAGCCAGACTACAAAAAATTTCTAAATTCAGCAAAGGTTTTTCTATACATTTTTAAAGTAATCTAAAATAACAAATGTTTTACCACTATGTGCTGAATGCTCCCAAAAGTCAAGCTAAGATAAGATTCAGTACATTAGCACCTAAAAACTAACCTCTGATGTGTTTGAAATCCTACAACATCCAGCACCTTTACAGTTCAATGAATTCCTCTTTGAGAAGTGCAACAATGTGTGTTTTATCTTTGCATGTCACCCTAAAATGAACCATTTTATAACAATACAGTTGCCCTATGCCTTATTCCTCAAAACTTCTTACTTACTACAGACAATTGTATTAAGTATAGCCTGTTGGTCAATACCTCCTGAATCATGATTCTTTTAGACTGAACAGAAATGAGCTAAACCCTTTTTTGTTTTGTAACTATTCCTTTTTTCTAGTCATGAAGTGGCCTGACTTGGAATGCATTGTTAATACCTATAAGTCTTTTGATAGCACTTCTAGACTTTACGTTGTGTTTAATTCTAATACTGCCGCTTCCCGAGTTATGACCATCTCCCCTTACAACCATCCGCACTTACAACCGAAGCAGTCTTAAATGTGGATCTGAGTTACGAATGGCGATCCGTGCTTATGAACAGCACAGTCATCATGTAACTCTATGGGATCCAAGTTATGAACACTTCAAGTTTCGGACCAAGCGTTGATCCGTAACTTGTTTGTAACTCGGGGAGTGGCTACTAGAAAAAATGTTCAGGATTTTTCTTCAAAAAACTAAATGTGGTCAAGAGCACTGTGGGCTTGCTAATAGTAAATTTTATCTAAATGTAATTTGCTTTTATCAATAATAGATAAGCAAAATTTTACATTTGATAAATATATCTGTCCTTATTTGTTTATAGTTTTTTCCTTAACACAGAGACTGAAAACACAAGTAATATCTACAGGGAAACTCCATTCTCAAAGCTTGGAAATGGAGTATGTCCAGAGAATTTAAGCATTTTTAATATGTATGCCGTAAGTATTTTAATAATAATATCTTGGATGCCAGTGTCCAATCTCCTCCACAATAAGCCCCCCAGAAGTAGCTGGTGAGACTTATTTTCTATGGGTACATCTACACAGTATCTACACCTAAAGAAGGGAATAACTGCTGTTATTCCGAAATAACATAGTGCACATCTACACTGCCATCATTTATTTTTAAATAATGTTGAGCCGGGGGACTTCTTACTTCAATTAACCCTTATTTTATGAGGAGAAAGAGAAGTTGGAAGAAGAGTGCTCTTTCTTGGACTTCCTGCTGTGTAGACAGCGCCAAAAGCTGAATAAACTATTTCGACCTAACCTACGCAATTGACGTAGCTCATGTTGTGTAGTTTATTTCGGCGTTAGCCCTGCTGTATAGACATGCCCTATGTGATTTGATGGGGTGGTGTTCACTGATAGTCTGAGGTGAATTTGGAGGGACAGAAGGGACCTGTTTGGGTCCATGTCTCAACACATTGGTAAGCCAGGTCCCAACTGGGAGTAATTCAGTGTTACTTGGAAGCCTGACTTTATTTTAGAAGTTAATGATAGGGTTCCCCCCCCCCCAGTTAGGCCCAGAAGGAAGTCTGGTCTAAATCTGATGGTCTAAAACCGAGATATTGTTTTTCTATGTCTGGAGGAAAAATTAGGCTGGCCCTCTCTTCCGCTTATTGGCATTTCCATTCTCTCTCTCTCTCTCTCTCTCTCTCTCTCTCTCTCTCTCTCTCTCTTTCTCCATATTCTGGGGTCTGAAATTGTCTTGTCTATTGATTGACATTACCTTTGACTCTATACAATTTGTCTTCTTCCTTCTCTCTCAGGGAGTTCATCTTTGGTTCAAGTATCTCTACCTTTTCCTCCAGAACAGAAATAAACTTGCTTTTAATACATACAATGGAACATCCCCAGAGACACCATAGCAAACAGCTACATGGATATCAGACTGTTTTGGATCTTTCTGCAGGCATTCTTTGTGTTCTTAAATGAGTAACTTTCCTTGACAGAGCCAGTTATTGACAAGTCTCTGTGTTGCTTCTGTGGTGGCTGTCCGTATTCTACTGAATGGTCATATGTAGTAATTTCTGCCTTTGATGGTCACTGCTTTGACTGACCTTTCACCTCACTCTCACTCAGATCAGGTACTTTCCCCATCTGGACTCATTCCATTGTTGTCTCAAATTATTGTTTGTTCTCTCAGTCAGCCTCAGAGATATTTTGTATAGATTTTTCTTTCCAGGTTACCTAAAAATAGATTAAAATAGCAAATATTTTGCAAATTCAGTGTGATTTAAAGAAATCACATGTACAAGTTATCCTATCAGTTGGCCTCCTGTTTCAAATGACTCAAGTGATGAGACTTTCTCCAGTGAATTTGAGAGATGAATAAACATCAGTAAAGAATGTGGAAGATATCTGTGTTAATCTTAGGAACATGTGTTGCTGGGCTTATGGAACCTTTAGCATCAATTCTGCTGGCACTCTCCCCAGATCTCCAGGAGGAAAGGCAATGGCTGTAATTCAATTGCTTTGAGCTGAGCTCTTGGACAAATCAGCTGGAAAGTAAAAGACAGCTTGTGATCTGAGGGAGACACACACTGATTGGGGGCATTCAGTCAGAAAAAGGCTGATTTTGCATGGGTTTGGCTTTACCAGCCCATTCACAATGCTTGGGTCAATAGGGATATTAACTTAAATTTCAAGGAAAGCTATGATTAGCTAATAAAAGATACATGTATGTTTTTGTTCTTTTTAACCCCTTGTTTATGTTCCTATTGACAAATAAACAATGCTTCTTCTGGGGCGATTGTTCTCAAAAAGGTTGGAGACCACTGCTCTAGGAGGTAGGCAAGGCATCTACAGGAGCAGAGCAACAGCTGTTCAGGAGGATCCCTTTAAGTACACGTCTCTGCAAAGAGCATGCTGCAGGAATAGGAAGTAAAGGCTGCCCCCATGTCCTGGCAGAAGTGCTTCCAAGTGCCCCTTTTTTTTTAAATAACAGATCGCTTTTTTAATCCACTTAGTGCAATCTAGACACTCTTTTTCGAAAGAGGCTTTTTCAAAAGATACTTTCAAAAAAGAGTCTGCCGAAAAAAGTATGTAGTCTAGACGTACCCCTAGGGTAGGGGCTACGGTGCCCCCACACTGGGGTGTTCACTTCTCCCTTGACATTTCCCTGACCCACTGATAGAGTGCATACAATTCAAAGCAAATATAATTTATTAAACAATAAATTTTAAAAAAGAGAGAAAATAGGGAAAAATGGAAAAAATTCATACAAAACACACCACTCCACTCTATGGCATGGAGACCTCACAAACATTGTCTCTGGAATGTAAGGACAGCTCAGTCTGTTCCTCATCGGTTCCAGGCCCTGGTGGTGCTGCAGGGATGCTAGAAGTCAGACACTTGTTCTGGGTGGCAGGACTTGTTTCCCCATGTACAGTCTGGCCTGCAAGACTTGTTGGCTGGTGGAGTCCCCCTGCAGTGGGCCTGTATGCAGGATCACCGCTTGTTCTCCCCATCTGCTTCCTGCGCCCAGCTCTAGCATGCTCCACCCCCAGCTCTACTCTCTTCTGTGCTGCTTCCAGCTCCTGGGCTACTTCTCTGGCTTCTGTGGCTGCAGCTGTCCTCCAAGATATTTCCATCTCTTCTCTTCCATGAGCTGGGTACTGGACTTTATTTTATTTTTAGTTTTGTCAGGTGGTGTTTTAGAAAAGCTGGGGTCAGTACAGGTCATTTTCTTTGAAGGGACTGATGGTTGCAGCCATCTTGAGTTTGTGGGCCAGCAGGGTATGTAAAAGACAGCTTTCCATCAAGTTTCACTCTTGAGTTTTATTCCATTGTCCCACTGGAATACAACTATCCTGGAAAGTGTTAATCACAGACTGAGGCAATTTAACACAGGTAGTCTTACGCAGGCTACAGAAGACGAGGCTCTAGCCCATCAACTTAACCCACAATTCCTTGTGTCATCAAAACACAGGGATCATGGGGATGAAATGCTTTTTAGGACCCATGCAGCTGAGCAGATGGGCTGCCATGTTCTGAACTAATTGTAGCAATTTGTTTTATGTTAGTAGCCTCATTCCTGAGCCAGGAATTAAGGTCACCTACTCTTCATCCCCTGATTGAATTGATCACTTTCTCCAAGTCTAAATTTAAAGAGGCATTTTTTTTTTTTTGCTAGACAGAGATGGTAAACGGAATTTTCCAGGCTTTGCTTCTTAGAATCAATGAATAGCTCAAAAGAACTAATAGCTATTAACTATACAGCATCAGCACAGTGGAGCATCAACCCCCAAACTCTAAGGCTATGTCTAGACTTCACTGGTAAGTCAGAAAAAGATACACAATTTTCTGATTTACTTTCAAAAGAGGTTTTTCTGAAATTTGGTGCATCTACATTATGCCAAATTTTGGGGGAAAATGCTCTTTCGAGCCTTCCCTTATTTTTCATAGAACAAGGTTTGCAGGGTTGGTGAAAGAGCGTGTCCACTTTTTAAAAAAAATTCCAATTTTCCAAGCAATGCCATTTAGACGTAGCCTAAATTGTGGCCTACTTTATGATTTTATTTTTTCCCCCATTATGTTCAAAATCTAAGCTTTCTCTGTTTTGACCGTATTTCCCACACTAAGCTGGCTTAGATGACACCCAAACCATCAATGGTCACTCAAATGTTGCCGTCTCCCCACTTGAGGTTGTTGCTGATTGCTAGAACCTTTCCTGTCCCCCACCAACTGGAACCCTTCCTTCCCCCATTCCTCTGGCCAGACCAGCCTCCATCCTACATAGGGCTGGCATCTTTCCTCACTCTCTGCATGTTTCTCCACATCACATCTCACTTTTTTGACAAATGTAGGCATTTCTCAAATTTGCTGTTGCCGATCACCTGGCAAACATGTTTTCTTTCAATTGTGTGATTATGCTATAACATGCAATGAAAATCCATAGCAGACAATGCCCAATGTGCTTAGATAAACAAATAATGCTCGTATTTTTGTATGTCAATAGAAATTTCATGCTGAATATTTGAAGTAAATTTGAGTCCTTATCAGAAGGAGGAGAGCCAAAATCTTCTGATAAACAAATGGTTAAATGGTTTATTTAACCAAACTATAAACCAAGAAACAAATGGTTTATTAAAAGTGGTATTTGAAGCATATTATTATTGTAAACAATTTAAGTAAGAAGCTTATATTTTAAAAAAAATGTAATAGAACTAATACACATGGTAAGATACAAAGCTGCCATGCTGCACCAGTCTGAACTACATTGTAAAATTGTAAACAAGAGGAGGGGATACCAAACAAAATATTTAGTTAACATTTTTATGGAAGATAGACAATCTAAACAAATACAAAAAAACTTTACATTACAGTGGCAAACAACATATAATTATGACTTGGATAGTAGGAGAAAATTGTTCTCTTCAAAGAAGAAAGACATAGATTATGTAGAATTGTAACCAAAAAAAGACGCTGATATGATTAAGTAGCTTCTTCCATAAGTTTTCTTTCCTATGGAAAAAAATATTGTAAGTAATATAAATGAAATCAATATAGCTTTTGCAAAACATAAGAGGGTTATATAAAATATGCAAAAAGGATACAATTCTTTGGTGTATTCTATGTATTTTGGGAACCATCCTACAGCATTCTTTAGTAGGGACACAAGCACAGACACTGACGTCTAGTTAAGCTGTGCTCAGTTTGGATACATTTACAAAGTAGGGCATACCTGAAAATAAACTGCGCAATTTGAGCTACGCAAATTGTGTAGCTTACTTCAAAATAGTTTATTTAGAAATTTGGTGCTGTCTACACAGCACTAATTTCAAAATAAATAGTTATTCTGGTGTTTTCCTTAATCCTCGTGCAATGAGGTTTACAGGAAGCCAGAATAAGAAGCCTGTTTCAGGCTAACGGACATTATCCTGAAATAGCGCCACTGTGTAGATGTAGCATTTAGGACCCAAGATGTCTGGGCACAGAAAATTACCCAAAAACCTCAGGGCTACAGTAACATACAGAGGCTTGTAACAATTCACTGCAAACCATTAGTTATACTTTCTTGTATCCTGGTACTTCTAATTCTATGACACTGACTTTGGTAGTGGCTGATTGAAAGAGAGGGATTCACTTATACAAGAGTTCTCCCTAAATGCCCTGATGGGGCACCTTTGTATCTACTTTCACCATTGCTCTATTCCAGTCGTTCTGAAAGTGTGGTCGATGGACAAACAGTGGTCCACAACCATCATGGAAGTAGTCCACAGACTCGGGGAGCCCCCACTGGTGTTCCAACCCTGTGCCCTCCCATGGTTTTGGAGTGCCAGAAAGGGATAGACAGCAGTGCAGGAAACCACTTGCCTGGAAGCTTTCCCCACTGATCCCATTGGCCAGGGAAAGTCAGATGGGGGTGTTGCCTGGTAGTGGAAGGAGGCACAAAGCCAGGTAAATGCTCCCCCCAAAACCATCATGTCAAGGCTCTGTACCCGCACCCCGCTTCTGCACTCTCCCCCCAACCAGACCCCATACTCACATTCTGTTCCTTCACTCAACCTCCCACCAAGATCCCTCTCTCCAAGCCTACTCCTACATCAAACCTTCCAGCCAAACCACCCACCCTCTGCCTGATCCCACATCCAACCTCCTGGTCAGACCCCAATTCCCAGCCCACTCCTGCACCCAATTTCCATGCTATGAATAGTCTATGAAGGACATAGCTCAGCACCTTTGGAGGCAGAGAAAATTCTAGAGGGGCTCATCAGTATAAAGAATTAGCTGGAGAGTCAGTCCTGCCAGCCAAAAACATCCCGTTATGTCTCACCGTATTGAAGGCTAAGTTCATATCTTCACTTTAAAAGCATTTTAACAGCTCAGCCAGAGGGGTTTTCCCATTCAGAGGCGCTGTCTTTCAGAGTTACTGAGGGGTGCCCTTTCCTCACTCCAACCCTTCTTCTAGTCCCACACACCTACCCCATCTCTTCCCACCCCTTCCATCTCCTCCTCCAAGTGCAACCGATCTCTGCCCTTCCACTTGACTGCAGGCAAGCCTATATACCACTGAACAGATGATCATCCACGAGGAAGGTACTGGTGGGGGAGGTACTGATTGACAGATCCTGCCAGCAGCGAGGAGGCGCAAAGAGAGGCGTTCTCAGGGGGGGCCACTGAGTTCCCAACACTGTAGATTATTCATTTCTCTGAAAGACAGTGTAACATATCAGGCCGATCTGGTAACCACTGAGGATGTCAGATCTGGGCGAATTGCTCAGAACCAGGGCTACTTACAGCCCAAGACTGGAGTCCTCCCTAAAAGGCATCAACCAATCACGCAGAGCACTTCAGCTGCCACTCTGGCCAGTAAGAAGTCTCGCCAGCCAAAACTCCTTAGACATCCCAGTATTCCATGTGCCACAATCAGGACCCATACCTTACACAGGTGAGAGGTATAAAACTAATCTCACCAACTCCAAACAGGTTCTCCCATTTCCAGAGGACCAGCCACAGTCTCTGGTCAATTTACACTTTAGATCTTGCCCAAAAGTGCACGCTGGGCCAATCCTTTAGAATCTAAAATCAAAAGGTTTATTAATAAAAGAAAGAAAAAGGTTTGAGAGTCAGTCTTTTAAGGAAAATAAATTACATACATCAATCACCAAGTTCTTGATGCAGGCTGTTAGCAGAGATGTTATACACTGCTAGCTTAGAAGTCTCTGGTGTATATCCTATGTCATGATGGGTCAGCAAATCCTTCCTGGCTCTCTGTCCCTAGCAAGGATGCTTCTGGAATTAAGAGCAGGATTGAAGGCAAGATGGAGATGCCCACATAATTCTTTTATATTCCTGGTGCCTCCCAAACTGGAGCTGGTCACATGATCCAATGACCTGTCTCTGTCAAGTAGCCATGACGTACTGTCTGATTTGCAGGTTTGCAGACACATTCCTCGGGTGTTTATTGGCAACCTTGAGAGCCTTTGTCTATGCATCATCAATAATTAGCATAGTCATTCACCGGATAACCATTCCTCACAATAGGTGATCAAGGCCCATTGCTCTCTCCCACACAGAGAACATTTCAAATATAAGCGTATAGCTCACATTCATAACTTTACATACAAAAATCATATAAGCATATGAGTAGTACCATGGAATCAGTACAGTATAAACTTTCAGTTGACACCTCACATTAACCACTTTGTACAAAATTTGGAGACAACACACAACAGCGGGTGCAACGATGTCCTGCCTGTTCACATTAAAATCCAATAATGTGACAGATGAATTCATCTGTCAATCTAGCACTGTACATGCTAGGGTTTAGGATGGCTTAGCCATGTCTCTCAGATGTCTCATCCCAAGAAACATGCTAGGCTGATATAATTTTTCAGTGTGGAACAACCCTAAAGAACCCATCACTGCTGAATTATGATCCCTTCCCTGCCACTGAGAAATGGTTTTGAATGACTGAAATCAGTGGCACTTTTCCTGATATATAAAATCAGATTAAGAATTTCAGAAATTGCCCCCAGACTATGCATTTCTGCATGCAAAGGCACTTAAAAATTAAAAGCAGTACTTTTAAGAAAAAAATTCCCATTTTCCATTCTTTTTCAGAATCCATTCCTTTTCAGAATTCTAAGCACTTCTATTTTTATATTTAATTGGAATACATAAGATTGGGTACTGCAACGATAAAGGGAAGTTAACATCACAAAACATAATTTCTGAACCTTTAAATAATAACATGTCAAGTATAGATTGCTGCACACATCACCTATGTTAGACATCTGCAGTTTGTCAAAAAAAAAATTGTTTGCTGATATTGCTAAAGAAATAATCACTGGTTCCATAGACAAAAAAAAAAAACATATACCCTAGTAATAATTTGTTTAAAGAGTGTGAGAAAGAAAACAGAAAAGGAATATTGAGTCTAACAGCAGTTATTTCATTGAATGCTATATAAAGTTATGTCTTGTCATTCTAAAGCAGCTTTTGAGCTTTGTTAATATGGCAGTGGGAATAACCTCTACATGTTTTCTCATACATTTATTTTTAATGTGTGAGGTGTTTAATTTTTTCTGCATTGGTTCTTTCTCTGTCTGACCTAGTTTCTGGGATATTTTGGATGAGACTGAAAGAATAAACGGATTTTGTTTAAAACTCAGTCCACCAATTTTGTTTACAAAAAATTACTCTTCATTCATTTGAATTCTAAAATTTTCTGGACAGTGAGTAAAGAATCACTGGTACATGTTATAATATTTAGCTGGAATTAACATAATTCTCATAATGTATTTGTTAATGGTAATTATCTTTGAATAATAATGTAGTGTAACATTAAATTATATTCTAATTTTTAACTAAAAGGCCAAATTTATTCCTGCACTTTAATTCCAGAGGGAATGAATTTGGTCCAGAGTTTTCATAAATTAAACATATTTAAAATGTTCCCTTTAGCAAAGGGAATGGTCTGCAAAAAAGATTAGATAAAGTAAAATACACAGAAGAAAAAAAGAAAAGAATAATTTACATTTAAAAATTAGCATAGCACTTTCATTTTTCTAAGATACTGCATTTTATTGAAAATAGATAGCGACATCTAGGACAATCTGAGGCCACAGTGATGAACCTGAACTAGTTATCCTGCAAAAGTTGGGGGAAAAAAGAGAATCAAAAATTCACTTTTATAGTTATTCATCTCACAGGCCTTGACTTGAACATTATTCACTGAGGGTGCTACACAGTGGTGCTATTTCAGGATAATGTCCGTCATCCTGAAATAGCATTCTGCACATCTTAACAACACACCCGTTATTTTGAAATATATAGACATAAATGGGTGTCTTATTCCGGCTTCCTGTAAACCTCACTGCACAAAGAATAGTATTCTATTTTGAAATTGGTCACTGTGTAGACAACATGAAATTTTGAAATGGGCTATCTTGAAATAAGCTACGTGTAGCTTAAATTGCGTGGCTCATTTTGAGCTGCGCGTGACTGTGTAGACATACCCTTCATGTGCCATCATTCCACCTATAGTAGCAACTGTAAAAAGTGCCAGCAGCTGTTAGAATTTTAACTGTTGTGGCTGCTCAACCTACCCTGAACAATGATTCAAATGAACCAAGAGGGTCTGCACTAGTTTTTATACCATTAATACTTCCTTTGGAGCTGAAGTAATATTTGTGCAATGGTGGGAAATATGAAGAAAAGTGTTAGCACAGACATAGCCCTAGATGGCTGTAATTTGCAGACAATCCTCAAAAGCCAATAACTGAATGGAATAAGTTAATAATACTTAATACCTTTCAGAATCAGGCTCAAAATAATTTAAGCTATTTGATAATTCAGTTGATTATTTCGTTTCAATATTGCATTGGCTGCAGGTCCCAACTGAGACCACAGAATATTGTGCTCATTGCTGTACAAACAACTCCTAAGAAACAAACTCTGCCCCCAGTAAGTTTATAATCTCAATAGGAAAGACAAATAACGAATCGGAGGGGAAACAGAGGCACAGCGAGATGAAGTAACTTGCCCAAAGTTAGACAGTAGTTCAGCGACTAAGCATATAAATGTAAGATCTTAAAAAGTAGTTATCAGTGGGGAATCATTGGTAAATGGAGAAATTTTTCATTGGAATTCCACAGGCATTGATTTTGGACTCGGACTACTCATCTTCATAATGATCTGGCAGCAAATGTAAACATCACTACCAATAGGTTTGCAAATTAAATAAATATTACAAGACTGGTAAATAAAGACGAGGACACATCAATCGATGGGGTAATCTTGATCATGTAGTAATCTGGGTTCATTCAAACAAAATGCATTTTAATATAGCAAAACACAATGATATACATCTAGAAACAAGACATGTAAGCCATAGCTACACAATAGAGGATTGTCTGCTGGGAAGAATTGAGTCTGAAAAGGCTTTAGAAGGCTCAGTTCAATATAAATTTCCAGTGTAATACTGTGGCAAAAAGTATGAATGTTGTCCTCGGATACATAAACAGCAGACTAGTGAATGGGAGCAGAGAGGTGATTTTGCCTCTGTGTACAGAACTGTCACCCACATTTTAAGAAGGGTTTTATAAAATTAAAAAGGGCACAGAAAAGAGCCACAAAGAGGACTGAACAAAATATTTTTCAATGAGAGACGGTGTCCCAGTTTTTGGTGAACAGAAATAGATGGGAAAGCAGTGCCACATGGTCATATTAACATATGATTAGATCTGAAACATCCCAAATTAAATGTTAACCTAGATATTTCATGAAAATGTATAACACTGCAGAAAGAATACTTCCTATAATTCTGTGTGCTTGCATTTGTCTGAAAACCCTGGTTTTTAAATAAATATAACAAAATTGTATACAAAATTGGCAAACAGGAAAAAAAGAGGTTGAAATAGCATTTCTTCACTAATAGATTTTAACAGCTCAAGAAAATCATATATCCATGAACATCAATCACCAGTGTATAAGAGTGGCAGCCTTGTGGCAGCGCTCTGATGCGTTGGCTTAGCAGTGGGTTCAGTGCTGTGAGGTAAATGACTCATTCAGGTTCCATAACATTGCAGGCAGTACCAAGATGTGTCAGCTAGCACAATGAAATTAATAACATTAAAGCTAAATTCTTACTTTGTTTTGGTGCTGACATGATAAATTTTACTTATCTTGGTTTGCTAGCAACTACCACATTTACCCACACTTTACTATGTGATTTTAAATGGAAATAGAATAATGTGCAGCAAGTGAACTATTGTCTGAATTCCAATGTTACCAGCCTTTCAAAAATCATATGATAAAAGATGGTGGCACAGGTTGGTGGAACAGACTCTGGTGCCTGGGCTCAGCATGCAGTACCCTTCCCTGTTCCTAAGCCCCTACTGCAAAAAGAAAGTGGGGAGAACAGTGGCATAGTGAAAGTGTTATGTGTTCAGAGGCAAAGGCAAAATTTGCGCACCCCAATCATGTTGCCTTCCATGGAGGTGAAGTTCAGCAGGAGACTCTCCATGGGCTGCCCAGTCTCCTCGCTCCACTCCTGGGTTGCTATCAGAGCCACGGGCATCATTGTAACCACGGCCAGCCTCCAGTTCTTCCTGCCCTTGCTGCTGGGGCCCAAGTGCAGCAATCCCAGGACCAGCAGCACTTGCACAGTCCCCATGCCTATGGTGACCCAGAGCTACCTGCGGGGAAGGAGCAGAACAGTTGGGTGCACGAAGGGGCTCTGCCCCTGCTCCGTGAGGCTTCAGGCTGGCGAGGGTTCTGGGTCCCAGAGGAACCAGTCCGTGGGGGTGGGCAATGTTTTGCAGGCTGTTCCCCCTGTGCCAGCTGGAGCTGGGGTCCCTGGCCCAGGCCTGAGCCTGCTGTTCCACAAGCTGCACAGGGTCTGGTAGAGCTGCTCAGCTCTGCTTCAATGACCAGCGAGGGCAGGGCCTGGGTGTAGTGGGCTGGGGCCGGTGTCTGGTGCCCGGGCTCTGTGGTGAGGTTTGGGGGTGCTCAGCTTTTCTTGGCACATGGACTCGCCTTCTTGACCCAAACCACACCCCTGACAGAGGGGCATGGGGAGCCTGCTGGGGGTGCCGCTGGTGCCGTTTGGGGCAGGAGCCATCCAGCCCCTGCCTTGTCCTCCTCCCCTTGGGACCTAGGCATGGGCGGCAGCAAGGGTGGCAATGGCTCCCAAGCCAGGGGTGCTGGGCTCCCGGGCAGGCCTTTAAATAGGGTGACCATATTTGAACTTCCAAAAAAGAGGACACCTGGTGCCTGCTGGTGCCACTGCAGCCGTGACTGTTCCACTCACACAGGAGGCCAGGATTGGGAGCCGGAAAATTCATCCACACATACACCAAGCTTGGGGCTCCAGCCACTGCCTTGCTGCTGCTGGGGCTGCCGCTGCCCCAGCTGGCTCTCATGGAATGAGGGGACACCACATGCCCGGCTCCCACTTCCCTGCTGCTCTAACCCAATGCCCTACCACTCACCCAGAGCCAACCACCACAATCCCCCATTCTAACCCAATGCACCTTCCCTCCCCCAGAGCCAGGCACTGATCCTTTGAAGTGCCTGCTCCCACTGCCCAGCACTGCCTCAGTGGCCTGTCTGCAGGGAGCAAGTGGCCCACCAGCACCAGGCTTGCTGCATGGGGCTGTGTTCTCCCACCCAAGCCCGGTGTCTTTTGCCCCCATAGAGAGGCACCCGGGGGCAACTGCCTCCCTGTCCCGCCCTTGCTACACCTCTAGGAGAGGAAGGGCAAAGAGAGGAAAGTAGCCTTCCCCTCCCAAACACACACATGTACTAAGGCAAGTGGAGGGGGATTTGGAAGCTGAGGGAATACTTGAAGCACTAGCTTACCTGCTCCTGGTTGAGATCCTGTTCCTTCCTTTCATATCCCAAGAATTCATCACTTCTTCAAGTCCCATCAAAGTTGCAGCCCAATTAGCAAAGTGAGCATCATTAAGTTGTGACTAACATGCTGGCAAAGTGGGATAAGTAAAACTCCTGAACATTCATATATACACCCAAACGTTCCCATAAATATTCTGAATGCAGAGCCAAGTGAAATATCATCAAAATTTCAGCATTACCATCTGTGTTAAAGTTATCAAGAAAGATGAATATATTCCACAAAGTATTTACCTGACAAGCTAAAATCGGCATAAAAGTAAGAGATTTCAGAGACATACAGAAGACTTACCACATTCATCTTCTGTGGGAATGACAAGGATATGAAAAAGACAGAATATGAAAGTAGAAAAAGGACAGCTTAAGATGATATATGATTTTATCCACTAAACCAAGGGTGTCCAAACTTTTTTCAAAGAGGGCCAGATTTGAAGAAGTGAACATGCGTGAGGGCCGTCCCCGCACTCTCAGCCCCAAGGCGGAGGGCCCGCAGGGTCGGAGGCGGGCGGAGAGCGCAGGGCACGCTGGCCTCACGGTGGCCAGGGGGCAGGGCGAACCCGCAGCCGAGCGGGGGAGTGGGGCTGCGGACGTGCCCTACAGGGCAGGCTCTAGGACCGCGGAGGCCATGGGCGGCGGTGTGGCTGGAAGTGGCGGCGGCGCGGTCGGAAGCGGTGCGCTGGGCGCGCCAGATCAAAAGAGCGCCGGGGAGCCAGGAGAGGGGGAGGAAGCGGGGGCCGTATTAAATCAGAACACGGGCCACAATTGGCCCGCGGGCCGGACTTTGGACATGCCTGCACTAAACTGATGTGTATGATCTGTTAAAAATGGTATTGTAGATCAGACTGAGAATCAGGAGTTGGAAGTTCTATTTCATGCAATGTCCCAGCCTCTGTATATCCTTGGGCAAGTCACTTAGGCTATGTCTACACAACAGCATTATTTCGAATAACTTTCATTATTCTGAAATAATGTAGAGCGCATCTACGCAGCAAGCCCATTATCTCAAAATTAATTCAAAAAATGGGATTCTTACTCCAACTCCTATTACCCTCATTATATGGGAAGTAAGGGAAGTTGGGGAAGAGTGCTGTGAAGACAGTGCCAAAAATCAAAATAAGCTATTTCGACTTAAGCTGCGCAATTAGTGTAGCTCAAGTTGCGTAGCTTATTTCCAGTTTATCCCTGCTGTATAGACATGGCCTTAGAGTGAGTCTCAGTTTTCTCTGTAAAATAGTGGAGCCAGTTCACGATTCATAAAGCTTTAATGCAAAGGGGTTTTTTGCAGTTGCAAGTGCAGAAGTGAATTTAAACTGAGGGTATTATGGGTATAGTTATGGCATTGGAGCCACTTAATCAACTTGTTTGCCATCAGGATCTCACATGAATATCTAAAACATTAAAAAAAAAGTTAATTCTATACATTGGGCAAATTTTAGCCCTTGTGTAACTCACTATCACCAATCCAATTACACAAGGAATATAAACTAAAAACATGCAAACCCCAGATTTATATTGTCAAGCAAGCTATAAAAGCATATCATAAGCAATGTGCTATGAGAGAAGTAGAGTCTTTAATCACTCCAAAGTCCTAATAGGGAACGGTGACTTTCCTGATAATGGGTTCTATACAGGCTGTGAAACAGATGATAGAAAAAAGAGTGGAAAATAGAGCAAATGGTGTGAGAGTTTCTAAGGGAAGTATAGGGGAGGAACTGTGTGGTGTGTAGTTTTTGTTTTGGTACTTATTGGGGTTTACGGGGGAAAGGGGTTGTTTATTTGTTTTTCTTGACAGCAGCTTAGAAGGGAAGGCTGCAATACAGATAGAAACAGCAGCATAGTGACTCACAGAATGGAAAAGACAATGAGGATGACCAGAGGTGGAAAGTGCAGGACATTCATTCTTCTGTACCCGATACCAAAAAAGAGCTTTATTTGTGAGATGTGCCACCTTATACAGCTAATGGAAAAGAAGATTGAAGGTCTGGTAATGCAAGTGAATATTATAATTAAGCTTCCAAGGGGATCTGAGTAGATGACAGAGAAAAGATAAGAGGAAGCCCAAGACAAGATTTGCAGATGCAAGTTGGCCTGGAGAATTATGAAGGTAGACTACTGGGTGAGGAAAGCGGCCGGTGGAAGTACGTGACTACAACAACAAGGCAAAGAAAAAGGCCAGCTAGTGGAAAAGAAACAAAGCACAGGAAAATGGTTGGCTGAGTTGGAAAATGAAGAGGTAGCACAATGGGCAATAACAGAAGGTGGGAAGACAAGGAAGAAATGAATACAACTGTGGTTTTTTTAGTCAAAGGAAATGCAGTCAATATATTTTACATGCATTTCAGTAAGGCATTCTGTCATGGTGTATGCCCCTGATGTGGGGTGCATCCCTTTTCTAGGGTCCCGCATCTTGGTCCCGGCCCCTCTCTCAGGGCATATACAGTACTAGAGGCCTAGCTCCGGGAAAAAGCCTCTCCTTGCCGGAGAGTGGTGCGGAAAGAGGTAGTAGGGGGACCCGGGCCCTCCCTCTCCACCAGGTCCCAGCCCAGGGCCCTGTAGGCAGGGACTCTTGGTCCTGCCTGCTTGGTGGGGAATCCGGCCAATACACACCAAGCTGTGTTATGAATCCCTTGCCCTGGGCTGCTTCCTACCACCCTGGCACCCCTATGGTCTGTCCACCTGAGCGGCGGTCCTTACCGGGGCCGCGGCTGGCAGTGTAGGTGGTCCGGTCCCTCAGGCGGGGTTGGCATCCAGCTTCTCTCCCAGAGTCCAGTGCAGGCCCTTGCTCTGGTCTGAGCTGTTGTAGGAACACCGGGTTTGTGTCCTGGGCCCTTCTAGCCTCCAGGTGCCCCTCCCTTTGCCAGACTCCCTCTGACTTTATATGCTGACTCTGCTGGGAACATGTCCAGCAGGGCTGGAGAGGTGGGGCTCTTTCAGCCAGCTGGGCCTGGGATACTCCCAGTCCTTCAGTGCGGGGCCTGTTCGCCCCGTCACACATTCCAACATTGGAAATTATTTGTTAATTTGTATAAGGTGGAATATGACAGAATACAGAGAGTGACTGGGTGACACTGCACGCTGATCACTAAGGCTATGTCTTCACTACCAGATTATTTCAAAATAATTTATTTTGAAATAATAACTCCTGAAATAACTACTTTGAAATAAGCCCATTCCTCTTCACAAGCAGGAGTTATTATTTCAAAATAACAAGCCCATTATTTCAAAATAACAGACTTGGTAGTGTGGACACTTGCCTTTTATTTCAAAACAAGGGGAGTTTTTTCTAAATAACTCCCCAGTGTAGACATGCCTTAAGGGTGCATCTACACTGCACCATAGATTGAAATAAGATACACAATTTGAACAACACAAATTTCATATCTTATTTTGATCTTATTTCAAAATATCTTATTTTATAATTTGGTGCTGTCTACACAGCACCAAATTTCTAAATAACCTACTATTCTAAAACATCCCTTACTCCTCATGGAATGAGGTTTGCAGGGACACTGGAATAGCCAAAATAACAGGCTTTCTGTGAAGACGTGAAATAGCTATTTCTGGATACTCTGGTATCCTGAAAAAGCGTTGCAGTGTAAACGAAGCCTTAGAGCCTAACTAGGGCCCTAGAAGAAGGTGATTGCCCCAACAGCCCAGGGCTGGAAAGAAGAACAGAAAAGGAAGTGCAAGGGAAAGAGAAGGGAAAAGAGAGGAAGTGGGCTAGCTTGGGCTAATCACAGAAAAGGCTCACAATAGGAAGAAATCTGTTCCTTTCAGATCCTGATGAGAAGGCCTAAACCTAGGCAAATCCTATAAAGAGATGGAAGCATGAAGGACTGTTATGATATTGGTGAAGGCAGTGCCAAGGCTTGTCAACTCTGAGACCTCTGCACCTCTAGGATTGGCCATTCATAATCATGGTACCTCTGAGCTTGCTGCATTGTTACGAAAGTAAAAAAAACAAAACAAAAACAAAAATACAAACAAAAAAAACCCCATAACTGGTTGAGCTGACCCCTATTTCATTACAATTAAGCACTGGGCAAGGAGACATGAAATAATGCTTCACTGACAGCACCAACTCCCCACTGTATGCTACGCTTGACAACCTTCCCACCCCCAACTGCTATGCTCACCACTCCCCTCATCTGCTAAGTTAGCCAACCCCCTCCTTCTGGCTGCTATGATTGCCAACCCCCCCTTCCTGGATGCTATATTCTATCACCAGCCTGTTCCTGCACCCTCCCCCCAGCCGGACACCCAACTCCAAGCTTGCTCCTTCACTCTCCCTCCTGGCCAGACTTTGCATCCTCATCCCCTTCTGCACCCCATCTCCCACTCAGATCCTGCACCCCCATCCCTATCCCACTCACTGGCAGAGATGGGAGAGGGACAAGCTGGAGTGGGGAGGAAGGAGGCCATGCAGCTCCCACCTGCTCAGCATACCAGGGAGGGAGGAGGCTGTGCAGCTCCCACCTCCAAAAGCACTGAGGAGTGGGGATGTGGGGAGGCCACATGGTTTCCACCTCCCTGGAGCACTTGTGTGTAGCTCTTGCCTGTGTGCAGCTGTGGCAGCAGCTCCCCCAGGGGATGTAGGGCAGCTGGGGTTCTGACTTGGATGGTGGAGGGGATCCAGTAGCAGCAGCAGCAGCAGCAGCAGCAGCAGCAGCAGCTCCTGTCTGGTGGTGTACTCCCCCAGGGCTTGAAGTGGGAGCCAGAGTGGAAGCATCCCATACCCAACTGAGGCTCCCTGCCCACTGCTGCTAGGGGTTCCCCAGACAGGGCAACCCAGCTGGCAACCAGCACCAGTCAGCCACTGTTAGCCCAGTACATCTGAAGGTTCCTCAAGGTTTCCCAGCCCCGGCCTGCTGCTGTAGCCCAGCTCTACTGCTCTGCTGCCCTAAGGGATTCCTGGCCATTGCAGTCTGACCTCCATTGAACCCGCTGCCTCTGAGAGGTGGCCAGTGTTTCCTGGCTGGGGCCAGTAGGCCAGCCCCTCTGCTACCGGAGATTCCCCTGCTGGGGTCAGGACTCCCACCTGACACCAGGCCCAGCCACCATGGTTCCCTGGCCAGGTCTCCTGGGCTGTTGCATGGCCCCACTGCTGCCAGGGAGTTCTCAGGGTTCCCCAGCCTGACTCCACTGAAGCCTGGCAAGGACAGAGGCTCCCAGAGAACATCTGGCCTGGCTGATACAGTGCTTGCCTCTGCTGACCCAACCAGTACTCCACAGACCCCATTCTCCAGGGGCTCTTTGGTGCAGCAACATCCATGGCTTTCCTGGACCAAGGATGGTCCTGGACCAGAGAGTCCCAGATTTGGGAGGGTCAACCTGTACACCACATTGTGATGGCATGTATAGGATCCAAGGGTCTTGAAAGTTATTCTTTAGGGCAAGGGTTTTCAAACTGTGGGTCACAATGAAGTGAAACGTTTTGTTTACCGCTGCATAGATGGGTGATTGCAGCTCCCACTGGCTGTGGATCACTGTTACTGACCAATGAAGGCTTCAGAAAGCAATGTCCCGGTCCACACCACTTCCCGCAGCTCCCATTGGCCGGGAATGGTGATCCACAGCCAATGGGAGCTGCAATCACCCATACCTGCAGAGGCGCAGATGAACAAAGCACCTCACAGCCAGCTAGTGGCTTGCCCTTACAAGCTGTGACCAAGAGTTTTTAAACCCTTGCTACAGAGGGCATTGATAATTGTAGGACTGGAGATATGACTGCAGATTTTGCAACTGTTGTGATGGCAGGTGTGTACCACTTTGAATTGATACCCGGGTTTGTGGGGAGCTACCTTCTTACAGGTTGGATATATTTGGGGTTGTTTTAGGACAGAAGAGTGGGTTCAGAAAAAAAAGATTTATTTTAGGATATGGTTGCCATCAAATATGAACTTTAATTGCTTAAAGTTATCCTGTGTAGGTTCCAATGTGTTGTGGTAGGTGGTCACTAGAAACATACAGTCAGTGTGTCCCATTATCTCCTCCCCTGTATTAAAGAAGCTTATTTTCAGGTATTAAAGTTTCCTGTTCCATGATGAGATTTACTTCTCTGGTGTAGTGTCCTTTTTTGGTAACAGCAGTTTTAAGTATGTTAAAGTGTGTGTCCTAGATTTTCTTCTTGGATTATATTGAGTAGTAGTCTAATGCTTGACTGTAGATAAAAAGAATAAGAATGGGAAGATAAAAAACACCATAGCTGTAGTAAGCACAAAAAAGAAACATTATAAAGTGGTTTTCATGATTTTCACCTTGAGTGCAAGGTTTATAGCAATGTCACACCTATACAATATTTTCATCCATCTGATTGTCTGCAAGTTTGAACAATATTTCTGCAAAAAGGTTGGTAGTTTGCAGTTATTTTTGTATTATTTATAAAACACAAAAGTGTTCAATTTTTCTCTCTAGTTTGAACTTTACAATTATATAGAAAATGCACTAGGGAAATATTTATAACATTCTGTGGGCATTTGGTGTGCTTTGCAGAAAAATATATTAATAACTTTGTTAATAATTTCTTAATCAAAGCCCATGAGAAATTAAACACAGAACCAATGCATATACAATATTCACAGAAACTGACACACGTTTTCATAAGATCCTCTCTCAAGATACATGGCATGTGAATTAGCCATTGACATTCTATGTACATTTAGTATCTATGGATAAAGAAAACATCAAATGTGTGCTCATTAAGCTTTCACTTATCACTACAAAGAGCAGAAATAGGCAAAGGTCCAGAGCTTCAGATATTGACTAGGACATTCTGCTGATGATAGTCATTTATAAGAACCGCAGAGAAAATGATTTGCAAAGCAGGGATTTTTTTTTCTCCCAGAATATAACATCTAGAAAGACATAGTGTGCATCACCACTTAAATTAATAACCTTAATTAAAGATATTGGGCAAGATGTTTAGCACTGAAGTCTATGGAATGATGTAGATTTACACCTGCTTAGAGATTTAGTCCAGTATAAATGAACCATATCAGGGAGTAGATGAAATTTAATTTCACATTGCTCATTTTATATAGGAAAGGGTCCATGATATATCCCATGGCTTATCCTTAGAGACAGGGAGGCTGCACTTAATCTAATTAGGCATTGGGTTTCACAGTTTGTCTCACACAAATACAGTTGGAACAGCATTAATCTGGAAGTAAGACTTGAAATATCAATTGGTGCTCAAAACACTATTGAGAGTCATTTCAAACATGAGGCCAAGGAAATCCATTTTTTTCCCAAACATATAGCTGACATTTAAGTAAAAATGAAAATAAAAATGAATAGTTAAGCACTTGTCTAGACAGTTAATGTTCAATCAGCCAGGGAATAAAACTGCAGCACACCAGCCTGCCATGCACTATGAGTACCTCTACACGGGATTAAAAGACCCACAGCATATCCATGACCAGAACTCCCTAGGCTCAGACTGTAAGGCTAACAATTACTGCGTAGAGAACTTGGTTTGGGCTGAAGCCTGGGCTTTGGATCTCATAGGATCCTCCAGCTCAGGCTCTAGCCTGAGCCTAAATATTTACACAGCAGTTTTACAGCCTTGCAGCTGGGGCCCCAGGAATCCAAGTAATTTGACTTGGGCCAGCCTCAGGTGTTAATGTCTCTGTTGATGTACCCTAAGGGTGTGTCTAGACTACATGCCTCCTTCGACGGAGGCATGTAGATTAGCCAGATCGGAAGAGGGAAATGAAGCCGCGATTAAAATAATCGCGGCTTCATTTAAATTTAAATGGCTGCCCCGATCTGCCGATCAGCTGTTTGTCGGCAGATCGGGGGAGTCTGGACGCGATGCCCCGACAAAGAAGCCTTTCTTCATCGACACAGGTAAGCCTCGTGAAACCAGGTTTACCTGTGTCGATGAAGAAAGGCTTCTTTGTCGGGGCATCGCGTCCAGACTCCCCCGATCTGCCGACAAACAGCTGATCAGCAGATCGGGGCAGCCATTTAAATTTAAATGAAGCCGCGATTATTTTAATCGCGGCTTCATTTCCCTCTTCCGATCTGGCTAATCTACATGCCTCCGTCGAAGGAGGCATGTAGTCTAGACACACCCTAAGTGTCCATATGCACCCTGTTGCTATGCATCTTTTTCAAAGCTGAGTAGATCAATGTGCAGAAGGGAACTTATCTTGTTGTGAACAAAATGTTGGTCTAGTCAAGTCCTCAGATAATAAGTATGTTATTCAATGTCTTAATAGTGATAGAAATGTAGCCGTATTAGTCTGGTGTAGCTGAAGCAAAATGCAGGACTATGTAGCACTTTAAACCATCTTGTTAGTCTTTAAAGTGCTACATAGTCCTGCATTTTGATTCAATGTCTTGTTTGAATCTTGGAAAAATGGTGTGGAATAAGTGTCTGGACCTGCCCGCTTAACCAGAGCAAAAATGTACAGCTTATATGAGTATTATTTAGGTTTAGTAGAGGCTACAGAAGACATGAGTTACTCCAGAGAAACCAACCTAACAGGTGAATGGGCAGCATGATGGCAGTTGAAATTCAGTGTTATAACAATATATTGATATATTTGACACTAGAAGATTAGAAGGGGAACTATAAATCAATTGTAGTGACCATAATGGCTATTGTTCAGCAGCAAGCCTTATACAAACACTATTGTTCAAAATGTAAACTTGCTGGGGAGACAGCTCCCTTTCACCCTTGTACTCAGCAGGGGAGATATTAAAACAAACAAAAAAATACCCAAAATCTCCTTTTATTGAACCTATTCACAATACATTGATCAGGTAGGTTGATTGTATGCCTATCATGAGGCATCATGATGAGACTTAGGGTACATCTTCAGTGTGGCGCTATTTTGGGATACTTCTGGTATCCCAAAATAACTATTCCGCCACTTGACAGCTTGCCCATTATTACGAAATATCTTTCAAAATAAGGGGAACGCTATTCTGACATCCCTGTAAACCTTGTTCCATGAGGATTAAGGGACATTTTGGAATAGTGGTTTATTTCAAAATTTAGTGCTATGTATACAGTATCAAATTACAAAATAGGATATTTCGAAATACACTCAAAGTAAGCTACACTATTTGCATAGCTCAAATTGCATAGCTTATTTCGAGCTAAGGGTGGTTTGTAGATGCACCCTCAGTTATTTTCTGGCAGAATAGTAACTCAAGACCATGATAGTACATGATTGCAAAACATGTGACAAGGAATAAATCACATCATTTAGTTTACCTTGGTTTATAAAGTGCCCTTTTATAGGAACTCGGGCATTGTGATGAATATTTTAATTGTAAGTGCCCAGCTTCTGTTTTTGTCAGTCCAGGATTAAGGAAAAGTTTAACTTTTATTAGATGTTAATTCTTATGCTTTCAAGTAAGTAATGTTTGATTTGCTAAAGCTCAAATCCAGCTGATAAGATACAAAGCCTATGTGGCTCTGGCTAGAATTGGGTAAGAGTAGCTGAATAATTTTCTCTCCAAAAACTGTTTTTCCAACACAGATCTCTGGATCTCATTGATCTAAATAAAACCTTTTTTGTTAGTCAATTGCTGACAATCTGTTCTCTTGGTGGATTCATTATAATTATAGAATATTGAATAAAGAAACAATTCTGTTTATGCACAACGAGGAGTCCTGTGGCACCTTATAGACTAACAGATAATTGGAGCATAAGTTTTCATGGGCAAAGAGCCACTTCGTCAGATGATGAAGTGGAAATTCCAGAGGCAGGTATAAATATACAGGCATAAGAAAAGAGTACCAATCAAGAGTAAGTCTAGAAATAACGACTTCAATTCAGTCAAGGAGGATGAGGCCCACTTCTAGCAGCTGATGTGCAGGGAGTGGGCCTCATCCTCCCTAACTGAACTGACCTCGTTATCTCTAGCTTTACTCTTGATTGGTACTCTTTTCTTATGCCTGTATATTTATACCTGCATCTGGAATTTCCACTACATACATCTGACGAAGTGAGTCTTTGCCCACAAAAGCTTATGATCCAATAAATCTGTTAGTCTATAAGGTGCCACAGGACTCCTCGTCGCTTTTGCAGATTAAGACTAACACGGCTACCACTCTGATACTTAATGTGATCTATGCCATCAAATGCCAGCAATGCCCCACTGCAATGTTTATTGGCCAAACTGGACAGTCCCTATGGGAAAGAATTAATGGACACAAATCAGATATCCAAAAAGGCAATACACAAAAACCTGTTGGAGAACGCTTTAATCTTCCTGGACACTCATTAATGAATCACCAAGTCGCTGTTTTGTTTCAGACTAATTCCACAAGCCAAATACACAGAGAAGAGTTGGAATTTAACTTCGTTCACAACTTTAATTCTTATGCAAATGGTATGAACCGGGATATCAGATGGCTCGCACGTTATCTTCCACTTGTTAATGACTTAATCAAACAAACAAACAATTAAGGTGCTAATGGTTCTTGATGTCTGTGTAGAATCTGATGTTGGTCAACTTCCTTTCCAAGTGCAAACTTATGGTTCTTATCACCCTCTTGTAACTATTTAGTCTTTAAGAGTATGTCTATGTAAGCGGGGTCAGGGTAAGCTCTACCCTGACATCTGGTGGTGAACCGTGGCGAGTGGTGCAAAGAGACTTCAAGGGCTGATCCCAATTTGCATAGACACACCCACCCTGTCTAGTATGTGCTCACAGCAGCCCAAATGGTCACTTTGGCCGCTGTGGGATCCCTAGTCTTTCTATTATTGAGGCAGGAGGAATAAAAGTGTTGTTACCCTGATTAGGCGAATCAAGAACAATGGAATGGTGGAACTGTTTATGACAGAGGGATTCGCCATAAACTAAGTAGCACTTGTTACACAAGGGGCATGGGTTCCAAAACCAGTCAAATTGAGAGAGGCTGGGATTCCACAGTGGCCAAAGTGACCATTTGGGCTGCTGTGAGCACATACTAGATGGGGTGGGTGTATCTATGCAAATTGGGATCAGCCCCTGAAGTCTCTTTGCACCACTCGTCACAGTTCTCCACCAGGTGTCAGGATAGAGCTTACCCTGACCCTGCTTACATCTACACTACAGCATTATTTTGAAATATCTTATTTGGAAATAATTTATTTGAAATAAGTTATTTCAAAATAACGTGTCCACACTGAGTGGACATTGATTCAGATTTAAGGCTGTCAGGAACCAGGTCAGGGTTAGGGCATCGGATAAGGTGTGTCTTTGTGATAGCTGTTGCCTGAGGCTATCTTAGGCCTGTGCTTAAAGGAACACCCCTCTCCCCGGACAGCCGGTTCTCAGGTGTCCCTGCTTGCTTGCCTGCCTTGCTGTGGGACAGCAAAGCATTTGTGTCTTGGAGTGCGACAGCAAAGCATTTGTGTCTTGGAGTGCCCTGGTTACCCTCACTCGGGACACCATAGGACTCTGCAACACGGAGCCAGAGCTGCCCCTGGACATTCTGCTGCTTCTCATGGACGCATTGCTGTGAGCCTGGCTGCACCTGCCATAGGCTGCCATCTGGGAGGTTGATCTGGGGGCTGTCAGTATCCAGGAGGACCTGTGGGAGAGCGTCCACCCTGAGGAGCACTCAGAGCCTCCCTGGCTTGCCCACTGGGGGCTTGTGCCTCATTCCTCCCTCATGTCCTTCCATGTACCTCTCCCTAGCCCCACTTCCTGATGTCAAATAAAATACACATATTTTCAAAAATATCAACTCTCTTTATTTAACAAAACTGGGGGGAGGGGGGATGAAACACCCAGGATACTGGGAAAAGGAGGTGGGTGAGGGTAGGAGAGAGAGGAGAGAGTAGAGGGAAAACTGGGAGGAGGGAGTTGAAAGGGGGAAGCAAGGGGAAAAAGGGGGAGGAGAAGCTCAGGACTCAGGGGTGGCGGTCTCGCCGAGCCAACTGTATTCCAGCACGGCGGGTGCAGGGGTCTCGGCATCCCCGGGGGGATGGGAAGGAGGGTGTGGAGGTTGAGGTGGGGGGGGTGGAGTTTGAGGAGGAGGGTGTGGAGGTTGAGGAGAGTGAGGTGAGAGGGGGAGAAGGAGTGGGAGGAGGAGCGGGAGCTGAGGAGGCAGCAGGTGCTGGAGCAGCATGAGGCAGCATGCTCTGCACCAGGATCTGCAGATGGCATGACCCTGGGCAAGCAGCATCCGCCAAAACTCCCATTCATCCTGCACCCACTGCTCCATGGTGCAGTGCAGGGCTTGTAGGGTCCCCAGCTGCTGGTCTTGGTAACCCTGCAATGTTGCGGTGGACCTGCTGAGCCCTCAGGTGTGGGAGGACGTCCCGGGCAGAGTGGTGTACCCTGCACGTGCAACTGGTGTGGCTGTGGAGAAAGAAGACAAGTTGTCAGGTCTCCCTTGGGGATACAGTGGGTGAAGCCCAACCCCCTCTTCAAGGTGAGGATGACCATGCCCTGCACTGTCAGAGCCGCTGTGCTTGCACAGAGGCCATGGTCGGAATGTTCAGCTATCCCCGGGAGTGGCCCTGAGACCACACCCATGCCCCTATGCTGTGTATAGTGCGGCCGAGGTGGGGGGGAGCTATCCCATGCCTCCATGTAGAGGGGGCTTGTGAAGGGAGGACATCCTGCTGTGTCCTGCCCCGGGGTAAGGAGCATGTCAGGTCTCTTCACACATGCGTGTGGCTATCAGGCCATAGCCCCTGTGTAGCACGCAGCTGGAGCCACCTGCCCAGGGGTGGCACAGCATGTGCTCACACGTGCACACGTTTCTGTTTGATCCGTGGTAAACAAGTCCCATGCGCGCGGTCCCTGGTCACCCTCCCTACCCCCCCGGAAGAGGATAGTGATGGCACTTAAATGGTGTGGCCTCCCCGGATGACTCTGGTGACTCTGCTGCTGGGACAGCGTGGGAGTCCGGCCAGTGTGGCACTCTCTGTGGCACCCTCCGTGGCGGCTCCTCCTCCACACCCTGGTCAGAGCCCTCTGCTCCTAGTTTGCTGCCCCCTGGGCTGGCACGGACTATCTCACCCCCCAGGATGTGGTCCAGGGCCTCAAAATAGGGGCAGGTGTGTGACCCTGTTGGGGAACTGCCCCAGGTGGCCCTGGCATATCCCTGCCTCAATTCTTCAGTTTTCATGAGCACCTGTTCTTGAGTGCACATGTGTCCTTTAGTGGCCATGGTGGCAGTTATGCAGCTGTAGACGGCCGCATTCCTCCATCCAGTGTGGAGATCATGGATGGTAGAGGCCTCCCCCCAAACCTCAATGAGGTCCATGATCTCCGCACTAGTCGAGGATGGTGCCCACCTTCTTCAGCCCCTGGCTGGCTCTTGGGAGCTGGGGGACTGGGCGATGGAGGGCTGGCTGGATCTGGCTGCCTGGCTCCTCTTGGGGCCACTGTGTCAGGGTCAGTGACTGCTGGCTCTGTGATTGCAGGCCTGTAGCTGGCACATGCAGTGTGGACAGAGTCTACCCCTTTAAGGGCTCTGGGACTGTGGGAGAAGAGAGGAGTTTTCCTGGTTTGACCCAGAGTGGCCATCAGGGCTCCCTGGGAAGGCCTGGAGACCCCCTATTTCGAAATAAGCATCTACACAGCACTTATTTCAAATTAGCTATTTCGAATTTGGTATTATTCCTCGTAGAATGAGGTTTAACTAATTCAAATTAAGTTCCCCGCTATTTCGATTTTATTTCAAAATAGCGGTTTGCCTGTACAGACAGTATTAAAGTTAATTCGAAATAAGGGCTCTTATTTTGAATTAACTTTGCCTAAGATGCTACTAGACTAATTGTTGGTTTTTTAAGTTTTTCCTGTTACAGACTCACTCAGCTACCCCTCTGAAGCTTATCTACTCGCTGTCCCTTTTTTGCCTTATATCCCTACCCTTCCCTTATTTATTCTTGGATCTGGACTTTCAACACTCCTGTCACCTGAAGAAGTAGATTGTGCCCACGAAAGCTCATAATACCATCTACATATCTTGTAAGTCTTTAAGGTGCTACTAGAGTATTTGTTGTTTTTTAAGTTTTTCCTGTTAGCGTATGTCTACACTAGCCCCCTAGTTCGAACTAGGGAGGCTAATGTAGGCATTCGAAGTTGCAAATCAAGCCCAGGATTTAAATATCCCGCGCTTGATTTGCATCTTCCCGGCCGGTCATCATTTTTGAAATTTACAAGTCCGGACTAACTGCCCACGTCTAAACGAGGAAGGGACCCAGTAGCTCGAAATGAAGCCCTAGTTCGAACTACCTGTTAAAACTCATTCCAGGTCTTTATTTCGAACTAGGGCTTTATTTCAAACTACCGGGTCCCTGCTGCGTGTAGACGAGGACAGTTAGTCCGGACTTCTAAATTTCAAAAATGGCGACCGGCCGGGAAAATGCAAATCTAGCGCGGGATATTCAAATCCTGGGCTTGATTTGCAACTTCGAATGCCTACATTAGCCTCCCTAGTTCGAACTAGGGGGCTAATGAAGATATACCCTTAGGCTGTGTCTACATTGGCACCCCTTTCCGGAAAAGGGATGCTAATGTAGACTTTGGAATAGGCAAATCCGTGGGGGATTTAAATATCCCCTGCGGCATTTGCATTAACATGGCTGCTGCTTTTTTCCGGCTTGAGGAAAAGCCAGAGAAAAGCGCCAGTCTAGACGTTATTCTCCGGAAAATAAAGCCTTTTCCAGGAGATTTCTTATTCCTTGAAAGTAGGAATAAGAGATCCTCCGGAAAAGGGCTTATTTTCCGGAGAATCACGTCTAGACTGGCGCTTTTCTCCGGCTTATCCCCAAGCCGGAAAAAAGCGGCAGCCATGTTAATGCAAATATCGCGGGGGATATTTAAATCCCCCACGGATTTTGTTATTCCAAAGTGTCTAATCTGCATCCCTTTTCCGGAAAAGGGGTGCAGTGTAGACACAGCCTAAAAGTATAATGGAATACTTGTATTTTTATGCCTGATTTTGTAAGGAAGTAGTCTTTAAGTGAGGATAAATTTAAGGATATGGAAGAAAAATTAGACTCCTGAAAGGTTACAGTAATCTATAAAGGTTTAGTATCATTGACATACATCATTGCTAAGATTGTGTTTATTCCTGTTACACCTGAATAATTCTTCTTTATTGTCCTTAAAGCTGTTGGTCTTAGATTTTTCACTTATACCTTTAGCTTCCTTCCAGATGTCTGCATTGCCTAACTGCTGACCCTAACTTAGACAACCTAGCAGCATTAGTACTGTGTGTATTTTATGATTTCTTATTGCTAGTTAAGTTATCCTGAACTATATCTTAATAATTAGTGATCTACCCCATACTCTATTATTTTTAAAGATAAGGCAAAAGTTATTTTAAAATCATAAAAAGCAACAGAAAAAAAAGGAAAACAAATATGATCCTAATAGACAGATGAGTATTGTTCCTATTTAGTGAACTGTAAAAATTCCCATTTCAGTTTCTTTCCCCTGTAACATTTTTATTCTTATATACAGGCTTTCTTGACAGTAAATTGTGAATTGTTTTTAAAAAGCCCAGCTGGGAAATCAGTAAGGAACTTCAGCAAGAACTTTAACATTGTGATGCTTCAGTCCTAGTTAAAAGTTATCAGCCTTTTTTTTTTTTTTTTTTTTTTTTTTTTTGAGAGAGAGAGAGAGAGAGAGAGAGAGAGAGAGAGTGCAAATCCATATATAACTTGCTGTGGAGCAGGAAGTTTAGAATTTGGACTGTTTCACTTTCTCCCATGGTAATCTACACTGCATGGAGATAAAGGGATGAGAACACTGAAGATTACACACACACACACACACACACACACACACACACACACACACACTTCCATGAGATATAAATTGAACTCCAAACATTCCAGGCCACAAGGATAGCAGAATTTATGCCATTCTTCTTGGTAAGCATGATTGTGGATGTGTTCCCTCTTGCCCCCGATCTCTTCTTCTCTCCTCAATGCTTTGCAAGAAAGAACAGGGAAAATATAATTTCTAGGAAAAATTCCAATCTATGCGATAATGAGGTAAAATGTGGAACCAGCTGTTACTATGTAAGGCTGTGTCTAGACTACACCTCTCTGTCAACAGAGAGATGTAGATTAGGCACGTCGAAATTGCTAATGAAGCACAGATTTAAATAGCCCGTGCTTCATTAGCATAAACACGGCTGTTCTTTTTTTTTTTGAAACAGAGCTTTTTTAAAAAAAACGGCAGTCTAGACGGGGATCTTTCGAAAAATAAACCTTTTTTTGAAAGATCCTGTAAACCTCATTTTTTGAGGAATACAGGATCTTTCGAAAAAAGGGTTTATTTTTCAAAAGATCCCTGTCTAGACTGCCATTTTTTCGAAAAAGCTCCATTTTGAAAAAAGTGGCAGCCATGTTTATGCTAATGAAGCACAGGATATTTAAATCCCTGCTTCATTAGCAATTTTGATGTGCCTAATCTACCTCTCTCTGTCGACAGAGAGGTGTAGTCTAAACACAGCCTAACAGTGTAAAGACTCTGAGCAGGGCAGAATGTCTCAAAGAAGCATTCTCCACATTTCACTGCATTATGACAATTGTAGAAAGAAGCAATCTGATCACCCTTTGCCACATGATGTCAGTGGCAATATCCATGTCAGCAGATACACATACCACCATCATTGAACAGAGCAGTATGAATCTGTGCCTGCAAGACACTGTGAGCTTATAAATTAAACAGATAGCAGTCACCACCACCAAAACTCCTGTCTTTGTAATCCTGCCTTAAACTTGAGTGAGCATTAGACTGGGTGCAGGGGTGGGGGAGGAAGAGGAGTACAATGCACTCATTTTATATAGGCCAGTATTTTGCCCTTATTCTCAATTCCTATTTTGGTCCACACTGAGAAAATGCTAGAAGAGCTATTTTCAAACTGTTGATTGCAATGGGTGTGCTGATACCACTTTAATTTGTTCAGCTAGCCTATGGTGTGATTGTTCTCTACAATAATGTTGCTAGTGGCTTAAGTTTTAAGTTTGTTAAGCAAGAGGGCTTCCACTAGCACAACTTAAAATACCATCCCTCTGTCTAATATGTCATACCATCAACAATTATGGTTTTTATTGTAGATGGCTTACATATAACTTCTGTAAAATGTATCAGTGCTCAGTCTACTAATACTCCCTTGCACAACCCTTAACAAGCATTTTTCGATTGTCTTCCTTGCTTACGGCACATATTTCACTCTGTGCTTGATATTTGTTTTTCTAATTAAGCACTACAGGGTGAAGAGTCAGTAGAATTGCAGAGCATTAACTATGCAGTTCTCATTAACTTTAACAGGATTTGTATGGTTAATTGAATCACTCCATATCTCATTGAATATTTTATCAGTGTGTGTCTTGCAGCAAACAATATATTCAAAATCCTTTGTCTTGTATCTTATGGAAATCTGTAATGTTTTATTTAAATTATTTAAATTCATAAACACCCACTGCCTGGGAGATATTATAAACCTGACGTATAGGAATGTGAAGCTCAGAGGAATCATTTTATTTGGACTGGTTAATTCTCTATAATGAGTCAAACCATTTTCCTGATCTTTTCTAATAAATGGTGCAGAATCTGAAAGGATTACTTCCACCGACTGTTTCGTGAGAAGCCTAGCCACAAAAGATGGTAATTAATTACTGCATATTTTCTTTTGAAATTACTTTGCTTGGGACTAAACTCCACAACTGCATCATTTTAAACTACTTTGTTAGTTAATTTAATCTATGATGGTAAAACAATTTTACATTGCCAGGAATTTTACATTGATTGTATATTTTAAAAAATTGTCAAAAGCATTTTGAGTCAGGAATATTTGTGCGAAACCATCAAAACAAATATATATATATACAGGACTCGCCAAATGGCAGCAAGCCCCAATTGCCACCCACGCGGTTCGGCATGCTGCTCATGCACAGACCGCGCTGCGCATGTGCTTACCGCACTGTGCGGCTGTGCCGGCTTGTAATCTACTCGCCACAAGCGAGTAGATTACACTAATTGTTGAGCCCTGTATATTATATATATATATATATATATATATATATATATATATATATAATTGAAATAAGAGTGACACACAGGCAGGATATTGTCTGAAAGCCACTGAAAACTGAATTTTCTTAGCATATCTGGATTACAAGAACATTTTCTCAGAAAGGTTGACAAATCCCTCCTAATAGACCATATTTTACTTTGCTTATAGTTTGGTGACATCAAGGGTTATATCTGGTGATAATGATTCACACAAAGGAAGAAAGCTGAGCAATGATGGTATTGGAATGGGATTTGGAAGATCTCTTTTCACTTCATGAGTTTGTCATTGACTCTGTATGACCTTGAGAAAGTCTCTTTGTCGGGGTCTGTAAGCACTACTGTAATACAAATATATAGCAATAGTAAGAATAGACAATTCACATAATGGCAGATGGGGTAGGTTTTTTTCAGATTTTCTTCTAGCAAAATTGTGCTCAGATGATTGTTTCTCATGAAAAATACTTATAATCAGGGAACAGCAACACTATTCTGCACTCTCCAGACCACACCAAATCAGCCTCCATGGTTAGTTATAATCCTACTGCTAAGAAGAAGAAAAGAAGGAAGAGGGAAAAAAATCACCTTTCCCTGACAAGCACCATATAGTGTGAAAAACTTATAATAGCTCTGATGTCTACAACAAAAGTACAATCATGATGGCAGAATTCTGATGTGAGTGAGAGTTCATGCTGTTATCCTTAATGATTTGAAATGTAGTACAGGGAGTCCCCGACTTACGCGGATCCGCACTTACGAAAGGGGCTTTCTCGCCCCGGAGCTCGCAGGCAGCGGGACCGCCCAGAGTGCAGCGGTCCCGCCACCTCGACCTCCGGGGCAAGAAAAGCTGCTCCGGGTGCCCCTGGTCTGCTGGGGACCGTCTCCAGCAGACCAGGGACACCTGGAGCAAAACCAGGGAGGCGGAGGGGTCCCACGCCTCTGAGGCTTTGCTCTGGCAAAGCCTCAGAGGCGCGGCACCTCGTCGCCGCTGCAGCTTTGCTCCCCGTGTCCCTGGTCTGCTGGGGGGGGGGGGCGCAGCTAGTGCGCCCCCCCCACTCAGAAGACCAGGCTTTTATTGTGGACCCTGGGGTAGAGCTGCTGGGGTGCTGACGGGTTGGTCCTGCAGGGACCTACCTGGCAGCCCAGCTGTTCTGTTCCAGGCTTGAGATTCAGCCGCTGTTGAAACTGATCAGTGGCTGATTCCAGGAAGCTGGGGGCAGAGCAATTCTGCCTCCAGCTTCCTGTAGTCAGCCCCTGGTCAGTTTAAGCAGCAGCGACTAAATCTGGAGCCAGTTCCGACTTACATACAAATTCAACTTAAGAACAAACCTATAGTCCCTATCTTGTACGTAACTCGGGGACTGCCTGTAGTGTTACTCATGCTTGATATCTAGTGAAGACGGCAATTTTTTTCATTCATGTTAGTAACTCATCCCTTTTCCTGGCCTCACATGTGTGACCTTATCACAGTGATCTTGCCTTGCTGTTCTTATAATGCTACGGCTTGCAGTATCACATCTGAGGCTATGTTTAGACTGCAGGCTTCTTTTGGAAGAATCTTTTCCAGAAGAGACCTCCAAAAAAAACTTCTTCTGAAAGAGAAACAAAAGCACATTGAAAAAGCGATCTGATTTTTCAGAAGATAGCATCCACACTGAATCAATGCTATCTCACATTTCAGCTGTGATTTACCATGGATGGAGTGGCCACCAGGGCACCTGTGCTTTTTTCTCTTTCCTCTTCTTTCGAAAGAACTCCCTTTTCCCCATCCACATACACCTTTTTTCAAAAGAGCTCTTTCAGAAAAAGGCTTCTTCCTCATAGAATGAGGATTACTAATGTCAGAAAATAACCTCTGTTCTTTCAATTATCTTTTGGAAGAACTCAATTGCAGTGTGGATGCAATTGAAGTTTTTTCAGAAAAACATTCTGTAGTGTAGATATACCCTGGGTGACTAGCCATGTGCAGTGCAGATACGAAGGCTGATGTAGCCAACAGTATTTGGCAGTCTAGGTCTTGTAATGTTTGCTTTCCCCAGATTGGTCAGACACATCTGCTTGCGACATAAGGTGCAGAAGCCTCTCTACCCTGCACATGGGAAACAGCCTCAGATGGAAGCTTCCTGATAGCTTCACTAACTCTGAAATGTGGTGCCTTAAGGTGAAACTTTGGTCGCATTCCAAACTCCCATTAATTTCATAAAGGTCAGGATTTTACCCTGGGTATTTATCTCTCACATTCTGTATTACTACTGGATACCCTGAATCTCAACCCTCTCCTACCACTGCAACCAATCTCTGGCCAATCTCAAGTTCCCACCCATTCTATTCATTACCCCAGAACTCTCTTTCTTCTTATCCATTCTACTGCCATACTCCCACAATTCCTTCCTTGCCTATATTTCCAAATGTCTTCACCTCCCCGCTCTACTCCCTATATTCCCCAAACCATATTTTTGTAAAATAAAGATATGAAACTAAAACAATATCAGCAGCCTACTATCACCCTGAACACTCTGGCTGCATCTAGACTGGCATGATTTTGCGGAAATATTTTTAACGGAAACATTTTTCCGTTAAAAGTATTTCTGCAAAAGCGCGTCTAGATTGGCATGGATGCATTTGCACAAAAAGTGCTTTTGTGCAAAAGCATCCATGGCTAGTCTAGACACGATTTTGCGCAAGAAAGCCCTGATCACCATTTTAGCATCCTGTTTGCAGAAGTTCTTATGCTGGAACCTCTGAGTGCCAGCTTCCGTGTGTGGACTGCAAATTTTGAAATCCCTTCCCTCCCAATGAATTGTTAACCTTTGGTAAACACTGTAAAGCACTGTAAACACTGTATTTCATTAGGCTTTTGGTGAGGGAGCTAGGTGATTTGTGTGGGGGCAGAGGTTCTCAATTTACAGTCTGTGGTCAGATTAACCACTGGATTTGTCATATGTCTAATTGTCCCTTTAATTTATGGCAAAAGCAAATAGCTTGCAAGACAGTGGCCTCTTTTTGTACATTGGAAATCTAAATAAGTTATACATATTTTTCTTTATTAAAAAGGCACACTTGCTTTGTATTAGCAGAATGTACTCATGCAGCTGCAGTGTGACTGATGCAATATTTCTATAGTCTGTGTTAGGAAAAACAAACCCCAAACCAAGTACTACAAGTATCAAGTCTGTTGTATTGTAACTACCTATGCCTAACTGAGAAAAGGATGTAAAACATGATAAAAAATACGATTAGCCAAGAAAGAAAGCTAAGAATTATGCTTTTTAAGGACATTTTAAATTCATTCTAACTCATGTATATCAAATGTTTAAAAAATATACGGTGGTGCATTATGTAGAAAACATTTCAAATCAAAAGATTAGTACCATCAGGCTTCAAGGCTTGATTTCAGATGGATTGCATCTGAAGTAGTTCAGTCAGCTGTTAGAATTTAAAAATAAAATTTTAATAATGATTTATAACCCACTGAAACCATTCCTTTACAAAGAACATTAAAAAGCCCTGAATAAGCACTACGTTGTTTTTTAAAAACATAATACTTAATACCTTTGACTGATCTGTCTCTAATTTCACCATTGATGAATTAAAGCCAACTATTTTGTTTTTGCTGTGAATATGATTTAGCAGTGCAGAGACTATTTTAGACCACTGCACCCTTCTTCCAGACATAAAGACATATTATACTGTCAAGGCACTCAGTCCTCTCAGTTACTAAATGCTAAACACACTCAGCTACTGCTGGCTCTTGCTACATCATGCAGGATGGGATTGCTCAATGTTATTTTGTTAAACCTCCACAAGATCAAGCCATGAAATTAAACTCTATTAAACAATTGTTTGAATAAATCAAGGTTCTACACTCAACTCCATCAGTGCAAAGAACTCATCAGAGGTCTTATTGAGGGGTTTCACTGCTAGGAAAAGTGAGCATTGAGAAGGGATGTAAAGGAGGAGGAGCATGAAGTCACATTAAACATGAGGAAAGCATGTGGGTGGGGCAAGGAAGGCAATGTAAAGGTAATATGGAGAAGAATACAGTGGTGGTAAGATAGGAGGGTTGGGATGAGCAAGAGAGGATATATAGGTGGGAGCAGGACTGTCTAGTACCTCGTGGGCAAGAAGAAATTTGATCTTGATGTGGAAAACATAGCAAGGGTAGTGCCAAGATCTGAAGAAATGAGCATCAAGAACATAATGGCTGGAAATGAAAGTGATTTTCGCAGCATCCCATTGGCTGGGTTGAGAGACAGAAAGATCAGAAGCAGCAGCTACAAGCATCAAGAGAGATGGCAAAGGAAGGGAGGAGATGGGTGGGTAGGTAAGTCAGGGATGGAGAACAAAGTGAATTCAGTTCAACCTGGGTATACATGGGGGAACATGGGAGTATAAAAGGGCCAATAAGATTGCAAGCTTGAGTGGTTGGGAGGTTTGGTACAATGGAGCAGGTTGAGCAAATCAAGGAAGTGGGAACTGATTATAAATTATCTTATTTTCCTTAGTCTCCTGTTGGATTAAGGAGGAAGAAAGATGGAATTCCCTCAGCACTTCAAAGTGCTTTGAGATTCTAATACTGGCAGTGTTATTGGAGGATACAGGTGTAACAACTGTGGGTTTTTTTCTAGAGTGCCTTCTTGTGGACAGAAAAGGCATAGTGACTTTCTTTCAATCTGGCATCCTCTTCCAAAAAGCTGCTTTGGTCCTCCAGTGGTCTGTGTCTTCCTGTGACTTGGCCCGCTACTTGGTCACAATTTAGTCTGCCCCTTACAGATTCCACAAATAAATGATCTAACACTCTGACAACAAGACCTTCAGCTCATGCTGTGAACAGTTCTTCTCATACCCTTTTCTTAGGGCTCTCTATTTTCCATGACCCCCTTCTTTGGACTCATGCTACCTTACCTGTGACTGGTAGGGGGACCTCCCACAATACTGATATTCAGTAACTTGCAGCCAAGGTCTGTGTAATGAGTCTAGGATAGCAACATGTCCTCCCTCTGACCTAGAAAAGGAAGGGCCTTCTAAGACCGCTTGGTAGGTGGGTCCAGGGTCACCCAGCCCTGGCCATGGGAAGCCCGAGGCTGGGACCAGAAGTATAAGAGCTCAGAGCTCATCTGGAGCCCAGTGGCCAAACAGGTCAGACCCTTGGCCCGAGCTCTTGTGGCAAAGGGCCCAGCCATGCTGCACTCGATGGGAGGACTGGGTTGGGCCACCGGGACCCCTGCCGGCTCTTGACAATTGGTCAGGGCCACTGAGACTGCTACCACAGCCCGAAGATTCGCCAAGACTTTTGGGACCCTCTCCAGGACCTGATGACTGAACCAGTCCACCTGGGCCCTTTCCTGAGCTGGAGCCAGAACCTATGGACATGCTGCCAGCACCTCTGTCCCCAGCTGACTCCGAGGAGCATTGCCCGAGCCAGGTAGGCCCCAATGGGGAACTGGTGTTGTCCTGGAATTTTTGTAACAAATAAGTCAGTTCGTTATAACGAATGTATGTTATAGCAAAAGGTTTGGATTAAACTTAAATACAAGATGTAGGCCAGACAGCTTTGTTAACTTAGCTCCAGCTCTGTTTGATGTTAGCATATTGAAATGAAGAGACAGAACATTGTAATGTATAGTGATGTTAGTGTTAGATAAAACTTTTTAATAGAGAGAAGAATGTTAGCATGTTGAAAGACCTTGTAACCTTGTTAAAGTGACTAAAAGTACCCTCTTCTGTCCCATGCTGCAATTATGCTAAGTGTATTGTTTGTGTGAAGGAGAGGAAGAATGTTTTATGAGAGATAAGAGTGAAGGCCACTACGTACTCAAATGGTCAGAGGAAGGGCCGGAGACTTAGTAGCACCAAATAATTATCAACTAAGCTAAAGCACACTGAAGACACAAACTGTATCAAGGCAGATTGACTTGCCCCGAAGTTAGTGGCAAGCACCTCTTGATAGTGAACCAATAACAAGTTTTGCCAGAAGACAACACCTAGGAGGGGTCATCAGCATACTGATATCAGATGACTGTGAGAACAACCTCCAGATAAACATATGTCTCAGAAAAACTGATTGTGATGCTGAATGACTGATTAGGTCCTGACAAGGCAAAATGCATAGATTTGCATGGAAGGGAAATCCTATAATGGTGGGGTGTCTTGTATGGTTCTTTGGATTCTCTCCTGCTAAGAGCATGGAGCATCAGTCCGGACTGAGAAAAACGCAGTTCCCCCATCGTACTCGACCTATCTGGCCAATAGGTTGGATCAAGCAACAGACTGGTAACTATTCCATAAGCAGGGTGTGTGTGTGTGTGTGTGTGTGTGTGTGTGTGTGAAAACATATGCTACTTTGTTATATTATCAATAAATGCAGCTTTTGCCTTATACCTCTAAAAAAGGTCCTGTGTGCTTCTTTTAAGCATGATACTGGAAAGCGGTCCAGGGACAGCTGACCCTGGGGCACCTGAGGAGATCGAGGTTGGTTGGGCAGCATGTTGTGGCCTGGATTCCTGCTGACCCACTGACCTGGTTGGCATGTGGCAGTCAGAGTTCCCACTGAACTCATGGTTGCTGTACTGCCACTATTAGGGCTCTGGGCTGAGATGCAGTGGAGCGGGTGAGCCTGTACCCCACCACTACTCCTTCCTTGGGTGGCAGGCTTCCCCCTGTGGGGGTAAAACCCCTGCGCTTGTCGGCTCTTCGCTAATGAAGAGACCCGACCCCTACCCAGCTGGGAACCGGCTAGATGTTTAAACTGTTATTGACCCACTTTTGTTAAACTTTTGTCTGTCTGCCCTGCTTTGGCCCAGTGCTGGACCTTATAAACTGCTTGCCCAGGCTCGACCAGTTGAGCTGTTAACTGTTGATCTGTAGCTCTGCCCAAACTGAAGGCAAGGCCTTATAAACTGTGTCTCAGCCACTTTTGCTCAAAAACTTGCCATCTGTCTATACTGGCCGCGAGTTCTTGCGCAAGAACACTGACATTCTAATGTAATAAATCAGTACTTCTTGCGCAAGAACTATGATGCTCCCGCTCAGGAATAAGCCCTCTTGCACAACTGTTCTTGTGACAGGTAACATGAATTTATTGCGCAAGAAAGCCTAATGGCTAAAATGGCCATCGAAGCTTTCTTGCACAAGAGAGCGTCTACACTGGCATGGATGCTTTTGAGAAAAAGCACATCTCTTGTGCAAAAGCACATGCCAGTGTAAACGCTCTCTTGCGCAAATACTTTAATGCAAAAACTCTTGCGTTAAAAGTATTTGCACAAAACTTGCCAATGTAGAAATAGCCTGACTGTTTAAACTGTTTATTTTGTGCCCGCCCTAAAGAAGGGCATAGCCATTATAAACTGTTGCTTGGCCTGTGTAGCCAGACAGGAATGTAGCCATCCATTTTTGCTTGCCTGAAGCATACAGGGTACACAGAGCAGTAAAAGCCTTGAACAGAAGGCCTGGATATGAAGGCTGCTGTGACCCTGAATGGCTGTAAACAGAGATACGCCAATTGCTGACCAAGAGGCTGCCGAGGAGTGCCCTTGACTGAAACCCATATTGATACGAACACACAGCCGTCTGCGGGGGGAGGAATCTCTCGCCGAGTAAAAAAATGTCCAGTACTTACAATTTAGTTATCTCTCTTGCAAGTGTAAATTAAATTGAAACTTGCTTGTAAGAACTGGCATCACAAAGACAGACCAGTGCAATTTGGCATCTTAGATAAGAAAGAGGATACGGGCCCCTATGGGTATAAAGATGGGTCCAGCAGCACATTTACTCTGAGTGTCAATCTACCGTCTATCTGCTGGTCGGGTTAGGTGTTTGACCTCCTGAGGTTCCATGGGGACGCCCACCTCGTATTCATCTTTCCTAGGAATTGAGGGACCGGCCCTGGCTTGACCCGCTGGAGTCGAGAGGCACAGAAGGGGGTAAAAATTGTACCTGGATGTGGTCCTTTGTCTTAAATGTACACATAGACTTAGAGCTTTTTAAAGATTAAGCTGTTACTTGGTACCATTATTTCTATTTTCTATCTTTATTTTCTTTGTAACCATTTTTAAGATCTATATTTGCTAGCAGTGAAGAAATAGAGCAATAGCCATTGTAACCATATGATTTATAAGCCCTTTTAATAAACCTGTAACTGTTTAAGTTTTAACCTGACTCCTTCAGTTGCTGTAACAGAACCAAGCACAATTTAAAAGAACTTCAGCCGATCATAAGGGACAGGTATAGGAAGAGCTTGGGCGTTTTGGATCGTGTCACTCCCAGGTGACAGATCCATTGGGGCATCTCTCAGTCTTCCCTAGACTGCCCACTGCGCAGGGATCCTGTATCCTAGCAGTTGAAATCTGAGATGTAATAAGCTCTTCCTATAAATTCTGAGGCATCTGTCAGCCTGATGGCTGCCCTCCACCACGGGACCCCGGTCCTAGCGGTAAAGGCACGGATGTTAAACCTTTTCTCGGTAACACACACACACACACGCACACTGCCCTGACCGTCAGCTGACAGCCTGTGGCTAGGCCTGAGAAGTTCCGGGCAAACTGTTTACAGACTGTGACTCTGCAATTGTCCTTTAATTGGGCAGTATAGGGAGTCAGAAGGGTTTCCTGCTAACA
This sequence comes from Pelodiscus sinensis, assembly GCF_052426305.1. Taxonomy (NCBI): domain Eukaryota; kingdom Metazoa; phylum Chordata; order Testudines; family Trionychidae; genus Pelodiscus; species Pelodiscus sinensis. The sequence continues at coordinate 267,136,678 of NC_143052.1, forward strand.
TTGGCCCTTTACAGTCTACTTATTCAGATGGCTTGCTGCTGCTTCCCTCATCTTCTTCCTACATGGACTTTTCTCAGGACTTGTCTACACATATCAGGAGACTGATGCTATAAAGATCGATCTCCATGGGGTCGATTTAGCAGGTCTAGTAAGGATGCACTAAATCAACCCCTGATTACACTCCCATCAACTCTGGTGCTCCACCAAGTGGTGAGGAATAAGGGAAGTCATGGAAGACAGGAGAGATTCCAGAAAGCTCATCTATAAAAAGGGAAAAATAAGGGCAACTCAGGGAATTACAGACCAGCCAGATTAATTTCTGTATCAGGGAATATAAACAAGCAAATAATTAAGGAATAAATTTGCAAACATCTGGATGATAATAAGGTGCTAAGTAACAGGCAGAATGGATTTGTCAACAGCAAATTTTAACAAACCAAACTGGTAGCTTTTTTTTTGGACCGGATAAAAAGCCTTGTGGATAAGTGGGAGGAGGTAAATGTTGTATACCTTGACTTAAGTAAAGCTTTTGATACCATCTCTCATGATCAGTGTTCCCTCTAAGCTGCTCAGGAGCACAGCTTCACAGGTAATTAATCAGCCCTACCCAGTCAGTCAGCTCTGTTCAGGGAGTCCTGAATTTCTGACAGGGTGGGTCTGATTAATCACCTGTGAAGTTGTGCTGCAACAGAGCTTAGAGCAGTGGTCACCAACCAGGAGATCGGGATCTACTGGTAGATCTTGGAGCCTCTGACAGATGATTCTGACTGATTTGGCTGAGCAGCTATCAAGTGCTGGCACTTCAGTTGCCCCTACACACAGTGTCATGTTGCTCCCACCCTCTGCCATAGATCTGCCCCTCTAGGAGCCTCCTGCTGTGCAGTGTGGGAGGGAAAAGAAGAAGGGGACATTGATGTCAGGTTATCCCTCCTCTCCCCACTCATGTACCAGACAAAGAGAAGGGGATGGAGGGAGCAACTCTGTCACTGTCACACACTGTCCTTCACTCTCATCTCCCGACCCAACACATAAATGGGGGGTTGTTGTTATTTCTTTTACTGCTTGCAAAGTGGGTTAGTTTTGGTTTTTGCCTGGTCTGTGTATTTCATAATTTTCATTTCTCTCTTACACTTAAATTTAATTCTTTGAGTAGTGAGTTCTAAAATGCCTAACTGTTGTGGCTGGAGTAATTATCCCTGTGGTAACTGCTGCTCCTGGAAGCAGCTGGCATGTCTCCACAGCCCCTGAGAGAGGCAGAGCAGGGGGGCTTCACATGCTGTTTTTGCCTGGAGACACCACTCCTGCAGCTCCCATTGATCAATAATGGCCAGTGGAAGCTGTGGGCTCAGTGTCTATAGATGAGGGGGCAGCACCTGGTGCCATGGAGCCACTGCTGTACATGCCAGCTGCTTTAAGGAGTGATATAGGGCTAGGGCAGCAGTAAGCCTTCCTTAACCCCACTGCTCCACTACCCAGAAGCCATTTCAGTTAAATGGTGCCCAGCCAGAGCCTGCTTCCTGAATCCCTGTCCCAGCCTTGAACCCATCCTACCTCCTGTTCCAGACGTGAGTCCCCCTGCACCCAAAAACCTTCCCAGAGCTTGCATCCTGAAACCTCTCCTGAACCTCAATCCCCCATCCTGGGCTATCCCAGAGCCCCTCCCACACTCCAAACCCCTTGGTCCAAGACCAGAGCCTGCACTCCAACCCTCTACCGCAGTCTGGCGAAAATAATTGAAGATGGGGGAAGAAGGAGAATGTAGGGAGCAGGGTGAGGTCTCGGAGAAAGACTGGAGCAGGGGCAGGGCCTCAAAGAAGGGGTGGGAAGGAAGTGGGAGCAAGGGTATTTGGATTTGAGGTAGATCTTACATTGCACTTAAATTGAAAAAGTGATGGTGTGGTTAAAAAGGTTGGAGACCACTGGTTTAGAGGGAACACTGCTCATGACCTTCTCATTTACAAATGACCTTCTCATTTAGGGAAACACAACCTAGATGGAGTTACCATTATGTGGGTACATAACTGTCTAGATAACCATTTCTACAGAGTAGTTATCAATGGTTAAGTCATGCTGGAAAGGCATAATGAGTGGGGTTCCATAGGGATCAGTTCTGGGACCAATTCTGTTCAACATATTCATCAACAGTTTAGATAATGACATAGAGAGTATGATTATGAAGTTTATGGATGACACAAAGCTGGGAGGGGTTACAAATGCTTTGGAGGATTGGATGAGCATTCAAAAGGATCTGAATGAACCAGAGAAATGGTATCAGATAAATAGAATGAAATTCAATAAGGAGAAATGCAAAGTGCTTCATTTAACAAAAACCAATCTATTATACACATAGGCTACGTCTAGACTGGCATGATTTTCCAGAAATGCTTTTAACGGAAAAGTTTTCTGTTAAAAGAATTTTCTGAACAGAGCATCTAGATTGGCATGGACGCTTTTCCGCAAAAGCACTGTTTGCGGAAAAGCGTCCATGCCAATCTAGACACGCTTTTCCACAAAAAAGCCCTGATTGCCATTTTTGCGATCGGGGCTCTTTTGCGGAAAACAAATCTGAGCTGTCTACACTGGCCCTTTTGCGCAAAAGCTTTGTGCAAAAGGACTTTTGCCCGAACGGGAGCAGCATATTATTACCGCAAGAACACTGACAATCTTACATGAGATCGTCAGTGCTTTTGCGGAAATTCAAGTGGCCAGTGTAGACAGCTGGCAGGTTTTTCTGGAAAAGCGGCTGATTTTCCAGAAAAACTGGCCAGTCTAGACACAGCCATACAAAATGGGAAATGACTACCTAGAAAGGAGTATTTCAGAAAGGGATCTAGAGGTCATAGCAAACAAGGGGTGTGTCTAGACTACATGCCTCCGTCGACGGAGGCATGTAGATTAGACAGATCGGCAGAGGGAAATGAAGCCGCGATTAAAACAATCGCGGCTTCATTTAAGTTTAAATGGCTGCCCCACTCTGCCGATCAGCTGTTTGTCAGCAGATCGGGGCAGTCTTGATCGGCACAGGTATGCCTCGTAAAACCAGGTTTACCATCGACGGAGGCATGTAGTTTAGATGTACCCAAGGTAAATATGAGTCAACAGTGTAACGCTATTGCAAAAAAAAAAAAAAAAAAAAAAAAGCAAGACATGAGAAGTAAATCTGCTCTACTCCACACTGATTAGGCCTCAGCTGGAATAGTGTGTCCAGTTCAGGGGACCACATTTCAGGAAAGATGTGGAGAAATTCGAGAGGGTCAGAGAAGAGCAACAAAAATGTTTAAAGGTCTAGAATACATGACCTTATTAGGGAAGATTGAAATAACTGGGTATGTTTAGTCAGGAAAAGAGTATACTGAGAAGACATGCTATCAGTTCTCAAGTATCTAAAAGGTTATTTCAAGGTAGAGAATGGAAAAAATATTCTTCTTAACCTCTGAGCATAGAACAACAGGTTTAAATTGCAGCAAGGGAGAACATTAAGAAAAGTTGGACATTAGGAAAAATGTCCTTACTGTTAGGATGGCTATGCATTGGAATAAATTTCCTAGGGAGGTTGTGGAATCTCCATTATTGGAAAAAAATGTAAGAGCAGAAGACAAACACTTGTCAGGGAGGCTCTAGATCTTGCTTAGTCCTGCCCTGAATTCAGGGGACTGTTATTAATGACCTGTAGAGGTCCCTTCCAGGTCTATGATTCTATGTTTTCTGATGGTGGATCTTACTCGGTAAATGGTTCTCCCTTAATGGGCTTGCTATTACTGTTTTACCATATTTTGCATCGATTTTAGAGACAGAAGTACTAATTATGATAAGCTAGAGTGACATTCTGGGTAACATGAATTGCCATAGAATTATTTCAGGTGATTTCTGTATCAATCCTTTTACTTCTAGCTGAGGTTCAGCCTATTACAGGGAAAAAAATCTGGATTTAAAGAATTCAAGTGATGGAAAATCTATTACAGTCCTTGGGAAGTCGATCCAATGTTCATTGCCCTCATTACTGTTAAGAATTTGTTCCTTGTTCCCATATGAATTTGTCTAGCTTCAGTTTCTAGCCCCTACATCTTGGTAAGCCTTTGCCAGCTAGATTAAAGAGTCCTCAACTATCGAAAATTGATTCCCCAAGCAGGTACTTACAAACTGATCTAATTACCTCTAACACTTCTCTAAATAGACTTAACTTCGTTAGTCTCACACTAAGACTCTATGCTGTCGTTATAGTTGTATGGGTCCTAGGATACTAGCGAGACAAAATGGATGAGGTAACATTTTCTACTGGTACAACTTCTTTTAGTGAGAGAGACAAATATCCGTGCCACACCAAGCTCCATAGCAGCATTTCCTGATATTTATAGTCTTGTTATGAATTCTGTTAAACTTGTCAATGTATTTTTGAAATCTGGACACAGTGTTCTCGAGATAACCTCTTTAAGGCTATATGTACTTGTAATAGCTCCTTCCTATTTCTGCCTGAAGCTCGCTTGTTACATATCCATGGATTATGTTAGTCCAGGGGTGGGAAACCTCAGGGTCAAAGGCTGTACATAGTTCATCTGGGCCACCAGATAGTTTGTTTACCTGAGTGCCTTCAATCATACAGTCTGTAACTCCTGGTGGCCGCAGTTTACCGTTCTGGGCCAATGGGAGGTATGGGAAATATTGGTCCACCCCACATTGCTTTCCACAGCTCCCATTGGCTGGGAATGATGAAACATTGCCAATGGGAGCTGCAGGGCTCTGTTCCTGCAGACATACAGGTAAACAAACTATCTTGCAGCAGTTAACCCTGATGAACCATGTGCAGCTAATGTGCCGGAGTTACCCTGCCTCTATATTAGCCTTCGAACCAGTGCACCTTATTTTGAGTTCATATCAAGTTTATTATCAACCATGATCTATATGTCTTTTTAAGAGTCATTGCTTTGCAAAATATAGTTCTTCAGCCTATAAATGAAGCCTACAATCTTTGTTACTGGATCCATAACCTGACATTTGGCTGGATGGTTGTTGTTGTTTGTTTGTTTTTCCTGCTTGCTTATATCACATTTCTTCATGTAATTATATGTCATCTAAGACATCATACAGCAACTACAGAAGTTCCATTTTTTAATGGAGAAAATATTTTGACAGAGAAACATGACTAATCCAAATTTTGCATTTACACCCCCCTAACTTGTTTAGGGTATGTCTACACTACCCCGCTAGTTTGAACTAGCGGGGGTAATGTAGTCATCCGCAATTGCAAATGAAGCCCGGGATTTGAATTTCCCGGGCTTCATTTGCATGAAGCCGGCCGGCGCCATTTTTAAATGCCGGCTAGTTCGAACCCCGTGCCGCGCGGCTACATGCGGCACGGAGTAGCAAGTTCGGATTAGGCTTCCTAATCCGAACTAGCTGTACTCCTCATTCCACGACGACGGCATTTAAAAACTAGCCAGCATTTAAAAATGGCGTTGGCCGGCTTCATGCAAATGAAGCCCGGGAAATTCAAATCCTGGGCTTCATTTGCAATTGCGGATGACTACATTACCCCCGCTAGTTCGAACTAGCGGGGTAGTGTAGACATACCCTTAGATTCAATATATAATATATTCTTTGCTGTTCTCTTTAGTCATTCATGGATGTTGAGATCACACAAATATAAAGAATGGCCATATTAGGCCAAACTAATCCTTCAGCTGTCCCAGTATCCTGTCTTTGATAGTGGCTGATGGTGGCTGCTTCAGAGGGAGTGAACAGAAATGAGTAGTTATCAAGTGATGCATTCCCTCTTGTCCAAGCCCAGCTTGTGGCAGTCAAAGTTGAGCAGAAGAAATACGCCTGTATCTAATTGATTCTGCCAGCATAGACTGTGAGAAAAGTGTTCATTAACATGCTTATCACAAGCTCTAAATCCTTTCGCAAGAGAGAGAACTAATCGATATACTGATTACACTTCTCTGGAAATATATGGATGCCTTACCTCTATAAATAAGGTAGACAGTCATGGATCCAAACATATACTGAATGAGTAGCTCATTCAACATGGCCAACTTCTTTAATCTGAAGATTGAGAGGTTTTAATTTATTAATTTGTGTCCATTAATTTTACATATGTGTTTTTTAAAATGTTAATGGGGGGTGCAGCTTATACTGTACTAGACAAAACAACATAGCCTCTATTCCGGGGGAGTATATAATCCAGGGGGCAGATTGATTTCAGCTGACCTTTGAGAAGATATTAAAGGAGCTTTCCTTCTTTCCGTAACTTGTAAAAGGCCTATATAAAACAGAATTGTCTGCGCTCTCCCTTTAGCAACACCTAAGGAACCAATTAAACCAGAAAATGGAAAGAAGCAAAAAGTATGAATGTTTACTCCTCCACACCCAGGCTTTATGGTCATGCAGTTTAATATATGCTGCACACCCTGAATAATAGTAATAGCAGATGCATGCACCTTTTACACATGCAAGTTCAGAAAACATTAGTCTTTGTATGCCGGGTAGCTATCAGTAGCCCATTGATCATTGACATTGCTGCAGCCTGTGGAAGGCTGTCCAAGCTGAGAGCAATTAAACATTTCCTGGTGTGGGAGCACCTGGGTGACAAACACTGGCTAACAAGGTAACGGGGAAGATGAAAAGAGGAAGAACTCTAAAGGAACCTCAAAGCATAGCCTGAGACTGGAGACTGAGAGCTGCAGGGTAGCCTACCTTTCCTGTAAGACTATTACACAGTATTACTATATAAGAGGGAAATAAATACACCCTTAGGTGTAAGATAAACAGACTAGTGTGATTTTGTGACTGTAACCATCTGAACTTGCCAAACAGTGAGGTTCAAATGGCAATGGAGGAGAATAACTTCACCTCTCCATATTCTCCCTCCTCTCTGGACACAGCAAAGCAAAGGAGTTCATCTGTAGCACTCCCCACTGGCCACTTCTTCAGCTGTGCAGTGGCTAGTCTCTCTGGGTATGTCTACACTAGCTCCCTAGTTCGAACTAGGGAGGCTAATGACGGTGATTGAAATTGCAAATGAAGCATGGGATTTAAATATCCCGCGCTTCATTAGTATGTTCCCAGGCGGTCGCCATTTTGGAAATTGACTAGCCCAGAATAACTGCCCGCATCTACATGCGGCAGTGAAATGGGAGTTCGAAGTAAAGCCCTTAATTCGAATTAGCAGTTAAACCTCATTTTAGGAGGAATAACAGCTAATTGGAGTTAGGGCTTTACTTCAAACTCCCATTTCACTGCTGTGTGTAGACACGGGCAGTTATTCTGGGCTAGTCAATTTCCAAAATGGCGACCGCCCAGGAACATACTAATGAAGTGTGGGATATTTACATCCCGCACTTCATTTGCAATTTTGGTCACCCTCATTAGCCTCCCTAATTCGAACTAGGGAGCTAGTGTAGACATACCCTCTCTGAGTGTTCCATGCCCTGGCCCTCTAGCCACATCCCCTCTTCAGTTCAGCCTCCTTCTATATCTCTTTTGGGTCTCTTTTTGTCCTGTTGCATTTCCAGGAAGCCAACTCCAGAACTGCTACCCTGGACATCCTGCTTCTTGTTCTAGAGGCCCAGCCCACCACAGATGTTAGCTCTTTTTCTGTAGGTCAACTTGACAGTCTGAAGCTGCTGGGCAGTTCTCACAGGAAAGTCTTGCTTCCTTTGCACTCTCTCTCTAGGGGTGTGTCTAGACTACTTGCCTCAATCGACGGAGCCGTGTAAACTACTTTACCCGGCATAGTCAAAGAAGCGGGGATTTAAATAATCCCCACTTCATTAAAATAAACATGGCTGCCGTGCTGTGCCAATGATCAGCTGATCAGGCACAGCGCAGCAGTCTAGACGCAGATCTGTCGGCTGAAGAAGCCTTTGCCAACCGATCCTGTAAACCTCGTTTCACGAGGAATAAGGGATCGGTCAGCAAAAGCTTCCCCAGCCAACAGATCCGCGTCTAAATTGATGCACTATGCGGGATCAGCTGATCGTCAGCACAGCGCGGTGGCCATATTTATTTTAATAAAGCGGGGATTATTTAAATCTCCGCTTCTTTGACTATGCCGGGTAAACTAGTTTATATGGCTCCGTCAACGGAGCCATGTAGTCTAGACATACCCTAGAGGGTATGTCTACACTGCAAAGTTAATTCAGAATAACAGCTGTTATTCCAAATTAACTTCCATAGCATCTACACAAGTAAACTGCTATTCTGAATTAAAGTCAAATAGCGCGGCGCTTAATTCGAGTTTTGTAAACCTCATTCTACGAGGAGTAAAGCCAAACTCGAATTAGCTAATTCGGAATAAGCGCTGTGTAGACGCTTAGTCCGAATTAGCTGGCTCCAGCCCTTCCCTGTTCTCCTTGGTGGCCACTCTGGGCCAAACCAAGAAAACTCTACTTCTCCTCCTCCCCCGCCCCCAGCCCTGGAGCCCTTAAAGGGGCAGAGTCCATTTGGCCACAGGGCCTGTGCCAGCTGCAGGCCTGCCAGCCCAGAGCCTGCAGGCACTGTCCCTGATGCAGGTGCCAGCATGAGCCAGCAACCCAGTGCCAGCCAGCCCTCCAGCACTCACCAAGACCAGTCTGGCAGCTCCCAGGAGCCTGGCAGAGGACGGAAAAGGGGCGTGCCATCCTGGTCCAGTGTGGAGATCATGGACCTGATTGAAATTTGGGGGGATGCCTCCAATGTCCATAATCTCTGCACTAGATGCAGGAACATGGCCATCTACCAAAGGATGGCAGACAGCCTGGCCACCAAAGGCCACGTGCTCAACCAGGAGCAGGTGCGCACTAAAATTAAAGAGCTGTGGAGGCCTATGCCAGGGCCGCAGCAGGCAGCTCCCTACCAGGGGCAGACCCAGATGCCTTCCCATATTTTCAGGCCCTGGACTGCATCCTGGGGATCAAACGGTCAGTGCCCCCCAGGTGGTCATTGACCCTGGGGCCGAGGGCCCTAACCAGGGCATGGAGGAGGAGGAGGATGATGGCCAGGAGTCCCAGGAACCTGGAGGGAGCATGCCACACACCCCGGAACCCAGAGCCATGCCAACAAGTCTGTTGCCTGTGTTGTCTGACACCGGCAAGATCTCGACATGTGAGTGCCATCACTGTCCCCTTATGCGGGGCGGGGAGGGGGGGTAGAGGGAGCCCAGGGACTGTGCGTGTGGGCCTTGTTGACCACGGATCATGCAGGAACCTGTGCATGTGCCACACCAGCCAGGGCATGTGGCCCCAGCTGCTTGCCACACAGGCAGAGACAGTGCACAATGCCCTCCCTCCAGAAGCCCCCTCTATGCAGAGGCTAGGCACATCTCTCCTCCCTCTCTGTCCCCCTCCCTCCCACACCCACACTATATACAGCACAGGGGCATGGGTGCAGTCCTAGGCCAGCTCGCAATCCCGGGTATAGCAGGACATGATGGTGTGAAGACCTGCCATCCTCACCTGTCAGAGGGGGGCTGGGTTTCACCCACTGTGTCCCCATGGATAACAGAGCACATCTCTGGTTTCTCTACAGCCACACCAGCTGCGAGTGCATGGTGCACCACGGCACCCAGGATAGCCTCCCGCACCCGGGCCAGCAGGATGACCCGCCACCTGGAGGAGTATCACCTGCAGACCCTGGTGCAGGGATTGGTGCCTGCTATTGCTCCAGCCCCTGTGGCCATCCCAGCTATCGCTCCTCCTCCCACTCCTGCTCCCCCTCCCACTTCTTCCTTCCCCCCAGCCCTCCCTTCCCCCCTACCCTACCTGCCATACCCGCTCCCCCAGGGGACACCAACACCCCCGCACGCACAGTGCTGCAAGACAGGAGGTCCGGCAAGACCCTCAAATCTGAGCTTCTCCTCCCTCTTCCTCCCTTTGCCTCCTCCTTTCAGGTCCCTCCTCCCAGGTGTCCCTCTCCCCTCTCCCACCCTCTCTCTTTCCCTCTCCCACCTCCTTTCCCAAGTCTCACCAGGGTTTCATTCCCACCCCCCAGTTTTGTGAAATAAACAGAGTATGTGTTTATGAAAATACATGTATTTTATTTGATATTAGGAAGAGGGACTAGGGAGGGGTAAGTGGAAGGACGTGAGGGAGGAATGAGGCACAAGCCCCCAGTGGGGCACACCAGGAAGGCTCTTAGTGCTCCTCAGAGTGGATGCTCTCCTGCAGGGCTTCCTGGATACTGACTGCCCCTCGATGGATGTCCCGGATGGCAGCCTGCAGCAGGTGCAGCCAGGCTGATGGCAACATATCCACTAGATGCATCAGAGCGCCCAGGGGCAGCTCTGTCTCCATGTTGCAGAGTAGTAGGGTGTCCGAAGTGATGGCAACGAAAGCACTCAGAGACACAAATGATTTGCTGTCCCACAGCGAGGCAGGCAAGCAAGCAGGGACATCTGAGAGCCAGCTGGCGGGGAGGGGCGGGGGTGTCCCTTTAAACACAAGCCTCAGATAGACTCAGGCAACAGCCACACACAGACACTCCTGACCTGATGCCCTGCCTGATCTGGTTCTGGCTGGCCTTAAATCCAAATCTGTGTCCAGTAAGTGTGGATGCAGTATTTCAAATGAGCAAAATGCTAATTCGAACTGCATTTTGTGTGTAATCGTGTTAATTCAAATTATCTTTATTTGAATTAACTATTTCGAATTAAGATAACTCGAATTAATGCTGTAGTGTAGACATACCCTAGCTGAGTTCCCAGCTCTGTTCAGGTAGTGCATGTTGTGGTCCTTCAAAGCCAGCTCAGTCTTCTAATTAAGTTCCATGATCTGCAGCTGGTGTCACCAATTAGTCCGATGTTTCTAGCACCTCACTTTTCTGTCACTATTCTAGTTCCTCAGTGAGCCTTAAAGGATAGCTGATAAGTCATGGATGAGGCTGAGTCCAGCTTGTCTCAAAAGGCTTAATAACCTGCCACACTCCCACATTATAGCTACCGTCCTTCTGAAATGCATCAAAATAATTTTCCGATCAGTTTTTGGAACTGCTATGGAGTAGGACAAAAAAGTCTTAGAATCCCTTCCTGCAGCCCTAATGGCTTCTACATCATTCCCAGCTCCTTTCATGTAAGGAAGTGAATCACAGATGGTACAAATCATTTTTTCACAAAAAAACCCAAAAAACATTTCAAAGCTTTTCACCAATTATTTTCCCCAGGTTCACCTAATATTCATAAGTATTAGAGGGGTAGCCGTGTTAGTCTGAATCTGCAAGAACATTCTAATATTCATACTTTTGCTGGTTTCTGTATTCTATTTGCAGGGCCTTGGATATAGTGTGATTACATACTCACTGTATTTTTCACAAAAGCAATGGCTTACTTCCAATTTGCCACTTACCTCTCCTGCTGAATCTAAACATTCATTTCTTTGAAGTCTATCACCCTGATGGCTGTGAAGAAAATCTTTGAAACATGAAGAAACATGAACCAAAGGGAAAATATGCAATGATATGGGTCTGAGTTTTCAATATTCTTAATTAATATTTATATTACAGTGGAATCCAGAGGCCCCAGTTGGGACTTCATTATGCTTAGTGCTTTTCAAACTCATATAAATATACCTTCTTCAGGTGTGAAGACTGACATTTATTTATATTTTAATGGTAACACTGAGTATTTCACTGATAAAGCAGCAAAAATATCAAGCTAATACGCTTCTTTGCTTTTACATTCACCAGAGTAACACTCAAGCAAGCAATGGAACTTTTCCCATTTTCTAGTGTAACATGCAAGAGAGAAACCAAAAGCTCAAGATTTGGTCATACCCTCAGCTACTGTAAATCAGCATAACCCCACTTATGTCCATGAAGCTATAACTGATTGGAACATCTGATCCAGCCTCTCTTCTCTATAAAAGGAGATGGACTGGTGCTTCCTGTCCACTTTCACATAATTTCTTCTTTGAAAACTCTCTTTTAAATGAACAACCAAGTGGGCACAAACCCGAGTCCACAAAGTTATTAAAAAGTACTTCATTTGCCCTTGAAAAGGTCATATTCAATAAATAGTCTCAAAGCAAACCAAAAGAATACACAATTATATGTAAAGTCAACGAACAGCTTCTCAGAAACAGTAAGGGAAGCTTTAAAATTAACCTCTAGCCAGAAAAACCTCCTAAAGACCCCCAACATCCTATAGACATTAAACGTTGAAAGATCTTTGATATAATAATTTGAAAGTGAATATTAGTTTGTAGAAATTCTTACCAGCTCCAGTGTTTAATGCTGAAACTATTTCCGTAGATAAAATTGAGGAAAATTTTTCATTTAGATAAAACACATAAAATTCTTCTGTACTTGAGCTTTCCCTAGAGTTTTCTGTTTGATGAGCCAAACAGGCATGAGTTCATTGTTAAAATATATTACTTAATTGGATTTTCCCCCTCTGAATTTAAAGTGAATAGCAACTCTGAAGAAAGAGCTAGATATTGTGATTCTTATTAAGGACTGAGGTTTTTCTATAGGGGATAATTAGTTTAAAATCTATGGTAAATTCAAAATATCTGTTTAGTACTGGGTTGTTATTGGACATACTCAGAAATCAGTTTGAAATAGGATTTAATTCCCTAACCTCCATATAAACATCCCCTAAAAATAATAGTCTCCTTTCCTGATCTTGGGTTATCCCCATATTGGAAAAAAAATGTAAGTGCTATGTCTTTAAATGTATTTAGGTGCCTAAAATTTCCTAGTGGAATTTTCAGAAAGGCTTATGGACTTACATATCTTTACAAATCTGGGCCATGGCTGACACTATTTATTTTATTTTATTTTATTTTATACAATGGACAGAACAGCATAGAGCCAAATGCCCAGATAATGATCCTGGAAAAAATCTCATATGACTTTCATTGATAAAGATAGAAAACTCCTGGTCTCATCAGCTATGTCTAGACTGCTGCTTTTTTTTGGGGGGGGGGAATTTGCATACCTTTTCCAATCATTTTGTTGGAAGAAGCTTTTCCGAAATTTGGCCCATCTACATTGGGCCAAATTTCGGAAAAACCTCCTCTTGTGGAAGAGACTTTCTTCCTCATGGAACAAGGAAGACAGGGCTTCTGAAAGAGCGTATCTCCGCAAAAAATGTCAGAAGAGCAGACGCATTCCCTGGACGTGGCAGAGTTTTTCTGAGATACCAGAGGTAGTCTACACATAGACATCTTTTATACCTTTGCATTGTCTAAGGGTATGTCTACACTACAAAGTTAATTCGAACTAAGCTAATTTGAACTAAGGGATCCAGACTAAAAAACTAGTTCGAATTAGCGTTTTGTCCGGACTAGGCTTCCTATTCTGATCTACCATTACTCCTCGTGAAACGGAATAGGAAGCCTAGTCCGAACTACCTAGTCCGTGCCGCGTGTAGCCGCGCGGCACGGAGTCCGCACTAGCGGACATTTAAAAATGGCAGCGCCCGGTGAGATGCAAATGAAGCCCAGGAAATTCAAATCCCAGGCTTCATTTGCAACTCCGGTTGCCTACATTACCACCCTAGTTCGAACTAGGGTGGTAGTGTAGTCATACCCTAAGAGACAGAAAGTTTAAAACAAAGTATTTTTTTATATAAGAAATGGTAAAGCTGTGGAACTCTTTGCCAGAGAATGTTGTGAAAGCCAAGATTTTAAACAGAGTTCAAAGAAGAACTAAATACTTTCATGGAGGATAGGTCCATTAATGGCTATTAGCCCTGACGGGTGTTGGCCTTTGTTTGTCAGAAGCTGAGATAGGGATGGATCATTTGATGATTGCCTTTTCTGTTCACTCCCACTTAAACACTTGGCAATAACCACTATTGTAAATTGTACAAAAAGGATAGTGGGCTAGATGGACCTTTTGTTCTGACCCAGTATGGCCATTTTTAGGTTATTATTTGTGCAATGTCTCCTCCGGGATTTTTCCTTATTCATGCTTGCTTTTAATTATTTATGCTTTTAGCCTATGTTACACTTACAGTTATAACCCTTATGCATATGCAGGAGGATTATAGCCCCATTTTCTTTATCTCTATACCCAATAGCTGTTGAGATGCCTCGCTTTTCAGAGTTTATCATCTTCATTAAGATTTATGTCAACAAATTCCTATGGTAACTTACCATATGCAGTGAATGCAGAATATTCCATGATGTTACAACTGGACATCATTGGGATTGGTCCCACTTTTAGCAGGAGATTGGACTCGATGACCTCCAGATGTCTCTTCCAACGCTATGACTCTATTGTTCTATGATTCTATGTTGATTATGGCATATTTATGCAAATATTTAAGACCTCTTTTACAGTAATCTTGCTTCTTTACTAATACTTGATTACCCTTGGTTTAACTAGAATTTCATACCTAAGGCTTCATATTGTTGAAGCTGGAATTTGTACAGGCCTTCATCCTGTAGGCACTGTTACCACTAGTATAGTGTATCAATCCTGTACCCTTATAATGCTATCTCACTTATTTCTACATTTAGACCTACAACTTAACTCTATCCATCACTCATTGGTTACAGATGAATTAAAGCAACTATAAATAACACCATGGCACGATTATATAAAATGATTAATTACAACATTTATTAGCATATACTTTCTTATTATCATATTTACACAATAATGTATGGCTACAGTCTTCCCCATTACGAAGCCCCACATTTTAATTTTATTAACCATAGTTCCTGGGAAAGGTCTGAGGGTGGCATACTGACTTATAGTCATTTCCCATAAACAGTAACATAAATCATGAATAATTGTCTATATAAGGGTAATTTATTTCTCAACACATGTACCCACACAATTCCTATATCTTCACTAGTCTATATTTATCTATTTATATATTTTCACAGTCACAATAGAAATAATTTTTAAAAAATAATCAAAAGGAAAGAAAATACACAAGCAGAGGAAGAGAAAAGAGATAATTTGGACTCTATATGTTTTTGTGATAGGGAAAAGACAGATTTGGGGGAGATTTTTACTATATTTGCTATTTTTTCTTAAAGTCCCAACCTCCTCGACATAAGCACTCGCATGAGTATTTCAGTTTTCATTAAAAATAAAAAAAAGTGACTATCTAGACCAGAGGGGGACAAACTGTGGTTTACATGCCACATCCAAAGGCCTTATGTTTTCAGAGAAAGCCCTGAAAATATGAACCATATGTAAACTAAAGGAGAAAAATGCAAAGAACCCCATGTATTTTAATTCACGATGTTTTAATACTTAGAGGCAAATTGGTTTTAAAGTGATTTTTTTTACTATAGACCACTGGAATAACTCAGTTCTTGTTTTTTAAAGCAAATATATTCTTCTTCTTAATGTAGGGGAAAAAAGGTGTTGGAATTATTATATGGAATGTTGTTAATGTATTTGCCCCTAATTATCAACTACTCATCCCAAACTCCTTATTTTAAAAAGGAGTTCAGAGTAGAATGAGGATTCCATATGGAAAACAGACGTGAGAGTTATCTAGTTAAAAACACATTAGTTGTATAGAAAATCTACTACGTGACAAAAGCAAGAGCACTGCACACTGACAAAAAATGAAATTTTGAATTGGTAGTCATTTGTATTTTATTTTCAGAAATGCCGTTTTGATATATTAAAATGAAAACCCAGAAATCCTTTGTTTTAATTGTCTTAACTGAAATCAACATCCATTTCATTTAATCTTTGTGTTGTATTTGTTTATGGTGCATGTTATTCTTTATTTCATTTTCTTGACTTGGAATTGGAGAGGAGGAAGGCAGAATACCTCTAGGCGCCTTCATGTTAATCCTATGAATACTAATTATACAAAATTCTTATCTGACAAACACACACACTTACAATATTTGTGTTTTGGATTAGCAGCTCTAAATACTGATAAACAGAAAGTCTTTCAAGAGCCATTGACTTCCATATTTTAATTATATTTTACTGTTTTGTTTGTCAGTTATGCTGAAAAGATCCGTAGTGATCCATGAAAATTATTTAGAAAACTGTATAATATTGTCAGAGCACTTAAAGGTGAGCCAGCTCTAAAAGCCAGCTCTTATATCCAGTCATGTGCCTAGGCATGTCCAGAGGATGGGTGGGATGGTTGCTTAATATCTATATGCTTCAATCTCCTAACATCAACATCTCAGGTAATCCAGCCAGTACAGAAATTTAGCATACAGAATTGTCAAATTGGAGCAGGCATACTGATACAATATATATATAACTTAAATCCATTTTCCATATACATGAGAATCAGAGTTTTCTCCAGCTTTTTATTATGCTGCCAAATAAGTGTGCATTCAAGTAAACATTTCCTTCATCTTCACAGCTAATTTTCTCCTCTAGCCTGATGCTAGAGTGAAGTCATACTAATATTGCATTTCTGACGTCACCGGTGTTCCCATGGTAACAGTCTCTCATACATAAGATATTTACAGTATGTTGCTATGATGACTTTACTGCACAAATACGCAGAAGAAAAAGCAGGGCTGTCAGGGAGAATGTTCTTGTTTTGCAATCACGTATACGCCTAAATATCTTCAACAGCTTAATAAGCAATAAAGACAATAATGAGCAAAATAAAATATGGAACTAACCCTGATCTCACAGAAGTTAATGGGCATTCTGTCTTTACACTTCAAAGGGAGCAGGACTGGATTATAGGTGTTCAGAATAAAAACAGCTCTTTAAAGGTCACTTACAAAGATCTTTTTAAAATAAAATGGCTGAATTTTCTACTATACATTTGGGATTGTCTGTCCATCTGTTTGTCCATCTAACTGTTTGTTCAAGAATTCCTCCTAAGCAGGTAAGAGTGAGGACCACCAAATTTGGTATACAGCTTCTTCTTATAACTTAAAGCAAAGTCAGGGTTTAGTTGCGCCAGGATAATGGAATGTGCCTAGAATGGGACTGCTTCTGACAAAATCATATAGAAAAGAGACAGAATCACCAGGCAGGTGAAAGGGGCTGGCTGGAGGCTTCTCCCCTTGTCTAGGACTGCCCCAGTCCTCAGCCTTCCACCACCCAGGCACCCTTTAGGGATGGCAGGGTGGAATGCAACTCCCCCTGCACCCGCCACCCCCTACAATTTGTACAGGAACATTGCTAGTTGTTCCCAGCATCAAGGAGAGAATGGAAAGTGCAGTTTGCTGCATTCCTCACTCTCACCAGTAGTGCAGGGGGCAGAGGAACCTGGACCTTCTCCAGCCAGGGACATGCACTTCTCTTGCTGTGCCCACTAGACCCGCAGTAGCCATGGGCGCTTCTCACTTGGTCCCAGACCATTGTGGTAAAATAGGGCTGGGGTAGACCTCTCTCTCTGGGGCAGCGAGCGTACTGAACTCTCCTCCCCAGCCCCACCTCAGAGCAATGATTCAAATGAAGCAGGTACATTTCAGTTTTTTTTAAACCCACCAAAATTAATTTAGTTAAGGACCCAAGAAAAGACAGGTAAATCTTCTAATACATGCATGTTTTCAATAGGTGCAGTAATCTTCAACAGGAAGATTTAGGATTTGCCTAAATCCTAAATAGGATTTACCACCCTGGATCAGACCACTGTTCATTCAAGTGTCTTTGCAACAGAATAGCTACTACAATCCTGAAGCTTCAGAAGATGAAAACGAATTCACAATGCACTAGGCCAATGTTACATGTCAGAGGTGGAGCTGGGGAAATCCATCCTCAACTTGTGAGTTTATTGACCAAATGAAGCCCTGAAGCATAAAATTGATCACCATTAATTAGAGATTGATCATGATTAATTTGTCAGTGGTTATAAAATTATTTTCAACTCCTTAATTTAAGTAAGGGTACAATATTTCAATCTATGATCTATTTGAGCAGCAGTTGTCACAAACTGCCTTCATGCTGTGTGAAGGAGTTTTTCTTTTGGTTTGTTCTAACAACACAAGTGACCTCTTGTTCTTCAATTATGAGATAACGTTAAGAGAATGGATTAATACATTCACTGCTCTTAATAACCTAACAACTTCAATTAAGTCTCTAATTGGTCAGGTTCCAAGATACCAGGCTAGTTTGTGCAGTCTTTCCTCAGATTTCAACCCCTCTTTATGGTCTTTATTTTTTTTCCGTCTGAATGATTATATATGATTAAGGTGTGTGTGTAGTAACTAAGGTGTGTCTAGACTACATGCCTCCGTTGACGGAGGCATGTAGATTAGCCAGATCGGCAGAGGGAAATGAAGCCGCGATTAAAATAATCGCGGCTTCATTGCAATTTAAATGGCTGCCCCGCTCTGCCAATCAGCTGTTTGTCGGCAGATCGGGGCAGTCTGGACGCGCCGCGCCGACAAAGAAGCCTTTCTTGATCGGCACAGGTATGCCTCGTGAAACCAGGTTTACCTGTGCCGATCAAGAAAGGCTTCTTTGTCGGCGCGTCGCGTCCAGACTGCCCTGATCTGCCGACAAACAGCTGATTGGCAGAGCAGGGCAGCCATTTAAATTTAAATGAAGCCGCGATTATTTTAATCGCGGCTTCATTTCCCTCTGCCGATCTGGCTAATCTACATGCCTCCGTCGATGGAGGCATGTAGTCTAGACGTACCCTAAATGTACTCTCTCAAAAAAGTTGAAGTACTTTGTTGAAGGCAATGGACTCAATTTGCACTAGGTATGAATTCAGTGCAATGTCTTCAGAATATTTTTTATATCAGGGGTTTTCAACCACTTTTCATTTATGGATCCCTAAAAAAATGTCAAAAGGAGGACCAGAACCCCTTGAAAATCTGAGATATAGCCTGCAGATCCATAGGGGTCCATGGGCCACAGGTTGAAAACCACTATTCTGTGTTATCAACAACCTTTTCCAAACCACTTATATATAATTTGTCGACTCCTTCTCGAGGTTGAAAAATCACAATTCTATATTATTTAAATTCACTTAGATATCCTATTTGTTTTTAATTGACACTGCATAATGGTCAGACATCTTCACTTAGCTAGCTATGATGACGAGGGCCCTACTAAATTCATGGTCCATTTTGGTCAATTTCATGAACACGGGATTTTAAAAATGGTAAATTTCATTATTCCATCTATTTAAATCTGAAATTCCCCTTTTAAAGTGGCGCGGGGGTGAGTCTCACCACAGGTGTTGGCTGAAACCCTTCCTGACGTGCATAGCCCCTTGATTTGCTCTCCATATTGAACTGGTATCTGGCTGCTCATAAGCCCTGGCTAGCTCTTCAACCTCTGCCCTCCACCCTGTCAAGAAAGCATCCCCCGTGCTCTCACAAATGTTGTGGAGCACACAGCAAGCCACCACCATGAAGGGGATGTTGCACTTTCTGAAGTCCAGGAGAGTGAGCAGACACCTGAACCTCCTGTTCAAGTGGCTGAACACATGCTCCACCATCATGTGGCACCTGCTAGACCTGATGTTGAAGTACTCCTTGCTGAGGTCCAGGCTACCCGTGTAGGGCTTCATAAGCCAGAGGAGCAAAGGGTAGGCTGCATCACCCAGGATGCACATAGGCATGTCCACATACCCAACCCTGATGTTGCAGTCAGGGAAAAAAAGTGCTAGTGTGCATCTTCTGAAACAGGCATGGGTTCCAGAAGATGAGGGCATCATGCACCTTCCCTGACCAGCTGACGTTGATGTCCACGAAGCAGCCTTTGTGGTCCACCAAGGCCTACAGCACCATTGAGAAGCATCCCTCCCTATTTATATAGTACAGAGGTTCCCTACCTTTTCCAGATGGAGACCCATTTTGACAATTCAGGAAGACTTGGTGACCCAGAGCAATTCAAAAAATGTGTGAATGGCTCCTTAAGAGCCACATGGGGAGACACCTGGCAATCCTTTTGAAATGTCCTGACCCATAGGTTGGGAAACCCTAATATAGTCCAGGATGATAGTTGGGGGCCAGGATGTGGTTGCCATCTATGGCTCCCTGCAGCTGGGGAAATTCACCGCGGCAAATCCATCCGTGATGATGATGATGTTGTTGTTGCCCAGAGTGATGATCCACATTGTTGATGGCCTTGACTACCTGCAGAAACATGTCCCTTACTGTGGATTTCCTCATGCTTAACTTGTTCCTGATAGAGCAGCATCTGTCTGGCATTTCACAGGGTGATGGTGACATGCTTCTGAAGGGGGATGGCAGGTCATAATCATATGTCCTGTCACCTGAGGGCAGGGACACACCATTCACAGAGCTCTGGGAAGGTGGCCTTCCACATGCAGAAGTTCTGGAGCCATTGCTGGTCATCCCATCACTTCAGGACAATGTGATTCTACCAGTTGGAACTGGTCTCCATACGCTAAAGTGGCATTCAACAATGTCCAGGGAGTTTAGAGGCACTTGTAGTGACAGGAGCACCAGGACCTGGGGAAAGGTGTCCTCTGGTTCGGCTGGTTGTCATCCTGCTGGAGCAGCATGCAGGCAGTCTGGACGTACTATGCCACCAAGTACAGCACGAGGTCCATGAGTGTGGTGGCACTGCTTTGCAACAGCTCCAGCTCTACGATATTAGTGCTGTGCTGTCTGCAAGGGCAACCAGGGCACACTGCATTCATTTGGTGTCTCATGAGGAGAGAGGCAATGTAGGAGTGACATGTGAGTCATAGAGAGGAACCACGGAAAGCAAGTGTCTCAGCTTGCCTGACCAAGCAGCCAGAGGAAGTATCTGCCCTCCTGGTGCCTTCCCTGGAGTGCTTCCGGGGGCTTTAAAACAAGAGGCAGGCTCCAATCAGTGTGGATGTGCTATTTCAAAATAACTCTGAGCTATTTTGACACTCCCTGATGTGGATAAGCTATTTCTATTTTGTTATTTTGGGACTTATTATTTCAATTTTACTGATTTCAAAATTATTTCCTAATGTAGACATGTCCCTACAGTGCTTAGCATGCAGCTAGTCTTCCAGTGGATTCTGAAAGTTGGGTTCATATATCTGATTCAAATGGAACCTTCCAGGCTTTGTGCTTCTTTAATTACCCCCTGTGCAGATTACATCCACAATAATTCCTTTAAATTATACTGCTGTGTACTTTAATTATATAAATAAATAATGGAGTGATGCCATATTAATAAAATTCTTTAACGGTAATCTCTGTACAGTTATTTCAATGCAAATAGCATGCAGTACTCACTCACTTTAATTCCCTCTTGTACTACAAGGGTCTTTGTACCCCTCAGAGTCAATTCCTTTGAATCAATTGTTCCTGTAAAAATGTCACAAGCTTCCTTTCCAGAAAGAATTTTAAAGGAATGGGATTTTATAAAGATTTAAAAATCAGAAGATCTCAATGCTATACACTTTTGCCAATCGTTGAACAATATTTAAAAAAATAATTTCAGCAGGCTTGAAATTTCAAAACCAAAACCATCTGAAAGATTAATGGAACCTTAGCTCTTCACTTAAACAATTATCTCTCTTTATAAGATTGTAAATAGAGCTTGTCAAAAAATCACATTTCAAAATTCTTAATACAAAAAAAGATATTTAGTCTCAAATTTTGTTGTTTTTTTCCTGACAAATAAAATGTATATATTTACATGACTAGCTCTTATAATTCAGATTGAAATGTCTTGTATAACGTTACACTGCATATAAAAACAACGTTGAAATAAAGGAAATACAATTTTCAAACTTGACTTCCTTTTCATGTCTCAATGGGTGTGTCTAGACTACAGGGTTTTGTCGACAAAAGTGGACTTTTGTCGACAAAACTATACCTGCATCCACACTACTGCTGAGTTCTGTCGACAAAACGTCGACATAACGTCGACATAACGTCGACATAACGTCAGCAGTTTTGTCGACGCTGGTAAACCTCATTTTACGAGGCATAACGCCTTCTGTCGACAGAGTTTCTGTTGACAGAAGGTTTTATTGCATGTAAACTGTCCTTTGCATCTACACTACCATGTCGACAAAGCAGCTTGCTTTGTCGACAGAACTCAATGTAGTCTAGATGCTCTTTGTCGACAGAAGTTTTGTCGACAGTATCTGTCGACAAAACTTCTGTCGACAGAAGCCTGTAGTCTAGACGTACCCAATGAGAGCTACAGGTACTACGAAGATTAAGTTGCAAAGCACCTCGAAGTCATTCCATGCCAGAAGTGCCTCTGCCAGCCAGTATAAATTAAAAAGTGATCAACACTAGCTGGAGATGGGGATGGCAACAGTGCCTATGATGGAGTTTATAGTGCCCTTATTGAGGTTAAAAGGAATGGTAGTAGGGACAAAATGGCTACACCCTTCCACAGCTACTGGGCATGGTCTCTATGGAAGATGAGCTTACAATAGAACACTGGTACCCAGGCAGGAAAGAAAGAGTGTCTGTATTGTCTGTACTTGGGCAAGCAGGTGGTAGCTGCTAAAGTAGATCTCCATACAGGAGAAAAATTGGGAATGTGAATTAGTCTAAGCCAGACAACTAATCGTGCCCACCTTTTCTCCATCTCCCCAATTGGATTCTGAGAGTTACCTGAATCACTGAGACTGTATAAGGAGAAGAATGGGGTCATGAACCATACTGCAGAGAAAATAGGGAAGGAAAAAAGTAGTCCTAGGGAGACTGATTTGGAGTATTAGCCAGTAGGGACTGAGCCTCTCCTTGCTATTGTGTCTGGGGCTGGGATCCAGTGGATAGAGAGGGTTACTGTGTCCCCCAGCCATTTCCTCATTCCTCCTGCTATCTAAGAGATCCCAATTGACTCTGGTGGGAGTGATAAACTGTGATTTATTTTCTGAGTCTGCCTTGGATGTCCTGGAAGAGCTTGGAGAAATGGCTCGGCTGTGGTCTGACCACTAGACATGCTGACCCCAGAGTGAAGCCTGCTACAGTTCCAAAAAGACCAGAAACCATCATTGAGGCTTCTGCTTTTTATGTTCACATAGAATATCATAGACTATCAAATTGAGTCATGGTCCTTATTTTCAAAATATTCAATAGCCTGGTCACAAAGAAGCTAAACAGTTAAACAATTGCCTAAAGCTCTAGAATAAGGTCTGTGGTCAACAGTGCTGCCTCTGAGGTGCAAGGAAACTTTCCACCATAAGGATAAGGCTCAGTTGTACATGAGACAGAACTTTCTTGGGGGATAGTCTGACACTGTGAAACAAATTCCAACTATA
Organism: Pelodiscus sinensis; assembly: GCF_052426305.1. NCBI lineage: Eukaryota > Metazoa > Chordata > Testudines > Trionychidae > Pelodiscus > Pelodiscus sinensis. The sequence continues at coordinate 267,159,734 of NC_143052.1, forward strand.
ATTAAAGACCATCATAAAGTCCATCACCTTCCATTCCAAGAACAAGGAACGGTTTTTGAACTGGCTTTTTCTAACATCAACACAGAACAACATGTATATATTGGAAAGAAACAAACAAAAAACCAAAACTCTGCTACATCCACAGTTTTCCCCCTGGGGAGTGGTTGAGAGAAAGAACAAGCCACACTGACAGATGTTAGCCACATTGCTTAATGTACAGCTAGAAGGCACTCAGAGACTATGATGATAAGACTCCTGTCAAGCTGTCCTGAAGTAGCTCAACCTCAGGGCTACCAACCTCAGGGCAGACTGTTAAGAAGCAGGGAACAAACCCCAAGATGGCTGTGTGTTTTATACTTATGTGTCACCAACCAATATCAAATGTAAACTCCTCAAGCACCATAAAAGCCTTAACATGCATTCATAGACAGTCCCTTTGGGTACTTAAACCTATTTCACCATCCACATGAACAGAACTTTGTGATAGATGGTCCCCTATACCAGTGTTTCTTAACCTTTTTTTAAAAGTATTCCTTTAAAAAATTATAAGTACCCTCGGTACCTACAGTTTTCAGACACACATTTCTTTTTCTACCATTGCAACACATTTGTTTAAACAACTTAATCATAGCCGGGCGGGCGATGAAATTTTTGGGTGTAAAAAGTACAAAAATAATAAAGCACTGTAAAACTTAAAACAAAAATTCATTTTTCTCCCAATTTCAGTTGTGTTAATGTACCCCCCAGACTTCTCTCAAGTACCCCTAAGGGTATTCATACCACTGGTTGAGAAACACTGCCCTATATCACAAATCACAGGAATATTCAGTTTATTCCCAGTCCTAAAGGACCAGTCATTTACCCCAGGTCAATTGCATCTTAGATCTGATACCAAACACAGTGGCTGTGTCTACACTGGCATCCCTTCCGGAAAAGGGATGCTAATGTAGCACTTTGGAATAGGGAAATCTGCGGGGGATTTAAATATCCCCCGCGGCATTTGCATTTACATGGCTGCCGCTTTTTTCCGGCTTGGGGATAAGCCGGAGAAAAGCGCCAGTCTAGATGGGTATGTCTACACTACCCCTCTAGTTCGAACTAGGGGGGTAATGTATGCATACCGAACTTGTTAATGAAGCCCGGGATTTGAATTTCCCGGGTTTCATTAGCATAAAGCCGGCGCCGCCATTTTTAAAAGCCGGCGCCGCCATTTTTAAAAGCCGGCTAGTGTGAACCCCGTGCCGCGCAGCTACACGCGGCACGGACTAGATAGTTCGGATTAGGCCTCCTAATCCGAACTATCTGTACACCTCATCCAAACTATCTAGTCCGTGCCGCGTGTAGCCGCGTGGCATGGGGTTCGCACTAGCCGGCTTTTAAAAATGGCGGCGCCGGCTTTATGCTAATGAAACCCGGGAAATTCAAATCCCGGGCTTCATTAGCAAGTTCGGTATGCATACATTACCCCCCTAGTTCGAACTAGGGGGGTAGTGTAGACATACCCAATGTGATTCTCCGGAAAATAAGCCCTTTTCCGGAAGATCTCTTATTCCTACTTGAAAGTGTCCATGTCCCCAGCATCCTTGTAATGATGGCTTGTGGAAGGAGGGTGTCCCACTCTGTTGTCATAAGTATAGCAGGCCTCTCCAGACACCCTGTGGCCAATAGAACAAAGGTCCTCTTGTGCAGCTCCACATGCAGCCACACACACAACCTGATGCACAATCCCCAGACTGCAAAGGCTTTGCGAGAAGCACGCCCCAACCCCCCACCTCCTGCCCCCTCCACCGTATGTGCATAGGGTACATGATGGCACTCACGTGATGTGGATTTCCCAGCCTCAGACACGTCCAGAGCAAGGGGTTCCAGCTCCAGGTAAGGAAGGTGACAGAGCTTGTCTCATCCGGCTCTTCCTCTTCATCCTCCTCCTCCTCCTAATCTCTGTCCCCCAGGAGAGTGACAATGGGCATTCCGAGCCCAGAATCCACTACTTGGGGGAGGGGAGGAAGTTATCCACCCTATAAGATGTGGTCCAAATCCTTGAAGTAAGTGCAGGTGTTGGGTTCTGCCCCGGAGTGGGAGCTGTGCTCTCAGGTTCTGGTGTATGCCTGGCAGAGCTCCTTGACTTTCATTTGCACTTGCTTCTGGGTGTGGATGTGTCCTTTTGTGGCCAAGCTATCAGCCATTTGGCCATAGACATTCATGTTCCTGCATGAGATCCTGGAGGTTTTCCCATTCCTCAAAGAGCAATGAGCAATTGCTTTGTAGACTCTTGCATTTCGAAATAATGGACGTTATTCTGAAATAACTTTGCTGTGTTGACAAACTCTCTGGGTGCATCTAGACTGGCAAGATTTTGTGCAAAAGCAGGTGCTTTTGCGCAAAAACTTGCCAGCTGTCTACACTGGCCCCTTGAATTTGCGCAAGAGCACTGACGTTCTAATGTAAGAAATCAGAGCTTCTTGCGCAAATAGTTTGATGCTCCTGCTCAGGGATAAGCCCTCTTGTGCAAGAATACTTGCGCAAGAGGGCCAGTGTAGACAGGCACCTTAATTTTTTGCACAAGAAAGCCCAATGTCTAAAATGGCCATCGAAGCTTTCTTGCACAAAAGCGCGTCTATACTGGGCACGGATACTTTTGCGCAAAAGCACTTTTTGCACAAAAGCATCCGTGCCAATCTAGACGCTCTTTTGCGGAAATACTTTTAACAGAAAAACTTTTCTGCAAAATCAGGCCAGTCTAGACGCTGCCTCTGAGTCTAAACAGCATAAAAATACAGTTCCTTCTTGTTAGGGTTTTTTATTCTTTACCCTCCCTCTTCTGACTGGAGCTCCCAGTTCAGCTGTTGAGATGAATTCTATTGCAGGTCTCCTCATAGGTAATTAACAAAATCTTTTCTCCTCTGATGTTCCACAAATATTCACCTGATGTTGATGGATTTACTTTTGTTGGAAGTATTTCACACTTATTTATGCTTTTCTCTTGTCTGGTGCTTTATAGTAACAGTGCAAACACACACACACAAATCTTACAACATGGAAAACAGATGTTACAAGTGAGATTATGCATGCAGAAATTTAAAATATTCCATAAAGTTCAAGTATTAAACACAATCTGCAATTCTAATACCTGTTGTGACAATACTAAGAAACAGGTGAACAGGGGGTTGTTGTAGGAATAAAAATGTTCTGTTTTTTTTAATTCTGCTGTAACTATTCACCAACCATGACCCACATTCACAAATAGTTTTTCTCGCCATTTAATTGCATTCTCCAGCAATTTACTATTCAAGAAAAAATCACCCTCTATTTATGTGTAAAATAATAACATGCTTCTTTTTTTTTACTTGTCCTGTTCTTAGAGGAATCCTTCCTCTGTGGAGCTCTTAAATCTGAGAGATCTTTATAATAAAAAAAAGTTGAGATTTACATGATTGCAGATAATGTCAAATTACTTTCAAAATATTAATGAATAAAGTGAATGGATACATGGATAAACAGAAGTCAAGTGGATTATTTAAGTACAGACAAGGTATCTGTGGCACAACGCAGATTCTTCACTCTCTGCTCACGTCTTAACACAGAACCACTTTTCTTCAGCTTAACTCTCTGAAGCATCCTGAATCCTGAGTCCCATGACCTGAAAATTAAACTAATCTCCAGTCCTCAAATGTGTCATTTGACAAATTTAAATATTTGTAATATTTGTGTCACATTCCTACTTTCTTCATTTTTTAAAGATCTCACTGAGGGTACGTCTAGACTACCGCGTTTTGTCGACGGAAGTTTTGTCGACAGATACTGTCGACAAAACTTCCGTCGACAAAGAGCGTCCAGACACATTGAGTTCTGTCGACAAAGCAAGCTGCTTTGTTGACAGAACTCCGTAGTCTGGACGCAGTGTTACAGGCAATAACACCTTCTGTCGACAGAGTTCTGTCGACAGAAGGTGTTATGCCTCGTAAAATGAGGTATACCAGCGTCGACAAAACTGCTGAGTTCTGTCGACGTTATGTCGACAGAACTCAGCGGTAGTGTAGACGCTGGTATAGTTTTGTCGACAAAAGTCCACTTTTGTCGACAAAACTAGGTAGTCTAGACACACCCTGAGACTTATACATGAAGCCAAGTCTGAAGAGTGAGAGGTAGATCTTGGTCCTGGAATTATTTATAAGGTGGGGATGCTGAGATATGTCCCCAATACCTATGAACAGCCCTCACCGCCCACCCCAGCTGAGGTCACACTTAAGATGCCAGCTCTCCAAGACAGCATGCCATTGCAAGCAAAATGGCAGCAGGAGGTTGCTGTGGATTACAGGGATAGTGTGTAAGGCAGAAATGCTGAATAGAGAAAAGAACTGTGTAAATTTTAAGGTCCACTACTTGTAATGAATCTAAGTGGTATAATCTAGCGCTGTATTCTTGTCAAATGTTGGGAGGAATTGCAAATTATAAGAAAATGTGTGTAAAGACCATTAATGGTGGAGAAACTGTTTAAATTGTGGTTTTCCAAAATGGAGTCCAAAACTCCATTTTGTATTTAGAACTTTGCAGAGTTGCTTTCGCAGTTGAGTATGGCATCAAATGTGCAGGTAGAATGTTTGAGTTTAAACCTTAAGCTACCTGACAGTTAACCTGGCATAAGTATGAATATGCATGAGCATTCATATCAGCCAATCAAATCATACCACGCTGCAAGAGCATCTTTGTTATATCCAATCAATTTAAACCATCTGGTTAATGAATATGTATGAACCTACCTTATATAAGGTGTGACCGAACGTCAGTTCGTGCTGGTTCCCGGACCTAGCTGGGGCCTGCAGCGTCGTGGGTTCGTCGGGTTAGAGCATCCTAGCCTGGGCTCTTTTCTAGGAAGAATACCTTAATGGTATTTGTCCTGTACAGTATCCCTTAGTATCGTAATGGTACTAGGTATCCTGGTGATACTGAACATCTTCATGGTGTTATAGTTTTCCTCATCGGGGTATATGACGGAAGGTCATGATTCTCACCTTTTAAACTAATTTAGTCCCTTTTAGAGGTAGGCTAACGGAAGGTCAGACCTCCTCTTTCTTAGATTGGGTTTAGTTAGATTAGTAACTTAGATAGACTAGATACTGTCATCGAGTTTGTCCGGCAGGCTGCGTCGGTGGATGCATATCGGCCGTCATCGAGTTTGTCCGGCGGGCGCGTCGGGATCTAGATAGGGTTTTGTTTTTAGGATAAGGTTAGTGTAGTACAGAGTCATCCATCGCCTGATCCTGCTGCACCGAAGCGCAGGAAGAGGATCCGGAGACCAGAGGCTTCACGGAAGGTGAACCGACCGTCACCGAACTCAACCGGCACTTCGAGGGATCACCTTGGCTGTTCCTCTCCTGCGGCTTCCAATTAGCCAAAGGATTGTAGGTCGCCAAGCGACAGGATCACCCAACAAGGGACGCCTGGAAGTTCTTCCCTGAAGGCTTTCAATTAGCCCAAAGGTCGTAGGTCGCCAGCATCGCATCAATTGGCTTCAGCGCCGCTGACTCTGTTGTAGGTATAGGGACCTTGAGGGACTTCCCCTCCTGGTTCATTTAATGTAAAGAGGGGACTGCCCCCTTGTGTGTTCATTAGAGGTATTGCTGTTAAAATTTCTGTTAAACAATATAGTCCTGTGGTTTCCAGTTTTAAACCAGACTTACGTTTTATTTACGCGCCTTATAAGCTAAGATCTGACACTCTCCGGTGATTAGATATGGAGTAGGGGGTCATTACCTTAAGTACCATCCCTTGCAGATTGGTCAGGTTATTAAATCAACCTTCGGGAGGCTGTCCCTAAGACATCCTTCCTATTTCTGTCGATATACAGGTAACAGGTGGCAGGACCCAAAGTGGCAGCACAGCCTCCAAGGCCAGTGGTCAGGAGGCCAGTGGGTGGCAGATCTTAGAGGGGCTTCCTGGAGGCCAGGACATGGGGCTGGTAGAGCCAGTGGCAGGGCCACCCTCTGAGTGCAGGGAAACTGGCTGGAAAACTTGAGGGTACTGAAGTTCGATTCTTATCTAGTTATACCTGGGTAAATTTAGAATAGCTCCATCTATATCAAAGGATTTATGGTAGGACAACTGTAACAGAGATAAAAAATCAAGTCTTCTTTTGTGCTGTTAAAAGTTACAGTTTGCAAAACTGCATAAAAATACCAGTCAGTGGTATATATTTTACTAATAGAAAAATTAATAGATTTTTAGATTATACATTCCAAGGCCAGAAGGGGCAATTGTGATCACTTGGTCTGACTTCCTAAATAAAATTGGCTATAGAATTTACCCCAAATACTTCTGACAAATAAAAATATGTTTTAATAATACAAAGAGGCATAAAATATTCACAGTTATAAATACTTTAAAGCATAGAAACCATGGAGTGGACTAAAGCTCATCTAATGAGGCTCTGAGGTTTCAACATATTATGAGCATTATTCTAACATTTGTTTGGGCAAAGCTGTTTCCTTCATTATCTGCATTCAGAGGGACCATGTTTCATGGTCCTGTATCAAAGGATGGTAGCAGTTGCCCAGTAGAATTGTCCCCAGTTCCATGGATATCACACATGGTGTTCAAAGGGGATATTGACACACAGGAAGATAGGGCAAAAATGGAAAAAACTAGCAAACACACATTTTCTGAAACCCGCCCCCTGCAACCATGAGGAATCTATTAAACAGGTTAATACAGTCTTAAGCTTGCTCCACAGAGATAGAGGAGTACAAGAGAACCTCCACATCAGACACAATGCAAACCATAAGAGTAGTTTTGAAATAAAGACCCATTTCCAAAGTTATTAATTAATTTTAGTCTTTGTGAAACATACCTAAAAAGGTCAGTCTTTTCTCTGACACTTAATTATACTTATTTTGTATTTGATGCCCTATTTGTGACATTTAGAAAGATAATTGTTTACATCATTGTTCCGTCATTTTATTGATTATTCTTTTAATCCTGAGATATTCTAACTGTAGTTTCATTTAACTGCCAACTTCTATCTATTGTTTTGCATAGTAAGTCATGAATTGTGCTGTTTTTAACCCCAATTATAACTAGATAAAAGCCATAGCATTAGAAGCAGAGAAAATTAAGGTTGAAAATGTGTATCATAATATCCACAGAAGACAGATCATTAAGAAGTTTCCAAATGACACCTTTCCTTCTTATGTTAATATTGTTTATAAGAGAAAAAGATACAGTGCAATTCAATTAAGTGTTTATTTTGGTGTAAACCTGTGTAATTTACATAACAGAGAAGCAGAGTGTGATCAGTATCTATGAAGGATACAATAGCCATCCTTGTGAAAATCTGAGAAGGAGAAATACACACAATGTTATTCACATTAGCTCCTCAATACTTGCTACGGAAAGGTGAATCATGGAAAATAGAGAATGTACTGCTGAAACAGTTTACAGATAAGTCTTTAATCTAGATTCAAAAGTACAGGTTGGACCTCCCTGGTCCAGCACCCTTGGAACCTCAGGAAATTTGCCAGATCAGGGGAGATCCCCTGACATTGGCCTCCTACTGGCTGGCTCTGCTTTGACCCCACTGCCACAGGGCTGCAGCCCTGCTGCCACAGGGGTTTGGGCTCAGGCTCTAGCTAGCCCCACTGCACCAGCAAGCCAGTGCTCCCTGAGGACGGGACTCCCCAGCCACTGCTGGCTCCGCTGCTGCTCCACTCAAATTGGGCTCCCTAAAGATGGGGCTCCTCAACTGCCACTGGTCCAACTTCTGCATCATCCAGCCAGGGCTCCCGGAGATGGGCTTGCCATCTACTGGTGGGCCCACCTCTGCCCTGCTTTGCTGGAACTTCCCACCATCAGACTCCTGGCCGTCTGGCACTCTGGTCTAGCAACATTCGTGGTCCTTCCAGTCCATGGATATTGCTGGACCAGAGAGACGCTGTTCAACCTGTAGTGAAAAAAATTGAATGCCTAATTTCAAACAAAAACAAATTTTGTGAAAGACAAGCAACTGAGAAAAATTCCCACATGGATCTGTTAAAAATGTTTAGCAGTTAAGGATATATTTCCTAGTCTAGAATTCTGGGTTAAGGGCTTAATTGGGTTTTGAGAGTAGTTATACACTCTTTGTACATTCTACTCTGCAGGATTACACACTTCAATTTAGACTGTGTATTTCCCATTGAGACTTTATAAGCTATAGCAGATGCAAAGAAGGAAGTTCACATCTTCTCTGCATCAAGCCATCATACCGAGAAAATATATTGCTTCTGAGATCTGCAGACTTTTTTGATCCCTAACAAAGAGCTGTTTAATTATGGTGGTCCATGAGGATATAAGTGGGAAATATCTGGTCATATGTATTAGAACAAAATATTGCCCTTACTCTCGGGATTTTAGGGAGACTACTGGAAAACATGTCAACAGAATACATAGTGGAGGTCCTGGCTCATAGGGTACATCTACACTGAATCCCTAGTTTGGACTAGGGATGCAAATGGAGACAACCAAAGTAGTTAATGAAGCAGGGATTTAAATATCCCAAGCTTCATTAACATGATCTCGCCGGTGCACTAGTTCAAATCAAAGCTGATTCGAACCAGGAAGTGCGTGCCGGGGTGCTACATTGTTCTGTCTTTTGTTTCAGCTATACCAGACTAACATGGCTGCGTCTCTATCACTAGTCTTGAAATCAGAAGAAGATGTTACTGGAAGTAATTTTCCCTTCTTCAGAACAGAGGTAATATGCTAGGTTGTAAATAAATAATAGAGGTGCTGAAGTCTGGAATTTGTTACTTTATTTATCTCTACAATAAAATCAACTTGCATTTTAAGAAGGACCCACTTACAAATAATGCAACTGTATTCTTAATGGGTTTTGACAAAATTCAAACCACATTTACATGTTTCTAAAATGTAATAATTAGTGCGGTAATGAAAATGTGTTAGTTTTCATTTAGGCCCATTTAAGCAATCCTTATATTAATGTAATTTTGTGAAAACGATATGCTACAGATTTTCCCCCCTTTTATTTCTTTTTAATAACCATTCTGGGTTCTGCTACTGTACTTGTCTCTTTTTGTAAGAGTAGCATGGTGCTTTATGTGCACCCAATAATTAAAATAAAACAGAATTAATCTAAGAACTCTGCTGCATTGCAGTATTTGTTCATCAAGTGATAATGAAATTGGTTGAATGAGCCTAACTTAGGCAACTAAATATAACACACATATGCTTCCCACTCCCCTTTTATGAACACTGTTCATAGGAAATTATCACAAAAGGAAGGTGTACAAAAATGTGTAGAATATTGAAAACATTGTACCAGTTTACATTTAAAACTAATTGCTTGTCCATATAATTGTCTGTTGCTTTTGAAATATGAGGTAAACTAATTGAACTCATTCCACACTATTATCAATACAATGTATTTCCTTAGTAAAGGTGATAAAAAAGCTATAATGTATTTCCCTTTGACCTATTACTAAAGTTATTACCAAGATTTTTAAATTCTTGAATGCATTCAATTTTATGAAAAAATGAACACTGGAAAATATATTTTGCATGTGAAAAAATAAGTTTTAAAAAGTCTGCTGTATTCAAACTGGAACTCTTATGCTCTTTATATAAAATCTTAAATGTAAATCACTATGCCAAGGTCTTACTCCTTAGTGGTTGCAGTTAATGCAGAATACAGTAATGTGCAAGAATGGTTACTTCAAAATATTTCTTCTGGTGTGCATTAGCTTCCACTTGTCCATGTTGAAGTTAATTTGCCATGGTGCTGACCCTGGCATTATTAGTTCCATAACTTTCTCAACTATAAACTAACCTAAATTATTTTATTTCTTCTGTAAATTTTGTCACCTCAGTGTTCACATCATTATAATATTATCTTGTTGGTTTGAGAGTGAAATCTTACAGGGCCTCCCTGCTAGGGTCACCAGTTTTGGTTGAACGTATTCCTGAAGATTTAAGCAAACGACATTCTGTCATGCTGAAATTTAATCATTTTATGCCTACTGTTCATTTTGGGTATGTCTAGACTACATGGTTCTGTCTTTACATCAAAATGGCTGCTGCGCTGTGCCGATCAGCTGTTTGCCGGCACAACGCAGTAGTCTGGATGCTCCGCGGTCAACAAGAGAAGCCTTGTCGACTGCCCCGTTATTTCTCATGGAATGAGGTTTACCAAGGTGGTTGACAAGGGCTTCCCTTGTTGACCACGGAGCGTCCAGACTACCACGCTGTGCCGCCAAACAACTGATTGGCACAGCGCAGCAGCCATTTTGATGTAAATGAAGCAGCGATTATTTAAATTGCCGCTTCATTTTCCTATTTCTAGTAAACTAATCTACATGGCTCCGTTGACGAAGCCATGTAGTCTAGACATTCTCTTAAAGACTAAAAAAACATATAGATGTCACCATGAATGTAGAAGCTCTTTACACCAACATTCCACATGAAGACGGATTATAGGCTATCAGGAACACCATCCCCGATGACAGCACTGCACACCTAGTTACAGAGCTCTGCGACTTTGTCTAGACATACCCTTTCTGTGTCTGAGCCAATTTCTAGTCCATGAGAGAACCTTAGTCTCATTCTACAACTTGACTTTCTTATTCTTGATTTCTCTAACTTTGTATTTGAAATCTTGTGTATATATCAGGCATCCACTGGGCACTTTTAGTAAATGTTTTGGGTATATGTACTTTTAGTAGTTTTATATATTGCCACCTGGAGACACAGCAAATATATATATATATATGCTGTGTCTCCAGGTGGCATTATACTGCTTACTCAACTTTCATAGACTCACAGAAGATTAGAGTTGGATGAGACCTCAGGAGGTCAGTTAGTCCAACTCTCTGGTCATAGCAGGACCAAAACTTTTTTTTTCATTTAGAAGGTGAATTGGGCAATAGGTCTTATGTAAAAGTCATGGAAAAGGGCTATTATTAAGCAGCATTTCATTTTTCATGTTTTTCATTTATTTCTTTCTACTTGTCTTTATTTGCTGAAGATGTTAATGACTTCTTTTCTCGGGAGATTTACTACTTAAAAAAAAAGAAGACAAGTGTTACTAATCAAGCCTATGACTCAAGAAAACATCCCAATTTTGAAAGGCATTTAAACACATGCTTACAGTTAAAGCCAGGTTTTTACTTGCATTTCTAAATCAGGATCCAAAATATCCTTCTACAATTTAATCAAGTATTTTGAGGTTCTTAGTTGCCACTCAGGCAATAATTTGAAAAAAAATTCAATTTATTGATAAGATCTTCATTTCTGTATAAAAAGTATTGAACAAGAAAGCATTTAAGTGATCACTGCTATTTTGCTCTATAAGGTTACGTATATACTGCTGGGTTTTTCCTTTTAATCCCACACAGTGTGATTAGCAAACCTTCAGACTCTCCGGGTTTTTTTAACGTGGCAGTAGGATGTGCCTTTGTTCCAAGAAAGAAAGGGGGAATGAATTTTCATCTTTTCAGGAGTTTTTCCAATACCAGCAGGTCAGGTTAGTTCCAATACTAATTTTATCTGTGGCATGGTAGTGCATTTTTGACCAAGAGATTTCACACTGAACACAAATTTAATAGATTAAAAAGATTTATTGGAGATCCATGGTGGGTGAGGAAATATCTTTTATTGGACTAACTTCTGTTGGTGAGGAAGACCAGATTTTGAGCTAATAGGTTAAACAGACGGAATATATGCTAAATACATATGCTAAACTAAGGGATTATCCAAAGTGAAGTTGACCTTGAAATCTTATTCTAAACTGGCAGTTGCGTCTTAGATCTTGCTCCAAACACAATGCTTGTAGCCAATCCTATAATAAACCATTCAAAAATTTATTAACTTGAAAAAAAGTAAATAAGAGAGTTATTTACAAGGTAAAAGCAGATAAATATAAGCCCAGAAATGAGCACTAAGCTTAAGTTTCAAGAAGTTTTAGGGCTTATTCAGCCCAAGCACTGGTGATCTTTTGCTGATGATTAGTAATTCTTTGCCTTCTGAGGCTAATCAAGGTTAGTTGTTAGTGGGTCACCAGATAGTTTGTTTACCTGAGGTCCACAGGAGCGGCCATTAACAGCTCCCAGTGGCTTCAGTTTGCTATACCCAGCCAATAGGAGCTTTAGGAAGTGGTGGCCTGGCCCATGTTGCTTCCCACAAGTCCCATTATCCAGGAATGGTAAACCATGGCCACTGGCAGATGTGGAGCTCTGTGACTATGGATGATCAGCTAAACAAGCCATCTCATGGCCCACCAGTGGCTAGCCCTGACAAACCATGTGCCCCACCCCGCTTTAATATCTGGGACTTACATTGCTATAATTTGATTTTAAGACTTATGATACACATGAGAGCTACCATTTTTCCTGACATGAGCCTAAGAGTTCAAAGAACACTACAATCATAATGAAACAAGATACTCATATCATAGTAGCAGGGGAAAACTGCATATTGTCTTGCAACTCTAGCATAAGCATAACTAGGTTACATAGAAATCGTAGAATATTAGAGTGGGCAAAGCATTATTATCAGAAAGAAACATGCCTCTCATAGGATCAAGGCCAATGATGCAACAGAGGACAATAAGCAAACAGGGTGAAAAATTAAAATTAGTAACTGTAATCCATAATTGAGTTATGTTTACAATTAGTTGGTCCTGATGGGGTTGTCATAGACAATAAGTGAAATGTTGTGACCTAAAACAGTGAATACGTTTTGTGTGTATAATGGGGTCATGAAGAAAAAAATCCTGGGTGTATATTCCAATTTCATTTATATTATGTACATTTCACCTGCTGTTTAGGTGTATCCCCAAATTTAGAAATAGCTGCTATACAGACAATAATGATTATATTTAAATATAATTTATTTCTAGATATTATTTCCCTTGCTTTTCTATTAGATTAAATCTAATTATAAATTTGCATTTTAATAATGGGATTGCCAAAATTAATTAAAAAAATATAGAAGAAAAATTTCACTAATAGATATGCTTGAGCTGAAATACCATATACAGGCAGTCCCCGGGTTACGTACAAGATAGGGACTGTAGGTTTGTTCTTAAGTTGAATTTGTATGTAAGTCGGAACTGGTACATATTGTAGGGGAAACTCTAGCCAAACATTTCTCCAGAGCTCAGTTTTATTCTCCCACACCTCACTTCCCTCAGTCCTTTATTCTCAAGCTGAGGTGTCTGCTGAGAAAAGCCGCTCGGTGTCTCCCCGGTCTGCTGGGGGGGGGGGCGCTAGCTTCGCGTCTCCCTGGTCTGCTGGGGGGAAGCAGCTAGTGCGGGGTTGCCTCACCCCATTTGTAAGTAGGGATCCAATGTAAGTCGGATCCATGTAACCCGGGGACTGCCTGTATGTGACAACTGCTCTGTTAGATTAAAAGATATATCCTGTTCTCATTATGTTAATGGACATTTTCTATTGACTTGCATGATATTCTTATCAATAAACTAGGCAAATACAACTCAGATGGGGCTACTATAAGGTCGGTGCATAACTGGCTGGATAACCTTACTCAGGGTATGTCTACACTAAAAAGTTAATTCGAACTAACAGACATGAGTTCGAATTAACTTTGATAGGCGCTACACTAGCGCTCTGCTAGTTCAAACTTAATTCGAACTAGCAGAGCGCTTAATTCGAAATAGGTAAACCTCGTTCTACGAGGACTAATGCCTAGTTAGAATTAGCTAGTTCGAATTAAGGGCTGTGTAGCCACTTAATTCGAATTAGTGGGAGGCTAACCCTTCCCAGCTTGCCCTGGTGGCCACTCTGGCCAACACCAGGGAAACTTGTCTGTCCCCCTCCCGGCCCCGGAGCCCTTAAAGGACCACGGGCTGGCTACACAGTTTGTGCCAGTTGCAAGGCTGCCAGCACCCAGCCAGCAGACACTGCACCTGGCACGCCATGAGCCAGACACCCGATGCTGCCCAGCCCTCCCCCTATTCCCGGGACCAGCCTGGCGGCTACCAGGAGCCTGCCCGAGGCCATAACAGGCGCGCACCCGCTTGGTCTAGTGCGGAGATCGTGGACCTCATAGAGGTTTGGGGGGAAGCCTCCAATGTCCACGATCTCCGCACTAGCCACAGGAACGTGGCTGTCTATGGCCGCATGGCTGACAGCCTGGCCGCCAGAGTCCACCAGCGGACCCGGGAGCAGGTCCTCTGCAAAATAAAGGACCTGAGGCAGTCCTACTCCCGGGCCTGCCTGCCAGGGGCAGACCTGGAGGCCAGCCCCCACTTTCATGCCCTGGACCACATCCTGGTGGCTCACGCCGTCCATTCCCCCCGAGTGGTCATCGACACCGGGGCTGAGGGACCAGTCCTGGACACCGAGGAGGAGGAGCCGGAGGACGCCACAAGCCAGGAGCCTGCTGGGAGCCTGCCCAGGACCCAGGACCCCCGAGGAACCCCACAGACAATATCTCCTGTGTCGTCCAAGGCTGGGGAGGCCTCTACCTGTGAGTACCATCATGCTCCCCTTATGTGTACAGGGGGGTAGGGGGGCGAGGGAGCCCAGGGACCATGCGCCTGGGCCTTGCCCACCATGGAGCAGCAGCTGGGTGTCATGCAGGGGCCTTGGCCTTGCAGAGGGGGGCTGGGTTTCACCCACCTTGTCCCCAGGGAGAACTGACCGCTGCTCTTGTTTCACCACAGCCGGAACACCAGGGACTGCAGGGCGCACCATCCCCGCCTGCAACAGCCACCCGCGCCCAGGCCAGCAGGCGTGCCAGAAACAAGGAGGACTACCAGCGGCGGCACCTCCAGTTCATGGAGCAGCTGCTCCGCAACCAGGAACACTGGGTCCGGGAGGACCTTCGGCTGCGCCAGCAGAGTGTGGATGTGCTGGAGGAGCAGGGCCGTGGCCTCAGAGGCCACCTCCAGACCCTGGTGGACCGGTTCCTGCCTCCTCCTGCTCCGGCTCCTGTGGCTGCGCCAGCTCTCGCTCCTCCTCCCACCCCTGCTGCCCCTGCTCCCTCTGCTGCCCCTGCTTCCTCTCCCGCTTGCTCTGCACCCCCTGTCCCTCCTGCCCCACCCTCCACACCCGCTCCCCCCCGTCCCCGCACCCGCAGTGTTGCGAGATGGGAGAGCCAGCCGGACCCCCAAGCCTGAGCTTTCCCTTCCCTTCCTCCCCTTCCACCCCCTTTCAGCTCCCTCCTCCCAGGTTTCCCCCTCCCCTCTCCCACCCTCACTCCTCCCTCCCCCCAACCCAGTTATGTAAAATAAAGAGAGAGTTTTTTTTGCCAAAACAGGTGTCTTTATTTGACATTAGGAAGGGAGGTTAGGGAGGGGAAAGGGGAAGGGCAGAAGGGTGGAAGAAGACCCCAGTGGGAGAGTTCAGTCCTTCTCCTCTACCTGGAAGCTCTCCCGCAGGGCTTCCCGAATCCAGACGGCCCCCCGCTGTGCTTCCTGGACGGCGGCGGTGCAGGGCTGAGTGTACTGGCCAGCCATGCGGTCAGCTTCAGCCATCCAGGCTGGCTTGAAAGCCTCCCCCTTCCTCTCACACAAATTGTGCAGCACACAACATGCTGCCACCACGGGAGGGATATCATGCTCAGTGAGGTCAAGGTGGGTGAGGAGGCACCTAAATTGGGCTTTCAGTCGCCCAAATGCCCCCTCAATGATGATGCGGGCCCTGGTGAGCCTCGCATTGAAGGCCTGGCGGGAGGAGTTGAGGTGCCCTGTGTAGGACTCCATGAGCCAGAGCTGTAGGGGATAGGCTGCATCCCCCACCAGGCAGACAGGCATGTCCACATCCCCGACCCTGATGTGGTGTTCGGGGAAGAAGGTCCCGGCGTGCAGCCTCTGGCACACGGAGGAGTTCCGGTACACCCTGGCGTCGTGTGCCTTGCTGAACCAGCCCACATTAATGTCCGTGAACTGTCCTCAGTGGTCACACATGGCCTGCAGTAGGACGGAGAAGTACCCCTTTCGGTTCATGTACTGGGAGGCCTGGTGTTCCGGGGCACAGATGGGGATGTGCGTCCCGTCGATGGCCCCCCCACAGTTGGGGAAGCCGAATGTGCTGAACCCCCAGATGACGGCGTCTGGGTCAGCGAGGCGGACCACCCTGCAGAGCAGCACCCGGTTGATGGCCTTGACCACCTGCGGAGAGACACAGCAAAGCGCGAATCAGTGGGGCGCCCCGGTGGCTGGCAGTGCTCATGCCCTGGCAGTGCCCCGCGCCCCACTCCCGGGAGCAACCCCTCCAGGCGGCGTGTAGTACGGCTGGGAGAGACCGGCCCCTCTGGAGTGGGGCACTTTTGCCTCCTCCTCTTCCCGTCCCCCCGTTTTCCCTGGGGAGGCCCATCCCCTCGTTGCAGCCCCCCCCCCGGCCCAGTGGCCGGCGAGTGCCGTACCTGCATGAGCACCGCTCCGACGATGGATCTCCCCACGCCAAACTGGTTCCTGACGGATCGGTAGCTGTCCGGCGTGGAGAGCTTCCAGAGGGCAATGGCCACACGCTTCTGGAGGGGGATGGTGGGCCTCATGCAAGTGTCCCTTCTGCACAGAGCAGGGGCAAGCCACTCACAGAGGTCCAGGAAGGGGTCCCTCTTCATCCTGAAGTTCTGGGTCCATTGTTGGTCTCCCCAGCGCTCTAGGACGATGCGGTCCCACCAGTCACTGCTGGTGTCCAGACGCCAGATGCAGCGGGCCATGCCGGCGCCCGGGCGCTGCCGCAGCCGCGCCATGGCCCTCAGGGTGGCCAGGCGGAGAGGCAGGGGGCTGATGTGCACCAGGTGGAACCAGGCAGCCTCCAGCCAATGCTGGCAGGCTTGCAGCAGCAAGTCCATAAACTGCACCAGAAAGTGCAGGGCAAGCTCTGGCTCCATGTTGCCACCTGCGGCGGCGTCCCCGAAGGGAAGCACCGACACAGACGGGTGCAGAGAAAAACGCTTTGCTGTCCCTCGGCGAGGTAGGCAAGCAAGCAGGAAAAGCTGAGAACCGGCTGTCCAGGGGAGTCCCTTTAAGCACAAGCCTCAGATAGCCTCAGACAGCAGCCACACAAAGCAACTACTGACCTGATGCCCTGTCAGAACCGGTTTCAGCAGCCCTTAAATGCGCCCCTGCGTCCAGTCAGTGTGGACACGCTAATTCGAATTAGCAAAACTCTAATTCGAACTAGTTTTTAGTTCTAGATGCTCTAGTTCGAATTAGCTTAGTTCGAATTAACTAATTCGAACTAAGTTAGTTCGAATTAGCGCTGTAGTGTAGACATACCCTCAGAGAGTAGTTATTAATGGCTCACAATTCTGCTGGAAAGGTAGAACCAGTGGGGTTCCGCAGGGGTCCGTTTTTGGACCTGCTCTGTTCAATATCTTCATCAACGATTTAGATATTGGCATAGAAAGTATGCTTATTAAGTTTGCAGATGATACCAAGCTGAGAGGGATTGCAACTGCTCTTGAGAATAGGGTCATAAATCAAAATGATCTGAACAAATTGGAGAAATGGTCTGAGGTAAATAGGATTATGTTTGATAAAAACAAATGCAAAGTGCTCCACTTAGGAAGGAACAATCATTTTCACACATACAGAATGGGATGTGACTGTCTAGGAAGGAGTATGACAGAAAGGGAACTAGGCGTTATAGTGGACCACAAGCTGAATATGAGTCAGCAGAAAGATGCTGTTGCAAAAAAAGCAAACATGATTCTGGGATGCATTAATAGGTGTCTTGTGAGCAAGACACGAGAAGTCATTCTTCCGCTCTATTCTGCGCTGGGTAGGCCTCAGTTGGAGTATAGTGTCCAGTTCTGGGCACCACATTTCAAGAAAGATGTGGAGAAATTAAAAAGGGTCCAGAGAAGAGTAACAAGAATGATTAAAGGTCTAGAGAACATGACCTATGAAGGAAGGCTGAAAGAATTGGGTTTGTTTAGTTTGGAAAAGAGAAGATTGAGGGGGGACATTATAGCAGTTTTGAGGTATCTAAAAGGGTGTCATAAGGAAGAGGGAGAAAACTTGTTCATCTTGGTCTCTGAGGATAGAACAAGAAGCAATGGGCTTAAACTGCAGCAAGGGAGGTTTAGGTTGGACATTAGGAAAAAGTTCCTAACTGTCAGGGTAGTCAAACACTGGAATAAATTGCCCAGGGAGGTTGTGGAATCTCCATCTCTGGAGATATTTAAGAGTAGGTTAGATAAATGTCTATCAGGGATGGTTTAGACAGTTTTTGGTCCTGCTATGAGGGCAGGGGACTGGACTCAATGACCTCTCAAGGTCCCTTTCAGTCCTAGTATTCTATGATACTATGATTCTATTACTTATATGGGAGCAAGTTTGTCATTCAGAACAGGTTGTTTTTTTTTTGTTTGGGTTATTTTGTTTTATTCCCAAGGAGAAAGCTGCATATGAATGATAACAAACATAGGTTTTATTTAATAATTGATATATAATAATAATGTTAAATTTAGTGAAAAATCAAAACTTTTACAGTGAATTTAGTTTCAGCACCATCCCAACTGTTTTAGAGGTGAATTATTTTCCTTAAATAATGCTGTAAAATAATACATTTCAGTGACATTGTTAGAAGCTTTAAAATATTAACCATGATGTAATAACCCATTCAGAGGTTAAAGTCAAAGATCATGCTAATGTTTGTTATATGAATTTGCAATGATTTTACCCACCACTGACCTTGACACAATTTTTATACATAGTAGTTGGGTTCAAGCTTCTTTGATGCAGTTTTCTTCTATTAGTGTTTGCAGATTTAATTGAATGAGTCTCCTCTAGGTCGAATCCAAAAGGAAATTTCTTGAAAATGTTCCCTATCTGATGCTGCCATACAGTTCTTTAAACAGTAATAAAATTGGCGGGGCGTAAGGGGCTCTCATGAATTCTTAATTCTCTTTTTAGCATAAGATTGTGATCAAACCCTTGTAAATAAGGTATTTAATAGAAACACTCACATTACCCTTAACTGCAGCATTAAGGATGGTATGACAGGCTTGGATCTGTCATGCCAGCTCCAGCAGGAAAGGGTAATTGGAGATGGCTGAGTAAGCCCACATCTGAGAGGGAAATGAGGATCAGCTGCAGGCCTCATTAGCCACAGGGCTATACAAGGATTACAGGAAGGGGCATAGAGAGGGTGAAAGGAGAGGAGTCAGAGGGTGGAAGGCTGTACTTCTTTGCTCGCTGGAAAAACTAGCAGAGCTAGCTGCAGAAGCAAGCAGTCCCTGAAGCTTTATACATAAAAGGTAGTGGGAACTGACATGGACAATAAAGGACATGGGTGATTGTACCAAAGGAGAAGCAAAAAAAGGGCCAAAGGTTGAGGAGCCAGTGTGTGAACCCTTTTACAGATGGCAAAACCATAATAAAACCTGGATTTTACATTCTCTGGCTACTTCAACAGGTAAAGTCAGATTGCACACGTCTATTTTTAATTAAGCACCATTCATTTCTTCAATAATCCAGTCAATCTTTTATTGATTCTCATTCACAAGCTAGCACTGGAAAGATGTGGGATGGAGGTAAAGTCCCATCTCAGATGCACTGAACTGCTGAGCTGGAATAGTTTGGCAGGGCAAGATGAACAGACAGTACATACCACAAACTTTCACGGAGTGGTAGAGCTGTAGCTTGAACATGAGCCTTCCCTTATCCTTTGAGGATTTCTGGCTAAGACTTGAAAAATACCTATTGAGATATCCATTGCAGCGTGGCCCACTCCAGCATGACTAGTGTCTTAGAAATATTTGGCCCTGCATCTTTATCACGGTGCATGGTGTGAAATATCCTGACATTAAGCCTTCACAAAGAGTCTTCATGTACTCAACATATGTTCTATTAGAGAACAGATTCCAGATCTTGCTAACAGAACTTTTAATTAAATAGAAATGGGGCACCACCTAGTGATTTCTGTAAACAGTGTGCAGAGTTGTTCTGGTTTTTTTTATAGCTACATAAATGACCAATTGTTACCAGTTAGAAATGGATTTTTTAAGGACAATTTGTAAACTTTCCGTTTATGTGACCTATTGATGATAATGCACATGGAGCTGACCTTTAAAATATTATTTTTTGGTGGTTTGCTGTGAAACCATCTTAGAGAGTAATGAAAGGAGGAGAAATAAAATGTCAATTTCAATTTGATATGAACTACTAGAAAACTTTTTCCAGTAAAAGTTCCCATTTTGAATTTCAGCTCCTTCAGAACTAGATATCTATTATTGCAATCTTTTGTGAATCATAGAGTTTACAGAAATCTTTTGTACACTCTCAGAGATAAGCATACATTTCTTAAAAATTAGAGCTGAGGGAGCGGTTTACAAATGATGCAAACTGTGCTGAACAAATCCCCCCAATCTTACTATCTACTAAAATTGTCATTTTCCCTTAAGGCATGTGCTGCCTTATGGGAAACATTGGATAGGCTTGGAAAGAAGAGTGATAGTATTAAAAAAAAAATCCCGACAAATTGTATTCATCATGCACTGAAAAGAATTCAGGGCATTAAGCAAAGAGGTACATTGAGCAGCTAACATTACAAAACACTGAGGCAGAGATCAATTTCTTAGATTCATTCATGCTTACTTTGGGGGAGGGGAATATTGATGGTGAAGGTGCAGACTGAAGCAGGGTTCAGTGAGTTACATATCCCAGAAAGAAATAGAAAACGAAGTTTCAAAATACTGGGATTTATACTTGCAGTTACAATCCCATACTGCTCACATTATTGTATACAATTCTGATCTTACAATAGTATGTATATTATTGTATATCATAGAATCATAGAATCATAGAATAATAGGACTGGAAGGGACCTCGAGAGGTCATCGAGTCCAGCCCCCTGCCCTCAAGGCAGGATCAAGCTCCGTCTACACCATCCCTGACAGATGTCTATCTAACCTGTTCTTAAATATCTCCAGAGAGGGAGATTCCACCACCTCCCTTGGCAATTTATTCCAATATTTGACCACCCTGACAGTTAGGAATTTTTTCCTAATGTCCAGTCTAAACCTCCCCTGCTGCACTTTAAGCCCATTACTCCTTGTCCTGTCCTCAGAAACCAAGAGGAACAAATTTTCGCCTTCCTCCTTGTGACACCCTTTTAGATATTTGAAAACCGCTATCATGTCCCCCCTTAATCTTCTTTTTTCCAAACTAAACAAGCCCAGTTCATGAAGCCTGGCTTCATAGGTCATGTTCTCTAAACCTTTAATCATTCTTGTCGCTCTTCTCTGTACCCTTTCCAATTTCTCCACATCTTTCTTGAAATGTGGCGCCCAGAACTGGACACAGTACTCCAGCTGAGGCCTAACTAGTGCAGAGTAGAGCGGCAGAATGACTTCACGAGTTTTGCTTACAACACACCTGTTGATACAACCTAGAATCATATTTGCTTTTTTTGCAACAGCATCACACTGTTGACTCATATTCAACTTGTGGTCCACTATGACCCCTTTCCGCCATGCTCCTTCCTAGACAGTCGCTTCCCATCTTGTATGTATGGAACTGATTGTTCCTTCCTAAGTGGAGCACTTTGCATTTCTCTTTATTAAACCTCATCCTGTTTACCTCTGACCATTTCTCTAACTTGCTAAGGTCATTTTGAATTATGTCCCTATCCTCCAAAGAAGTCGCAACCCCACCCAGTTTGGTATCATCTGCAAACTTAATAAGCGTACTCTCTATCCCAATATCTACATCATTGATGAAGATATTGAACAGTACGGGTCCCAAAACAGACCCTTGAGGAACTCCACTTGTTATCCCTTTCCAGCAGGATTTAGCACCGTTAACAACAACTCTCTGACTACGGTTATCCAGCCAATTATGCACTCACCTTATCGTGGCCCTATCTAAGTTATATTTGCCTAGTTTATCAATAAGAATATCATGCGAGACCGTATCAAATGCCTTACTAAAGTCTAGGTATATGACATCCACCGCTTCTCCCTTATCCACAAGGCTCGTTATCTTATCAAAGAAAGCTATCAGATTAGTTTGGCATGACTTGTTCTTCACAAACCCATGCTGGCTATTCCCTATCACTTTATTACCTTCCAAGTGTTTCCATATGATTTCCTTAATTACCTGCTCCATTATCTTCCCTGGGACAGACGTTAAACTGACCGGTCTGTAGTTTCCTGGGTTGTTCTTATTCCCCTTTTTATAGATGGGCACAATATTTGCCCTTTTCCAGTCTTCTGGAATCTCCCCTGTCTGCCATGATTTTTCAAAGATCATAGCTAAAGGCTCAGATACCTCCTCTATCAGCTCCTTGAGTATCCTGGGATGCATTTCATCAGGACCTGGTGACTTGCTGACATCTAACTTTCCTTAGTGATTTTTAACTTGTTCTTTGTGTCTCCTATCTTCTAAACTTACCCTCTCTCTGCTTGTATTCACTATGCTAGGCACACCTCCAGACTTCTCGGTGAAGACCGAAACAAAGAAGTCATTGAGCATCTCCGCCATTTCCAAGTTCCCTGTTACTACTTCTCCCTCCTCACTAAGCAGTGGGCCTACCCTGTCCTTGGTCTTCCTCTTGCTTTTAATGTATTTATAAAAGGTCTTCTTGTTTCCCTTTATGCCTGTAGCTAGTTTGATCTCATTTTGTGCCTTTGCCTTTCTAATCTTGCCCCTGCATTCCCGTGTTGCTTGCCTATATTCATCCTTTGTTAGTTGTCCTAGTTTCCATTTTTTATAGGACTCCTTTTTTATTTTGAGATCGTGCAAGATCTCCTTGTTAAGCCAAGCTGGTCTTTTGCCATATTTTCTATCTTTCCTACACAGCGGAATTGTTTGCTTTTGGGCCCTTAACAACGTCCCTTTGAAATACTTCCAACTCTCCTCAGTTGTTTTTCCCTTCAGTCTTGCTTCCCATGGGACCTTACCTACAAGTTCTCTGAGCTTATCAAAATCTGCCTTCCTGAAATCCATAACCTCAATTGTGCTGGTCTCCCTTCTACCTTTCCTTAAGATCATGAACTCTATTATTTCGTGATCACTGTCCCCTATACTGTCTTCCACTTTCAAGTTTTCAACTAGTTCCTCCCTATTTGTTAAAACCAAATCCAGAACAGCTTCTCCTTTGGTAGCTTTTTCAACCTTCTGAAACAGAAAGTTGTCTCCAATGCAGTCCAGAAACTTATTGGATAGCCTGTGCCTCACTGTGTTAGTTTCCCAACATATGTCTGGATAGTTGAAGTCCCCCATCACCACCAAATCTTGGGCTTTGGATAGTTTTGTTAATTGTTTAAAAAAGGCCTCATCCACCTCTTCCACCTGGCTAGGTGGCCTGTAGTAGACTCCTAGCATGATATCACCTTTGTTTTTTACCCCTTTTAGCTTAACCCAGAGACTCTCTACACAGCTATCTCCTACGTTCATCTCCACTTCAGTCCAAGTGTGTACATTTTTAATATACAAGGCAACCCCTCCTCCCTTTTTTCCCTGTCTGTCCTTCCTGAGCAAGCCGTACCCTTCCATACCAATATTCCAATCATGCGTCCCATCCCACCAGGTTTCTGTAATACCAATGATATCATAGTTGTATTTATTGGTTAGCAATTCCAGTTCTTCCTGCTTATTACCCATACTTCTCGCATTTGTATATAGGCATCTAAGATACTGATTTGATCTTTTCTCCCTGTTGTGCCCTGACCCTCCTTTCTCCTTGCCATTACAGGCCGTAGTCCCCCCCATTTCCAACCCATCTCCCCGTCCCGCACATTCAGCACTTACCTGTGGGCTTTGCTCACCTGCCCCCGACAAACCTAGTTTAAAGCCCTCCTCACAAGGTTAGCCAGTCTGTGTCCAAACAAGGCCTTCCCGCTCCTGGAAAGGTGAACTCCATCTCCGCCAAGCAGTCCTTCCTGGAAGAGCACCCCGTGATCAAGGAAGCCGAATCCCTCCTGGTGACACCATCGTCGCAGCCAGGCATTCACCTCCAGGATGCACCTCTCTCTGCCCGGGCCCCTACCTTTGACAGGAAGGATAGAAGAGAATACCACCTGCGCTCCAAACTCCTTCACCCGTACTCCCAAAGCCCTGTAGTCACACTTGATCCGCTCAGTGTCACACCTGGCAGTATCATTTGTGCCCACGTGGATGAGTAGCATGGGGTAGTAGTCAGAGGGCCGGATAATCCTCGACAATGCCTCCGTAACATCTCAGATACGGGCCCCTGGCAGACAGCATACCTCTCGAGATGAGCTGTCAGGGCGACAGATGGGTGCCTCCGTTCCCCTCAGAAGAGAGTCTCTAACCACCACTACCCTACGTTTCCTCCTCGCAGTGGTGGCAGGAGACTGCTCAACCTTGGTGGTGCAAGGCCTGGTCTCCTCCACTGTGGGGGGTGACTCCTTGTCTCCTGCTGAAAGTAAAGTGTAACGGTTATGTAACAACACATTGGGAGGGTTAGGAGCAGGGGTGGAACACTGCCTGCTGCCGGAAGTAACCAGCTGTACACCCTGTACCACTGCCTCCTCCATAAGTGGCTGGTCAACAGTCCCACATCCTAGGACAGTGACCTCCGTGGATTCCACAGGAATACTGTCCAGGAATTCCTCATGGCTTCGAATGCTCCTCAGCCTGGCCACCTCCTCCTGTAGCTCTCCCACCTGCTGCCTGAGAGATTCCACCAGCAGGCACCTTTCACAACGGTTGTCTCCCCCAGCCTGGAGATCACTCAGTGGGAATTGCAAGCCACAAATACAGCAAGACCACACCAGGACCTGGGTAGAGGCATCCATGCTAAGGTTCTCTGTCTGGATACAGGCACAGGTGGAGGAGACATGAGAAGTACTGGCACAAGCGCTTCGGGTCTTCATCACCATCAGTCACTCCCTCTGCTCAACTCCCTCTTCAACTCCCCTGTCTGCAGTCCCCTGTTCGCTTTGCTCCCCTGGTCGCACTGCTCTGGCTTTTTAAAGCCTGCTTGCCTAGGTCATGCCTGCCCCCTTCTGAGTCACATGATTCTGATCTGACTTCTGCAAATATGGGGTATCTTCATTAATTTCAGTGGAGTTGTTTCTAATTTTCACCAGTATAGATGGACTCATTGTATGGTCCTTTGGTGTAAACCTGTCTCCACACATCTGACATTTCTATCCTGGATTATTTCCAGGTTCTCTAATTGAAAACTTTACTGAAACTTGAGAGCCTACAGCACAGATGCCAAATAAACAGTGTTTTTCTTCTGGAGCCTGGTCCACTTCTTTAAAGTCAATAAAAGTATTTCTATGGAACAAATGCTCCACAGACTGCACTGGTTTCCAAATTGCTTCTGGGTATAGATTTTTTTATTTATAAAACCTAAAATGCAATGTGAGATTCTGGATCTGGCTTTTTGAAAAATAGGCCACTTATTTTTCTGTATTCAGACCTAACAGTCAGATTAACTAGGAAGTTCTTTATTATAAAACCCAGATCTACATAGTCCAAGTCTGATGACAAGGTTTTCTGTGGGGAGTGGCTCTCATATCTGATTTTGGTTTTCCTACTTGATTAAAAAAATACCAAATTTGCTAACCTTTATGACACACACATTTCTAGCAGTGTTCAAAGGGTCTCTTTTGGTTATGTAGCCTGGGAAGGAGTTTTAATAAAATTTGGATGGGTTAGGCTCGCTGATCTGACCAGAAAAATCTAGATACATCCTCTAGCCCAGGTTACAGTTCAGTAGAACCATAAAATTCCCTCTCTTGAGGGCTGGCAGATGACTGACAGCAACCACTCTTTAACTCAGAAAATGAAATAGACAACGACTTTATTTCTAAAGGAACGACTATAATGCTTACTACAACAAAAACAGTGGCAAGTACTCAAATCCTTTGAATTCCTTCCCAAGATGTCATTAACACAATCAAATTAAAACTTATTTAAGTATATAAAGAGTAATACTACTACTACTTCCTACACACAAGGACCCCAAGGTTGAATGGAGAAAGGTGGCTTCCCTTTCCCTGGAAGACCTGGGAGCAAGTGGTAGTAAGATTCCTAAAAGCAAACTTAAGCAAAATAAAGGAAGCAAGAAAGCCGTTATAGAAATACATAGATATAAGTATTTAGCTTCTGACCTGAAAAGATGACATACTCTGGAGTGGACTGCTTCAGCAAAACTGAGACAGCAGCCCCAGTCTCCCAAATCCCTAGGCCTAAATACCTTTTGATGCCAAAATGTTCAAGATATACAACCCCTTTTCCATAGTTGGTCTAGCACCCTAAGATTTCTGAGGGTACCATCTCTGATTGGAAAAAATATTCAGGGACCTTATGAATATTTATTAAGAATGATTGATGTCATCTTGGATAATCTCCCCAAACCACTTAGAAAGTGTGGGAAGCTGCGTTTTTTAAACCTGCCATCTGGACTGATTGCACAGGAAATTCGAAATGGCAGTTATCACTGTGTTAGTAGATTAGTTCTGCAAATTCCAGCCAGAATTCAAAAAATAAACTCTTGCACCAACCACAAACTCTTGCTTCACACCTTTATGGAAAACTACAAAGAAACACAAGTATTTAACTAACTACCTACTGCTGTAAGCCATCTCACAGAAAATGAATTCTTCAGGCCACTTGCATTACCAGCCTATTCAAATCTATATAAAAGAAAAACAAAATGAAATAATACAACAATTAATTAACTAAAATAAAGCGAATATCATTTTAGTAGGCCAAGATAAAGCAGATATCAGTTAGCAGGCTACTGCTGACATTGTATAGATGATTTGTATGGGTTTATTTATATATGAAATTATGATCATCCCCTTTTATAAAAAGAAAAAACATTAATGAGCTGTGTAATATCCTACTTTTTCTTCCTTTCAGTTGCCCCTTATGTCTATGGGTACACTGAAAGCTATAATAAATAAACCTTCTACTGGATAAGCAACAGTTACCATAGATCTAAAAATATTATTAGCAATATTAAATTAGTACACAACACAAATTATGCACTGTAATATCTTGTATTAATTCTATTTACAAACTGCATCTGGTCAATTAATCTTGGCCAAATATGTGTATGTTTGAAGGAAAGAGTCTTTGGTAGTTTGTCAAAGGACACCAAGGGAGTTATTACCAAGGGAGTTATTTTCAGAAGTAGCATGAGAGACCTCGAGTTCTTGGTTCTCATTCCCAAGCTCAGAATTTAATTACTTTGGGCAGAAATAGCATTATATCAAAGATTTTTTTTCTGTAACTTTTAGACTCATTGAAGAGTCTCTAATATTAAGACTTTACATTGGCACAGTAAGACATGTCAGTTCAATTTTCCCTTATGAGATATTACTTTCAGGAGTTTCATCTACCAAAGTATATTTAAGTAAAGATTTTATAACTCTTCTGGTAACTATACCAGTATGTTAATGAATGTTCCCTCTTCTACGTGTATTTTAGGCAGCAAAACAGACGTAGAACTGATCTGGATATAAGAAACATTAACCGCTGGTCTACACTAATGGATAAGTTAGAACTAAGATATGCAGCTTCAGCTACATTAATTGCTTAGCTTAAGTGAAAGTATCTTAAGTCAAACTGTGGTGCCGTTCATGCTGCAGGAAGTCAAAGGAAGTCTTCCTTCGACATCCCCTACTCTTCATAAAAGCAGGACCACCGGCATTGACAGGAGCACCCCTCTCACTTTGAATTAGTGTGTCTTCACTAGACCTATTAATTCAAACCCCAGAAGATCGACTGCAGCTCTTTTGACCTTCTCTGTAGTGTAGATATGTCCTAAGATTCACTGTGAACCCCTTAGTGCAAGTAGGCTGGTACATGCCAATATGCCATACCAGCCAGTTATTTTAGCTGTTATGGATACTGGCACAATACAGGAGGAACTGGCTGCCCTACACCTCTTCTTTGGCATAGCTACACAGTCCCAACCCTACCCCCTGGCTTCCATAGAGGTGCATCTCTGTCTGTGTACAGTAACACAGGGTTGGGGGTGATACATCCTCTGGAGGAGCTTCCAGCATGCTCCTTTTCCCACTCTCCTCCCAATGGGGAGAGAAGAAGACTCCCCCCCCCCCATGGGGAGAGAAGAAGACTCCCCCCCTCCCTCTACCCAAACTTTGTACTTCTGTACACACATGGAGCTGCAGCTCTATGAAAGGGCAGGGAGGTGGATACTTTTTCTCACTACAGTTCCAGGAGAGCTCTAAATTGAAAGGATCTTTTAGGAACCATGGTGGGGAAAGCAGCAGAATGCTGACAAGCTCCTTTCTGGCACAGTTACGTGGTAGAGAAGGGGACAGTACAGCAGCTACAGCAGAAGTGCTGCCAGCATGGGATATTCCAGCAGTCCCTCTTTTGGAGACGAACCTCCAGCACTGCAGGAGGAGGAGAGAGCACACAGACACATACCAGCATAGTGGGATGGATCATGGGAAAAGGACAGGGAGAGTGCAGGGACCCCAGGCTGGGAGGTGGGCAAGAGGAGTCAGACGTAGGATCCCATGTACCCCTTTAGCTGGTACTTTACAGTACTAGTGAGAAATGGATTTTACTTGCACCAGTTCTTTTACTCTTTTACTTGATGAGTAATCTATTGAAATTAATGGAACTAGCTGTGTGAAGAACTGCTCACTACTGAAAAGAGGATTCACAGTCTGGACCATTAGTGTGACATACATTAGTGTCATGCTGGCTACAATACTTTAACTGGGGACTGCTTTACACTGTCGAGGAGAAAAGCCCAACTTTCAGAAATATTGTACCGAGCACCTGCATCCTTCAACAAAGAGAATGGAAGCCGTGGGTACTATATAATCTTTGAAAATCACCCCAGAAAATGCCTATATATTGCTTATGGGTGTCTGTTTTAGGAACAGATTTTAATCTCTTATTAAAGCTAATTGTTTATTACCCTATCCACAATTTGCCTCATTAATTTCAAGTTGGATTACTCTTGATGTAAGATAAGGTGTCAGTATGAATAAAGGAATCAGAATCTAATCGTGTCTGTTAGAAGCCACTGGCTATTGGCTCAGGGAAAGGTTGTGACACTCTCTCTTACACTGAGTGGTACCTTCTGCCACAATAGGACCATCCATGAATACAGATGTAGGTCTAACCCATGCATTCTTATAGGAAACCCACAGGGTTTTTATATGTCTATAAAATGTTGGCATAGTTTATATTGGTAAGGAGGTTATAAAAATTAATGTAACATAATCTGAATATCTCTTGCTTTTATTTTGTGAATATAGGCTGTCCCCGGGTTACATGGATCCGACTTACATCAGATCCCTACTTACAAACGGGGTGAGGCAACCCTGCACTAGGTGCTTCCCCCCAGCAGACCAGGGAGACGTGAAGCTAGCACCCCCTTCCCAGCAGACCAGGGAGATGCGGAGTGGCTTTTCTCAGCAGTCACCTCAGCTTGAGAATAAAGGACTGAGGGAAGTGAGGTGTGGGAGAATAAAACTGAGCTCTGGAGAAACGTTTGGCTAGAGTTTCCCCTACAATATGTACCAGTTCTGACTTACATACAAATTCAACTTAAGAACAAACCTACAGTCCCTATCTTGTATGTAACCCGGGGACTGCCTGTACTGACATTTAAGTTTTAGGGTATATTAAAATCCTATTCTGTTTTTTAAGCACCTTACTCGCATTCTATTATTACTTCAAATTCAGAATCATGAATCATTGAAATAAATCCTAGTTAATGGAGAAAGAGTCTGCACATTTTTCAGCACAGGTATCTCTGATTTCTTAGTTTCGGTCTCCATGGAAGTTCTGTAAACAAGGCTTTATACAGTAGGAAAGGGACACATGGGTAGATACTAGTTCAATAGCAATTTGTTCTCCAGTGTAAACCTTGTTAGCTCATACTTGAAAATACACTATGCACGAGACTTTATAAGGAACCTTAATGACAACATAATTCTTCCACAAATGGCTAACACACCACACACTTAATCAGTGCATATATGTCAACACTGAATATTTGCTAGTGTTGCCAAGGATGCAGTTAAGATTTTGCACATATACTCTGAAGGTATTAATGTACTATGCACAGTGTATTTCCTTAGCTGTTGGAAGCAGAAGAAAATGTCTGGTGGAGGTGCAGAACCTGTCACTGCTAGTGAAATCAGGCTTTATGGGCTTTCAGATAAGGTTAAAATGTTTCTTGTAACTTTGTATTTCCTTCCTTTTATAGACTTGCAACTAGGATGTGCAAATTTAACCAAAATGAACTGTTTAAAATGACATTTATGTTTATGACAATTATACACTATGAAGCATACAAGGGTGACTCAGTGAGCTATGTTGATCTAAACCCCAAATATAGTTTATCTATAAAATTTCTAAAATGGGGTGTTGAAAAGTTATGGAAGAGCAAATATTTCAGCACGCTCCCCCTGAGTCACAAAACCAGTAATACCAGACTTTTAAATCTGAATGGGTCTAATTGCCAAACAAGAGAACAACCATCACAGGGCATTCTGTGAGGATGTGTGCGCACAGAAAAGAAAAACCCACAGCTGGAGATGACCTAGGTTCAGAGCGCATGAGCTACGGGGCTGTTTCATTGCTGTGTAGACTTCCAGGCTCAGACCGGAGCTCAAGTTCTAGGGAGCTCAAAAGACAGGGTAATGGGCAGCTAGGGCTGACTGCGGCGTAGGTATGGGAGA
Source organism: Pelodiscus sinensis (assembly GCF_052426305.1). Lineage (NCBI taxonomy): Eukaryota > Metazoa > Chordata > Testudines > Trionychidae > Pelodiscus > Pelodiscus sinensis. The sequence continues at coordinate 267,190,358 of NC_143052.1, forward strand.
ATCTGAGGGAAAAGGATGACATTATTTCTGGGCACTGTGTCAAGGACAATTGAGCAATATAGTAATTGGGCTCAGGCTCAGTGTGTGAAATGTTTGTCTTTGTTTTCTTTTGAAAAAACTTGACGCCCTTGAAAGGGAAATGCAGTCTGAAAGAGACACTGGAAAAGACAAACTGGGACCAGGCTATGTCCCAAGTTTTCCATTTTGTGGCTGTTTACAGAAAGTAAGCTGGTTGGTTCTTTTTCTTTAACTCAAGAATGCAATTCATTTGCTAACAGACTCACAAACTCACAAAGAAAGAATCAAACAAGCACCCAAACCCAGTCAGTCTAAGAGTTGGAGGAGTGTGGTGTTGTTCACCACAGCAACACCTAATATTTAGTTGCCTACAAAATCACTTGCAACTCACAAAGCCTGAGCTCTGGTGTTTTGGCTCTTTGTCCAAGAAGTGGGGAGAGACATAGATCTCATAACACCCTGTTCACTCCATGGCTCATTGCCTAAACTGGAAAAAAAAGGATATGCCAACGTAAGGGGTATGTGATAAGCCTCAACCCTCTCAGGGTATGTCTACACTACAGCGCTAATTCGAACTAACTTAGTTAGTTCGAATTAGGTAATTCGAACTAAGCTAATTCGAACTAACGCATCCAGACTAAAAAACTAGTTCGAATTAGCATTTTGCTAATTCGAACTAGCATGTCTACATTAAGTGGACCCTGAACCGGGGTTAAGGATGGCCGAAAGCAGTGCCGGCAGGGCATCAGATGAGGACTTAGAGCGTGGAGCTGCTGCCTCAGGCTAGCCGAGGGCTGTGCTCAAAGGGACCCGACCCCCACCCCGGACAGACAGTTCTCAGGGGTGCCCTGCCTGCAAACCAGTCCTGTCTTGGAGTGCTCCGAGTGCCCAAACTGGGCACATCACTGCAGGCGGCCATCAGACCGGCTGCACTTGCCGCAGGCTGCCATCTGGGGAAAGGCAGCAATTGGGGAGCTGCAGGACAGCTTCCACCCCCAGAAGCCCGCAGAGCCAGCCCAGTCCTCCCCATCGGGGGCTCGTACCCCATTCCTCCCTCACTTCCTTCCACTTACTCTTCCCTAGCCCCCCTAACTGATGTACAAAATAAAGAAAATGTGTGGTCACAATTAGAATCTGTCTTTATTGAACAAAACTGGGGGAGACTGGGAAAAGGAGGTGGGAGAGGGGAAGAGAGAGGGTGGGAGAGGGGAGGACAACTAAAATGATCAGAGGTTTGGAACAGGTCCCATATGAAGAGAGGCTAAAGAGACTTGGACTTTTCAGTTTAGAAAAGAGGACACTGAGGGGGGATAGGATAGAGGTCTATAAAAGCATGAGTGGGGTGGAGAGGGTGCATAAAGAAAAGTTCTTCATTAGTTCCCATAATAGAAGGACTAGAGGACACCAAAGGAAAGGAATGGGTAGCAGGCTTCAAACTAGTAACAGAAAGTTCTTCTTCACAAAGCAAAGAGTCAACCTGTGGAACTCCTTGCTGCAGGAGGCTGTGAAGGCTAGAACTAGAACAGAGTTTAAAGAGAAGTGAGATAAAGTGATGGAGGTTGGGTCCATGGAGTGGTATTAGCCAGGGGGTAGGAGTGGTGTAACTGCCGAAAGTTTGTGGAAGGCTGGAGAGGGATGGCACGAGACACATGGCTTGGTCACTGTCTTTAGTCCATCCCCTCCAAGGTCCCTAGGGTTGGCCGCTGTCAGCAGACAGGCTATTGGGCTAGATGGACCTTTGGTCTGACCCAGTATGGCCATTATAAGCTCAGGGCTCAGGGTCGGGGGTCTCAGTGGACCACCTTGATTTTCATGCACACCTGCTTCTGGGTGGCCAGGCTGGCAGCTCTCCTTCCCTAGATGGCCACTTTCCTGTGCCTAGTGCGGAGGTCATGGACGAGGTCCACGATGTCCGCACTAGACCAGGCGGGTGCCCGCCTCTTGCGGTCCCGGGCAAGCTCCCGGGAGCCGCCAGCCTGGTCCCGGGAAGAGGGGGAGGGCTGGGGGGCATCAGGTGGCTGGCTCGAGCTGTGCCAGGTGCAAGGTCTGCTAGCTGGGTGCTGGCAGGCTTGCACCTGGCACGGGCACCGTAGCCAGCCCGTGCCCCTTTAAGGGGTCTGGGGCCGGGAGGGGGACAATAGAGTTTCCCTGGTGTTGGCCAGAGTGGCCACCAGGGAAAGCTGGGGAGGGCTAGCCTCCCACTAGTTTGAATTAAGGGGCTACACACCCCTTAATTCGAACTAGTAAGTTCGAACTAGGCTTAGTCCTCATACAATGAGGTTTTCCTAGTTCGAACTAAGCGCTCCGCTAATTCGAATTAAGTTCGAACTAGCGGAGCGCTACTGTAGCGCCTATCAAAGTTAATTCGAACTAACATCCGTTAGTTCGAATTAACTTTGTAGTGTAGACATACCCTCAGGGACATAGATGCATAATTGAAACTACAGTGAAGCACTTCTCTGTGCTTAGAATTCTCAGTGGCAAACACCCTCTGATCATCAATCACCTTCTCTTTTTCAGCAAGGATGTGGGGGGTAGGGAAGGAGAACACCTTCCCTCATATTATTCATGGTGTGGTTAAAGTTCTCACCTATCGTTCCCTTTCCATTTGATGGGGAAAAAGGATTGCAACACTCTCCGGCAAATACCCTGTCCATTGGGTTATGGAGTATTATAAAGTTGAATTCCCTCAGTCTCTTCTATTGAAGCTGTTCCACTTTGGATAAAGCATGAAAGAAACATTGGGTCAAAAAGAGAGAAAAAAAAAACATGTGAATGATTCTGTAGCCTGATACTTAGAGCATTCACCTGGGAATTAAAAGTCTCTAAACCTAGTTCATACACAGATTGGAAGAGCTTTAGCAGGAGAGAACGAGCGAGCCCAGCATCACAATATCCCATAGCTCAGCTGTAAGGGCACACACCTTAGAAATGGCAGATGCCAATTCAAATATTTTCTCTACTCCTGGTGGAGAGGGACATGGAGGTGATATTTCATCTGGGGGTCTTCTCCCACATCCCCAGTGGGTACCCTAATTGCTTGTCCAAGATTATGAGGGAGGGAGTTCTGGAGTTCTCTGTAAGCATCCCGATCAGGTAGGAAAGTACCGAACGTACTTACTGAATCAACCCCTGCAAGCAAGTTAGATGGAGGAATGCAAACAAATTGGTTTGGGGCTTAAGAATCTAGATGCCTTGTGTGGTGCTCCAGTGCAGATGCACAGAGGAAGTAGCATAAGCACTCAGGGAACCTTTTCATCCATAATCTAGGCACTCTATGGGTGCATCTAGACTGGTAAGATTTTGCGCAAAAGTGACTGCTTTTGCGTAAAAACTTGCCAGCTGTCTACACTGGCCGCTTGAATTTGCTCAAGAGCACTGACTTTGTAATGTACAAAATCAGTGCTTCTTGCACAAATACTTTCATGCTCCCACTCGGGAAAAAGCCCTCTTGCGCAAGAATATTTGCGCAAGAGGGCCAGTGTAGACAGGGAAGAACTGTTTTGCACAAAAAAGCCCCGATGGCTAAAATGGTGATTGAACCCTTTCTTGCGCAAAATCACGTCTCGATTGGCACGGGTGCTTTTACGCAAAAGCATCCATGCCAATCTAGACGCGCTTTTGTGGAAATACTTTTAACAGAAAATCTTTTCCGTTAAAAGTATTTCCGCAAAATCATGCCAGTCTAGACACAGCCAATAAGTTTAAATTCCTACAGGGTTGAGCAAGCTGAACAGGGTTTTGTGAATCCCAGGCTATGTCTATTCTACAGAGTTTTTCTGGGATACCTCTGGTAATCTGGAAAAACTCTGCCAAGTCCAGGGAACATGTCCACTTTTTTGGAAGTTTCCGAAAAAGAAGGTGTTTACTTTCGGAAGCCCTATATTCTTCTTTTTATGAGAAATAAGGGATCTTCCAAAAGAGGAGGTTTTCCCCACATTTTCCCACATTTGTAGATGGGCCAAATGTTGGAAAATCCTCTTCCAAAAAAAAAAAAAAGGAAAAAGAACTCAGTGTAGACATAGCCTCAGTGGGCTTTCATTCTTGGACTTAGGCTCTTATGGGAACAATTAGATTAACAAAAGGATTTAGGTGCCTACTGGGTAAAGGCATGATCCATAACACATAAAGGCATGCACTCAGAGAGCTCAGAAGAACAGAGGTGCAATCAGCCCCTGGCTACGTCTACACTGGCCCCTTTTCCGGAAGGGGCATGTAAATTTCACCAGTCGTCGTAGGGAAATCCGTGGGGGATTTAAATATCCCCCGCGGCATTTAAATACAAATGTCCGCCGCTTTTTTCCGGCTTTTAAAAAAGCCGGAAAAGAGCGTCTACACTTTCCCCGATCCTCCGGAAAAAGCGCCCTTTTCCGGAGGCTCTTATTCCTACTTTGAACATTACTTGACTCAGAACAGAGTCCCTGTGTAACCTAACTTGAGATCTCCTTCTAATCCAACATCATTCCACTAATACTTACTCTTTCTTTGTTTTTTAACCAGTTATGCATCCGCTTAATGGTAGTTCTGTTGAGCATGCATTTCTCCAGGTTACTTGTCAGAATGTCACATGGGATTGTATCAAAACCCTTGCTAAAATCCAAGTACATTTTTGTCCACCACATTGCCCCCATTTCACCAAACAGTTATCCTGTCAAAACAAGGAAACTGGTCTGCCATGATTTGTTTTTGGTATATCTATCTTACTAAAGACTACCTCTACATCCTTCAGGTATTCACTATCTTAATATTTTACACAGGCTCTAGTAGGTCCCAGGGACCAAAGAAGGACTGATAAGGCTATAGTTCTCCACATCCTCCTTTTTCCCATTTAAAAGATTTATGCCCAAGTAAATCTGTTAGGGCACATCTGCACTCTTGCACTGGAGATCAATGTTCTGGCATTCAATTTAGAGAGCTTGATTTAGACCCATAAATTGAATGCTGAGGGCAGCTCCAGCATAAATCAAATGTTGTACTCCTTGCAGTGATGAGGAGTAAGGAAAGCCATAGGCCTCCCACTGTATGGACATCACCAAACTTGGCTTAAGGTAAGCTGACTCCAGCTACGTAGAATATGTAGCTGAATTTATATACCTTAAGCCAACCTTCCAGGTCTAGTGTAGAGCTGGCCTTAGTCTTAGAGACTACATCTAGACTGCATCCCTCTGTTGATGGAGGGATTCAAATCAAACACATTGAAATCGCTAATGAAGCAGGGATTTAAATATCCCACGCTTCATTAGCATAAACATGGCCATTGCTTTTTTTTTTAAATGGAGTTTTTTTGAAAAAGAAGTCAGTCTAGATTAGGATCTGTCGAAAATAAACCCTTTTTCGACAGATCCTGTATTCGTCAAAAAATGAGGTTTACAGGATCTGTCGAAAAAGGATTCATTTTCGACAGATCCACATCAAGACTGCTGTTTTCTTCGAAAAAACTCAGTTTCGAAAAAAAGCAGTGGCCATGTTTATGCTAATGAGGGATATTTAAATCCCTGCTTCATTAGCAATTTCGATGTGCCTAATCTACATCTCTCTGTCGACAGAAAGGTGTAGTCTAGACACATCCAAAGATGCCACAGGATTTCTCATTATTTGTGCAGATACAGACTAGTACAACTACCCCTTTGACAATGACGTTTATGAGTTTGAAAGCGAATAATTAAACTACATAACTCAACAATGTTTCTATTATTTAAATCCATATATTTTTGGATATCAGTTTCAGCCTGTTCTTACAGTTTACCAACATTATACCACTAGGAAGAAACAGAAGTCATAATGTTGCAGTTATTATTTAATTAAAAATTGTTAGAATATGTAATTTTGTAAAAAATATTTGCATTATATATTGAAAGTTCAGACAAAATAGTGAAAATACACTAGATTTCATGCAATTGTACTATGTGTACTGTTTATTCTGACTATTTTTTATTTTGAAATATGAGCAAAAAACGACAGTGAGAAATGCCAGTTAAAATTAATTAGGAATATGCACCAAGTGTTCTTAATTAAAAAAAACAATAAATATGGGGTGGAAATAAGATTTCACTGGAATTAATGTAAGTTACACATCAATTAATTACTCATTATTGTGAATTGCTGAAACTCACTAAGAATGCTGTTAAATACAGACCTCTAGCTATATGCATTAACGAGTCCAAGTAACATTAAAAAGTGAGATGTTTAATTTTAATTAAGCTATAAATGGAAAAGATTAGGCTGTCAAGAAGGCTGTTCTATTGAGGGAAAGACTACACAGGTGTGTTTGATTTTTCTTGGCAGTAATCTAGTTTCTTCATTTGGAATACTAGGGAATTACCATTAGGGAGCCAATTTATTGCTCTGTGAAACAAAACATGATCCTATTATCCTTTATGAACTGCAAAATTGGTTATTTTTGCAGTATCTGAGACTTCTTGGGACTTTAATGTGTACTTCCATCCAGAAAAGCAAACCTATATAATGGCAGCATGGGATTTTATGTTTACCGTACGTCATTCACTTTCAGAACAAATTTGCTCAGTTAAATGATGATTTTTCTAAAAGACAGTTCCACACATTCAGGTATGGTACTGAGAGCTAAATTTGTTTCTTTCTGGATAGTACACCATTTCTTGAAGTAATAAAGATTGAGTAGAGCAATTATACTTCTTCAAACATTTTTTTTTCTGAACTGAGATTGTATAAGGATAAAAAGAGTAGATGGTGGTTCTGTATTTTCAATCTAATTAACATTTTTGAAGGGGGATATGCAAGGCAGTAAATAATCTCTCTCTCTGTCTTATACTTGCACTGATTCTATATTGCTAAAAGGAATTATCCTTGCATTCTGCTACACTTGAGCAACCCCAGTAGAGATAAGGAGACTGAACAGAAATGATAAAGTAGAGGCACTGGGTGGGTCTAGACTACAAGTTTTTTTCGAAAACAGAGGCCTTTTTTTGAAAAAAACTGTACCTGAGTCTAGACTGCCGCCATGTTCTGTCGACAGTAAATCGAAAAAAATGTCAGTTTTATCAACAGGGGTAAACCTCGTTTTACGAGGAAGAATACCTTTTTCAACAGAGATCTGTTGAAAAAAGGTGTGTGTGGACATGGGGAGTCTGTTCTTTCAAAAAAAAAGGCCTCCAGGAAGAAGCCCTGGTAGATAGTCCATCCTTTACATGCTGAGCACCTCTATGGTGCCTGTCTGCAGCCTCTTATAGGCACAGGCACCCAGATAGGCACTGCTGTCAGGAAGTCAGCCAGAGCATCCATATAGCCTCCATGTCCCAGCCTCAAGGCTCCTTGGCCCTTTTTAGGACAATGAGGAGAACCCACCCAGGGCACCAAAAAGCAGGCACTAGCCTGGTCAGGGCCAGAAATTAAAAACCTCCTGGAGCTCTGTTCCCAGGAAGAATCCCTGTAGGCCCTGCAGTCACGCCGCAGGAATGCAGACATATATGGGTGCATGGCCCAGGGACTGGCCAAGAAAGGGCATCACCCCCACACCATGGACCAAGTCAGGGCCAAGGTGAAAGAACTGCGGCAGGGGTATGCCAAGGCCCAAGAGCAGAGTTCCTGCTCTGGGGAAGCCCCACAGAGCTGCCCATACTATACAGAGTTGGAGCAGATTCTGGTTTGTGGGGAAGCCCAGACTCCACTGCATGTGGTGGAGCCCAGGTTACCCCACCATATTGTGGACCACCCCTGAGGGACAATGACCAGGAAGGAGGAATGGGAGAGCTGCACCTGAAGGAGGAGGAGGAGACAGCAGGGACCCTCTCCCAAGAGCTGATCTTTCAGACCCCAGACGCCTCCCAGGCATCTGTGAACATTGGGGAGGGACCATCAGGTGAGTGCTCTGAGGGGTCACCACACACGGGCAGGTTGGCAGTGTGGGAGGCCATCTAGTCCCATTGCCACTGTGGTGCCCCAGTGATGCTTTCAGGATGCTGCCAAACTCACACACGATGTCACGGGTAACACCCCTGAGTCTCTCTTGAAATGAGGGATAACATTAGTTTGGACTAAGGGCTTTAGTTCGAACTAACGCGTCCCGGCGCGCACTTCCTGGTTCGAATCAGCTGTGATTTGAACTAGCACACCGGCGAGATCAAGTTAATGAAGCACGGGATATTTAAATCCCGGCTTCATTAACTACTTCAGTCATCTCCATTTGCATCCCTAGTCCGAACTAGGGATGCAGTGTAGACGTACCCATAATTACATAACTAACCCATGTAACTCCTTGCAAAAGAACATTATGATGTCCAACAATAACTGAATAAATTCATGTAAGACTTGGTCCATCAATGGATATTAGTCAAGATGGTCAGGACAACCCTAAACCTCTGACTAACCGAAGTCAGGAATGGAAGACAGGTGAGGATCACCCCCATAACTGTCCTGTTTATGAACATGTTGAATAGGACTAGTTCCAGAACAAACCCACCTTGGGGACACCACTAGTTACCTCACTCTATTCTGAAAACTGACCTTTTATACCTTACATTTCTTTCCTAGCTGGCACCATATTAGCTATCTTCCATTTGATATAGAAGTTAATTTAAATGATAGGTTATAGACAACCTTCAGAACTCTTTGTGGAACACCATTTGGTCCTGGTGACTTATTACTTAATTTGCTTAATTTCTTAATTTGTTACAAAAGGTCCTTTTATGACATCTCATTTTTGAGACAGTTCCTTAGATCTGTCACCTAAAAGGAATATCTCAGGGTTGGGAATCTCACTTAAGGGAATCCCATCCATCCATCCATCCATCCATCCATCCATCCATCCAGTATAGACTACCCTGGTTTAAATGTTTTCTCATATTTTACATAACTTCCCTGTTCCATATGCACATCCTGAAATGGAAACAATAATTCAGTCCAAATTTTGCAGTCACCTAGTTCAAATGATACCACACTGAAGAACAGTGCTTGTCTAGTTATTGGGTCTTGTGAACATTTTTAATATGTTATAATGTTAATTAACAAAGAAGTATACTACAGTGATACATTTGTTTTTACCTAATAACAAAATTCAGACATATTCTAATTAGAGAGATTTAAAACAACAGGTTCATTTCACTTTGCTTAATTTTGTATAATTTAAATTGATGTTAACTATGGCCTACCTAGTGGTCTTTGTAAAGTCTCTATAGGCGACTACTTACGTAATTGTCCATAAATGATAGGTTGAAATGTAGTTGGTGAATCTGTTATTTATTAGATTTTTTTTTATTTGTAAAACATTGAGATTTTTTTATTGTGCAGTGGAATGTTCTGGTGTCTCAGTTCTATGAGATGCATGCTGAAATGGTTTATGTTAATTAACCTGGCAGATTTCTCCACATTTCTCTTTTTTTCAGTAACCTGATTTTTTACACAGGGCAATTTAGGATATATACAATGTAGTAAGGAGAATACATTATTTATTATACAAGTTATGTTTCGCTATAGCATGTGACAAAAGTATGAGCTGTGTTCTACTCTTTAATAATGTTCTTATTTTATGTTTTGAAATTTCTCCATAGAGATGTCCAATTTTGCTCCCTTAACGTGGATTACTAGTTTTTATAATAAATACACAATAACATATATCGCTGATTCCTAATTTGAGTGCTCTCATTTTTATATGACAGAGTTCAGTGCTGCCATACATGAGTACTATATTTAGCAAGAGAGTTAATCCCAATTTTTACCAAAGCTTTTTAGAGTTAGATATAGCAATTGCAATTATTAAATAATGTATAGAAAGCACAAACTTTAATAATCAATACATTTTTTTAAAATAGCCCAAGGAAAAATGGTACAAAATTAAAACAAATAAAAGTTTACATCAAAATATTGGAGGGTAATAAACTTGTACAACATTTGTTTGTGCTTGTGATACAAAAGTAGAATGTGTTGACATTTATTTCATTAGCTGTAACATTTTGCTACATAATATATATATATTATGTTTTTAAAATGTTAGCTATAACATACATATAACTATATTTTCATACTCAATTAAGTCATAAACATTTATAATAGACTATACAATAGAATAGAATACAATAAAAGGTATTAAAGTGCTAGTTCTATTTCTATATCAATATTGAGGTCTTTTCCCTAGATTTTTTCTTTTAGTTTTTTCTTTCAAACAAAAAAGTTGATCTGATTAGGAAAAAAAACCCTCCTTGTTTGCAATTTATTCATTGAGGCAAAAATGTGTGTATATGCCTATAAAACTGAGACCTTCTTAAATTTCACCAAAAAAATGAATTGGTGTGATGATGGGCCCATAGATAAGGGCTGATGTAAAAGTGTGGTGTGACCCCTTTCAGGTCAATGGAGAGCTGGGAGCTAATCAGTTCTGTTTCAAATCCAGGACCCTGCTAATATCAGGGAGTTTTGAGAAGGATCACCAAATCAAACTGGGAATGAGTCTATTATTTGAGGTAATTGTTTGTCTGTTGAGATTTATAATGGAGTGTTCTTAGCATAGTTAAGAGGAAGTAAGAAGATACTGGAAGGCATGTGCCTATGGAAGAAACAGATGATTGCATGCTTGAAGAGCTTAGTGTTCAAACACAGCCCCAAGAAAACTCTGTACCAAGGTCAGAAGTCTGAGTCTAGAGACTGGAAAAAGGAAAAGACATGGACAAAACCCATGCACAGAACTGAAACAGCAGAGCTCCTCTGCTCAGAGGGAAGTAGACAGTTGAGAGAGAATAGAACCTGGCCCAGAGAAAGGCAGCTTTTGAGCCTGGAAGGATCAAAGAGGAGTGTGCTTAATCAGTTAAGGTGCATCTATTCAACACCCTAAACTCAAAATAAGATACACAATTCGATCTACATAAATTGTGTATCTTAGTTTGAAATAACATGCTATTTCAAGACATCCCTTAAACCTTGTGGAATATTTTGAATTACTGGGCAGCTTGTGTAGACACGAGGTAGCTATTTTGGGATACCTCTGGCATCCCAAATAGCCATGCAGTGTAAACATACACTTAGAGTTTAATAAATTAATCCCCATGAGAAGGTGCATTGTTCTAAAACTGCTGGGAAGGAGTGTTGATTGGGGAACTAAGTTGGAATGGAGGCAGAGTGAATCAAATGCTATGCTATGGGATAGTGTGCTCTGGGACCATTGAAAGGGAGGGTAACAGTCTTACTAGCTAGCTTTATTTGGCTTATGAACATTTATTTGCACTGGGGTCTCATGATTAGAAACACAGGGAGGGACTCTTACCATCTGCCTCTGGGGCTCATTGGTGATTATCGAATCAAGCCACTATCCTCACAATCTAAGATGTTCCGAGGAGTGGTAACTTGCTTCCCCCTCCCCACATATGGAACTGTGAGGTGAATCGAAATCCCTTTCTCATACTTAAAGTCATCAACAGGAATTTAAAATCCCTTAAAGTCTTGTGAGATCAGTAGAAAACTTCCCTTCATTCCCCTTGCTGAATAAAGAAACATAACCTTGAAATGAAATGTTTAGTTCAACAGAATAAGGTTAATAAACTGCAAGAGATTTTCTGCCACATTTCAGTGAATTTTCAAGTATTACTCAATATTTTCTGACTTAAGACACCCACACAAATTCAGTCTTCTCTTTAACTCCAAGCTCTGCTTTTATCACCCCAGGTACTTTCAATCATAAGATAAGAGTCAGATGGCAAAAATCATATTTCACAACCCAAAATTTGGTTGTTTTTCAGCTTCTCAAATGATTGTAATGCACATATTTCATTTATGTAAAACACATGGATGAATTATGTTGCTTCTTCTAGAAAAACCATAGCGATTCTCTCCAGTCATGCCATGTCAAATGGTCTTTGTGTGTGTGTTTGTGTGTGTGTGTGAAATACACATTTCTTACCATAATTAACTGTCAATAAGCAAACCTTCATGCCAAATATAATCTTAATGGCACAATGACAAATTCCTTCTATTTAGAGGTACTTACCAAATACTTTCACTCACAGCATTCTTTGAAAATACGTTAGTATGTCTAATATGTAGATTATATATAGGAGACAGTGTGAAGAATAAAAAGACTGCATTTACCAGGAAGCCATAAAAAGTTTTAACCATTTGAGATAGTATAACTGTCATCTTAACTTCTACAACAAGGGAGTACTCAACCAGGTCTTACCCACTAAAGTATTTGGAACCTCATGCAACAAGGCTTAAAAGGGAAAAATCTCTTCAAGTTCAATTCAAAAGAAAAAAAATAAAATAAAGCTATTATTATATAAAATAAAACTATTGCACAATTAAGCAATACAACACCAGAAATTGTAAAAGTAAAGGTTTCGTGCACTGTTAACTCTGTACCCTAGTGTATGTGCATGCGTTAATTATGTATTTTAATAATCTAAGGTGCTAAAATATGTGAAATGTATGAGACCCCATATCATAAAAATGAATTTATTATTTGCACAGATAGGACATTGAATATATAAAAAGCAAAAGTGAAAGTTCTCACAGTAAAATAAGAGACGATTTATAACTTTATATCATAAATAACAAAAAACAATTCCTCTCTTTCATATGAATATTTTAGGGAAATACAAAATTTGTCCAAAGTATACATAAAATATGTTTATAAATGTTTATTCTGATTTAATTTTCACTATGAAACAGTAAATTGTTAGTATTTTTCTTTTTCTATATTATAAAACTACAGTGAAGGTTCCCAAAACTGTCCAAGGGAAGCCAAAACAAATTGGTCCTAAAGTGTTATCCTATGCCTTAATCCAATACTGCATACAACACTATATTAAACCGCACTTATGGCTCTCACTACAGAAAACCCATCCCTTATAAATATTTAGTAGTCTGGTAGGTTAGTAGCATACATTGCACATGCTGCAAGTACTAGAGTCTATAGACTCAAGACCTTAGTAAGTTAAGAACATATGAACCAAACATAAGAATATAATAATGACCATATCAGGTCACACAAATAGTCAGTCTGGCTTAGGAGCCTATCTTTTGGCACTGGCTAGTATCAGATGGTTCAGAGGGAATAAACAGAACAGGCAAATTATCAGTTAATCTCTGTCATATATCGCAGCTTCGGCAGTCAGAGAGGTAGGGCCACCCAGACCATTCCATCCCTGACTATCTTGGCTAATAGCAATTGATGGACCTGTCCTCCAGGAACTTACCTAATTCCTCTTTGAACTCAGTCTTACTTTTAGCTTTCACTCTCTTTTCTTGTTTGTGTTTAATAACGTAGTGCACTCTCCTGTCTACCTGACTAGTTCTCAGACCATGTTTTACTATTAGTGTCTAGGGTCAGAATTGGCCTTGTATTTTAACCTGGGCACAGATTCATGACAATGTCCCATAATTTTCTATTTTACAACCTTCTAAGGGTGCATCTACACAGCACCCTAAACTCGAAATAGCATATTCAAAATTTGGCACATCTACACAGCACCAAATTTCAAAATAATACACTATTTCAAGACATTCCTTAACCTGCATAGAATGAGGGTTACAGGGATGCTAAAATAGAGTATACACTATTTTGAGATCTATCTTGAATTAGCGGGTGCTTTTAAAAGATACGGAGTAGCTATTTTGGGATACTCTTAGTATCCCAAAATAGCCCATCTGTGTAGACATACCCTAAGTATGCAGAAATTTGTGCTCAAAGCCAAGCACAACTGAATTCATTGTTTTCTAATTTTGGAATTCAATGAGTGTTTTAAAAAGTAACTTATATCCTGGGACGTTTTCATTCAATAGAGAAAGTAAAGCATTTCCTTTCTCTTAAAAACAAAGAAAAAATTATTCTGAAATAGAGTTCTGGGGCGCTAGGTAGTCAAAGCTTGAGCATGTGTCATCAGCCTGGATTAAATTTGATATCATTACAAGTCTTGAGATCCTTAACATCTGCTTTTTCCTGTAATGGCTCCACCAATGAGAGTTTGGGACCATACTGAGCACTTGATTACCACTGACTCAGTTACCTATCTACTACCAGTCAGAAAGAGTGGTGGATCAGTCATACACATATCATAAAACATTATTAATTAATTAATAATCAATTAGTGTGTGTATTAACATAGGGAAAGAACTGAAGCTTTATCAAGACAATGTAATTCATTTGTACTTGATATACATATTTTTAAACTCATGTTGAACTCTATCCAAATATCTTAGGAGAGGAAGACATCTCCTCTACAAGCCAATCTATGCAATCCATCAGGTAATGTTTAATTCAACAGTCAGAGTGGATATATTGTATCCTGAGATTAAATGAATATTTTCAGTGCTAAAAGATACAGCCCTTTATTTTTATTGATGAAAAACATTTGTTAAATAATGAATTCAATTTAATCCAGGTTTACAGCCCTCAAATATGGTAAAAGCTATTGAAATTTCATAGGGGACTAATTTATATAAATAAATGTGATATGAAAAAATGAAAAAATGACAAATTAGATTAAAAAGAAAAGAAAGAAAAGGATATTAAGTCTGACTGGAAAGGTAGGTGGCAAAAGATCTGCCTTCCAGTCTTTTGCCAAAGCTCAGAGATATACAAGTAAATCTGATGTTGTTTAGCAGGTGTCTGCCGCCCTCCTTATACCTGGAAGTCAAAAGTTTGAGTCTGAAAACAAATCAGAACAGTAACAAATGTTTGGAGAGCTTCAGACAGACAACTTAAATTTGTTTGTAAAGTCCTATAAAAGAAAAATAAATCAAACCACCAGTTCCCATAATTCCTAATTAAGTTCTGGAAAAACAATGACTTTGTCAATCATGTTGTTTCTGGACACCCAATTGCCATGCTTTGGTTTTCGATATTGGGTTTGCAAAAGTCAAGCACAGAGTTAGTAGGGAAAAGAGAAAGGCAGAAGTGAACACATCTGGAAAAAGGAGGGAGAACTCAGCTGACAACATGGTACTGGCACTCTGGTATTCAGAAGGGGAGCTGAAAATGAAAGGGAACAGTTAAAATCTACTTGCATGACCTATGGCTGGTAAACCTAACTTCAACACCAGCAAAGAACAGAAAAATGAAAAAAAAAAAGGAAAGGAAAGACGAAAAGGGAAAAAAAGATTTATCAACACATATATGAATAGGATGTGTGTGGAAAGAATGAACATGGCTTATATAAAGGGAAGTCACACATCACTAGTCTATTAGAATTCTATGAGTTCAGCAAACTTGTGGACAAAGTTTAGCCAGTGAATGCAATGCATCCAAATGGCTAGAAAGTCTTTGGCAAGGTCTTAAGACATTCTTAAGTCTTAAGACATTCTTAAGCAAAATCAGCAGTCATGGGGCAAGAGGGAAGATTCTCTAATGGATCAGAAGCTGGTTAAAAGATAAAAAACAAAGGGTAGGAATACAATGGCACTTTTCACAGGGAAGAGAGTTTAATAGTGCAGTCTCCCATACAGGAGAACCGACACACTCACCGGGCCCCTGGGCAAAGAATGTGTGGGGTGCTGGCTCCGTGCTTCCATAAGGAGCAGGGCATTAGGTGGAAGGGATGGGCCCCATGGCAGCCATTTCTCAGTACTCCCCAGACCATGCTATGCCCACCCTAGCCGTCCCTCAATCCCATGTAGGGCTCCAATGGTGATTTAAATGGCTAAGTGTCTGAAAACATCTGTTCTATATGCAGCAGCCATCAGAAAAGCTGTCAGACTGATAGGACCCATTAGGAAAGGAATAGATAATAAGACAGAAAATATCATATAAATAATTCCAGATTATAAACCACAGTTCAAACATAAATTTCATCCTGCATGAAGTTCTTGTCATCCTATCTCAAAAATTACAGAGAAGTGCAACAGAGATGATTAAGTGTATCGGACAGCTTACACATGGGGAGAGATTAAAAAGACTGGAAAAGCTTGGAAAAAATAGGACTGTGAATTTCTAGACTAGGTCACGTCAGAGTGTATTGAGGTCAATTTACTTGTGTCTTAGTATACCTCAAAATGGTTTTGGAGTGAAACCTCATAAAAATCACAGGATTTTTCTTGCGTTATTTTTACTTATCTGTTCCAATTATAATGCAATAACAAACATTTACATTGCAAATACCCTGAAAATAAACCCATCAGAAATTTTAAAAAAAGTTTCAAAACCACGAGTAGTTCTGTGGTCCTATAGCACCATAGGGTATGTCTACACTACCCTCCTAATTCAAAGTAGGAGGGTAATGTAGGCATACCGCACTTGCAAATGAAGCCCAGGATTTGAATTTCCCGGTCTTTATTTGCATAATCCGGGCGCCGCCATTTTTAAATCCCGGCTGGTTCGAACCCCGTGCCGCGCGGCTACACGCGGCACAAACTAGGTAGTTCGAACTAGGTTTCCTAGTTCGAACTACCATTACTCCTCGTGGAATGAGGAGTAACGGTAGTTCGAACTAGGAAGCCTAGTTCGAACTACCTAGTTCGTGCCGCATGTAGCCGCACGGCATGGGGTTCGAACCAGCCGGGATTTAAAAATGGCGGTGCCCGGTTTATGCAAATGAAGCCCGGGAATTTCAAATCCCGGGCTTCATTTGCAAGTGCGGTATGCCTACATTACCCCACTAGTTCGAACTAGTGGGGTAGTGTAGACATACTCTTAGAGACTAACCAAAAAATAAAGATAGTGTCATGAGTTTTCATGGGAAGTGGGTTGTGTCCATGAAAGCTCATGATACTATCTATATTTTTTTTTGTTCGTTTCTAAGGTGATACAGGACTGCTTGTTGTTTTTTAAGCTTTTTTTTTAAGTTATAGACTAACATGGCTACTCTTTTGGATCATCAGACTTCATAGAGGCTTTGGGGAATGCAAAAGAAAGACTTCATCAGAAAAAGTGCCAATTCCCAAACAAACGGCCATTATTGTGATAACCTAAGGTCAAAACTCAAAGGCTGTGTCTAGACTGGCCAGTTTTTCCAGAAAATCAGCCGCTTTTCTGGAAAAACTTGCCAGCTGTCTACACTGGCTGCTTGAATTTCCGCAAAAGCACTGACTTCCTACTGTAAGAAATCAGTGCTTCTTGAAGAAATACTATGCTGCTCCCATTCAGGCAAAAGTCCTTTTGCGCAAAACTTTTGCTTAAAAGGGCCAGTGTAGACAGCTCAGATTTGTTTTCTGCTAAAAAGCGCCGATCTCGAAAATGGCAATCGGGGCTTGTTACGGGGTCCACCGGCCCACCCCGCCCTGGGCAGCCACACGACCATGGTGGCCGCCCCGGAAGGTCCCAGTCTCCATGACGCGGCGCCGGGCCGACCCTCCCGTCGGTTGCCCAGAAGGTCTCACGAGCGAGGAGGTGAGAGGGGTCCGGGCCCTCCCTCTCTCCGGACCCCAGCCCAGGGCCCTAAGGTGGGGGAGATGCTTTTCTCTCCCCTGACCTGGCTGATGGGGCACAGAGCCGCAACGCATCAACCCTCGGGCTCCAGTACCCCCGCCCTGGGCTGCTTCCTCATGCCCTCGCTCGTCCGCTCACCAGCCGGCTTGTCCCGCTGCCTCCTCATGTCTCTCAGTCCCTTCCTCCAGCGTCCTCTTCCTCATCCTTCCCTCTGCTTCTGCTCCTACTGGCTTTATACCTGGGGAAGGTGCCGCCCCCGCCCCTCCAGAGCACCCACACCTATGTTCATCCAAGGCTCCAGCTTCTCCTCCCCAGCTGTTTCCCCTCACCCCCAGCATCCTCCCTGTTTCCCGCAGCTGTGGAGCATAGGGCTGGCTGGGGGCATCCACGGGGCTGCCCGCCCCGAGGCTGGTGGGGTGCCGTTCCTTCCCCGTTGTCCCTGCTAACCTTACCGTGGGGGGTCCTTCCCCCGCGATGTCCTGAACTGCGTCCCTGGAGCCGCCAGCCAGGTGGCGTGTCCCGGCTGCCCCGCTGCCTGCGTCCCCGGCGGCGGCGGGTCCAGCTGCGGCGCTTCTTTCTGCCCTGCTGGGGGGCACCCTCGGTACGGGGTTGCCTCACCCCGTCACCACCCTCCCCCATGCTGCTCGGGGTCCCGCCAGCTCGACCGCCTGCCGAGCGGCGCGTTCCGGTTACCCCACCAGACGCGTCCTCGGCAGTGGCGAGACAAGCCGCGCCGCTTTCCCCAGCCTCGCTGGGGGGGGGGGCCCTTTAGTGCAGGGTTGCCTCACCCCGTCACAGGGCTTTTTTGCAGAAAAGTGCATCTAGATTGACATGGACGCTTTTCCGCAAAAAGTGCTTTTGCGGAAAAGTGTCTGTGCCAATCTAGACGCTCTTTTCCAAAAATGCTTTTAATAGAAAACTTTTCCGTTAGAAGCATTTCCGGAAAATCATGCCAGTCTAGATGTAGCCAAAGTGCATTCCTCACTCCCATCAAAGGAAAAGCCCACTTAGGTATAGAAACTGTCAGCTTATGTTCTGAGAAGATAGAAATATAGTTTCAAATAAAAATTCTTTATATCTGGACAACTTGGATTCCAGCAGGGCAGAATAATTGAACAAGAGGATGGAGATCCCTAGAGTTAGTCTAGGTAGCCCTAAGAAACTTTTGGGAAACTGGCAGATTACTATATCTCTGCTATATTTTAGGAATAAGCCTTAGAAAGAAAGGGGATTATAGAATCATAAAAATGTAGGTCTGGAACGGTCCTCAAGAGGCCCATTGAACCATGCTGAGGCAGAACCAATTATACTTAGATCATCCCTGGAAAGGTGTTTATCTAACCTGTTCTTAAAAACCTCTTGTGATGTGATTCTATAACCTTCCTATATAGCCTTTTCCACTGCTTAACTATCACTATATCTTGAAAGCTTTTCCTAATATGTAAACAAAATCTCTATTACTGCAAACTAAGCCGATTCCTTCTTGTTTTACATGTGGCCATGGAAAACAAATGATCACCATGCACTTCATAACAGCCTTTAGCATATGTAATATTGTTACTATATCCCTTCTTAGTCTTCCCTTCTTTATACAAAACAATTTTTCAATCTTCCCACATATGGGCTAGATTTTCTAAACCTCTTATGTTTGTTGCTCTTCTCTGGAGTCTCTCTAATTTGTCCACATCTTTGTTCAAGCGTGGTGCTCAGAAATGGACATGGCATTGCAACTGAGACCATAGCAGTGCTTTGGCGAGTGGGTCTTATTTATAACATTCCTATGATGCAGCAGAATCAGTTCTGACTCACATTCAATTGATGATCCACTGTAACCCCCAGACTCTTTTAGGGTAATTACTACCTAGACAGTTATTTCTCGTTTTGTACTTGTGCAATCCATTAATAATTCCTCAGTGTAATACTTTGCACTTATATTTGAATTTTTGCTTTATTGCTGTCTTTTTTGTGTGAAGAAGCTTTACAAATTCTCCACTGTGCATGAGTGAATGATATAATTTAATATTTGTTCCTAACAAGTCCTGAAAAATTAGAACACAGTCTTTAATTAAGCAATGTGACAACCAAGAGTGAACTTCTGGATAATTGCAAGAGGAAATAAGAAATGGTATAGGATATGGAATTAATGGCCAAGAGATATCAGTCATTTAACAAATAAAAAAAGCCTTTTACATGTGCTTCCTGAAAATCAGAAAAACAAAGAATCACAGAATCATAGGCATGTAAGAATAGAAGAGAAAAGGTCATCTAGTTCAGTCCTTTGTACTCAAGGCAGGACTGTGATAAAAGTATTTGTAACATGTGTTTATATATCTTGTTTTTAAAAACCTCCAAACAGAGAGCTATCACAACCTCCCTAGGCAATTTGTTCTAATGCTTAATCTCCGTGGCAGATAGAAAGATTTTCCAAATGTCCATCTTAAATCTCCCTTCCTGCAATTTAAGCCATTTGCCTTTTGTCCTAAACATTTTTTTTGTCTTCCTTCTTGTAATCAACTTTTATGTACTTGAAAACTGTTACCATGTCCCCTCTCAGTCTTCTCTGCTCCAGACTAAACAAACCTTATTGTTTCGATATTCCCCTCCGAGGTCATGTTTTTAGATTGGTAATCATTTTTGTTGCTTGCCTCTGGACTTTCACTAATATTTCCACATCTTTCTGGAAACACAGCACCCACAACTGGAAACAATATTCCACATGAGTCCTTAGCAGCAGAGAGTAGACTGGAAAACTTGCTTATGTGTTGTTTACAACACATCTGCTAATATATCACAGAATGGCATTTTCTGTTTTTGTGACAGTATTAAATGATCATTTAACTTATGATCCACTGTAACCCCAACGATCCCTTTCCACCATATTCCTGCCTAGACAATCATTTCCCATTTTGTATCTATTCAGTTAGCTGTTTCATCCTAAATAGAGTACTTTTCATTTGTCCTTATTAAATTGAATTCAATTAACTTTGGACCATTTCTCCAGTTTGGAGAGATCATTTTGAATTCAGCTCGGTGTCACCCATAAACTTTATAACTATACTCTTTGACTACGTCTAGACTGGCATGATTTTCCGGAAATGCTTTTAAAGGAAAAGTTTTCCGTTAAAAGCATTTGCAGAAAAGAGCGTCTAGATTGGCATGAACACTTTTCCGCAAAAGCACTTTTTGCGGAAAAGCATCCGTGCCAATCTAGACGCGCTTTTGTACATAATAAATCTGAGCTGTCTACACTGGCCCTTTTGCGCAAAAGCTTTGCGCAAAAGGACTTTTGCCTGAATGGGAGCATCATAGTATTTCCATAAGAAGCACTGATTCAGACAGTAGGAAGTCAGTGTTCTTGCGGAAATTCAAGAGGCCAGTGTAGATAACTGGCAAGTTTTTCCGCAAAAGCTGCTGCCTTTGTGGAAAAACTTGCTAGTCTAGACACAGCCTTTATGTCACTATCTATGCCATCTATGAACATATTGAACAGAACTGGTCTCTGTCCCTTGGTATGCCCTTCAAGTTTTCTACAGTCACTCGGTAAACAAACTATCTGGTGGCCTTCCAACAACTACCTCGATGAACTGCATGTGGTTGGTGCGCTGGAGTTTCCCAAACCTTGTTGTAGTCTATAATAGGGCATTAACATTGGTGTAAAGTCCTAATATGTCAGCCAGAAAGGGTATGTCTACACTACAGAGTTAGTTCGAACTAACTTTAATAGACGCTACACTAGCGCTCCGCTAGTTCGAATTTAATTCGAACTAGCGGAGCGCTTAGTTCGAACTAGGTAAACCTCATTTTACGAGGATTAGGCCTAGTTCGAACTAGCTAGTTTGAATTAAGGGCTGTGTAGACCCTTAATTCGAACTAGTGGGAGGCTAAGGCTTCCCAGGTTTCCCTGGTGGCCATTCTGGCCAACACCAGGGAAACTCTATGCCTCCCTCCCGGCACCGGACCCCTTAAAGGGGCACAGGCTGGCTACGGTGCCCGTGCCAGGTGCAAGCCTTCCAGCACCCAGCCAGCAGACCCTGCACCAGGCACGGATCGAGCCAGCCACCCGATGCCCCCCAGCCCTCCCCCTCTTCCTGGGACCAGGCTGGCGGCTCCCGGGAGCTTGCCCGGGACCGCAAGAGGCGGGCACCCGCCTGGGCTACTGCGGACATCGTGGACCTCGTCCACAATCTCCGCACTAGGCACAGGAAGGTGGCCGTCTAGGGCAGGAGAGCTGCCAGCCTGGCCACCCAGGAGCAGGAGTGCATCAAAATCAAGGTGGTCCACTGAGACCCCCGACCCTGAGCCCTGAGCTTACAATGGCAGTCCTGGGTCAGACCAAAGGTCCATCTAGCTCAGTAGCCTGTCTGCTGACAGTGGCCAACCCTAGGGACCCTGGAGGGGATGGACTGGAGACAGTGACCAAGCCATTTGCCTTGTGCCATCCCTCTCCAGCCGTCCACAAACTTTGGGCAGGGACACCACTCCTACCCCCTGGCTAATACCACTCCATGGGCCCAACCTCCATGACTTGATCTCACTTCCCTTTCAACTCTGCTCTAGTTCTACCCTTCACAGCCTCCTGCAGCAAGGAGTTCCACAGGTTGACTCTTTGCTTTGTGAAGAAGAACTTTCTTTTACTAGTTTGAAGCCTGCTACCCATTCCTTTCCTTTGGTGTCCTCTAGTCCTTCTTTATGGGAACTAATGAAGAACTTTTCTTGATGCATCCTCTCCACCCAACTCCTGCTTTTAGAGACCTCTATCCTGTCCCCCCTCTGTCTCCTCTTTTCTAAGCTGAAAAGTCCCAGTCTCTTTAGCCTCTCTTCATATGGGACCTGTTCCTAACCCCTGATCATTGTAGTTGCTCTCCCCTCTCCCAGCCTCTCTCTTCCCCTCTCCCACCTCCTTTTCCCAGTCTCCCCCAGTTTTGTTCAATAAAGACAGATTCCATTTTTGAACACAATTGTCCTTTATTTTGTACATCAAGAAAAGGGGCTAGGGAAGGGTAAGTGGAAGGAGGTGAGGGAGGAATGGGGCACGAGCCCCCGATGGGGAGGACTGGGCTGGCTCTTTGGGCTTCTGGGGGTGGAAGCTCTCCTGCAACTCCCCAATTGCCCCCTCTCTCCAGATGGCAGCCTGCGGCAAGTGCAGCCGGGCTGATGGCCGAGTGGTGTGATGTGCCCAGTGTGGGCACTCTGGGCACTCCAAGCCAGGACTGGTTTTTAAGCGGGGCACCCCTGAGAACTGTCTGTCCGGGGTGGGGGTCGGGACCCTTTAAACACAGCCCTCGGCTAGCCTGAGACAGCATCTCCACGCTCTAAGTCCTCCTCTGATGCCCTGCCAGCACTGCTTCCGGCCATCCTTAAGCCCTGTTCAGGGTCCACTTAATGTGGACATGCTAGTTCAAATTAAGAAAACGCTAATTCGAACTAGTTTTTAGTTCTAGACGCGTTAGTTCGAATTAGCTTAGTTCGAATTAACTAATTCGAACTAAGTTCGAATTAGCGCTGTAGTGTAGACATACCCAAAGATCTTTTGTACATACAGACTTTATAGCTATTTCATTTTTATGCTACAATTCTGAGACTGCAAGATTGATTTGGCCAAATATCAGCAAGGACTTTAGAAAGAAAAATTGGATGGTGAAGAATCCAGTTTTGGGGAACAGGAGTAAGAAAAGAGAGATGCTTGTAGCCAGAAGGAGGAAAAGAACTGAATTAGGGTATAAAGATGTGTGGTTAGGAGCAAGCAATTACCAGTGAGGTATTTTGACAGGTTTTCTGCTTCTTTAATTATCATAGTATCATAGAATACTAGGACTGAAAGAGACCTCGAGAGGTCATCGAGTCCAGTCCCCTGCCCTCATGGCAGGACCAAATACTGTCTAGACCATCCCTGATAGACATTTATCTAACCTACTCTTAAATATCTCCAGAGATGGAGATTCCACAACCTCCCTGGGCAATTTATTCCAGTGTTTGACTACCCTGACAGTTAGGAACTTTTTCCTAATATCCAACCTAAACCTCCCTTGCTGCAGTTTAAACCCATTGCTTCTTGTACTATCCTCAGAGGCCAAGATGAACAAGTTTTCTCTCTCCTCCTTATGACACCTTTTAGATACTTGAAAACTGCTATCGTGTCCCCCCTCAATCTTCTCTTTCTAAGATAAACAAACCTAATTCTTTCAGCCTTCCTTCATAGGTCATGTTCTCTAGATCTTTAATCATTCTCGTTGCTCTTCTCTGGACCCTCTCCAATTTCTCCACATCTTTCTTGAAATGCAGTGCCAAGAACTGGACACAATACTCCAACTGAGGCCTAACCAGCGCAGAGTAGAGCCGAAGAATGACTTCTTGTGTCTTGCCCACAAGACACCTGTTAATGAATCCCAGAATCATTTTTGCTTTTTTTGCAACAGCATCACACTGCTGACTCATATTCAGCTTGTGGTCAACTATAACCCCTAGCTGTATTCCTTCCTAGACAGTCGCTTCCCATTCTGTATGTGTGAAACTGATTGTTCCTTTCTAAGTGGAGCACTTTGCATTTTTCTTTATTAAACTTCATCCTGTTTACCTCTGACCATTTCTCCAATTTGTCCAGATCTAATGATGATAACTGCTTGGCTGGATATGTGCTTCTCCTGTGTGCCATGTTGATTTTGTGCAAATAGTCAACACAAGAGACTCCGGGGAAGCCCCCAAAGATGACAAAATCGGATAAAGGTTTATTGTTAAATGAAGTTGTTAGTAGACTTTACTGAACAACTATGCATATGAACCCCATGACAATGAGACACTGAGCCAGGAATGAGACACTGTCCCCTTGGTGGACAATGACAATTCTTTGGGGGACACTTTTATACACAGGTAAAAGCAAATTACACATTACTTTCGATGTACTAGGTTGCCATCTTCTATTGCCTAGCTACCACTCGTTACCATGTACAAGGGAAGATAATTACTATTTATCATGCTGTTAGTTTAGACCTTTTCCTGAACTTAGGTTGGTATGCCTATTATTTGTAGGGAGGAAGTTAGTACCAAAATGTTTAATTTACAAGATTTTTTTGTTTTTGTTTTTTTACTATTCCTTGGACCATTTATTGCCTAAGTCTGGAATCATTTAGTGTTTTATACCCTTATCCCTATTTATACCAATTTTATTAGCAAAGACTGCTTTTTGCTTACAGCTTAACTTCACTTTATATGAGCAAAGTTTTGAGTAGTGTTCCTAGGCCTTCGACCTTAGATCAGACTTGTGATTCATGTTATGTTTTGGGCCCTTATTTTACTTCAAGGTGTAGAGAATTGGGTAAAAGGGCAAATTAAAAAGAAAAGGATGTGGAAAGGATTTGATTGTTTTGGAAGCAGGAAGAGAACAATCTGTAAATATCTGGGGAAAAGTAAAGATAATCTCTTGTGGAAGTCTGGCAACCTCAGCTACAAGCTACTAATCGGATTTGAATCCTGTACCCTCAACACAGACCTCTAATACTCGACCTAGAAGACGAAGTTCAATAGCAGGTAGCTCTTTTATGTCCAGTCAAGGTGAGGGAAGAGAACACAGTAAGTAGTGTTTACCTAATCCCTCTGCCACACTGAAGCACTACACTTTGTTAAGTAGTCTCGTCACCATTGATGTACTCTCCATTATGATAACAGTTAATAATCAAAGTGAAAAAAATCACATGATCACTCTCTGTAATCAAGCTTTTCATGTCACATCCACAGACTTCTCAGTCACATTCTGTCATTCATAAAATAAAAGCCAGTGTGACCCAGTGGGGAAGTGGTCAGGACATTATGCACACTAGAGAGCTGACTAGTTGCAAACTATATATTTGAGAGAAAAATTGAATTATTCAAAGAACTATTAGGGGTGGATCTCTGTACTCTATGCCACTATTTCCTGAGGGAGCTGAAACTTACAACTATTTGGCTTTCTTGTCAGTCATTACAGATTAATTTTCTGATGCATTGCTGCTGCAAACAAAAAAACTTTCCCTTATTCAACATGATAGAATCCCTTTCTGTGTATGTTCCCATACCTGTAAGAAATTCTCCTTACTGACATATGTCAATCCAATTCTTTTCTGTAAAGTTCAATGGCAGTTAAAATGTCAGGCACAGAGTTGTCTACTCTGCCTTAATAGTATGCAGTTGACAATTACCCTTGAACAAAGGATAAGTACCTGCTGTGTATTTTGGGCTCTGCCTCTAGCTTCTGGACACTTAAAAACATCTTTAAGGTACTTAACTGACAAGCATGCTGTTTCTGAAAAGAGCAACATTTCAGAACCATGTTATCTAGGATGACATATGCATATCAAATTCAGCCTATATTATAACAACTGCAGTCCAAAGTACTCTACATGCCATGAGTTAGACAATGTTGCTCACATGATGGAATGCTGTATTATAAAATAAGTACATTATGAAAAGCTTTTTAAATATTGTAATATTACCTCTATTTGAGTAGTTAGTAAATTTGAGGTGGGGGTATAACAAGCAGTTTCTGTCACAAGAAGAAATTAATGACGCAGTCAGGGATTTTTTTGATCCAATCCTACTTATTTACAAAGAAGCTACGAAGTCCTGTTTCTCTCAACACAGTAAGAATGACACATACGGAGACTCAGAGGGATAGTCGTGTTAGTCTGTAACTAAAAAAACTTTAAAAAACCAAGGAATGGTCCTGTAGCATCCTAGGCTTCATCTTCACGGCAAGTTTTTTCCAGCAGAAAATATGCTAATGAGGGACTCATTAGCATGAGTCATGGTCTCATTAGCATATTTTCTGCAGGTTTTTTTTTTTTTTGCACAAGGGGTTTTTGCACAAAAAGAAGTAGTGTGGATGGGTTTTTTTGAGCAAAACCTCATTTTGTGGAAGATCCCAAGATAAAGATGGCTCCCGCAAATGGATGGCGGGATAAGGGACACCCTGAAATAAGGTGCTGAGGTGGGTTCTCCTGTGGACTAGGGGAGAGGGCATTAGCCTGGGGAGGGAACAGTAGTGGCTTCAGGTACTTCAAGTAGTTCCTTGCTAACCCAGACCATGCAGGGCAAAGGCATATAAGATCTTGTCTTTGAAGATATGTTTATTTAAAGTTGCAAACAGCCAATTTTTTAGTTTGTTATTTTTATTTTATTTAACTCTTCTGAGACTGACATTTAGCTCATGGCACTGGTCACCATACCCTGAAGGGCGGCTATAATTTGTGACTCAAGGCATGGAGCAACTGCACTGCCACTTTTGGGCTGCAGAACAGCTTTACCTGTCATACTGTCACTTTTCCACAGCCAGCAAATGGAGACATTGAAAATGGAATATCAGGCCAACAGGACCATGAACATTTGACAAATTATCAAGAAGTTTCAATGTAATTGAAATAATTGAATACATCTGGTTCATGGTATAATTGCCAAATGATTCCTATGAATTTTAAATAAATAGTTAATTTATTTTCAAACAAGAAACTATTCTTTGGGTGTCACTGGTTCTCCCCTGACCCAGCAATATAACTCTACACCTTCTTGTTCACTGTTAGAAAACCATGACTCTTCCTGTGATTTTTTTTAACCATTAATAGTCATACAACAATTCCCTTAGGAGTAGCAGTTGCACTTCAAAAATCTATTATACATTTTTTCATACTATGAAAAATTAACATTTTGTTTTAATTAGCACTAGTAGGAAACAGGTTTTGCCTTTTACACACAAAATCTGTTTCAAAATATGTTTGTTCTAATGTTGAAACAAACCAAAACCATTCTAAACTGTTTGTAAAAACACATAAGAGCAACCTATCTGTCCCTCAAGGCTATCACACTTAACGAGATAAAGAAGACCCTTGTTTAAGATCTTGCTTTGGTCAGGAAGAGTAGGGACTTGAATCTGGGGTGGTCAGGGGTTCTGGAAAAATTACATGGGGGGGAGAGGGGTTGTTGAGAACCAGTGAACTAAATTGTAAGCCCTGTATATCAGGGCTGGGGAACCTTTTTTGGGCCAGGGGATGCCTACTCACAGAAAAATCAGAGTGGGGCCGCACACAAGTGAGAAGCAAAAAATAAAACAAAAACCCTCACTGACGTGGCCCATAACTGAGAAGGAGAAAGACACTCCCCACATTCGCCTTGCACACCAGAGTCTGAGGGCGGAGGAAGTCCAGTGTAGATATCTGTGCTTCATGGTGGGAGAGCAGGGGTGGTGGTGGTGCACCAGTGTGGATTTCCAATGCTGGGAGGGCATGAGCCTCGTGGGCCAGATCCAGGCATGCTGGGGGCTGGATCTGGCCCCTGGGCCTGAGGTTCCCCACCCCTGCAGTATATGATAAAAATGATTTCCAGCCAGATGGTCCTTCCATACCACGAGAACTCCTGTTTTTAGCATGAATGGTTGATGTGCTCTCTCTCACCAGAGATATCATCCTGGACCTGAGAAACTTTCCTAATGAAAAGATAGATATATTTCATTTTCATGAAAAAACATTTTTCACTTGTAAAATGCCCCTCTAAAAGTTGGATTGTTGAAAAGCTGGCAATAAGGATGACAGTAAAACATAAAACTGCCAAACTTAAGGTGTGCCTAGACTATAGGTTTGTTTTTTTTTTTTTTTTTAAAACCTTCCCCTGCGTCTAGATTGCCGCTGCATTCTTTCAAAATTAAATGGAAAGAACAGGGCGGGGTTTTTTTTGATAGTCGTAAACCTCATTTTATGAGGAAATGCTGAAAGTGCTCTTTTGAAAAAAGGCATTTTTAATGCAAACAGGGCTTTTTTTAAAAAGAGTATCCAGATTGCCTGGGTGCTTTCTTTCAAAAAAGTGCCTCGCTTTTTTGAAAGAAGTGGTTGCAGTCTAGACGCTTTCTTTCGAAAGAGGATTTTTTGAAAGATTTTTTTCAAAAAAGCTACTTTCAAAAGAGGCTTGTTGTCTAGACATATCCTTAGTTATTAGGTGTTTTGTTGCAATGAGAAAGTATATAGACATTTTAAATATTGTAGAAACAAAGCATACAAGGGAAATATTAAAATATGCAGTGTAAGATATTGTATACTCCTTCTCCTTTTATACTTGTTAATATTAAGCAGTTGCTAAAATGCTTTGAAAGAAAAACATTCACACATCCAGGATTAATAGAAATTAGAGAGAATATTAATACTCAAAATATATTTTAAGTTAACCTCCTGGAAAAGAAAAATGAAGATATATACAACTGTAAAACCTACGCACTATAGAAAATCAAGTGTTAGAAGCTTAATGTTGTTAGCAAAGATTGTAAAACAAAAGTGTTGGGAAAAAATCTTTTTAGATGGGTTAAGTTAAAATATGAGTCCAGCAGACTTGAATAAAACATCCAAAGAGCCTGAAAGATTCCCCAATAAAGTCTTAAAGTGGAATCCGAAAGTTTGAGAGACAGTGAAAGGGAAAAAAAGTGTTTAAAACTTTGGCAAGCATCACTCTGACAGCAGCATTTTCAGGAGTATAAGACAAAATATTGCAAAGAAAGAAATGGCACTTGATAAATCTAAAAGCCAGGGAGGACTTACAAGACCATATTGAAATAAAGGAGAGTGAATATAAAGTCCTGTAATAAGACAACTAAGATTTTTGTTAGCATAAACACTTTAAAGATGGAAATGTAAATATGGCAGTGAGAACCAGATTAAGGAGCCATAGAGAAATTACTTTGGCAAATTTATGAATGAAGATGATTCAAGAGAACTATGCCAGTGATGAAAAGACAAACTAGTAGTGTCTGTTTGCACCAATTTTAGAAAAAGAAGTTGTAGAAGTGCTGAGAAACATGAAAAATAAGAAAGCTTTTGATACTTCAATACTTCTGCTCGTATAATATTGAGTATCAGAAGCAACTATGTGTAAATACAAGGCCACAACTGTTTAATTTCATCATGAGGACTGAATGACTCCTGATGAAAAGCCCAAAGTGCACATTAATATCAATATTTTAAAGAAAAGGAGACACAACACTGTGGTAACTGTCATGGCATTAAACTTAGGAGCCAGGTGATGAAGATCTGGAGAAAGCTATTATAAAAGACTTCAAAGAGAAGTAAAAGTCAGTGATGATCAATTTTGTTTTATGCCAGACAAGTCACCAACATATGCTGCCTTTGTATTAAGTTTTTTGGTGGAAAAATACAGAGAAAAGACTGCACATATTATTTGATCTTGAGAAGGTTTATGACCATGTTCTTAGACAAAACATTTGGAGGTGTATGAAAATGATACCACTACCTGAAGACTATATCAAACTCACCCAGAACATGTAGGATGCTGCTGTTACCACAGTTAGAAAGTCATGTGCAGAAACTGAACAGTTTCTACAAAGAAGTCAGAGTATATCAAGGCTAAACAATGAACCCTTTTTTGTTTACTGGTTCTCAATGCACTTAAAGAATACTTCCAGAGAGGTCAGCCTGGTCATGATTTTTGTAGATGATGTAGTGCTCAAAAGGTGAGAACAAAGAGTAAGCAAAAGAAAATTGAGAGAGCTAGAGATGCATACTTGAAGAAAATGGCATGCCAATCAGCAGAAATAAAAGAGAATAGTCTGTTAATTCAGTTATACCTGTATGCCTAAGGGGGGCAGTTACTACCAAAGGCACAGAAGTTCAAGTATCTTGATTTGATAGTACAATATAAGGGTGAACTAAACAATAAACGGATAAGCATAACAGGAAAAAAACATGGATTAAATAGAGAAAAATTATTGTTGAGATAGAAAAGCTGTGTAAATGCATGCTGAGAGTGGATATAAGCATAAGCAGGAAATATTTTTTGTAGACACCAAGAGCCAAAAAAGCCAGCCAACCAACCTAATGAAAAAGCCAGTAGGAACGCTTTATGGAAAGCAAATTTAAAAAAAAAAGTAACAGGTACTCATCAAGTGATATATTCCCTGTGGCCCATTCCTAACTTCTGGCAGAGTCTATGGACACTATCCATGCCTATCCTGGCTAATAGCTATTAATGTACCTATACTCCATTAATGTCTTTTAAGAATCCTGTTCATGTCTTGGCACTCACAAAAACCTCTGGCAAGGAATTAAATAGGTTGACTAAGTTGTGTGTGAAAAATACTTCCTTTTGTTTGCTTTAAATCTTTTATTAATTTCATTTGGCAACTCCATCTCTTGTGTAATTAGAAGGGGAAAATAATATCTCTTTATTTGTTTGCTCCAGAGTGGCAATGATGTGATAATCCCCGTCTATCATATCTCACCCTGTCATCTCTTTTCCTCTTGAGATCTAGCCCTCTTCAATGATTCTATGAAATACCACTGGGTTGGGGATGGGGAGGGGAGTGAAGGCACAGCTACAGCTGGCTTGGGGTTCCTCCAGGCAGGTGGGAGACGGGACTGTAGCTGACGCTGAGGTCCTCTGAACAGGTGGGGGATGGGACTGTGACCAACCAGGAGGTCTCTGGTCCAGAGATAATGCTCAAGGTTTCTCTGGCCATGGGCAGGCTTGTGGCTAAGTTCTTGGAGGGAGACAGGGGTCCTAGACTTGTGTCAATACATTTTTAGATAATATCACACAGCAGAACATTTTTTCTGTCAAAACTAGAGTATTCTCACCAGCAAATATTAAATAAAAAGAACTTCAAATGATAGAAAATAAATCTTTTCCAAACAGTTTCATGAGGAGTAACGGTAGTTCGGACTAGGAAGCCTAGTCCGAACTACCTAGTCCATGCCGCGTGTAGCCGTGCGGCACGGAGTCCGCACTAGCAGACATTTAAAAATGGCGGCGCCCGGCTTTATGCAAATGAAGCCCAGGAAATTCAAATCCCGGGCTTCATTTGCAACTCCGGTTGCCTACATTACCACCCTAGTTCGAACTAGGGTGGTAGTGTAGACATACCCTATTTTATTATTTGTGCTCTGACACTCCTCCGTATGAAAGTGTATGTTATATGTTCTTCCAAGAAAAAAGTCCACTGTTTTCTGCACTATGAGGGGTTTCTGTGAGCGTAGGCACCAAGCACCCTGATAAGTGAATGCTGGACCAATAATGCTGAGATGAAAAGGGAGAAGGCCACAATTATGTTTCTGGGCTTGGCTATAGTTATGTACAATTTAATATGCACTACATACAATTCTTTTTGAATTTTGGATACTCATTGCATGTTTAAATACATTGCCACAACCTCAGGGCTTCTCACTGATTTTAGTATTCCCTGTTAGAAGTGCTATGCTTATTTTGATCCTGAATGTCAGCTGTTGGTTAAATTAAAGATCATATAAAGGAAATTAGAATTAAGAGATCTAATTCTTCATTCTATTGCATGGATTTCAATTGAGAAAACTGGTATAATTGAATGAAGAACTAAGCCCACAGTTTACAGTAAATATTTCATGTTTCTTGTACAGAACAGAGGCCACATAAACAACCAATGTAGGCCTTTAAACAGCTTCAATGGCCTAAACATTTTAAACATTAAACACTTAAATTGTCATCCTGAGGCTTTATATATTGATTCTTCATTGCTGCTAAATTCTTACAGGGAAAAAAATCATTGAACCGTTCAAATAAAATTGTTTCTATCTTACATTACATTACCATGATCGCTTGTGAGTCAAGAATTTAGTCCATTTTAAAACCGTACTTCTACTTAACCTGAAAACCCAAATGTGGAAAGATAATCTCAAGCAGGTTCTGTGTCATGTGGTACACGACAAATATTTTCCTAAATCTCTCCTGTGCTCATTATTTTCAATAAATTTTGTCCGGCGAATGTCAGTTTCAGGGAAGTGGACATAATTTGGTTTGCATCATTTTAAATGTTCATTTAAAAAAATGAATATGGCATTTAGATCAAGACCTTGCTGAAGGAACTTAGACATCAGGTCAATGAGAGCTGATGAGCACTTTCACTTGCTTTGATGGCAAACTGAATTGTGGGTACTAATACTTCTGCAAATCAAGTTTGTATTATCCACTTCCTGTGGATCATGTGTGTGTCAAGTTCATGTGTCTCTTTCTCCCTAGGCAAGAAGAAGAAATCTATCGCATTTTCAAATCTTATGTCCACATAGTTTTTCATAGTATAAAATTGTTGTTCAAGTGTGTCTCTGAGAAGAAAGCTACCATCAGTGTTTCATGCATATTTTTGTGCCTATGCTAAAGCTGCACTTCTATATTTCTTCTTGTTCTGCTTTCCCATAGATATCAGATCCATCCTCTTTCCCCTCTCCTCTCCCAAAATTTGATCAGTGAAGTGAACTGGCTGATGTCTTCCGGAGCTCTGTGGCATCATCAGTAATCCTCATGTTGTCAATCATTTTAAGTGTCTAGTCTGCTGGTGCCAAGTGCAAGCTGCTATCTGAATGAAGCCAGATATGTAGAGCTCTCTGTGGCAATATGCTTCAGTGAAGTATAGAACTGCATTCTCACCACACCCTACATTCCCCTACTGGCAGCAAAATTTACTACTTTAACATTATTGCAACACATGGAAACATGAAGGCTACGTCTACACTGGCCCCTTTTCCGGAAGGGGCATGTTAATTTCAGAAGCCGTAATAGGGAAATCCGCGGGGGATTTAAATATCCCCCGCGGCATTTAAATAAAAATGTCCGCCACTTTTTTCCGGCTTTTAGAAAAGCCGGAAAAGAGCGTCTACACTGGCCCCGATCCTCCGGAAAAAAAGCCCTTTTCCGGAGGATCTTATTCCTACTTTGAAGTACTTTGAAGTAGGAATAAGATCCTCCGGAAAAGGGCTTTTTTTCCGGAGGATCGGGGCCAGTGTAGACGCTCTTTTCCGTCTTTTCTAAAAGCCGGAAAAAAGCGGCGGACATTTTTATTTAAATGCCGCGGGGGATATTTAAATCCCCCGCGGATTTCCCTATTACGGCTTCTGAAATTAACATGCCCCTTCCGGAAAAGGGGCCAGTGTAGACGTAGCCGAAGTGGGTGCAGATTTCCCAGAATGGATTAAGAATATTGTTCACTTTCATGGTGAGAATACTGTTCCCAGAACCCATGAAGGCCTCCTACGCCTCCTGTTTGAAGTAGTGTGAGAAATGGTCACAAACTCTCCTCTTCCCTTTTTATCATTTGTCTGAAGCCACAGACCATTGAGAGACAAAGGAGTTCACATTAACTTCTCTTCTCTGCTAACATATTCATGTTGTTGCTTCTCAAATCCTCAAATGCACAGCAGGGTTTCCAAACACTGCTAATGCAGGTAAGTCCAACACAACTTGCAACAATGGACGAGTAACTGTGGAGTTGCTTTAGGTTATCTGGGATGTAGATCCTGTAAGTATGAGCTTCATTCTTTGTTCCTGGATGTATAACTTTACATTTTATACCTATTGTTTGTGCTTGTGCCCAGTTTAATAAGAAATCCAGATCACTGTATATCAGTGGCCTGAGCGCTTCATTATTCACACACACACACACGCAAATCTTTGTGTCCTCTACAAACCTTATCAGTGATGATTTTATGTTTTCTTCCAGGTCATTGTTTAAAAATGTTATAGTAGGGCTAAGTTGTTTTAAGCCAGGTTTAACATGCAAATGCTGATTTAAGTTGCTTAATCACAGCAGAGACTGTTATCTTAAAATTACTAAAATTGCCCATTAGAATGAACAGCTAAAATTTTCCCATGTGAATGAACAGTTCCAACTGCAGGTTACTTAATAGTAATTAGTTCTTTCCACTGTGAAGCTTTGTACTTCAGGGAAATTCTGCGCTTGCTCACCATTTCATATGTAGCCAGGGCACAACTGCTCCAGCACTTCTTTTTTAGCCTAGGCTATATCAATATTTAAACCAATACTGCAGCTCATCAGCACTTGAAATGCTAATACAGCATCGCTGCACTGGTGCAAATACACTACTATTATGTTTATAAAAGCTCAAAAAATATTTTTAGGGGACAAGGCAACACACTAATTGTTATTTAAAATACCAAATATATATTAGAAATCAGCATATATGTAAATTTACCATCCCACCCACACACACAATAGGTTCTGCAGCTGCTGTTATAGTTAACAGTCATTGTTGTTGTTCAAGTCATTCTAGTGGCCACCTAGACTGAGAATTAGTATGGAAGTTGGACTTCAGCCAGACACATCCAAAGCTCCATTGTTGTTGCAGAATGACCCAAAGCCACTTAAACCTTGCCTATCTTTTATATCAGTGGTTCTCAACATTTTTTGGCCCACTCAGTGCAGGTCCTTTCCATGGACCTCCAGACAACCACCTGTGATGGCAAAATGGGTGCAGAATGGGGTGGGGGCTTGCTGGGAGGGAGGGTGCAGGACTGTGTTGGGGGCAGTGGGGTCTGGCCAGGAGGTAGAGTGCAGAGTGCACTGAAGGTGGGAGAATCTGGCTGAGAAGTAGATTAAGTGCAGGAGCAGGGTGGAGGGTCTAGGTGGAAGGAAGGGTTCAGGAGCAGGCTGGGGGAGTGGGGTCCCAGTGGGACAGTGTGTGAAGACAATGGAGGTGCAGGTCTGGGCATGAGGGGGTTGTGAGGTGTTTACCTGTCTCCATGCCTCTTTCTGTTCCCAGGCAGCACCTCCTGCTGCTCCTATAGGAGCAGTGGAGAAAGCCTCCAGACAATCAGTTTCCTGTAATTTCATTTCCCTAGCTGGCCTCCCCCACACAACACACACAGTGGGAAGCTGGCGCTCCAACCTCACGGGGGATGCACAGGCCTGGAGCACCAGCGCAAGGTCCCAGCTGCATGAATGGGGAGGAGCCCTGAACCCATGGCCCACCCACAAGAAAGTCATGGATCACTAGCAGTCTGCGGACCACACATTGAGAACCACCATATTATACTAACAGATTGTTATGTAAGCCTATGATCTTTACTGTGTCATGGATGGATTAATAATTAGAAACTGGATGTTTTCATTATTATTTTTTTCATTCCTAGTGGGTTTTTTTTACAGCTTTTTATTTGGAATCTGTATTTTGTTTTTGATATAGGGCCTTTTGCATTTTAGGGTTCTCAGTTTGCACATTCCAGACATCAGGCACTCAGGATGATGATGTTCGCACCTTCTTATCTCCTCTTTTTGTAATTGTTGGAGTTTTTCCTTTTCTCTATTCATATTTCACAGAACAATATAATCATTTGAAAAGCAAACTTCTAATAGGCCAGAACAATTCTCTTAAGGCAGAACAGAACAAAACAATCCCCAATATTACTAAATTAGTATAGAATATTTATGGATAAACTTACATTAAAACAATTTCATTAAATAAACATAAAGAACAAAACAATTTCATCCCAAATTAATTTTACTATTCACTACTATAGCACTTCTGTGTGGGCACTATTTATAATAATTGGAGGGGTTGTCCCATCACTATAGATCATCTTCCTGACCAGTGTTAGCTACAGCAGTTGAAGAATTCTTCAGACAACTTGCACTGTCTACACTGAGGGTTAGATCTGTTTACTATGCCTTTCAGGGACATGGATTTTTCATATCCCTGATTGACCTGGTTAAACTGACAATTTTCTATTGTAGACCAGACCTCAGGATACACAGTACAGCAATAAAGGAGCAGAGGAGTGATATATTCTCTCATTGTAGGAAATCCAAACCCCCCACGAGGGGGTATCCAGGTCAACAATGCCAATACAACTTTTCAGCATAAACAAGCCCTTATTTTTTTCCAGGTTTTCCTTCGTGTATTCTTTTCAACATTTTTCTTCTCATTTCAGGGGGGAACTACTATTATTGAATATTTCATGAGTATCCTCAATCTCAGAAAGCTTATGTATAAGATAGGACTACAGAATGGGAAATACTAATTATTTGTATTTTACTTACAATTTATATTATTGCTTTTGTTTCCTGACTAGCTGTTTTTCTTCTAGCTACTTCCAAATTTCTGGTTGTAAATAAGATTATATTTTTAACACAGTCACTTGTACTGTTACAATTTGTCCCATCATCAATTTTGTGATCAGAGAGACCGTGTGTACTTGTTAACATCTCTGTAATTATTACACTTCTTATTTTTTTGTTTTCAAAAGTAATGACTGTATCCTTTTGGTAGTGCTTTATCAAAATCTCTTCTTTCTCTTGGAGTCACATCAGTTGCTTATGATGAGCTTTATCCTAGAAGCCAGAGCTTTACACAAAAATATACTTCTGTAAACCTAATTCTCTGAAGAATAATGCCTACTCCAAAATAGCTATTTCAAAATAAGGCATGTTTAGAAACTCCACTGCTGCTATTTCACCAGGACCATTCTAAGTTATTTCTCTCGGGGGTCTAAATTGAGATAGCATGTCTACATTAGGGAAACCTTCCTTGGACTAATTTTGAGGCTTCCCTACAGTATAAATGTGCTATTTCAAAATCAGCTATTTTGGAATAACTATTCCAGAATAGCTTATTTTGAAGTAACTGTGCAGTGTAGACATAGCCTAAATATCTAAAAGGCCTAGAATTTTTTTTTTCAGTTTGTGCATGTATTTTCTCTGCTGCTGTTGTCATATTTCTCATAGCAGTTATGCAGTATCATGACTCCACAGTAGAACTGTCCAGAACTCAAGAATTGCATTTCATGAAAACTTTTGAGGTTACAAAATTTATTTTCATCCCATTGCAGAATTCAAATGGCACCTTTAAATTTTTTGTGAACGAATAAATATGAGAAAGCCAACCAGAAGAGCAACTGGTTTAGTGGTTATTATGCCTGATTCAGAACAGCAATTTAAAGTGTGGTTTCCCACATCCTAGCTGATTCCAGGCTATAAATTTATATGCCAGGCTATAAATTCAGTGTAGACTGGCCCTGTGAATAATCATTTTTACATTGTGGAATAGATCTAACCATAGAAACTGACTTAATAGCTCAATTAGGACCCTAATCCAGGCTCATGAGACCAAGGTTCAAGTCTATGTAGCCTACATCAACAAGACTTCTGTGTTGACCAGTGGAGAATTTAGAATTAATGGGGCCCCTTGCTCAGCTTCATTCCCCCCCCCCCCCCCCCCCCCGGGGACCTAGCCAAGAAAAAAGAATATTCACTCTTCCTGCCCCTCCTATTTTTCATTCTTTTTTCTTCATCCTTCTCCTATATTGTAAGTAATAAGAAACAAATGAAAATGAAGTGAGGTACCTTGATTGTTTTAGTAGTCTAACTTTTTTTTCACAGATCAATTGAAAATTGCTGAGGGTCTCAGTGGAACACTTAATGATCTTTCCAAATATTGTTTGTTTCCATGAGCTAACTATTGTAAAGTGTTTTGGATAAGAACCCTTTGTAAAAAAACATAATAACAATTTCTCAGTCCAACTGAATGGAATTCTCAGAGTGAAGTTTGTGAACTTCTGGTCTAGATGAAAGCTTGTATTTGCATTAAGCTAATGTGAAAAATATGTAAAAATAAAATGTATAGATGACACATGAATGGAGAAATAAAAACTCACTTCCTTGGAAGAAACTTATTCAATCTGAAAAAAAATATTGAGATAACTTTCTTTCTACACTTTTTCCTTACAAAATTGACAATTAAGTCTTTGTAAGTAATATTTTTTAAAGTTCAGAATGGTCTCTACATTTGAAAAGGTCGCCTGCAAACCATCATGTACAAGTCTATACAAATCAACTGATGATCTCGAAGCCCAGGGTTGATCATTTTTTATAAAATGAATGAAATGTTTCACTTCATCTTCAAAAAGATTTGTGTCTATGTCCTATAGGAAGAATTCACTTAATTTCTCAATGTAGTGGCTTTTAGCATCTTCATCCAAACTTCTGTCAAAAAACATGCAAAATGAATCAACACTTTCTTTAGAGATTCACCTCTAGTTTGCAATTATACTGTTATTGTGTCACAAATAACATTGATGGTCTCAACGATGATATTCTCTTTCACTTTTAAATTGATTTTGTTATCTCTAGTTTCATCAAAAAATAACTTTCTAGTTTTATTACTCTTCTCATTAGATTTATCAGAGAAACCCATATTTTCTCTGCTTCCACAAACTTATAATAATTTTCAACTTCTATGACAAAATGTGTCAACTTTTTACAGTTATTTGCAGACAGCATTAATTCTTTGAAGTAAATGGTTCCACAAAATAATAAAAACAGTGACATCATACTTTTCAAACTTTTCTGCTAAGGATTTTGCTTCAGTTTTCACAAGTGGTTTTTCAGAATTTGAT
The DNA here is from genome assembly GCF_052426305.1 of Pelodiscus sinensis. Lineage (NCBI taxonomy): Eukaryota > Metazoa > Chordata > Testudines > Trionychidae > Pelodiscus > Pelodiscus sinensis. Next base: position 267,228,876 of record NC_143052.1, read on the forward strand.
GTGGCTATGTCTAATAAGATTCTCTTTTTAACATCATAGCTCATTTTCAAAGCTAGAACAGCATCTGAATGTACAGACCACTTGGTGTCACAAATTCTTTTGACTGTCAAATGTTTTCTATTTGCCTGCTTCAAGTGTGATTTTTGACATACTACACCAATATGCATAAACTGAAAAAAAGGTGTGTTTTGAACAAAGTAAAAAAAAATGTAGCTCCCATACAAGAGTCAGCTGTAGCAGTTCAGATTAAATTTAAGGAATGGCTGGAACATGGTTTGAATAAAGCAGAGGGATTTGCATATCCTCTTAGAGGTAGTCCCAAAGAAGACAATTGTTTCACCATGACAACACCACATTTAAGCATTTTCTTCCAATAGGAATACTCCTTCTCAAACTTAGCTGATAACACAGAATCACTTCTTCCAGATAATTTACATTTTTGAACAAACTTACATGTAACATTAATATGAACTCTAGAAGTTTCATGATCAGCAGTATCTCTTTCACCATTTCTCCAATTAGAATGCCCATCCACAAATGTTTGCAAATTATTCCATGACAATAATAAAGGAAAATAAACATAACCATAGGCTGCCTTGGTGGTTTCCAAATAAATAAATAAATTAAATAAATAATCAAATGATTTCTCATTTCTCTGATCCCATTTTTCTTCATTCTCAGAAAATGGCACTCATGAATACCTCTAAGTTGGTTTTGTCCTCCAGCCTCATGCCCTTTTCTCAAATTCTCGATATTACTTATGTTTTTCAGTTATTTATTTATTAAGAGATATTCTATCATAGCCAATGATATAAATTTTGGCCCTAATGCAACGTCTTCAGGGTAGGAGGTTTCTTCCCTTATTTCAACAAAATTACCAATATTTTGTAGTTTCATTACCACTTCAGAGTCTACTTGTTCAACTTTTGCAGTTTTTGTGGCATCCCCACAACTCGGCAAGTGATCAGATAATTGAGATGTTTCCCCGCCCATATATTTTGATGAATGTCCTCTATTAAATACTTCAAGATTGAAGATAAGATGACAAATTGTCTTTTTTGCTTAGCTTTGTCTTTTTGTCTCACGGGGTGTACCGGTAGTTCGGAATAGGAATCCTAGTCCGAACTACCTAGTTAGAGCCCCGTGTAGCCGCGCTGCACGGGGTTCGAACCAGCGGGGATTTAAAAATGGCGGCTCCCCACTTATGCAAATGAAGCCCGGGAAATTCAAATCCCGGGCTTCATTTGCAAGTGCGGTATGCCTACATTACCCCGCTAGTTTGAACTAGCGGGGTAGTGTAAACATACCCTAAAAGAGCAGGGATGTAGTTATGGGTGGGTCTAGGTGGGCTATGGTGTGGACCATCCATTCCCATAGGTTTAGCACCAATGACACTGGAACACTTTTAATGATGGGGTGATGAATGCTAGACCCTGTCTCTCCTGGGTGCAGATCCAGTCCTGGGTGCGGGCCACAGGCACAGGAATTCAGGCAGGACTGCTGATAGAATAGCCAGGCCTCTGGGCAAGGTGTGGGAGGGGAAGGTCTGGGCCCCCTCAAGGATGGTGCCTCAGGTGGAAAGGACAGACCTGGGGACCCAGCACAGGAATAAAGCCGCCATGGTGGGGCTGAAGAAAAAGACTGACAGAGGAGATACAAAGATCTCCATGGCCTCAGAGAACAGTTTCAGGTGGCTCAGTGGCCCTGTGCTGGTTGGCCTGGTGAAGTGGGCAGAAACCCACATGTGCTCCACCTGAAGGTGAGTGGGAGCACTTCCATTTGTCACCTGATTAACCCCCTCATCCCAGGCTGTCCATCACCTGCTGCTCTCCCCCTGGTCCATGGGCAACTGTGGCTGGCTACTCTCCCCACCCCGCAGGCAGCCACCACTCACCAGGTGGTGGCCAGCAGCACAAACACAGGCTGGAGGAGCACTGGGTAGCCACGCAGTCGGTGGTTGGAGAGAAGCGTCGCTTTTCTCCAGCTGGTTGTGTGTCTGTCCCATTCTCTTCTGAAGACTTCCAGGCCATGTTTGCACCGCTCACTCCCTCCTGCTGGCTCTCCTGAGGCTGCAGCCTGCAGGTGAGCCTCCCCGCTCTCCTGCCCCCACACAGCCCTCTCTTCAGTGGGATTGCATTCTGTGCAGGGATGGGGTGATGGATGTAGTGCTAGACTGCCAAGCCCTGGGGCACCATGTTTCATTGTAAATCTGCCCCTGGTGTCTACAGTCTTGGGCTACATCTCTAAAAATAACCATGTAGACTGTGATTTGAATCTGTGTCTCAGGGTCAGAAGCCTAGAGAAGGATGTGGGCTTCAGTGACTGACCTCCAACTTCAAAGCTCTGTCTACTCGGCTATTTTCAGAGCACTAGTGATACCTTCACCATCATTAGCCTGTGAACTCAGTCTGGGAGACCCACTACATTGGAAATTGTACTTATACCCCCTACATTGGGGTTGGGAAACTTCCTGCTGACAAGCCACAGGCAGTTTATCAATGTTAACTACTGGTGGCCTGCTACATGCTTTGTTTATCTGAGTGTCCACAGTCTCAGAGTCCTGAAGTTACCAGGGGCCAAGGTTCTCAGTTCTTGGCTAATGAGAGCTGTAGGAAGTGTTACAGGCTGGGCTACTGCTTCTCACAGTTCCTGTTGGCTGAGAATGGTGAATTGTAATCACTGGGAACTGCATAGGCCTGTGGATGCATAGGTAAACAAACCATATGGCCTGCTAGATCCTAAGCCTGATGAACTTTGTTTGGCTGGTGCTCTGGAAATTTTTCACTTGCCCCACATTTTAGGCGAGGGTCCTAACCACCAGATAATTGGTCATTCTATAGTCTCTGTGTTTCTCAGTAGAAATGTCATCTTGGATCTGAAAAACCTTCCTTAACCAAGCTTTTGTGGAAACTGGATTCCACAAAAAATATTCTTTCAATGATTTTCGGAGTTTTTGCTTTAAAAAAATCACTCCAGCTCTACTGAATAGTAATTCAATTTCAAACTGTGAAAACTCTGGGGAGAACATACTCTCTTCCAGTGGGCCAAGAGTTGCAATTATGGCACTTTTATTAAATCCTTGAACTTTCTATTATGCTCTGACATCAATATCCCTTCTAGATTTTGTGAAGGAGTTTTCTTAGAGTTAAGTGAACTGCATATAATTGGAGTTGAACTAGCTGATATTAACTGTGCCTGTCTTATTCTGTTTTTTCTTTTTACATTCTGTTCCCTGCATGTTCAGTATTACTTGAACCTTGGAAGCAACAAACAATACAGAATTTCTCTCTTGAGTGGGAAATTTCAATTGGTTAAAATTGACACTTGGCTCTGTTCTGCTAAAGATTATGTCTTCTTGCAATTTCCAGTACTTTCTGAAATCATTCCTCTTGCTCAATAGAGGTACTACTCCAGAATAGTATGGCAATGTACAATTTCACTGCTATAGAACATTTAAGTAGCTGGGACATTTGAGGGTACTTCTGATGTTGTAGGGATACTGATGGACAACTGCAGGAAGCATTATCCACAAAATAGTGTTTTGACATTGTAAATGTTGAAGCTTTCTGCATGCCAAAAATTTACTAGTATGTCAAATCTGTTGAAAACAATGTCTCCTTCCAGTCCAGCAAACATTTCATTACTCATAAGCAAGTAGCCATCCTTCCTTTTATTGTTTTTAGCCAGCTCTTTGATCCTAACATTATTCCAATACTAGACACCATGGGACTCATGGCTGTCTGATAGTGAGTTTTAGCTGGCCTGGACATCTCAATGTACCCAAACTCATGAATGTTGTAACCTGTCTCTAAAATCTGTCATGTAAGACATCAATAGGAAGCTAATAACATCCTGATTACTAATATTATTGTGTGCTGTAGGTACATAGAACAAACTCAGAACTACACAGATATTAGGTACTATGTTCTTGAGTGTATCTGCCAGGTAGGGATGAAATTATCCCATGTTAGAATATGGTTGAGTCACTCTGAAGATATTTAAAAGGCACATTAAAAGACTATTGTAATGTATTTAAGTAAAAGGAAAAGGGGCCCATCAAGAAAATAAGAGCAGGGTATGACCATTTAGCATCATTGTAGAGGAAAGAAATTGGAAAAAGAAAAGATCAATTTGCATTTTAGCAAACACTAGCAAGGGAAGAAACCACCATGGAACTTTCTTCATCAGGAAAAATCATGTCACCTTCTTCACAGCTACAATTAACTTTACTTTTTGAGGTAGCTTTCAGAAGAATCTATTCCAAATATTAACTGGATTATGAAAGAGAACCCCAAGTTATCTTTCACCTAAGAAGACAAATGAATTGAACATTTTGGATTTTGACTAAATGATTGTTTTATTAAGCCTTAGTTTCTAGAAAGCATTTTTTACTTGTTTTGCTTGTAACCATTGCTATCTCTATCCTTTATACATGAAGTCATATGATCAAAGATCGCCTGGGTGGACAGACACTTGGGCATAGAATACCCAGCTCAGAAGAAGCATGATTAAACTGCCAGACATGCTCCCTGTAGAGAATGTGGATCTCCTGTCATTGAGACCATATGATATCACTGTATCTTTAGCTAAAATACATGTGGAATGGGAAGTTCTGAAGGGGTCTTTGAAAGTCGGTGTGTTGGACAGAATGCTAAATGTAAATCTTGTGAGAAATGATATTTTGTCCATTTAAGGCAGTTTATGCAATAACTCTTAGCAAAAAAAAGGAATAATGTAAACTTAAGAAAGAATTGTGCAGACAAAGAAGCAACAGTGTATGTGTGTATGTGTGGTGGGGAGAGGGGAGCTTAAGGCCAGCTACTGCATAGCAGAGGCAGGGAACAAACATACAGTGGCTGTGTCTAGACTGGCAAGTTTTTCCGCAAAAACTTGCCAGCTGTCTATACTGGCTGCTTGATTTTGCGCAAAAGCACCGATGTTCTACTGTCTGAAATCAGTGCTTCTTGCACAAATGCTTTGACGTTCCCGTTTGGGCAAAAGCACTTTTCTGGAAATGTTTTTGTGCAAGAGGGCCAGTGTAGACAGCTAAAAACTATTTTGCGCAAAAAAGCCCCGATGGCGAAAATAGCGATCGGGGCTTTCTTGCGCAAAACCGCGTCTAGATTGGCACGGACTCTTTTCCGCAAAAATTGTTTTTGCGGAAAAGCGTCCGTGCCAATCTAGACGCTCTTTTCCACAAATGCTTTTAACGGAAAAACTTTTCCGTTAAAAGCATTTGTGGAAAATCATGGCAGTCTAGATGTAGCCACAGAGCTAAATGAGAAGGAATTGTCTCCTGTAATTGGAAAGGCTGTTCAGGTTGTCTGCAGCAAGGTTTTTACAAACTAACAGAGCACAGACCCCATGCTGAAAGTATCTGTGGATGCATCAAGTGAGGGGAAAATGTGGAAAGGTTTTTTTGGTGTGGTTTTTTTTGAAGATGAAGGAAACTTGTACAGACAAGCACCGCTGAGGAAAGACAAAAGACCAAAAACTTTCCCAGTTGTTCCTGCATCTTCTGGATAAAAGGGTATACGTCTGTCAGAAATATATCCAGCCTTGATGTACATATTTCAAGTGATCCATTGAAAGTTATATCCGGTGGTTTATACTCTCACTGTTAACAATGGATATTTCTACTTTGAAACTATCTAACTTTAACTTCAGGACTGTATTTAATTAATACCTGATGTGACGAAGTTCTTAATTTCACATAGTGGGTCATGTGCTTCTGGATAGCAGTAGGCTGAGTATTATCTCTCTCTGTCTAGGGGAACATAACACCTGGTTTAATTGCTCGCTTCAATGGCTCACTACAACTCTCAGGCTAACCTCTTTATTTCAGAGGCAAGACATAATCAGATTTGACCGCTGTCATCATTGGTATAGTAAGAAAGGAAAAAAAAGGGAGTGAAAAAACTTCCTAGTCTATAGTAGTCACCCCAGATGTGGAAGCAACAGACTAGATTTCTTACCTCAGTCTATCCCCTTCTAGCAGGGATTTAACTCTCTTGGACTTCTGGGGCCTGAAGAGGCTATTGTGTAGGCTGGTCTCTACCTGGCCCCACACCTCTGTACCTGTAGAGTTCCCTCCTGGTACCTGATAGCATCACTACAGTTCCTGCTTTACAACAGTTCATCCTTCTCCCACCACTCCTAGCACATTACTTAAATGACGAAAGGGGAGACTTTTAACCAGTTTCAGTCAGGCCTTGATTGGTTCCAAGGGTCCCAGTCAAACCTAACTGTCTCAGATGGCTCTAGCAGGTTCTGGATTGACTCCAAGTGTCTTAATTAACTTGTCTCCACCGGTTAATGCAGGTTCCTTTTTTACTCCATGTGTCATAACTAACTTGGGGTAGACCTTGTGTGGTTACCAGGGAAACAGAGACTTGTTTAACCTGGGGCTGATATACCTGCTTTCTTCTAGTTTCCTGTATCCATCTGGCCTGATCCCATCACACTGATCATTGAATTCCACAGGAAATTTAAAAACACTTACTGAAAGCTTGTCATTTCATATTTCATTATCTAGGACATGTTCAAAAAGGAAAATATTGAGGTGGCAGAATATGAAGTTACTTTCACTGTAAGAGAAAGTTTCTATTGAATTAGGCATCCAGCAAAGTGCCATCCAACACACTTTTGAAATTATTTCACTGCAAGTAAATAACATTCCTTTTAAAAATAACTCTTATGTTCATCTCTCCAGGATGCTCACTTTGTTGTTCATTTGACTGTCCAGAAATAAAAAAGAACAAAGGCATCCTATGGAGCTGAATTAAATAGTTTGTGACAGTCACTGGTTTATGGCCCCAGTCCAGCAAAACAGTTAAAATAATTAAATGATTTGCTATATTCAGGATCTACCACTTTGTGAGGAGTTTTGGGAATGTATCCAAGTTGGGTAGTGGGGTTGCCCTTAGGGAAGTTCTCCTTATATGGTGAGGTATGTCCTAAGGCCCAGTGTCACTGTTTTCTACAAATCTCATGTGATGTACCTGGGAGGCAAGGTATTCACCATCAAAGGGGTGGGAATATAAAATGAATCTTGGAACTTTGCCTAGCATGTCCAGGCAGAGATACTTTTGTATTTTGACAAAAATCCCAAGTTATTTAAACAGCGAAAGCTCTGGATTCAGACAGGGCCACCAGAGAAGAACTGTTCAAGTTCTCAATGGTATACTAAACTTTTGGGAACTGAGCACTTTGGATGCTTTCTTATGGAATTCTGAATATCTGCAAAGTGCTCTGAAAGCAAAACCATCCAGAGATATATAATTTGTCCCAGATTTGCAAAGTGACTTAGGTCCAAAATTTAGGTATTACTGGGATTCTTAAAGCACCTACCCAGCTTCTATGTAACTCTGGAAGCACCTAAAATCTGTTGGTGTCTAACTTTCTGCTATAGAATTCCCTAGGCACTTAAAAGTTTCTACCTCTGGACATGTATACAACACTTCAGTCACATCAGCCTAGATGTCCAAGTGCCTATCTATGCCCAACAGGATCCTCAAACCAGGTGAAGACAGATGTTGTGCCACCCATCTTGCCTGCAGGGCTCAATCTGATAAGTGTGTTTTAAAGACTCATACATCCAATGCCTGGAGGATGGTGATGACTGTGAGATAGTAGTGACTGGGCAATAATAGTGGTGGGCAATGTTCATTCTTTTTTTCACTCATGTGTGGACTAACTTTTATGTGCATCAAATTATTGAGGTAATGTATGGACATGTGCCACTGACAGAAACAAAAAACCCTAGATCCCTCTATATGTTTTAGAAATGTGCATCTGTCTGTCTGTATATCTGTAAGTCCATTTGTTCAAGAAATCCTCCAAAATGGCAAGAACGCTAAATATGGTATGAAGTTTCCTCTTATTCTAACTTAAAGCAAGGTCAGTGTTTGGTTGTGTCAGGAAAACAGGATGTACCTAGAATGGGATTGTTTTCCATGACACAAAAAGGGAGGGACTGCTAAGAGGGTTAGTCATACTACAGAGTGACCACAGAGGGACAGCTGCACCAATAAGAAAGCAGTCAGCTGGGGGAGAGTCTATGCATTTTGTCAGCCAGTCCACCATCCACAGGTAAGTTTCTGGTGCTGGACAGAGTTCCCCCCTCTCATGTTGGTCCCAAGGTCTCTCAGTTCAAGGCCATCCTTACAAATTATGGGGCCCTATGCAGCTCTGAGCTTCTGCCTAGGTACAGGCACTTCCTTCCTCCACCCTATACCACTCCTGCAGGGAGATTGGGGCTTCCCTCTCCCCCATGCAGGTCCTGCCAGGGGCATCCCTCCCTCCCTCCTGCACTGTTCTTAACGGGGCCAGGGGCTTCCTCCCCTCCTTCTATGCAGCTCTTATCAGAGCTGGGGGTTTCCCTCCTTTCTCTCCCACATGGCTTCTACATGAGCCCTGTCGTTCTCACTCTACCCCCCTCCCCCCGTATGGATCCTATGAGTAACAGAAGCTTCTCTCCCTCTCCCCTTCTTTATTCACTCCCACTCCTGCATCTTATCGGGATTTGGAAGCTTCTCTGGGGCTAGAGCAGAGCTGCAGAGGCTCCTCTCTTCAGCTATTCTGGTAGCAGGGAGCATTCTGCTGACTAGCAGCAGCACGTGCAGCAGTGAGCAGGGAAAAGCCCTATAGGAGCCCCAGCCCACAACCACACAGGGCACCTGAACATGAAACACAGCCCCCACCATCCTTACCAGCCCCAGGGAGCTATCAACAGCAACACGGTGTGCTCCCTCCCTCCACCGCGGCTTTCTGGGCACACAGCCTAGGGCAGCTCCAGGAAGCTGCTTCCAGCAGAGCAGTGTGGGTCTAGGTGTCCCTGGGAGACTCCACTGGCACCCTGGAAGCCCTGCCCTCACCATCGCAGTCTGCCATGGGGACCCGCTGCCACTCAGACATCACTGCCCCTATTGCCCTGGGCTGGCCCTGGACCTGAGCAATGCCAGGTAAGTCTTCAAGTATAATATGTTTTTTAATGTAACTATAGGGATCATTTCTTCAGCCAGGAGAAGTTAGGGATTTTAAAACTCACTAATGACAGAATTATAGTGTAAGAGGGAAATAAAATTTATGAAATGCATAGGCCAGTCAAAGGACTTAAAGTAATTACCGGGAATATAGGTGGATTGCAGGAAGTATCAAGAAGTAACAACAGCAACATGAGGACATTCTGAGAGAAGAGCATGAAAGATTCTGTGTATGTGTGTGTGTGTGTATGTGAGAGACTGTGGCGGCATGAGAGAGAAGACACACAAAGGCTGTGTCTACGTTGGCACCCCTTTCCGGAAAAGGGATGCTAATGAGACACTTTGGAATTGCAAATGCCGCAGGGGATTTAAATATCCCCCGCGGCATTTGCATGAACATGGCTGCCGCTTTTTTCCGGCTCAGGGTTTTGCCGGAGAAAAGCGCCAGTCTAGATGGGATCTTGCAGAAAATAAGCCCTTTTCCGGAAGATCCCTTATTCCTACTTTAGTAGTACTTTAGTAGGAATAAGGGATCTTCTGGAAAAGGGCTTATTTTCCGCAAGATCCTGTCTAGACTGGCACTTTTCTCCGGCAAAACCCCGAGCCGGAAAAAAGTGGCAGCCATGTTCATACAAATGCCGCGGGCGATATTTAAATCCCCCGCGGCATTTGCAATTCTGACGGGTCTCATTAGCATCCCTTTTACGGAAAAGGGTGTCAGTATAGACACAGCCTCTGTGTCTGTGTGTGAGAGAGACATGCATTGTCCCTTTAAGTACATTGCCCTTTTAAGTAGATCGGCACTCAAAGCACACACAGAAGCAACTGTCTCTCCCTCTTTCCCACTTCTAAGCCCTATCACTTTACCCTCCCTATCTTTGCATAGATAGGATATGGGGCAAAGAGAGGGTGACACCCTGATATCAGCACCATCCCTTTCTGCCACTGAGCATAGCAAGCAGGAGGCTCTCAGGAACAAATCCAAGGCAGAGGGCAGGAGTCGAACAGCAGTGGGTGAAGGGGCACTCAAAATTTGACAGTTTGCTGGGTGGCCGTGCAACACTGCAGCTTAGAGGGAACTTATGTGATGGCCTCCATTGTTCACTTTAGGCCAATGGTTTGGGCACTTACCTGGGATGATGGAAAACCTGCTGCAATTTTCTCCATCTTTCTTTGCACACCAAAAGGAGATTTGAGCAAGGTTCTCTACCTCATGGGGTGAGTGCCAGTCACTAGTTTGAGGAATATTCTGATGGGTTCAACTGTACTGAAATTGTTCCACTGTGTATAAATAATTACATCTGTTTTGGCCCAGAATAGGAGAAAGAAGGACTAGCTAGAGAATGTCGATCAGCATTCCTGTTGCACTCTCTATCAGTATCTCATCTGGGTTGGGGAAGCTAATGATCCAACCAGCAGACCAAATTTACTGGTGAATCCTTGTCACATGCCCACTGTGGCATGTTGACGTTACACAGAGACAAAGAGAATAGTTCACTCTCCTGGGAGACCCAGGTTTCCATCCCTGTTCCACTGAATAAGAGATCAAGTAGTACTTTTAGTCAAATCCTCTATCTGTGGGAATTTGAAATCTATAAATAAAATGATATTAGAATAATGAATTAGTCTTATTTGCTAGTTATTCATTTCTTCTACTGAATTAAATAACTCCTGTCTCAGATTAGGAATTTGCTAGCTTCTCAATGTTGTGAAAAATAGGTTTACAGAAATGTATATTTATAGATGTGTTATTAGAACTGAATTAAAATTAAATGTTCATAGAAATGTGTCATCGTTTTTTACCCATATGTCTAATCGAGCATGAAGAATAATGGTGGGAATACCGCTAATGTTCTTTTGTATCTAACAATATTTCTCAACTGTCAGTGCTCTTTTGGTGTTTTATAAAATAAGCATAAGTTCTTATGGAGGACAAAGGTATATTTTCTTCCTACGAGGTTTCAGGTAACTGATAATCAGAGAGGAGAAACAATAGCTTAAGCAATCAGTCACAGCTAAGTGATTCAGCTCCAATTTTGACTTGCAAGCCACAGAATAAATAAAATGATAAAAAAAACCCCAAAACAAAATCCTTTGTCAAATAACAAAGGTGAGCATTCTACCAACAGAAAAAGGAGAATCATAGAATATATTTTGTTAACTATTCTCTTGTTTCTAATGATTTAGATAATATTGAAAAGATGTGTCACCATTACACAGTTCATATCAGCTTTTTGTTTTTATGGAATGGAGGGATATTAAATCTGAATTCTTATTTAGGGCCTATATTTTCTATTTTCTTCATCTGACATTCTATACTTTTTTGGAGTTCTCAGTATTAGTCAGAGAATTTTTTTTCCATTTATCAATCTTGCATATTTATTGTATTATTTTATCTTTGAATGAAGAGCTAACAGAATGCAAGTAGTAAAAAAACAAAGCCTCACAGACTTGTGTACAAAAATCAGTGTCATGCATTTATTATCCCACTTGCTTTCCTTTTGAAAATCACCAGATGAGTGGCATTTGTACTCTGAGCTCTATTGCCATTTAAAGCTTGTGTTTACTTAGCACAAGTACAATATCAGGTGGTCTGTTCTTTTTTCCCTTGTAATTGTTATTTCGTGCTGTTTTAAGAAGCTCTTGAAGTTGTTATAAGTACCGTACTGATGTCCAATTTCATGTGTTCAGTGCTGACCTCAATTCATGTGTGTGTTTATTATAGAAAATGAATACTCTTGAGCAATAAATCAAAATATCAAGGCATTGATATTGTGCTCAAACAATTTCTTCTAATACTTCAAGTGAAATTACCAGAAAATAATTTTAGGTTGATTTATTACTGTTTGGGTTAGCATTAATTCCTGAAGCAAAGCAACATGGAGTTATTAGAAAATATAATGATAATTTTCCTAGGAGAAATTACATACATTTAAAATTTAATCCAAAAATATGTCTTAACGGTTTTAAAAATTATCTCTTCACTTCAGTTTCTAATGTAAAAGAAAACTATTATTCAGTGAAGACTTCTTCTACACTGCTAGAAATTAATCACTGAAAGGTACTCAGAAAACAGGATTCTCACAAGTGTGCTGAAGACACTTAAATTACTTAAATGCTAGCATCTGCCAAGTCACTTTCATTGAGTGCCTAATTGAGTACTTATTGGTCATGCTGACAGAACATAAAGACTTAACAGAATCATTCTCAAAAGGAAATTTTGGTAAAAGCAGAAACAGCTACTGAGGAAAGAATTTCTCAAGGTGAAGGCATTAAAAGTAAGAATTTAAGATTTTTTAAGAGTGACAAATGGCTTACGGTACTTCTTTTGGGATGCTGAACACTCGATCTGTGGAAAGCAAACCCCTTTAAAGAGTCTCAATTAGGGCCCCCCAAAAAATGTCTAGTCATGATTCAAAATACCCATGTGGGCAATTTTAAAATCCTGATTGTTCAGTCCATGTTGTTCCTTCATAATATTCTTCACCCTTTCTCTCTTTCTTACTCCATTGTATACTTCTCAATCTGTCCTGACCATATACAGTAAAACTCCAATAGTCCAGCATACAATTGTATGGCACTCCTGATAATCTGGCATCAAAATGGCAAGAGCCTAATGAGTGAGCTTCAGCAAAAAATGAGTCACAAGGCAGCAGCGGCAGCAGCTGAACTAAGCGAAACTGAACAGGACCGAGTCAGTCTGCCACTGGCATTGTATGATGCTGGACAGTGCTTGTGCTACAATAAAAAGGGTTAAAAACACTTTATATACAGTATATACTGTATATATATATAACCAGTTTATAGTACCTCCTGATAGTCCAGCATATCTGATAATCCGGCACCACCTAGGTCCTAAAGGTTCCAGATTATCAGAAGTCTACTGTACTTGGTTTCCTATAAACCAAAGAATCTTCTGTCCTATTCCAATAGAGCCCCGAATTTTGAAGAAGACATTTAGGCTACGTCTAAACTGCAGTTCTATTTCAGGATACTGGAGGTATCCCAAAATAGCTATTCCACATCTTTTGAGTGCACCCATTATTTTGAAATATAAGGGGCTTGCTATTCTGATGTCCCCATAAACTTAATTCCATGAGGATTAAGTGGTGTTTCAGAATAGTAATTTATTTCAAAATAAGTGCGCCAAGTTTTCAAATAAGCTATCTGAAATTAATTTGAATAAGCTAAGCAATTTGTGTAGCTCAAATTGCATAGCTTATTTTGAGCTATGGGTGCAGTGCAGCTGCACGCTTACTTTTTTTGATATCCAGAGGGTAATACATGAGGTAAGGTATATCACTCTGCCTGCTGGACTCTGGCTCTCTTCTCTAATTAAATGACTCAGTTTCTATGCTGCCTGAGATCAGAGTTACCCAACTGGAACTACATGTATTATAGCCTGGAAAAGAAAGTAACACTTGTACAGTCTGTATAAAGTGAAAGGGTTACTAGAGACTTCAATAAGTGTCAGTATTATTTTTATCAAAGCACTGGTGGTGGGCCATGAACTGCTGGCTGCTGGACCTCTGGAGGCTGGAGCTGGGGTACGCAGCCCAGTACCTCCCCTCCTGCCACAGCTGGTAGGAGAGGCATGTCCTGGCCTGCCATTCACCCAACCAGAGCTGGGTGGGGCGGAGCCTGGTACAACAGCCTTAAAGCAGCTGTGACCAGAGCAGCTGCACTCAGTTGGTGAGAGGAGGTCGGGGTGGGGGTGGGGGAGGTACTGAGGGCTCCAGGGAGTGGGGCAAGAGCTGGGGAGCTCTGGGGCCAAGGTAGTACTGGGAAGGTCTAAAGGTGGCTCTAGGAGTTAGGGCTGGCACTGGGGGGCTCAAAGAGCCAGGGTATACCCCAGCCCTGGCCCCCAGAACCGCCACGAACAGCCATCCTCCACTCCGCCTGCCATGTGGCAACTTCCCGAGCTGAAGTCAGCTGTTCACTGCACCTCTGGGGACTGGAAATTTTGGTGGACTGGCAATGCTTCATTTGCATATTTGTTATTTGCATACTGAATATGCAAATGTGCAAATAAACTGTTACCGGTCTGCCAAAGGTTTGTGAATGGGTTTGCCAATCCGTGGTATAAAAAAGGTTGGGAACCACTGGCCTAGAAGCTACAGTAAGGAACTGGGGCCCCATTGTACTAGGTACTGCATATACGCACAAAGAGATACTCCCTGTCGTATAGTGTTTGCAACCCAAGCTAAGTCTGCAAGATATGAGACCAGTTATGAGTCAAGGAGGGATAAGAGCACTATCCATGAATAAAGGATTGTGACAAATTCAGCTGAAAAGTTTTCAAGGTGAACACATAATTCATCTAAGCCAGGGCTACTCAACTTCAGAAGCTTCGGGGGCCACAATGATGCTCACAGCACATGCTGATATACAAATAGCTTCTTTCACACTGACAGGCATAAATACAAAGCACCTCCCACAATGCCCCAGCACTCCTAGCACCTCCTCCCTGGGGAATAGACATGCCAACATCCTACATCAGCCAGACCACTTGCGTCTTTCAGTGCTCACCCCACCTGGGAGAAGCCCCACCATTGTGAAGCGTGTTTACAGTGGAGGCCATGCTCAAATGATTCCATCTGTGGACCATGTGTTGAGCCCTGCGTAAACCCAAACCACACTGTGGGCTGCAAACAAACATGTTGCATAGCCCTGATCTAAGCTATAAACTGTCTAATTAAGGTTTCTCCCTACCCCCTTAGAAATTAGCTCACAATAATTTCCAAACAGGAAAAAAGTATGCATTTGCATGGAATATTTTGAACAAATAATTTGATCAGCTGTAATATTTATCAGACATTAGTTAGTAAGTAGTTAAATCTCCCATCCATTAAAAACATTTTTGTAGCCTTTTAGTAGCAAAGATTTTGCCACTGAAAATGCCTTTATATCCTGAGCTGTCAGAGGACAGCTAAACATGGAAACATTAGAAAATTCAGCAAACTCTTTGTAAAGAAAATTTTATTTTTTTCAGATTCTTTGTGTGACAAGATAATGCCACTGGGAACAGAAAAGAGACTCTGGGAAGGCACATTTATGCTAAGAAGCAAGCTGAAGTTGTTTTTATATCTTAGGGCCTAAGCACAGAGCCCCTGAAAAAAAAATGGGTCTCTTTCTTTTTCCTGGTGTTAACAGAGTGGGGTAAACTGGTATCTGAAACCTCTGGCTAGAGAGAAGAAGAAAAAAAGCCTAAAGCAGACTTTAAAACAGAGTGGAGAACTCAGAGGTCTGATTGTCCACAACTACAGAAAAAGCCTGCTAGGATAGGTGCAATCTATAAGCTTTCCTTCCCAACAGGAGAATAGAAGATAATGCTAAAGAAGGAGGTTACATCTGATGCATTGAAGAATTCACTGGGATATTTATTGTGGAGAAACATGCAGGTAGAGTCCTAGAGGAGGTTTTTTCTATTTAAATAGGATATATCAAGTGTTGATTCAACTTTGTGTCAAACAACTCCCATACTAGATAGGGGTCCTATCCCCAAAGATATTTTTCCTGAATTCTCATTTCTGACCTTCAAACAACCCCCAACCTTTCCAAGATCTTCAGGATTCACCAGGATCTCCCTAAGCAACAGATGCAAAACCTGAAGACATATCTCCACTGTTATAGTGAATAACACTTCCCACAACGTATCCTTCAAGATCTATGGTATCACAGCCTCCATGCTTTATAAAAATTGGCTTATGAATATTAATATGCATAACTCAAAGATATTTTATGCAAAATGCATCATGTAACATACCAATTTTAAATTATAATCTGCTCAGTGTATATATCCTATTTCTGTGCATGTGTCTTTTTTTTTCTGTGAAGCTAGAAATATGAAGTGTGAATCAGGCTTTAATTCTAACTGTGCTAATGAGGACCATTAATGGTACTTCAGGATCTTAATGGCTCAATACTCAGTGACCAATGACTGGTTTTATTTTTCCTAAAAGCCTAAACTGTGGTTGTCCTAGAAATACATGTGATCACACCACCTGGTATTGGAATCCATCTTGAATCTAGAACTTTTCAGTAGGGATAGGAAGATGGGTTACTATCAACAAAGAGTTCCCACCTTGGGGGGAAGTCTATTTAAGGAATGGAAAGCAATCAGGATTTTGAAATTGCTTCTGCAGCCTCAGAAGAGAGACATAAAAAAACCTTGAGAACAAAGAATTGTAGTGAAAAGGTGAAGGCAAAGCTGCTAGGCACAGGTCATAAAAATATCAAGTCTTTAAATCATTTAAATCCTACTTTTTATACTTAATAAAACACTTCTGTTTATTATCCAGTCCAGTTTAAATAATTGTTATCTTGTGGGGGAGAAGGGGAGCAACCACTCTCTTTCATTAATGAAGAGGGTGAACATCTTTATGAGCTTTATGAGCTTTTGCTGTGTAAAACCTTTTACACAAGGTAGGACAGGTTTATGTGAGGGTTGGTGTCTTTAGGGAGTTGGTGTCTTTGGTTCTATAAGCAGCCTTAAAGTTGAGTCCTCTCAAAGATGAGCTGGTTCAGTGTCTGTGTTGCTCTGCAGGGCGGATGGTGACCCCAATCCTGTGCCTTGGTGAAGGGAAATCAGAGCTTCTAGTCCAGGATGACAGTGTGGTGGGGAGCCCTGGAAAGCCAGAACAGTGGGCATCAATGGCTTGATCAACACACTGGGGGACAACCTCAAGGAGATTTAATTGATGCAACCCGTCACATATGTAAAAATGACTACCACAACACATGGTATACTTCCTCCAGTGTACTAAATGTCTCAACAACTCTTATGTGGGTGAAACCAGACAATCTCTACACTCTTGAATAAATTCACACATGAAAACGATAAGAAAGAAACATTCTTTCACCTGTGGGTGAGCACTTTTCACAGATCAAACCCTACATCTAACCTATCCTGTCCTCATCAGCTAAGGAAACCTTGGAGCAGTGTTTCTTGTAGTTAGGTATGTCTAGACTGCATCCCTCTGTCAGCAGAGGGATGCAGATTAGGCAGGTGAACATTGCAAATGAGGCAGGGATTTAAATATCCCATGCCTAATTTGCATAAAAATGGCCACCACGTTTTGCCAACTCAGCACTTTGTTGGCAAAAAGTAGCAGTCTAGAGGGGGATCTGTTGGGAAAGAAAGGCTTTTTCGACATATCCCTTATGCCTCCTGGAAGGGATGCGGAGGGATGCAGTCTAGACATACCCTTTAAGACCAAGGAACACCAAACAATATATTTTTTATGAGGAACACCAAGGATTTTTTGTTGAGCCAAAAAAAAAAGGGTTGGGGGGAAAAAAAGTCTCTTGCCCCTTTAAAGTAAGCCATTTTGAATTCTGTTCTCCACGTCACACCTCCGACTGCCTTGCGGCAAACTGGTGTGCTGCAGAACACAGTTTAAGAAACACTGCCTTAGAGGAAACACTTCCAATAGACAAGTCTAGAATCTTAAATTCATTTCTGTGCTAAAAATCGTGCACTGAACAGAGACATTAATTAATGGCATATTACAATGTAACTCCCTTTTGTCCTACGACTGCACAGGAGTTAACAAGCCAATATATGTTGCCTGGTCTCTTAAAATATGTGCTAACTCCTCATGCTAAACAATCTGTTCAACTCTGCATTTTATTGTGATGATGGAAGTACCTTTTCTAAACTTAAAGAAGAGCTCTGTGTTCAAAAGCTTGCCTTTCTCACAACATAAATTGAACCATCAAAAGGTATTATCTCATCCATCTTGTCTCTCTTAGGAATTCAGTCATTTTAAGGAGAAATCACTAAGCACTTTGGAAATTGTTAAATGTATAATTTAGTTCTAAATGCATAGTGACTTTTGCTGTCTATACAAAAGAAAAAAAGAGGAAAAAAACTACACAGATAAAGTTGGGTCCCAAATAGACACTTTGATTTCTGATTGCTTCTGAAGTGTAAAGAGATAAGTCAGACCATTACAGAATTCAAATTTGTTAAGAGAGAAATCACACCATTCCTATATGTTGCAAAGTGATAAGAATCCTATATTTTAAAGAAGCTGCTCCACCTATCCTTCTTATCCTGTATCTTTTATAGGGGCAGTTGCAAGCCATCCTGACACATCACTTTGAGTGCTGTCACAGCTTGATCTGAATAGTAAATGGAAGAATGACTTTCAAGGTTCAATTCTATTATATTCAAACACATTTTTTCTTTAGAGGTTTTTCTAAACAATTTAATAGAGACATCTCAATAAATGTCCTTGGAGATGAGCATAAAGAAATAATATAACCTTAGGAAATAACAGATTTAATGCTTTAAAATTTCTGATTTTCACCAGAGTGATTTATGAGAAACAAAGTGGATTGAAGAAGGCAAGAAAAAAGAGTAACAGATAATTTTTTGTAGTATCATGGAACCAGAGCTATGTGCTACTGCATGGAAAATTTTGTTCTGGACAAACTCTGAACTTCCCTTCATAGGAATTCTAAAAACTAAACATATCATAAATTAGACACAGTTCATTTGTTTCAGTCTTTGGATGCCCAGAAGAATGCAGATAGTGTAATACTTTAGAAATCATATGAAATGGATACATTAGAAGGTGATGATTATTTCTTTCCAGACAATATTATTATTCTTATATATATTATTATTTCTCCTATAAAAACAGATGCCAAAGGGACATGCAGTTCTGAAGCAAAATAATGGAATTTTAACTCAATTAAACTCATTTATCTCTTTAAGTTTTGGTTCTGGTAAGTTTCCGGCAATTCAATGTTTTTGCAAGAATACCCTGGGTGCATAAGCCAGGTGTTAGCAATTATTCATTCATCACATACATAAAATAGAAAAGAAAGTTATCATTATCAACTGAAACAAATGTAAAATTGCTATATCATCTCTAATCAAGCAACAGCCTCCTAGTGTTTGTAATCAAAAGCAGATGCATAATTCATTTAGATAATTAAAACATAATTTAAATGTTTTTAAAGTGCTAAGTTATGTCAGAGGGATAGCCAATACTTAGATACTATATAAGAGATGTAAATTAGATGGTCCAGATTAGCTCTTGTTGAACCAACAGCAGCAGGTGGGGAAACAGATGAACAAAAATAAACTGAGAATAATAGGTGACTACATAATACTTAAGTATATTTAGGTAAACATTCCAGACTAATGGTTTGTGAGCCCAAGTTTAATAATGATAGTAGTCTGTGTATTTTAGAATGCTATTCTGTAGCACCGTGGTCACCAACCAGTAGATCGCGATATACCGGTAGATCTCAGGGGCTCCAAGAGTAGCTCTTGAGCCCTCTCTGAACTGCGCACCTGCACAGTGCATTTACATTAGATTTCCTCATGTAATGTAGGCGGGGCTTCAAGGAAGGGGCGGGGTGGTAGATCTTCTCCTGTTCTGAGACTTAAAAAGTGATCTTGGATGTAAAAAGGTTGGAGACCACTGCTGTAGCACATACAGTGTTCATTTGAAATGACAGGCAGGAGAAAAAGTGCTTGGTTTTGTGAGGTGCTGAATACCAGTAACAGTTTCAATTGATTTCAAGTACAGTGCCTCACAGGCCTAGGATAACCAGATGTCCCAATTTTATAGGGTTAGTCCCAATATTTGAGGCTTTTTCCTTATGTAAGTGCCTGTTACCTCCCACCCTCTGTCTCGATTTGTCACACTTGCTTTCCGGACACCTTACAGAGGTCATATGCAGAATATGCATCTGCCTAATTATTTGGCATCATCATTAAAGCTAATTCTTCTTGATATTGACTAGGGAAGATCTAAATTAAAAAACCCTCCAACTGTAATGCCAGTGATGTTACACTACTATAAAAGACAAGAATCAGATCCAGGAAGTGAGTGTATTTCATGTGAAAATCTCAGGTCACTTTACAGTCAAATCAAATAATAAGACATGTGAATAACAAATTAAAATGCCACTCTAAATAATATACACATACGGTATTTGTATTAAAAGGACAATATGAAGGTTGCAATCTCAAGCACTCAAGTTAGAAAATGCCAGTAAAAACAACCTTGATTTGGCCCCATTGTGCTTATGCATTTTGTGTGATATATTCTTTAATAATCCTATCACATTGTATGTTTGCCACAGCAAATGTGTCTCATTTAGTACATGGGATGGACAATGCTCACTTTAATTCAATATTTTGTTGTAGCTCTTGTCCATACCTCATTTACCACGTACCATTCAAACTTTACACTGAATACAGGATTATTCATTTCCTGGAAGGCTTTCATATTGATTTATTCAATTATCAGTATATTGACATTCACAAACATTAACTGAATTATCTTTGCAAAAAATGAGATGGGGGGAGGTGATATTAAAAAGAGCAGAGGAACAGAATTTAAAGTCAGAAGTTACCAATAATTTTTTATGTTGAAAATGAGAAATAGAGGATGGTGGATATACACTCAGCTAGAACAGCAGAAAACCAGAGTAAAGTCCCTACACTACTTAATTCACAATAGGACCTTGACCCAAAGTTTCCTACCTCTCAGGTGAGTGCCCAAACCACAAGGTTAAAAAAAGATCTAGATAAACTCATGGAGGATAGGTCTATCGATGCTTATCAGGATGAGTGGGAAGGGTGCCCCAGCCTCCGTTTGTCAGAGGCTGGGAATGGGTGACAAAGGAGGGATCGCTTGATTACCTGTTCGGTTCATTTCCTCTGGGGCACCTGACGTTAGTCACTGACAGAAGATGGGATACTGGATTAGATGAAACTTTGTTTGACCCAATATGGCCATTCTTAAGTTATAACAACTCCAACAGAAAAAAATCAAAACTGATCTGATAGTTCAGTGAGCGAACCAAGATTGAAGTTATTGCTCAGAATCACGTACAGCAGGGACTCAAACCTTGGTCTCTTAACACACAAGCGAGTACTCTATCCACACAGAATTCTTGTTCTCTCCATTTCCTGAGAAAAATATATTGCACAAATGTTTTTATTTCTATACTGGCATTTTTTAATGAAAAAAAAATCAAAAACTTCCTGACAGATGCCAATGGAAGATGTAATTAACAAATGTATCATAATTCATTTGGATATTCATATGGGGATTTTATATCACTGACATAAAAGCTAGCTCTGTTGCCAAATATCAAGTCCCTGCTCCAAAGCATAGTTGATCTAAAGCTGCTCAAAGAAAAGGGCACCATAATTTTTTAACATGGGCAAAACAGCATATTTTCCCTCAAACTAGTTCTTGGAAATGACTGTAATATTACAACTGAAAAAAATCCTCAGGCAAACATATAGCATTGAAAATTTCACATAAAACTGTTGAAATTCGGGAAAGCTATAAGCAACTGAAAGCAGAGAGTGTTATAACTGGAACTTTTTGGCACAGCCAAACTGCTTATTTTCTTCAGAATGAATGTATCAGAAGATCAGAGTAATGTAAAAGTTGTTTGATGTTCAAAAATATACAGCAAAGTAATTCATTTCTGTTAGAAACTCTTGAAAAACAATATAGCGGATGATCATTCTATGTGAGCAACGAGCTGGCATTCCAAACCACCTTAGGTATTATATTTTTTAACTGGTAGAGAGCGAGAGGTAGCAAAAAACTATGATAGCCGCTGGGCTTTGCTAGGTTAGTTCTGGGAAGCCGGGGACAGTATTGCAATTCTTCTGTAATTCTTTATCACTTTTGATGGAATCCATGTGATAAACAGTGGTTCAGTATATATCATGTTTGTAGACTCAGACTTAACTCTGAATGTTGTTTCTTTTTGGTAGCTTAAGTTTTAATATTTAATATCATCACCCTTTCCCTTCAGCTTTTATAACACAATGGCAAGAACCTTTTGTTTTCTACTATTCTATATTCTACTGGAGTGGTGTCAGTTAAACGTATCTACATGCAATATAAAGCAGTTCTAGGAATGGCCTCCATAAATTTGGAATGTGATTACTGGGATCAGTCAACAGGACACAGGCAAAACCTATGGCATGTAAACTTCAAAACTTTTTTTCAAAACAGTATACATGTTTGCAATTTTGTAGATGTTTCTGAGTATAGACACAAAAGTTGTGATTTCTTTTTGATAGTTTGTTCTCACTCATTTTATTTTCTTTCCGTAGTTACTCAGGGATTACTATTTTCTTCTTAAGATACAGAAATGGCTTTATTAAACTGACTTGGCATGGTTGCTTGGATTTCAAGTTGTTTACTGTGTTCTGAGATTTAGCAGTGAGCTTCATTTTCAATAAGTGTCATAACCATTATAGCTGCATTTCACAGCTCTGATTGGAAATGCAATTAGGTTTATTTCCCAAAACATTTTTTTGTTCTTGATGTTTGCAGTCATTATTGAGAGTTTGTTCATTTAAGACAGATGTGTGCTACCCAGCCCACAACTTCACAGTAATTTTAATGACTATTTCCACATCTTAATTGTAACTATTGAATTACTCATTTGTAGATTTTTGTTCTATTGAGAACAATGGATTTTTAATGACATTTAATACATTTGATGAACTAATACAACCTAGCTCTAATAAATGTGATAGAAAACAATACAACAAGATTAGCAAACACCAAAGAAAAACATACTTAGAACTATCTTTTTAACTACGAACATTTAGTTCAATTTAACTGAAAACTGTGAGTACCCCCTAAATTATGTAAATACATATTTGGGCCTCATTAAGGATGTATCAAGAAATTTTATCTGACTATCATAACAGTTTAAGAAAAAGTTTTGGCAGAATTATATAACTAGATTAATATAATCTACAGAAGTTAGTGCTAAAACTATCCATTGGTATATATGGCAATAGAGGCAGTGACCAATATGAACACCAATTGGGACAAAAACAGAAACATAAGACTGGCAGTTCTAAAATAAATACTATATGTTCCTAGGAACTTCAGCTGTAATTAGTATAATGGGGAGGACATTGACCATCTGGTACCAGCCCTAGGATTCTATGATCAGACACTTTATCTTTACCATTTGGCATTTGGTTTTTATCTTGTTATTCTTTGCTGTACAACATAGAATTCCTGTACAGCAAAGACCTGAAGTACCAAAAACAAACCTCAAATAGTATTGAATGTATTCCTCCCACACCCAAATACCACAAACCTGTCTTTCAGAACAAATATTGCCACCCCAATCTGACTCCCTCTGCTTTCCCTCTCTGAGAGTAGGACATAGACCTGCAGACTGTTGCTCTCTTTTTTTGCCAAATTCCTGGCTTTATGTGGCCTCACCTGTTCTTTCTCAGCTGGGCTATATTCTCAATCAGGGTTTGCTTATTTAGACTAATTCCCTTCAAGTGTAGCCTATCAATTTATTTGGCAACCCTCTTCAGTTTCATCAACACTGGGGTTGAAGGAAGTGAACATTCACCCAAAACTTTTCTTTTGGCCTCTAACCTAGGCCTTCCAAAATAATGAAGAGTGGCTGGTTTGTACTACTCTACTCCTGCTTTAGGTTGACTTTCATAATGGGGTTCTCCTGCCAGTCCAGGAAATAAAATTTAATGTGGCTGGCACTTTAATTCTAAATGATTTGATTTGGCAGTCAGGTAATCTTTGCTGATATAATTTCCTCAGTATTTTATGTTATCTTATGAGGATAGAAAAAATTTTCTGTGATTGGCATGCTATCAGAAAATTTAATTTCTTTATAAATTGTTTGCCGTAGGCCTTCTCTGCTTGCCAGCCCCTTAATTAAATGGTGAATTGCATTTGGCTTCCTATATTATACTAAGAATAGATCATATAGTCTATTTTTATCTCTTGTCATTTTCAGTCTTATTTCCTAGTTATCTCTCCAAGTCCTTCCCAGTGTATCAATTTATAAGCCTCATCTCTTGGAATCTTCCTTGTAGCTCAACAGGTTTAAAACATTTAAGCATCATGTTTTTTTCTCATACTTTCCCTAGTCACATTGAAAGGCTGATTCATCATCCAATTTAAACAGAAATTAGAGCTAATATATTGTATCTGGTTTTCAAATGTCAGTGTTCATATAGTTTATTAATTCTGAAAGCAGAGACAGCAACAGTAACAAACAAGAAGTAAACAAAATTATTCCTGTAAAATTACTCTAATGTATCTTTTTTGAAAAAAATAACATTATATATTATTTTCTTGGCTTAAAAAACAAAAGTTAGAAAAAAACCCAGAAATGTAAATTTAAGGGGAAAAAACACCAATTAATTAAATTACTGTAACTGGTGAATAATTACATTAATATAGCCTTCGTAATAGTATAGTGTAGTATTTGTTTCCCCTACCATCATTATGCTAAAAGGCAAGTAGGCAATTTTTTTCTTGAGCTGTTATATATTAATAACAAATTTTGCAAGGCTGAATTGACTTGTAATATTGACAAGTAAGGAAAACACCAGAAAAAGATTTTTCTCTCATTATATTTGCATAAATCAACAGTAACTTCATTCAAGTCAGGGGAGCACTCTGTGTCTAATGGATGCAAAGAATCCATATTCAAGTCCATGCAATACTGAATATATGTGCTGGAAAATATATGGATTAATTACATTCATATAAAGATTGGAAAATTCCAAAAGTTTTATGATGTCATACTGCAAGGGATGATTAGCTCTTGATTCCACATTTTCTATTCCTCATTTGTCTCTTAAGGAGTTTTAGTCATGCAATCAGGGAGCAGAAGATATCCGAATGGATTAGGAACTTGGAGCTTGCTAAAGCATTGGTGGTTAATGTGCAAAATTGGTATTGTGCTGCTCAGCAACCTGAATCAGTCTGTCCCACACCTGGGGTATTTTTATATTATTTATATTAAGACTTGCCCAGCATTGCTTGGCTCCTTAACTCAATTAATGTTCGTGTTCCTTCATTTAAATCATTGCTGTGGGATAGGGCTGGAGATGTGGTGTACAGTGTGCAGACCAGCTCAGGGAGAGAGAACTACCCTAGCCCTCTCTCACCACAGCGGCTTGTGGCCAGGTGAGAAGTGTCTCCCTCTGGCTGCTGAAGCTCCAATGGGCACAGACATGGGAGGGTGCATGTCTCTTGACTGAAGCAGGTCTGGGTTCATATGCCCCCTGCACTTCCCAGACAGAGTGAAGAATGGAGCAAACTGTGCACTTCCCCTTCTGCCCTGATAAAGGGAAACAGCCAGCAATGTTCCCATATAAATGCAGTCCTCCTGCCCCCCTTAAAGGGTTCCTGCAGGGTAAATGCTCAGGGCTATGGCAGTGCCCAACAGGGGGTGCAAACTCTGCCACCCCAATTCTGTCTTTTCTGTATGTTTTCTTTTATGTTCTTTTTATGCATCCCTGTACAAATCGGGAGAGCAGGGGGGCAGGAGGAGAGAAGCTTTAGCTTTTCAACAAAACCTTTACCGTGCTTCAAGTTATGATAAAAAAATATGCATGTCAAATGTGGTGGTCCTAGCTCTTACTTTTTAGAAGGAGTTCTTGAACAAATAGATAGACAGACTCGCTCGCTCTGAGGCAGACGAATTATTTCAAACATACAGTAGATCAGCCGGGCCCATTAATGTTCTCCAATGCTTTCCAGTAGACTTTATGTTCAGGTGCTTAAAACTTGACCAAATGTTATCTTTTAGCTGACATTTTCCAGGACAGGTATCTGCCACAAAGTAATATATATTTTTCTTCTTTAATATAAGCAAAAACCTAGCTATTTCTGAGAACATGCATAGTGGTTTAGAGAAGTCAGTCTCTGAGTTATCTTGAAATTATGCAGAAGTGCTCCCAGGAGAGTATGTGTAAACCATAATGGGTTGCAGTGTAGCAAAATTAGTTGGAGCAACACAGTTTTAAGAAGTGGATTGCTCTTCTCCTGTTAACATCAACTGGAGAAAGCTGTCATGTTCTGGTATCCCTCAGATTTAGCGTGCAGAATAAAAAATAATAAATGATCTGCCATAATAAAATAAAGATATAGATTTAAAGGCAGAAGGAAGGAAATATATCTGAAAGGATAAAGCATTTTTTTTCTAAACCCAGATGATATTTTTAATCCAAATAAAATCATATCTACTGAAAAATTACTTTTAGTATCTAATAAGATCAGAGACACTGGTCTGATGACAACGAGGTGGGAAGAAAGAAGGGGAAACTACCTGGAGCCCTGCAATTCGAAAGCCAAAGGAAGAACACACAATGGCTGCATCTAGACCGGCAAGTTTTTGCGCAAAAGCAGCTGCTTTTGCGCAAAAACTTGCCAGATGTCTACACTGGCCACTTGATTTTGTGTAAAATCACTGACGTTCTACTGTCCAAAATCAGTGCTTCTTGCGCAAATGCTTTGATGTTCCCATTCGGGAAAAAGCCCTTTTCCGGAAATGATTTTTGCGCAAGAGGGCCAGTACAGACAGCTAAAAACTGTTTTGCGCAAAAAAGCCCCAATGGCGAAAATGGTGATCGGGGCTTTCTTGCGCAAAACCACGTCTAGATTGGCACGGACACTTTTTTGCAAAAAGTGATTTGCAGAAAAGCGTCCATGCCAATCCAGACACTCTTTTCTGCAAATGCTTTTAACGGAAAAACTTTTCCCTTAAAAGCATTTGCGGAAAATCATGCCAGTCTAGACATAGCCAATATAAATCTTTATGCCATTTTCACTCAAACTTTTCCACAGCATGAAGCCCTGAGCATCCTCACCCAGCACAATCACAATCCTCAGCACCTATCTGTGGACCCAAAAATAAAAATCAATGTCTTAGGCTACATATTACGAAAAGGAGAAAATGTTTTAGTAAATGTGTCACATACTTTTTAAGGAATGTATTACTTACTAGCTTTTGGATATTTGTTCTGATGAATTTCATTCACATGGATGGGGTACAATAAATTTGATTAGCTCTCAGAATGTTTTTATTTGCTAACTGCTAACCCTGCAAAGAGTTGAAGTCCAGGGGGCATCTACACAGCACCCTAAACTCAAAATAAGATGTGCAATTTCCACTATGCAAATTTGAAATCTGGCACATCTACAGTGTCAAATTTCAAAATAACATGGTATTTCGAGCCATCCATTATCCCTTGTGCCATGAGGTTTACCAGGATTGTGAAATAGTGTGCCCGTTATTTTGAAAAATATTTCAAATAATGGGTAGATGTAGGGTAGCTATTTGGGGATCCTAAAACATTGTAGGATTCTGCTCCATCCCTGGAGCAGTCTGTGTTGCTCTAAACATGGGTGGAACTTAAGCTGTTGGGCAGCGACAGGGCTCAAACCCACCACTCTGTGCCCTGAAGTAAATGCCCAAGCCACTCCAGGACCAACCCCACTGGCTTATGTTCATCAAGTCCTTGATCCTGCCCAAGGTATCCCAAAATAGCTGTGCAATGTAGATGTACCCAAGGTAACCATCCAAAAAGTGCTAGTCAAAGGGCATGTAATAGTTCTATTTCTCTCCATGCCCTTTTCACAGCTCTTACTCCGACACACCTTTCTACCTACCACACAAAACCATGTACCCATCCTTTTCCCCCAATTTGATATCCATTGGGCCATCTGTAAAAAAACAGCCAGGTGAACTTGCTCCTCCCTGCATCAATGGAGTACCGATGGGTTGGTCAGATCTCATGTACAGGCTACACAATAGGTCTATTCTCCCAGTTATAAGCCGGGTAGACCAAGCTATTCAAAAAAGAGACAGTACTGAATTACTGTGACTCTTCCATTTTAATCTCTGGACCTGAAACTGCAAATGAAAAATAGCTACAGGAACACTGCAGTCACTCAAAGAGATGAAATGTTCAATTTAGAATAAACAAAGCCTGTGGAGGGGAAAAGTGTAGTTCTTGTTATGTCCAATGGTTTGCTTATCTCTATTTTTATTAGGACATCACATCTTTACAACCCCACATAATATATTAGAGTGAAAATATTTTAAACCTCTTTCCATTCATATTCATGTTACATTGTTTGTTTAGTAATCAATTCTGAAATGAGACAGCAGTGTATTTTAAAATATTTAGAGACAGCTATTTATTGCTGAGAGTGCTTCTACTTATTTCTTTTTATTTAATAAAGAATTCTTTTTCCTCTTCATTCACAAAAGGAAAAAGATTCTCAAAGTATGCTATCTTTTCTAGCACAAATTAGCAAGAATTAATAAATATATAGCAGCATATTTATTTGCACAAACAAATAGTTTCATGTGGATTAATTAAGAAACTTGTTTGATTAAGTCCTAAAAGTTAATCTCTCAGAGAGCTATTGTAAGTTTCTCAGAATATTCTGTAATTTTAGAAAAGCCCAGAGATTTGACCTTTTCTTCATTTTTTCATTAATGAAGATTTAAAATTGCTCAAGGTCCCTAAACAAACAAACAGAACAAGCAAAACTCTGACAGCTTTCTTAACCTTCTCTACTGATCCACTTAAAAACACACTTTTACTCCACGGTGTAAACATAAATCAAACTGAAAGAAATCTTGTGGAGAGGTAAAATCATGTAGATAGTGGAAAAATTGCAATACATGGATGAGCTTTACTATTACAAAAGTAATCAACTAACTATGAAAAAACCTGTAAATTACCAAGTCTAATACGGACATGTTCAATTTTACTCACATGCATGAAGAAGTGTGCAGTAAATATAAATCAGTACTGTGAAAAATAAAATGTTCAGATCTTATAAATATTTCTGAAAGGTCGTTTCTTTGTTTCTTTGTTTCTTTGTATGTTTGCCCTGAAAGATCTCTGAAACAGTAAGAGCTAGAAACACCAAATTTTGCATGGATACTCCTGATTTCCTAACTTAAGTAACTAGATTGGTTATATCTCAAAATCGGTTCCCCCTGTTCACCTAGAGCCCCAATTGGGCCTACTGATAATTAACTTTTAGTAGCGCCTGATCATAGAAACACGTTTTCCACGGATACTTCTGATTTCCTAACTACAATCATTGGATTGGTTATATCTTGAGATCGGTCCCCTCAGAGCCCCAATTGGGCCCATTGATAATTAGCTTTTAGTAGCGCCTGATCATAGGCATTTGCTGGACTCTTCAGTTAAGCATGTCACATTAACTTCAACTATGAGATCTTAGAGGATAAAACACGTGGGCACCTGCAGCACCATCAAGAGAAATCCCATGGGGGAAAGGCTGTAGTGGGGCAGAGAATCAACAACCTTCCCCATACTAGGGCACCATCAGGTCTCCAGGACAGACCCAAATGTGGCTTATGCTGGCTGGAGTATAGCCTTGCTAATTGTGGCTGGGAGCAGACTCCAGCTATCACAGCCTCTCAACATCTTCACACAGCCAGGCTCTGACTGACCCCCTTCTTAGAATTAAAGTTGCTTCCTTCCCCCCAC
Organism: Pelodiscus sinensis; assembly: GCF_052426305.1. Classification (NCBI taxonomy): domain Eukaryota; kingdom Metazoa; phylum Chordata; order Testudines; family Trionychidae; genus Pelodiscus; species Pelodiscus sinensis. Next base: position 267,258,180 of record NC_143052.1, read on the forward strand.
ACCCAAACGAGCTATCCCACCACTTGCCCTCCTTTGGGTTGCGTGCGTTCTCCTGGCAGGACTGTGTGCGTTATCAGCAAGTGCCACGGGCATTATGCACTTTGCAGGATTCAGCTCACAGTACAAAGCGTGGGGGTATGTCTACACTACCCCGCTAGTTCGAACTAGCGGGGTAATGTATGCATACCGAACTTGCTAATGAAGCCCGGGATTTGAATTTCCCGGGCTTCATTAGCATAAAGCCGGCACCGCCATTTTTAAAAGCCGGCTAGTGTGAACCCCGTGCCGCGCGGCTACACGCGGCACGGGCTAGATAGTTCGAACTACGTAGCCATTCCGAACTATCTGTACTCCTCATTCCACGTGGAATGGAATGGCTACGTAGTTCGAACTATCTAGCCCGTGCCGCGTGTAGCCGCGCGGCACGGGGTTCGCACTAGCCGGCTTTTAAAAATGGGCGGCGCCGGCTTTATGCTAATGAAGCCCGGGAAATTCAAATCCCGGGCTTCATTAGCAAGTTTGGTATGCATACATTACCCCGCTAGTTCGAACTAGCGGGGTAGTGTAGACATACCCTAGGTGGGTAGGAGGACAAAGTTTTGAGCATCGTGGAGCCTGAGGAGGACACGGTACACTCAGAACAGCCTATTCTCATTAGAACAGGTACGTTCAGGTGTTGCATGTTCTGATCATCTAGATATCACTCATTGCACCTGGTCTGAAGGTCTTTCACTTTATCTGATCAATGCAACCGGTCCAACTGACACTAGGAAGTCCATTCAGGTTGCCCCATGGAGTGTGTAGTGAAGGCACTAGGGGAGTGGCTGCTTGGGGAGCAGTGATTTGCTGCTGCTGCAGAGCTCAGGAGACATCCCCTCCATTTCTCAGGGCTTCTCGCATGGAGGCTGTAGGCATTAGTTTGCATAGAGTCTTTAAGGGAAGATGGGCCTTCCTGATTTGTGGGTATTGAGAAAAGAGACCCTATGGGATTTGTCATTTTGTAAGCACATCAGTAGTTATGTTAATTTCTTAAAGTAATATGTAAGAGAAAAGTATTTTCAATAAAATATGCTGTTAATATCATTGACGGAGTTCATTCATCACACCTTTTACTAGATTTTCCATGGGCAACACCAGGTATTTCTTCTAGTATTTAATATACATAAAATATGATGGGGACCAGTTTAGCTACAACTACTCAAACGTGAGATCTTGGAGTCAATGTGGATAGCTCTCTGAAAACATCCACTCAGTGTGCAGTGTCAGTCAAAAAAGCAAATATAATGTTAGGAATCATTTACAAAGGGATAGAGAATAAGACCAAGAATATCTTAATCCCTCTATATGAAAGCATGGTATGCCTGCATTATTCTTGAATATTGTGTACAGATGTGGTCAGTTCATCTCAAAAAAGATATATTGGCATTGGAAAAGATTCAGAAAAGGGCAACAAAAATGATTAGGGAATGAGTCCCCTAATGAAGTGAGATTAATAAGACTTGGACTTTTCAGTTTAGAAAAGAGGAGACTAAGGGGGATATGATAGAGGTCTATAAAATCATGACTGGTATGGAAAAAGTGATTAAGAAAAAGTTATTTGCTCATTCTTACAATATAAGGACTAGAGGGCATCAAATGAAATGAACAGACCGCAGGTTTGAAGTAAACAAAATGAAATTTTTCTTTACTCAGTGTACGGTCAACCTGTGAAACTGCTTCCAGAGGATGTTGTGAAGACTAGGACTTTAACAGGGTTCAAAAAAAGCTAAATAGTTTCGTGGACATTAGGTCCATCAATGGCTATTAGCCAGGATGGGAAGGAATGGTATCCCTAGCCTCTGTTTGTCTGGAAATGGATGACAGGAGAGGGATCATGTGATCATTACCTGTTGTGTTCCCTCCTTCTGGAGCATCTGGCATTGGCCATTGTCGACTTACAGGATACTGGGTTAGATGGAACCTTGGTCTGACCCACTATGGCCATTCTTATGTGCTTTTGTTAATAAATGTATTCCTGGGCTCTAACACTAAGTCTGATTTCACTGAAATAAAACTTAATTTTAAATTATAGAACAATTCCCAGAAATAGTAATTTTTTTGTTCAACCAAAGGAAAAAATAATTTATAAATCTTGAAAAAATGGATGACTTTTTGATAAATCAAGCAACCCACATAGCTTTCGTGCAGGAACAATATGGATATTATAATATATTGTACTAGTAAAATCTTTTATATATTTTGCAATTGGGTACCTTTTCGTTGATATACTTAGAGTCAATGGCAACTTCCCTATTAATCACTACCAGTGAGGGATGCAGTATATGACACTGGGTTATCTGCGTCCATTAAGGGATTGGAGCCAGAGCAGATGTGTACCTGTACACTATTATGCTTCATTGAATTCAGGAAATGGACTGCTGTATTATGAATCAGTTACAGGATTGGTGTACCCTTCACAGTAAATCACAGAAAAATAGTAATCTGGTCTGGAAGTTAAGTTTATGTCTGCATCAAGGAGAAGCAAGTGCAGTCTTCTAGGCTGGCAAAGATGAAAGAATGCTATTTCTTAGCTTCCAATGTTGTTGCAATGTTCAGAAATAGCAATGAACCTACTAGCAGGACCATGACAGCAAGCACTAGCTTGATTGAAAGTGGTCTGGATGATCACCACAAAGAGTAAAGTAGTAACACCAGATACATTATCTAAGTGTTTTCCCTTTTCTATTAATATTATCTCTGTCTTGTTTGTATTTATATCTTGATACTGAAAACTTTTCTCACATGAGTAGTCCTGACATGATCAGTCTTGTTGATTTCCCATAAGAACTGAATGAGTATGGATTGCAAGATCAGACACTTAGAACAGGACAATTGCTTTTCATTCCGAGCCCAATTGCATTTAGATATTCAGTGACTTTTTGCACTTGACGAGAAAGAGAAATGGTCCCATCGGTATCAATATTCTGATTTAAGTAAAGCCAGATGTAGTCTTCCACTAGAGTTCCATGTTAGAAGTAGCATGATTCACCTACATAGAAGATTGCTCTGTCACATGATATGCAGTAGTATTTCTTATTCCCATCAGTATGCTACTGTAGCTCTGATCTGAAAATGTGCTGGGTGCTGAACTCTTTGTTTATATTTTTGTTTATATCTCAGATACTGTAGTACTGGAGCTGTCAGGCTTTCTTACATGGACTATTCAACAAAACCTTTAATCTTTAATAAAGACAAAATTATGTTTGCCTCTGAGTCAAGTTTTTCTTCAGCGAGAAGCACAAGATTTTGCCTCAGGGATTAACATGTATAATAGACAAGAGGTTTTCACTCTTGAACTTGAAAACAATTATTTTAAATTGGAAGAGATAAAATGAATATGAAAAATGTTGAACAGGATTTAGTTAGAAATCCCATATCTCTTTATCATCTGCTAAATGCTTCAGAATTGTATAAAATTCCTTCTCATTTTTATTACTCTTTGTCAGCACAGAGGTGATTTTTATGAGATTATAAATCCCCCAGAATAAAGGTTTATAAGAATGAGTTGGTTTGGAAGAGACTAATATAACCACATTTTTAATTAGAAAATTATGTTGAGAAAGCAGTTATTGGTTGATGTACTTTTATGAGAGACAAAAATGAATCAATTCCCCATTGTTCTCCAGAGATATTAACCCTTAAAACACATACTTCATAAATAGGTCTTAATACCTTGATTCAGTTGTCTTATTTTATAGCAAATTTGATTACTTGGGACTCTATCCCAAATCCATTGAAGTCTTTCCTTTGGCCTAAAAGAAGTTTGAACCAGGCCTTTAATGTATGTGAACTCTCATTCACTAATCCTAATATCTATTCACCCACCATTTATGTATTGTCAGTCATTCAATGATAATACACGACACTATAGTATGTTAGAATAGTAAACTGTGGCTATTATAAATAGGATCATTACATCAAAAATGTGTCTCACTCACACTGATCTATCTCAAATCCAGTGTAGACCTTGCTTAACAGACTCATTTGGACATAACCTTTGTGAGAAAACCCCCAGTTCATCAGATGCATCTGACAAAGGTTTTTTTTGCTCACAAAAACTTATGCCCAAATTAATCTGTTAGGGTATGTCTACACTACAAAGTTAGTTCGAACTAACGGACGTTAGTTCGAACTAACTTTAATAGGTGCTACACTAGCGCTCCGCTAGTTCGAATTTGAATCGAACTAGCGGAGCGCTTAGTTCGAACTAGGTAAACCTCATTTTACGAGGACTAACGCCTAGTTCGAACTAGCTAGTTCGAACTAAGGGCTGTGTAGCCCTTTAGTTCGAACTAGTGGGAGGCTAGCCCTCCCCAGGTTTCCCTGGTGGCCACTCTGGCCAACACCAGGGAAACTCTATGCCCCCCTCCCGGCCCCGGACCCCTTAAAGGGGCACGGGCTGGCTACGGTGCCCGTGCCAGGTGCAAGCCTGCCAGCACCCAGCTAGCAGACCCTGCACCTGGCACGGCACAGAGCCACCCACCCGATGCCCCCCAGCCCACCCCCTCTTGCCGGGACCAGGCTGGCGGCTCCCGGGAGCTTGCCCTGGACCGCAAGAGGCGGGCACCTTCCTGGGCTAGTGCGGACATCGTGGACCTCGTCCACGATCTCCGCACTAGGCACAGGAAAGTGGCCGTCTAGGGCAGGAGAGCTGCCAGCCTGGCCACCCAGGACCAGGTGTGCATGAAAATCAAGGGGGTCCACTGAGACCCCCGACACTGAGCCCTGAGCTTACAATGGCCGTACTGGGTCAGACCAAAGGTCCATCTAGCCCAGTAGCCTGTCTGCCAACAGCGGCCAACCCTAGGGACCCTGGAGGGGATGGACCGAAGACAATGACCAAGCCATTTGTCTCGTGCCATCCCTCTCCAGCCTTCCACAAACTTTGGGCAGGGACACCACTCCTACCCTCTGGCTAATAGGACTCCATGGTCCCAACCTCCATCACTTTATCTCACTTCCCTTTAAACTCTGTTCTAGTTGTAGCCTTCACAGCCTCCTGCAGCAAGGAGTTCCACAGGTTAACTATTTGCTTTGTCAACAACAACAACTTTCTCTTACTAGTTGCAAGCCTGCTACCCATTCCTTTCCTTTGGTGTCCTCTAGTCCTTCTTTATGGGAACTCAGGAAGAACTTTTCTGAATGCACCCTCTCCACCCCACCCCTGCTTTTAGAGACCTCTATCCTGTCCCCCCTCCGTCTCCTCTTTTCTAAGCTGAACAGTCCCAGTCTCTGTAGCCTTTCTTCATCTGGGACCTGTTCCCAACCCCTGATCATGTTAGTTGCCCTCCCCTCTCCCAGCCTTTCTCTTCCCCTCTCCCACCTCCTTTTCCCAGTCTCCCCCAGTTTTGTTCAATAAAGACAGAGTCAATGTTGGAAGAAACGTTATCTTTATTTTGTACATCAATAAGAAGGGGGGCTAGGGAAGGGTAAGTGGAAGGAGGTGAGGGAGGAATGGGGTACGAGCCCCCGATGGGGAGGACTGGGCTGGCTGTGCGGGCTTCTGGCGGTGGAAGCTCTCCTGCAGCCCCCCAATTACTCCCTCTCCCCAGATGGCAGCCTGCGGCAAGTGCAGCCGGGCTGATGGCCGAGTGCTGTGATGTGCCCAGTGTGGGCACTCAGGGCACTCCAAGCCAGAACTTCTTTGCAAGCGGGGCACCCCTTAGAACTGTGTGTCCGGGGTGGGGGTCGGGACCCTTTAAGCGCAGCCCTCGGCTAGCCTGAGACAGCATCTCCATGCTCTAAGTCCTCCTTTTATGCCCTGCCGGCACTGCTTCCGGCCATCCTTAAGCCCTGTTCAGAGTCCACTCAATGTGGACTTACTAGTTCGAACTAGCAAAACGCTAGTTCGAACTAGTTTTTAGTTCTAGATGCGTTAGTTCGAACTAGCTTAGTTCGAATTAACTAATTCGAACTAAGTTAGTTCGAACTAGCGCTGTAGTGTAGACGTACCCTCAGTATTTAAGGTGCCACAGGACTTATTGTTTTTGCTGATACCGACTAACACCTCCACCACTTTAATACCATAAATACCAGGGATACGTATAAAATACAGAGGAAGATCGAAGCTGCTGTTGTCATCTTCCAGAGTTGGAATTAGCAGTCCAGTTAATTAGCAGACAGCCAATTTGAAGTTAGGGGTCACTCCGATTAATGCTAGTAACCCTGCTTTCATGAGGAGTAAGGGAAGTTGAAGGAAGAGTGTAGACAGAGACAAAAGCCGGGTTAAGCTATTTCTTTCTTTCTTTCTTTCTTTCTTTCTTTCTTTCTTTCTTTCTTTCTTTCTTTCTTTCTTTCTTTCTTTCTTTCTTTCTTTCTTTCTTTCTTTCTTTCTTTCTTTTTAAAATATTCAAGGCGGCTTACAAAAACAAACACAAATAAATACAAATATATATAAAAATGTAAAATATGAAAATTTAAAATATGAGACCCCAGAGGGACATAACCAGCTAAGAACAAATAGGGTGTGTCTAAACTACATGGCTCCATCAATGGAGCCATGTAGATTAGGATGATCGGCAAAGGGAAATGAAGCTGCGATTTAAATAATCACGGCTTCATTTAAATTTAAATGGCTGCCGCGCTGAGCCGACAAACAGCTGATCAGCTGTTTGTCAGCTCAGCGCACTAGTCTGAACACTCCCGCGCCGACATGAAAGCCCTTTATTGACCTCCCCGTTATGCCTCGTAGGATGAGGTTTACCGGGGAGGTCGATAAAGGGCTTTCATATCGGTAAGGGAGCATCCATATTAGTGCGCTGAGCCGACAAACAGCTGATCAGCTGTTTGTCGGCTCAGTGAAGCAGCCATTTAAATTTAAATGAAGCTGCAATTATTTAAATCGCGGCTTCATTTACCTTTGCCGAACAAACAAATCTACATGGCTCCATCGATGGAGCCATGTAGTTTAGACATACCCATAGAGAGGAGGATCACATACATACAGACTCAAACATTAATAAAAGCATGAGTAAAAAGAGTGACTTTAGCCTGACGCAGAAACAACGCTAGCATTAGCTACGCAACTAACATATCTGAAGTTGCATATATTAATTTGACTTTGTCCTATAGTGTAGACATATCCTCAAGACCAGAATCTTTCCTTGAAGACTTTTACTGGAAAAACCAGGAACACAGAGAAAAAAGAAAGGGATATTATTAGCTTATATATAAATGCATAAACTAATACATATTTATTTTAAAAATAAACAATACACATGAACTGATCATTTCCCCCCATGCCTATTCATTATTAGTCGATTAATGTCTTGTATGCACACCAGAAAAGATTTGAAGAAGGATTACAGCTTTAATTATGTTTGAAGAAGGATTATGTTCCTGTTGAAGGAGGATTATAGCCTAATTCACTCAGGCTTAATGTTGTTAGATTTCTTATGGGAGAAGCATTTCATGAAGAGTTAAAATATTAAGAAAACCTCCAACAGAGGAGTAAGAATTTAAAAGTGGAAGCCACAATGTGTGTTTGTGTATATGTATCTAAGAAAATTTGTTAAATTTGTGTGTGTGTGTATATATCTTGGATACTTTACAGAAGCAAAAAATGATGAATACATTGTTTCCTACAGATTTTCACATTCCTTTGGACACCAGAAATGATATTAGTGAGAAGATGAAAAGAGGAAAGTAAATAAGTTATTTTATCATAAAAAATGTAGCACAATAAAAATGTAGCACAATGACTAATCCTAAATTACTTCCTTATATTGAATTCCCAATGCAAATCAATAGGTTTACAAAGAGACTTTTGGATAAGTCCCTGTATACTTAATACTTACAAATGGGATTTTTCTTTCTCTTCAGGCTTCTGAGGCAGTATTACAGTATTGTATTAAAGTAGCAGTAGACACACGCTGCATGTTCAGCACCTTGACAGACCTTCAAAAGACATCAGCTCTCATTTAAGCACTAAATTAAACTGTTAGAATTTGAAGTTCTCAGCATCCATCAACTTTCACTTTAACTACCTAACTGGGAGCTAAATCTTTTTAAAACCTGACCCTGTGAATGCAAGGAATATTCAGGGCAAACTTTTAAAGGAGTCTAGGCTGGTCCCTGATAACTTGACTATTGCACTATTGCACAAGTACCTACATGAAAAATATATTTGATGTGCTTCTGAGCATGTTACACTGATCTCCCATTGATATCAGTCTTAGGTTAGTAGAATAAACAATCATGTACAGAGGGTTTTATACAAGTCCAGTAGCCAGTGGATTATGTATACTCAGTAGCCATTATATTTCAGAGATTGTTTTTCATTTTCCCCACTGAAATCAAAGGGGTCTTTTCACTGATTTAATTGGGCAATGGTTCAGCCTCATAACATATATGGCTATGTCTACACTACAGCGTATTTTTTTGGAAAAATGGCAGTTTTTCCAAAGAAACTTAACTTATGACAACACTGTAATCTCATTCTTTCGGGAAAAAAGTTGAAAGAACAGAGGGGTTTTTCTGATATTCTTTCTATAAGGAAGAAGCCTTTTTCCAAAATACCTGTTTTTGGAAAAAGGCGTGTGTGGACAGGGAAGAGCTTGTGTATGGTTGTGTGGGTTTTTTTTTCTCCTTTCCCTTTCCCCTCACCCCCTTACAGAGCAAGTGTTGTGTCTGGCAGGTGGAAGCTGTGAGCTTCTAAAAAGGGTTTGAAATATAGAAGCCTGTGCTCTATATTGGTTGAGCCTTAATCAGGGGGAGGGGCTATCAGGCAGTCCAGGGTTTTATAAAGGAATGAGTCAGCGATCAGGGAACTTGCGACCAGGGGCTGTTAACAGGGAGTTTGGAGAGGGAGTTCGGAAGGGGGTGAAATACACTCACCTTTCTTTAAAAATTTTTCATTACACTTCTGCCCTTCAAGGACGCATTTAATAACAACTGAGGAATCTCTCAAAAGGAAGGCAGGTATGGATGGTGATAGGTCTGCTGTTGTTACCTGCACAGCATGTGTCATGTTTGTCTTCCTCCCGGAAGAAATAAGGGATTTCATCTGCACTAAGTGCAAGCTGGTCGCCATTTTGGAAGAAAAAATTAGAGGACTTGAGGGCCAAGTATCGATCCTATGTTCTATCAGAGAGTATGAAGACTTCCTTGACAGAAGGCAGTGTTTAATCCTTCAGGCACAGCAGGCTAAAGAGCCAGTCAGGGCAGTACAGGATAAGGAAGAGAACTGGCAGCATATAACCTCTAGAAGGAGAAGAAGGACAACTCAGGTATCCCCCATCCCTGTAGAGGTAAGTAACCACTACCAGGCTCTCTCCACGGGCACTGAGATGGAGAATTCTTTGGCAGGGACCTCTCAGGGAAGAAATCAGAAAGAAAGACCATCTACTGGAAGGCATGGGATGCGTAGTCTAGGGATGGGAGTTCTACGACCACCACCCCCAAAAGAAGAAGATGGGTGGTGGTAGTCGGGGACTCCTTCCTAGGAGGGACTAAGTCATCCATCTGCCATCCAGACCTGCAATCTTGCAGTGTGCTGCTTACTGGGAGCTCACATTCAGGATGTGACCAAGAGTCTTCCCAAAATGATTAAATCTTTGGATCACTACCCTTTCCTGCTTCTTCATGTAGGAACTAACGATACGGTCAAGAATGACCTTGAGCAGGTCACAGCAGATTATGTAGCACTGGGAAGAAGGATAAAGGAATTTGAAGAACAAGTGATATTCTTGTCCATCCTTCTGGTTGAAGGAAGAGGTCTAAGTAGGGATTGTCGAATTGAGGAAGTAAATGCATGGTTATGCAGGTGCTGTCAGAGAGAGGGCTTTGGTTTCTTCGATCATGGGACTCTGTTCTGGGCACAAGGATTGTTAGGAAGAGATAGGATCCACCTAACTAAGAGATGAAAGAGTATCTTCACAGGGAGGCTTGCAAACCTAGAGAGGAGGGCTTTAAACTAGTTTCATTGGGGGACGGTGAACAAAGCCCTGAGGTAAGAGAGGAAATTGGGCACTGGGAAGAATCACAAGGTAGAACGAGAAATAAAAGAAGGAACCTTGATTCAGATGGAGAAGGTAAGGCGATCAACTGTTATCTAAGGTGTTTGTACACAAATGCAAGAAGCCTGGGAAACAAACAGGAAGAATTAGAAGCACTGGCCCAGTCGAAGAATTATGATTTGATTGGAATAATGGTGACTTGGTGGGATGAGTCTCATGTCTGGAGCACTGTCATGGAAGGGTATAAACTGTTCAGGAAGAACAGGCAGGGGAGAAAAGGAGGAGGAGTTGCACTGTATGTAAGAGAGCAGTATGATTGCTCAGAGCTCCAGTATTTAGAGGGGAAAAAGACTGTTGAGAGGGGGAAGCAACAGGGGTGATGTTGTGTTTGGGTTCTGCTATAGACTACTGGATCGGTGGATGAGGTAGATGAGGCTTTCTTTGGACAACTGAGAGAAGCTTCCAGATCACAGGTCCTGGTTTTCATGGGTGACTTTAATCACCCTGACATCTGTTGGGAGACCAATACAGCAGTACAATCCAGGGATTTTTTGGAGAATGTTGGGGATAACTTCTTGGTACAAGTGCTGAAAGAACCGAGCAGGGGCCATGCGCAGCTTGACCTGCTGCTCACAAACAGGGAGGAAACAGTAGAGGAAGTAGAGGTGGGTGGCAACCTGGGAAGCAGTGATTATGAGATGGTAGATTTCGGAATCCTGATCAAAGAAAGAAAGAAGAGTAGCAAATATACATCCTGAATTTCAAAAGAGCAGACTTTGACTCTCTCAGAGAACCGATGGGCTGGGTTGTTTTAGTTGGGATTGGTCCTGCCCAACTTGATGACCTCCTGAGGTCTCTTTCAGCTCTGTGATTCTATGATTCTAAGAAGAGGAAAGAGGAAAAAGCACAGTTGCCCTGGTGGCTACTCTGTCCACAGAAATCAGAACTTAAATGTGAGTTAGAGTCCAATCAATGTGGACGCTATCTTTCAAAAAAGCAGATCACTTTTTCAATGCACTTTTGCTGTGTAGACACTCTCTTTTGGAAGAAGTTTTTTTAGAAGATCTCTTCCAGAAAATCTTCTTCCGAAAGAAGCCTGCAGTCTAGACATAGCCCCAAATTACCTCCTCCTAATATTCACATTAAAACTTATAGGATCTTGTGACAAAGTGAAAAGACGTTCCAGTACACGAGGAAATAATGCAGACACATGCCTGTAATATGAGCAAAAGGGGATGTAGAGGAGAGGAGATGTAGCTGTGATATTAACTACATGTGGTGAAAAGGTCTATCCTCTTCCCTCCCAGCTGGATAAGAAACTGGCAGTTGAGAGCCCTATTGTGAGTGGCTTCTTTTATCTGAAATCCTATGGTTTATGAATGAGTAAAAGAAAGGTCCTGATGAAAGGGCTTGCAACTCTGAAACTGATGAGAGTGTAATTCATCTTCTGTGTCTGGCACTTCTGCCCACTGGCCTACAGATCCACTTACATTATGTTTGCTAATTAGAGCCTTAATTAACATTGGTAGTGGTAGCTTGAAGTAAATAGATGGAGTATCAATCTGTAAATACTGACTTCTAATAACTATGTTAAACCTAATTTACTTGTTCTAATTATCGTGTTAAACAACAATAAAATGCTGGCATACTTTACTTTTTAATCTGTTACTAAGAGCCTATTACACTTGTATTGCTTATGTAATTTAAGAGAAATAAAGAGCAACAAAATTTGCATTTTAGCTTTTTACACCCTATTAACTATTGTTATAATTAATATTCAAACCCATACATATTAATGCTGTCCTTATTTGGGGTACAGTGGGTTGGTTAGCTAGCCTACCCAGGGGCTATGGTCCTGATCATTATGGCTGTGTCCAGATTCAGGGTTTTTTTCGGGAAAAGTAGCCTTTTTCCGAAAAAACTTCACCTGCGTCTAGACTGCAGCCGCGTTCTTTCGAAATTAAATCGAAAGAAGGCGGCTTTTCTTTCGACGGCGGTAAACCTCATTTCACGAGGAAGAACGCCTTCTTTCGAAAGTGCTTCTTTCGAAAGAAGGCGTTCTTTAATGTAAATAGGGCTTCTTCGAAAGAGAGCATCCAGACTCACTGGGTGCTTTCTTTCGAAAAAGCGGCTTGCTCTTTCGAAAGTTCCGCGTGCAGTCTAGACGCTCTCTTTCGAAAGAGGCTTGCAGTCTAGACATAGCCTATGTGCCAACATACCTCCTGGGGATAATGATTCAGGAGTTCAAGAAACCTATTTTGAAGATACTTTGGGGCATAGTAAGGCTCAGATGCTCCAAATATTATAAAAAATAGAGAAAGGAGGATTTTATTTTAATTAGAGTTTTTTATCTCAGAAAATGATAGTTATGATTTGCGAAGAAAGATGTTGTTTCAAAGTGAGGAGGGAAGAGATAGGGGAGAAAATTACAAAGAAACTACAAACCTCATCATAAAATATAACTGTTGGTGAATCGGGGTGAGGGGAGAGAGAGAGAATACTATATATTCAAAAATGTTACAAAAATGTTACATTCAAAATTTTTTCTTGAGGAGGTATAAGCTTTATGGCCAGGAGCCACAAAAGGGAAAGAGCTCTTTATTCCATCTATTGTTGAAAAGGGAAAAGCAGTACCACAATCAGCCTTTTTTACATAGGCTACCTATTAAGGGTTCATAGTTACTTTAGTTACACTTAGGAAGTCAGCATACCTATACAACAACTTCCATTTTGGCAGATAGAGGTTCTAGAGAAGCTCAAATAGAGGAAAGAGCTTTTACTTTATGTAAAAGCGATTGTTTACAAGTAGCCAGGATTCTGCATAAGAAGTCTAATTGTTCATGAGAACTTCATATTGAGAGATGATACTGGCAGAGGATTTTGCCCTGAGATTCATAAGACAACAGCAGAATTGTATGGACTTGGATAAAGCCCTGCTCACCCAGCACTTTAATAAAGCTTAATAACTAAGCTAGAAGAAGCAGTGGTGACTCCCAGTGGAACCAGCAAAACAGTCCTCTGGAGACTGGAAACGTGCCTACAAATAAATACTTGAAAGACTTCTCCTTACTGATCCAAAAATTGAGTGGCAGATGGATGTAAGGGTGTGGCCAAGGGACTATTGCTTGTGGGACATTCTTACTGCTGAGTTAGAAAGCAGTTAAGTGACTGCTGCTGGAACAGGGTGAGATGAGTACTTTAGGTTTTGTTTGTTTTTTGCTTTGCATGTTTGTTTTGTTGCTGTTCTATTTTCTTAGGTTTATAAATATGTTCCCTTTCCCCAATAAGGATTCCCTCAGAGTGTTGCAAAGAAGGAAGTTCTCTTTATGTTAAGGGCATACAGGGTTGGAACTTTAAATTTTCCCAGTATTCTGGAATTGAGATTATTTAGTTATTTGTCAAAGGGAACCCTACATTTCTTGAACACCGTCCTAATTGCTGGCATTAAGTCATTAGTGGAAGAATTCCAGTAGCACTTTACGACTGTGTGCATTTGAGTAATGCTAAAGTTAAACTTGCTTTAAATTTAAAAGAAAAATCATACCATCTAAATCTCACTTGTGCTGGACCAATTAAATGCATATTATTAAATCTGATTGCCACCTAAATGTGGCACTGTCCTTTACTGGATTGAATCAGACTTGCTCAACTTTGTGTCATTGTTACTAGCAGTTAGAAGGCCTAACATAAATTATCCGGTAGCCCAAGTGGTAGTAGCTACCACAAGAGAATGTTGGATCTATTCTACTATTCTGGCAAGTTTTAGATGATCATAATAAGCAGCCCCAAAGACACCCTTGGATTCTGGGACAGAAATGAATTTGTCACAATGTGTTTAACCACATTGGGAAAAAAAAGAGGGAAATTTCTTCTTTGAAAGATGTGATGTGGTTAAAAAGAAATACATTAGAATGGTTGATCTGTGAACTTCTTTGAATGTCTTCTTCACTTTAGATAATTATTCAAAGTTCTAGCTACTTAGTTGTGAAAAGAAACTCAGAGTTTTCCATTCTGTCTTTAGCTTTAGCTTACTCCTCACACAAAGTACATCAGTATGCCTTACCTTTGATTTTTGCTTTGTTTTTTGTTTTAGCGGGTGCTTAAGAAATCTGCTTTTCCCTAAATTGCATTTCATTTCAAGATATTCATCTTCAGGGAAAGGTCACTCTGATTGCTTCTCTCCTTGCTATAATACATACATTTTCACTACAGGGACAATCTTCGGGAAGGAGAGAGAGATGCATTTCATTTACTCTATTTATAAGTATAGAAATCTACATGTTCCAGAGAAACTACACAGAGTTATCAAAATGTGGGAAGAGATACTTCAGCCAAAAAGATACTTCAGTCAGGCTATGTCTAGATTGCAGGCTTCTTTCAGAAGAAGCTTTTCTGGAAGAGATCTTCCAAAAAAAACTTTCTTCCAAAAGAAAGCATATACACAGCAAAAGTGCATTGAAAAAGCAATCTGCTTTTTCAAAAGGTAGCATCCAATCAATGTGGACACTATCTCACATATAAGTTCTGATGTCTGTGGATGGAGCGGCCACCAGGCCACCTGTGTTTTTTCCTCTTTCTTCTTCTTTTGAAATAATCCTCTCTTCCCCACCCACACACACCTTTTTCTGAAAGAGCTATTTCAGAAGAAGGCTTCTTCCTTGTAGAATGAGGATTACCAATGTCGGAAAAAGCCCTCTGTTCTTTTGCTTTTTTTTCCGAATAATGTGATTGCAGTGTGGTCGTAAGTAAAGTTTTTTCCGAAAAACTACCGTTTTTCAGAAAAAAACTCTGCAGTGTTGACATACCCTTATAGGGTCCCCTAATCTACTGTATTTCTAACCAAATAAATAAAAAAAATTGGAGTAGAGGACTAAGGTGAAGGTTCAGTCCAGTTTTGGAAATGACTCTTGTAACTTTTGTTTTTTGTAGAATCGTTGTTTCTCCAAAACAGGTAATAGGTCTTTAAACTTTAAGACTAGACTCTGTACTAAATACTGCCATCTTCTATTTTATCAGACATTGGGGAATAAAAGCAACTCACAGTTATAATTTTAGTCTGCATTACCTTTCATGTAAAAACTAAACAGATATTAGAAGCTAGTGAAAATACTTGACACATTAGGGAAAAAATAGGCTTTTATCTGTTTTTTTCTACTTCCCTTGAAAAGAAATAGATTTTCCAGAAAAATGAAGAGCAGTCTTATGGAACATGTGCCTGAATTTCATGGTAAAGTACAGAATGTTAGTAGATACATGAATGTGATGGGCAAATAAGCCCAAAAGTATCTGAAAATGCTGTTGCTGATATTAAGCTATTCCATAAGCATTTGATGCTAATGAAATTAATGTGTAACCGAGAGGCGCTGAGACCACTGATAAGAGAGAGTGAAGTTTGCTCTACAGCCTCAGCTAACAGGCCGCTGGCTTGTAGCTCATGAAGCAGAGGCACTTGGTATTAGCCCCCTGAGATGGCAGGTTAAAACCCTCCTGCTGATGATTGCAAATGGAAAGTATCAGAACTTTTGAAAGGGTTGCCTTAGGGACATGGCCATGGGTGGGCTTGAGTGTGCAATGTCCCACCCACTTTATATCAAGGCCCACCCACCACCAGCCCACCCTACATTGCAGCCTAGGAATGGTGGTGATGGCTCTTATCCCACTCCACTGAGGCTGCAGACAAGGAGTGGGGTTGGGATGCCAAGGCTTACCCCAGCCTGCTCTACCAGGTGCTGCAGCTACGGAGTGGGATTGGGGTGCTGGGGTTTAACCCCATTCCCAGCATTGCCCCCCACACACAAAGTCAGGGCCCACATGAGTGCTTCCTTCTGACTATGCCACAAGGTTGACCCACACATTTTTTAAGGCCATAACTATAGAGTTCATTCCTTCCAAAATCCTCCCCACCAGTTTCCCTATACATGTTCGTGCTTTTTTCTCCTAAAAAGCCAGAGAAATGGGGCACAAAAACAGAATTCTATTTTAGTCTGTATTCTAGAATTTTGGACCAATCCATCCAAGTGCCCCATATACTTCAACAAGGAATAGAGTAGGAAGGGAGAAAGCCACCCTTGGAGAACCACAAAGGGGATCAGTACTGCTTCCTGAAGATCCAAAAAAATTTTCTGCCAAACACCATTGGAGAGATGGAGTGGGCCTTCCAGGACATCTTTTAAAAAAATTGTCAGCCAATCATCTCCTGAAAATGAGTCCTCAATTCTGTTGTAATCCTCTTTCGATGGTGCTTGAAAAATAAGGAAGGGCCAATGTTTGGAGCACACAGATGACATGGTGCTCAAATAATATTTGAGGAGGACCATGGGAATGGATGGAAGAATGGACAGACATAAAGATATAAATATTCTCCATCTCTCATTAGTCAAAATTTAAATATTTTTAAAAACTTTTTAAAAGCTTCAGAGATTTGGTGCAGAAT
This sequence comes from Pelodiscus sinensis, assembly GCF_052426305.1. NCBI lineage: Eukaryota > Metazoa > Chordata > Testudines > Trionychidae > Pelodiscus > Pelodiscus sinensis. The sequence continues at coordinate 267,274,608 of NC_143052.1, forward strand.
AGTGAAGGATCTCTCTGCTTCTGAAACATTTCATTCATCCCTGCATTTAGGTGGCTCAGCTTGACAGCTTTAAATGGCTAACATGATATGAGAATATGCATTTATATTTGAGTGATTCTGCATGTGACAAATATTGACACTTGAAGGTTTGCCTTTTTTCTTGAGGTTGGTATGAGTTTCTATCATGACTTCCCTTCACATCCATAGCTTGCTGACAGACAGTGCTCTGTTATAAATAATTAATTTATTTGTTACTTGTGGAGCAGCTCTTCAAGTTAGATTCATCGGGAAAGGTCAATTTTGACTCATATTCCCTGAGTACACTTATTATTATTATTTTGATTAATGCTGTGAATTGGTATGTGGGTGGTAATACCATATGCAGTACCAGAGGGAAGGCTTCCAAACTTAACCCCAATATATCGTATCTGAGGCTTAACGATATATAAAACTTCCTGGCTCCATTTATTTACTAAACAACATCTAGCAGAAACTGAAGAAAGAATAAGGTGGACAAACAAATGTGTTCTGTAATCTAAAATAATGTACATATCTCTAGCTTGCAGCAGTGTGTGTGTTGGGCAAGATTATGCCAGTTCCTAGTGGGGCTGAGAATAAATGGGAGTATGACACTATTGGTATGTCTAGACGACATGCCTCTGCTGACAGAGGCATGTAAATTAGACATACCGACATAGTCAATAAAACGGGGATTTAAATATCCCCCTCTTCATTACAATAAAAATGGCTACCGCGTTGTGCCGGCTCAGCTGTTTGTCGACACAAAGCAGCAGTCAAGACGGGGATCGGTTTGCAAGGAAAGCCTTTGCCGACTGATCCTGTAAATCTCGTTGCATGAGACATAAGGGATCGGTCGGCAAAGGCTTTCCTTGCTGAGCTGGCACAACGCAGTGGCAATTTTTATTCTAATGAAGCAGGGGATATTTAAATCCCCGCTTCATTGACTATGTTGGTATGTCTAATTTGCATGCCTCTGTCTGTGCCTTTAAGGGCTGAGTTTTGCACACTGGGTGGGGCACCGTGAAACTTTTATTATGCAGAGTTCTCTCAAGCATCTTAAGCTCTGTGACTGACATCCACTAAGGGACTTAGTTTTGGGATGCTGAGATTTACAATGCTTTGAAAACACAGGAACAACACTGAGCATATACCTACAGTGAAACTGAGTGTGAGCTTCCCAGCCTGAGTACACATTGTGCTGGTGGTGGGACTTTTTCTGGCACACAAAATGTAGCTGTGTCGATGTTGTGGCAGCAGCAGAGTCTTGGGCCAGCCTCCCAAGATCAAGCCCACCATATCTCCTGGCTATAAGATCCAGTGACTAAGCCAAGACTCCTTCTATGCCACAACAGCTATACAACTATTTTTATCTCACTAGTACAAGCTCCACTAACACAAGTCCTTCTCAGGCTGGGAGCCTTGCTATCTTATGCAGAATAGACACACCTATACTCTCCTATGAGTGGAGAGAGATAGGCACCTCATCTATGAATATAATCCATAAAACCAGCACCTAAGGCAGGGAGCTGCCTACATTAGCCAATGGGAAATGATTATGACAGAAGTGTGTCCTAAGCACTGCTCCCATACTGCAGTTAAACACCTAAGATCAGGCTCCAGAGAAGCACCTAGCTCTGCTTGTCATCTACAAACTTAAATGATGTATGGGGCTTAAAACACAAGAAGGAGATGGCAACATTTAATCTAGTGAACAGGTATTCACCTAGAAGATGGAACACTTCCCATTCCATTCCTCCTCCTCAAGGGAGAGGGCATTTGAATAAGGCCCTAGGCTCTTTGGATTATGGGATAATCTGTAATATGCTGCCTTCAATCTCTCCAATTGAAATTGTTCCACTTTAATTAAAACATTGAGTAATTAAACATGAATTGACCCAGAAAAACAAGTAGACTGATTCTCTAATCTAAAGGTCAGGGTATTCACCTGAGAAACAGGCCATCCCTATACCCTTAGGAGGCAAGAAACATTAATGCAGGGTTTCCCACAAGTTGCATAAGTACGCTATTCACTGTCCTAAAAGGGATAGCTGCTTAACTAGATCCACACATCAGGGATGGTAATCAGTGAGCATTAGCCTGAGGAAATGCTAAAGCCAGGTTCATTCAGCAAGAATCGGGGGGATAGTCAAAAGTAATACCAGGCTTGAGTCAGAGGCCAGAGGACAATTACAGCTGAAGAAAACTAAAAGCCTTTATAATTTTCTAGACAATTTCCCAGGCAATCCACAAGGTTAAATAGGATGCTTGGCCAATCAGTATGACAGAACAGTCACTCTGAGTCTCAGGCTGTATCATCTTCTCTCACCTACATGTTCTTCTAGTATTATAAGGACCATCAGCTATCCTATGTAACTTTGTTCTCACCCACAATTATTTCAAGTTTGAGAACAACTTATACCTCCAGATCAGCGGCACAGCCATGGGCACACGCATGGCCCCACAGTATGCTAATATCTTTATGGCTGACCTAGAACAACGTTTCCTCAACTCCCGTCCCCTTTTACCCCTTCTCTACTTACGCTATATCAATGACATCTTTATGATCTGAACACATGGCCAAGAGACACTGGAGACATTCCACAGAGATTTCAACAACCTACACCCCACCATGAACCTCAGCCTGGACCATTCTACACGAGAGATCCATTTCCTGGACAAACTCAGTACAAATCAACAATGTAATATTAGACACCACCCTCTACAGCCGTGGTCACCAACCAGTAGATCGCGAGCTACCGGTAGATCTCAGAGGCTCTAAGAGTAGCTCTTGAGCTCTCTCTGAACTGTGCACCTGCACAGTACATTTACATTAGATTTCCTCATGTAATGTAGGCGGGGCTTCAAGGAAGGGGCGGGGCAGTAGATCTTCGCCTGTTCTGAGACTTAAAAAGTGATCTTGGGTGTAAAAAGGTTGCAGACCACTGCAGAAAACCCACTGACTCATAAAGTTACCTACATGCCTCCATCTCCCATCCAGCACACACCATACGATCCATCATCTATAGCCAAGCCCTTCGATACAACCGCATCTGCTCTAATCCCACTGACAAAGACCAGAAACTTCAGGATCTCTACCAAGCATTTATAAACCTCAACTACCCACCTGGAGAAATAAAAAAGCAAATTGAAAGAGCCAGACTAATACCTAGAAACCATCTACTTCAAGACAGACCCAAGAAAACCAACAATAGAACACCACTTGTCATCACCTACAGCCCCCAACTTAAACCTGTCCAACACATTATCAATAAACTACAGCCTATACTGGAACAGGATACTAAACTCCAAGAGGCTCTGGGAGACAGACCCATAGTCTCCTAGGCTGTGTCTAGACTACATGCCTCTGTCGGCAGAGGCACGTAGATTAGTCACAGAGGCAAAGGCAAATGAAGCCACGATTTAAATGATCGCGGCTTCATTTACATTTACATGGCTGCCGCGCTGAGCCGACAAACAGCTGATCATCTGTTTGTCCGCTCAGCGCGCTAGTCTGGACGCTCCCCTGCCGACATCAAAGCCCTTTGTCGGCAGCCCCGTTATTCCTCGTGGGATGAGGTTTAGCGGGGCTGCCGACAAAGCACTTTGATGTCGGCAGGGGAGTGTCCAGACTAGCACGCTGTTTGTCGGATCAGCTGTTTGTCGGCTCAGCGCGGCAGCCATGTAAATGTAAATGAAGCCGCGATCATTTAAATCGCGGCTTCATTTGCCTTTGCCAAAAAACCAAATCTACATGCCTCTGCCGACAGAGGCATGTAGTTTAGACGTACTCCTATAGACAACCACCTAACCTCAAGATGATTCTTATCAACAACCACAGGACATACCACTCTAACACTAACCCTGGTACCTTCCCTTGCAACAAAACCCCATTGCCAGCTTTGTCCACATATTCACTCTGCTGATACCATTATTGGACTTAACCAAGGGTATGTCTACACTACCCCGCTAGTTTGAACTAGCGGAGTAATGTAGGCATACCGCACTTGCAAATGAAGCCCGGGATTTGAATTTCCCGGGCTTCATTTGCATAAGCGGGGCGCCGCCATTTTTAAAACCCCGCTGGTTCGAACCCCGTGCAGCGTGGCTACACGGGGCACGAACTAGGTAGTTTGAACTAGGCTTCCTAGTTCGAACTACCGTTACTCCTCGTGGAATGAGGAGTAACGGTAGTTCGAACTAGGAAGCCTAGTTCGAACTACCTAGTTTGTGATCCGTGTAGCCGCGCTGCACGGGGTTCGAATGAGCGGGGTTTTAAAAATGGCGGCGCCCCGCTTATGCAAATGAAGCTTGGGAAATTCAAATCCCGGGCTTCATTTGCAAGTGTAGTATGCCTACATTACCCTCCTAGTTCAATCTAGGAGGGTAGTGTAGACATACCCCAAGTGAGTTATAAGATCAAGAATACATATTCCTGCGCATCCAGAAATATAATTTATGCTATCATGTGCCGAAAGTGTCCGTCTGCTTTGTACATTGGACAAACGTCTCAGACACTTCGCCAAAGGATCAATGCCCACAAAACAGATATTAGACAGGATCACAAAGAAAAAACAGTTTCTTGCCGGAGAGGACACTGTATTTGTGCAAGAAGCACTGAATTCTTTCATTAGAATGTCAGTTCTCTTGCACATATTCAAACAGCCAGTGTAGACAGCTGGCAAGTTTTTGCACAAAAGCAAGGGCTTTTGCGCAAAATCTTGCCAGTCTAGACACACCCAGAATGATTTAAACCCAGGTAGGACTACTATGTCTCCAAGGAATTTGGAGCATGGGAGTGAACTGAACAAAGAGAAAATTTGAAGTAAGTAAAGGAAAAATGAATCCAGTCACGTTCAGGGTAATTTTTCTTTATTTTTTGGTTTGGTTTGAACTGCTCTGTATGAATCTGTGCCTCCCCTCCACATATACTACTTTGCATTGTGCCTGGAGACTTTTCTCTGTGTTTTATTTTGTTTTATTTAGTTTCTCTGTAACATCTAGCAATCAGGTATGCTTTCTCAAGTTTATCTTTTGTTTTGTATTAAAAATATTTTTTAAGGTGATGATTTGATTCTTTTGTCCTGAAAGGTCTGTCTGTGTATCTGCATGCCTCTGACTGAGGGGTTAGCTACTAGAGCCTAAAGCTTGTTTTTCTTTTTTCTTTCTTCAAGCTCTTTTGGGAAAAAGAGCTAGGGGTACCCCTGGAGTGGTTTCAAGTGTTCATCCCTTGTTTTTAGGGATAAAAAAGCACTTGATGGTGGCAGCAGTTCCCTAAAATCTGTGAACTGTGATTCTGGGGGAAGTTTTTTGTAACCAGTACCTATAGAGGCAAGGTTTTCTTGTGGGCCCTCTCCTTCTGCACACGGAGTGCCAGAGTGGGAAACAGTCCTGACACTCCCTCCCAAACTTGTAAAGAAATAGCTTAGTTGTTAATATACTTTTGTGGGTATAAATGAAAGTATAGAAAACATTTGTGTGTAAAGAACTTATTGAGGGAAAGCTAAATTACCACTTTTATGTTTAGTTAGGAACATGTCAAATGTAATGGCCACTACTTTTTCTTCATTTAAGTTCCCTAGTCTAGATCCAGGGCCATCCTTAGGCACATTCAGCATACGATGCTGCATAGGGTACCATTAAATTTGGTGCACCAAATCCCCTGGCCTCTCCTTGCTTCACCTCTCTGTCCTATCACCCTCAATCTCCTGGCTCCCCAACCCCTGCTCAGTCTCCCAGCCCTGTTTGCCCCAACCCACTGGTCCCCCAAATCCTTGCTCCATCTCCCAGTTTTGTCATCTCGAATCCCCAGCTACCCACTCTGTCTTCCATCTCCTGGCCCTGTTGAACTCAGTCTCCCAGTCATCCTGCACCCCCCTCAACCTGTAAATCTGTAGTTCTGGCAGGCTGCACCAATCCCCCTTCCATCTTCCTCTGGTCTGCAGCTTCAAGCAGCTTTTCCGCTTCCTTCTCCCTGCTTTGCCTCCTAGTCTGCATTTCCAGTTGGTTATGCCACTCCATCTGCCTGCATCCCCATCACTCCCCTTGTCATCCTCCAGATTTTCCCCCTCAGTTCCTGCCCTCACAGCCCTGCCTGATGAAGTGGCTGACCTCCCTGATGTAGAATGGAGGATGCAGGTGATCAGACTGCATAGGGCACCCAAAATCCTGAAGACAGCTTTGTCTTGATCCATTTCTTAAGAAAATGTTGTCCCCAGTTATGCATATTGGTTGACTACCGCAATGAAATGTATTTCTATTTTAAGGTAACACTCATGAAAGAGAAACATTTTCCTGGATCTTTGGCCAGTCCCACAGAAGGCTTTGAAGAGGAGAAAAGAAACCTTTGACTTCACTCTGTGTTCAAAGGGTACACAATGCATAGAATGGAACAGAGGATGCTGTATTCATAATAATCCAGGTTGGGAAATAGATAGGTTACTGAGTTTGGTTTTGTTTTTACTAGCTTTTCAGTTGGTTGAATTCTTTCCTCGAGATAATGAGTTGCAATAATCATGCCAGCAGGTCAGAGTCATTGCAGCATACAATAGGATGGAATGCAATCTTCTAGGCTTTGACAAATGAAAGCTTTCTTTGCTAGTCACAGTACAACAACCCTCAGCTATAAAATTTATTTATTTATTTAAAATTGTTTTTTTTTTTTTTTTTTTCTGGATAACTTTTGTCTACCACCTTAAAGCCAAAATATAAGATGCATTAAATCTCTTTAATGTCCTTCTTTTTACCTCATTTAATCTGTAGAGAAACCATTCTAATATCCATAACTTCACACAGAAATGACCTATAAACTGCAATCATTCAAATGAATATAATAGTCTCAAATAGCATATTTAATCTTATCAAACAAAATCATATTAGCTGCTAAAAGACTGATATAATTTCCAAATGTTCTAAATGAACTGAAAAGATTTCAATACATATTACACGTGCTACATCAAATTTATCATAATAAATTATCATTATGATATTGGTTTAGGCCCAGATCCCACACCCATTTAAGTTGACTGACTTCAATAGAGTTTAATTTAGTCCTTAATCATTTTGTGCCAAATAGTTATACCCTTACATTGACTTCAGTGAAACTACAGGTTGAACCTCTCTAGTCTGTCACTGTCGGGAACTGAGCAATGCCAAACCAGAGAATTTGCTGAAACAAAAGAGGTCAATATTGTCCATCAATTCCACTGCTTACTGGGCTTTTAGAAGACATTTAGGGATAAATTAGAGTGTAACAACAGCACTGAACACTGAGAGCCAGGGCTGGTGGCTGTAAACAAACTTTATGGGACTGTGAAAGGCAGCCACGCCCATTATAAGTGGACATCCAGCTAACTAAAATCATATCAGTCCATGTATGTTGCTGGACTAGAGAATGCCAGACCTGTACTTGTGACATATGGTACTGTTCAGCATGAATAAAAGTATAGAAGGTGAGTACTCATAATTTCCAGGACTCATTCAACTACCATTGAAGTCAAAGACTTCCATTGACAATGGCGGTAGTTTAATCAGACACTAAAGGTGTTTAATATTAATAATATCTCTATGGAATATCATATGCAAATCTCAGCATAACACTCACCTACTTCAGAGATTCCAAGATGAAATAGTCTAGAAAAATACACCTTTTACAGATCATTTACTCTTTTACTAATCTAAGAAAGGAAAGTGTTTCCAATTTATAAGTTGCATGGGTTAAACATTCTCATCTTAATGATATACTTAGATCCTATTTATCACCTTCTCCATTTTGGCACAAAGTTTGAACCTATGAGATGAAAAAAACCCTTCCTTTATTGTTAACATATTTCCTCTCACCACCTCTGATGTCCCATATGGTCTACTTCTCCCCTTACCCCTTCCCCAACAAAATTCCACACAAATACAACCATGCCTTTTTTATCACCTACATGTTTTGAAACAAGTGCCTACTTAATCCCTTTCCTTGTGGCATTTTTAATTCCTTTTAAGGATTACAGAACATGCAAATATTTATAATATAAAATATGCAATAAAAATTATAAAGCTGTGTATATGGTTCTTTGGTAGAAGAACTAAAGGAATGATGCAATATTAAAAAGATCAAAAAATGCAAAGAATTGAGAAAAAAAACAGTGCTACTTTAATATTGATAATTGCATAGTGGGAACATTTCTGTATCTTTTGTATGCATTTATCCACTTTGAATTTGACATATTTAAACTAGAACATGGGCTAGTCAGAATTCAAGTAGTCAGATAGAATGCTCAAATTGGCATTATGTTACTATAGCATTAAATTGTGCATCTCACAACAAGTTAAAATTCTGTCAAAAAAAATGTGTGAGAGATGAGTAGCAGTTTGCCAGAGTTACACTGAAATTTCAATGACATTAAAACATTTCTTCTTCTTTTTTTCCTCTCCTTATATCACTGATGTTCCCAGAGCAGAAGAGGGACAAATTGAGAGATACAAATGGGAAATATTTCTCATGTCTTGTTATCCTGAAGTGAAGTTAAATTCTTTTCTGTGGCATGCTCAAGTGGAGGGTAATGAAAGGTGATCACAAATTATATGCTGTCCAGGAAGAAGAACTATGAGTTTTGTGAAACATTTGGAGTGTGTAACAAGTGGATCATTTATTCAAAAGAAAATATTTTAAAATTATATTTTACATGTTGGTCACTCTTACACTAGTAATTCTATAACATCTCTCAGGTTTCCTTGTTAATATGTCTCTTCCCCCCATCCCCGGCATGCACTTCAATGGCAATGTCCCAAGGAGTGATCATTTTTTATGCAGAGCTTAAACTATTTTATTTAGTTTTATTCGATTCCCACTGAAATTAATGTGAATAAAATTAAACTCTTTATCCTCTGTAGTGCAGACCATTTTCTCATTTATGTGAGGCCCTTTTCTAATTCTGTTGCTACTACTCGCTTTAATTTCATATTACCTTCCTCCTCTCTTAGTTCTGGTCTGCACTTGGGAGTTACATCAAAATAACATCCCTTATTTCCTTCTGAACCTTCTTGAAGAAATGATAATGAAAGTCCATGAATCAGTGCAGCTAAAACACTACTATCTATGCATGACTCTGATTTCTGTGTACTGAATTAAATATAAATATAAGAAGCCCATTCATTTGTTCACTAAGGGTACATCAATACTGCACCCTTACCTTGAAATAAGATATGCGAATTGTGCTACCTAAATTGCATATCTTATTTCTATTCTACTTTGAAATAACACACTATTCTGAGACATCTCTTATCCCTCGTGGAACAAGATTTACAGAGATGCCAAAATAGCGGGTCTGCTATATTTCGCAATAGGGGATGCATTCAAAAGACACGGGGTAGCTATTTCGGGATACCTCTGGTATCACGAAATAGGCTTGCAGTGTAGACGTACCCTAGGACAGAGAACTGAGGGGGAATTTAAGAAGAATAAAGGAAGCTTTTGCAGTCATGGAAATCTTATTTGTTTTCTTTTTATTTGTTCTTAATTTATGTAAAACTGAATCTCATCTTTGAGTACAGAAAGTATAACGTTTTCCAAGTTAGACAATATGACAGAAAATGATGTTATAGATTTTGTGTTCATATGGTCTTTCATAACTCAGGCATTTGGATAAACCTGATGGTTTTCCACACAATTAATTTCTGTTTATTTTAAAATAACATTCGTGACGCTTCAATATTCGAAAACCCTTTTATTTTTTAAGATTGACAACTTTATCAACAAATGGCATGTTAGCACAATATGAATTACTCATATGCAGTGGGATTTTTGACTAATTTACGTGGAGTAGATTTGAGTTTCTAGACACATAAGTTTTCACGAACACATGGCTCAATCTAATCAGTCACATAAAATTAATGAAGTATGCAGCATAATCATCTCTTCTCTATCATTTGTTGTAATATCTAATCTGAATAATTAAAGCGACTATCCTTTACTGGGAGATTACTACCGTTAGTTGGGGGTTACAAAACTTAACAGGGTAATACATAGCTTTGATAAACAATTTCAGTTTGAATCTTGTGTATTACATATTTCTGTGAAGTTGAAAAAACAGGTGAATCAAGAGAAAGAAAGGTGGTTTACAGAATCTTTCTGTTGGGTTTGAACTTTAATTATGTGACAATATTTATTAATTTAAGGAGGAACTATGGAGAACCATTGACCACTCTGGTTTTTCTATTATATTTTTCTTTGAAGGAAGAAAAGTGTCATAAAGCTGATGCCTTATTTATTGGTCTTATTTCTGATGGTAATTTAGAAGGTTCTCATCATCCCCCTGATGAAGAGAGCCCTAAAGCAACAACATCCCTTTTCTTCGAGAGCAGGCCAAATGAGTTTCCCTTTCTTTACTTTTAACTACCAGAAACTTCCACCAAAATCAGTGCCTTAGGAAGATACAAAATCCTCTTCTTATACTTAAAATCATTAGAGATATATTTTTAAAATAAGCATACGGTGAAATTTCATAAGCATATCTATTGTTATGGAGACCACACAAAATAAATTAGTGTTCCCTTTTTCTAAAAGCAATTAACATTGTTATGAACACATTAAGCTGCTCTGACTGACTCATTTAAAATATTGTCTTTGTTTCAGTATATTAAATATATAGTAATCTGGAATGATTATTTTATGAAGGCTTAATAATATATTTAAAATATAAAATCAGCTTAGAAATATTGATTAAGAAAATGCAAAACAGAAAAGAGCTATGTCATGCATTCCATAATATTTAATGTTGCATTCAGCAGGACCTCTGACTTACTACAAAGTTTTTCAATTAAATCTCTGGAATAACTTCATGAAAAAAGAAAATCCTGTGACTGACATTTTTTTTTAAATTCCCAAATTTAGTGCTTTTAATTAGGTACCTTCTTCATGTCCAGTCTTCACAATCCTGCATGAAGTTGAAAAATGCTTCATTTTCTTTAGGAAGAAATTGTAGAAGAATTTTTTTTTCAAATGTCATTGGTACATTTGGGTTCAGGGATTTGGCTGAAAGGGGTGTGCAGGGACAAGGAGAGAAGAGATGATGAAGACAGTAGGGAGAGTAATGGAGGGGCAGAATAGACATGGAGTGTAGGCAACATCACAGTCTGGGGAGCTTACTTCCCCAAGTGGCAGCTTCATCCATCATCCATGCTTCCAATTAATACTACCTGGTTCAGCTTTTGTAGGCTCTTGAGGAGATTCTGTTAACAATCACATTGATTAGAAAAGTTGCTCTGTCAATTACAAGTCATGGTCCATGTGACCATATTGCTCCACTCACATGGATTAGGAAAGTTTATCGTAGTCACATATCATAACTTGGCCTTTCATTCATTAACTATTCACACAGGTCATTTGACTTGCTCAGGTTTTAATACTCTGATTATGTCAAGTTATTGACATTAGCTGATTAAAATTATGGCCTTTATGCCAAATAAATCACTAGAAATCTTGGTGCTCATTTTGAATTCTTATTTCTATGGACAAAAACTGCTGTGTCAGCACTAATTAATATGAATTAAAAATACAGATTACAATTTGTATTCTACGAATGTAAATATAATCGTTATGAATTCACTTCTGTTTGCAAAAGTGACTTCTATACTCTGAGGACAGGCAATCCTCCATCTTTCTTGGCTTTTAGAAATTCACTTTGAAAACATTTTTTAATGTTCCCTACTTTTACATATCTTACTAGTTTCAAAGCCTACCTGTCTAGTGTAGACCACTAAAATTCTGTCAATGTTAACCCATTTTTCTGCTTTATTTGTACATAAATGGCCTTATAGTTACACGGCAATTTTCTTGTGAAAACATCTCAAAGTGCACTCAGAAGAGTTTGACATACTACATTTTACTTAGGGGATTCTGATGTTAACCTGTAATAATGAAAGATTCACATTTTACGTAATTACCCATGTTCCAAATCCTGCCAGCCAGCTTGAGTCATAAAGAGATAAGCATACTCAATCTCTTTTGCTAACATGTCTGTAATTAGTCTATTACAGTGATTATGATTTTTGTTCCATTAATAAGAATCTTACTTTTCACATTGAGAGCATTGTTCATCAAAGGAACTCAAACAATTTAAATGAATAAGCATCACACTTTTGAGCTGTACTTACAGTAACTAATATTATACATAGGGGGCTACGTCTAGACTGGCACGATTTTCCGCAAATGCTTTTAACAGAAAAGTTTTTCCATTAAAAGCATTTGCAGAAAAGAGCGTCTATATTGGCACGGGCGCTTTTCTGCAAAAGCACTTTTTGTGGAAAAGCATCCGTGCCAATATAGAGGCGGTTTTGCGCAAGAAAACCCCGATCGCCATTTTCGCCATTGGGGCTTTTTTTGCGCAAAAGAGTTTTTAGCTGTCTACACTGGCCCTCTTGTGCAAAAACATTTCCGGAAAAGGGCTTTTGCCTGAATGGGAACGTGAAAGCTTTTGTGCAAGAAGCACTGATTTCGGACAGTCGAACATTAGTGCTTTTGCGCAAAATCAAGCAGCCAGTGTAGACAGCTGGCAAGTTTTTGCACAAAAGCGGCTGCTTTGGCGGAAAAACTTGCCAGTCTAGATGCAGCCAGGGAGGTTTAATCACAGAATGATTTGCCCAAAGGTCACAGAGAATGTCTGTAGCTGACAGAGAACCAAGGAATCCAATTTCTAGGCCTATGATTTAATCACTAAAGAAAATGCCAATCCTGACAGAGATGTTCAAATTTCCATCTAACTTTAACACATACTTTAGGTTTGGTAACAGCATGAACTTTATTATTATCAAATATCAATTTATAGTTACATATATCTGCAGAACTACACATCCCTTTCACATATTTGTGCCCTCTTACCTTGGGTCTCACAATGCTCCTGTTGTAAAGGATGTCATTTTCACAAAATGCTAAGGGAGACACACACCTGAAGTTTAATGGGAGTCTGGCACCTTTCCTCCTTTTTGGGTCCTTTGAAAATCTTAGATCAAAAGTGTGAAAAGGACACCAAACTAAGTGTCCTGGATTTCTAGTAATTAAAATCATTGAGGATATTCCAGAAGGTGAATGTAATATAATTTTTTAATGTAATGTAAACTATGACACTTCATTAGCAAGAAAAGCAATTCCATGACCACTGTAGTGTGTTACTTAGTACAGCCAACATGTTAAAATCTTGTTCTTCCTCAAACTTTTAATTTTCATGTCTGTACAATAAATATTAAAATCAAGAGTTCCAAAAGGTACTACTAATGATTTTCCTAAAAAGTGACTGTCTCTTCCTCTAGCTTCTTACCAAGTTAGGATAGTGGATTTTTTTACTTTGGTCTTAACCTTCCTGGCAACTTTTCAGCAATCAGTTAAGAGTATCAAGTGATCTACTTGGCATACCTTCCTTCCCCCCCCCCCCCCCGCCCCCTTCATTCATTATAAAAAGTCCTGTTACAGGTTTTGGAACACCCTGTTTTAAATTTTCCAAATAAATTAACTTAATTGAACACAGTTTAATTGCTGAGTGCACCTGTGAAAAATCTATAATTGTTATAATAGAAAATATAGAAAATAGTTTGAGAAGGATAGTTAGATTTGCCCTAGCATCCTTACCTTAAACAACTTTATACTAGTTAAAAATGACTGAGCCATGTAAGTGCTGCTCAAACTGTACTTTCTTTAGGAGGAAGGCAATTAAATTAAATAAACTCTGAAAATCCTAAAAGGTTCAACACACTTGTCTTTAATTAATTCTTCTGCTAATTAAATAAAGGGAATGTCTCCTGACTATAAATCAGGGAAGCTTTACTGAGGAAATGAGGAACAGCCAAACAAATCCCAGGCCATTTCCTGGCTTGATTAATTTAAGAAAATAGGAAATTAACAGTGGAAATGACAACAGCACAAGTCAGTAAAAAGATGGCTTATGTAATTTATAGGTATCATTTTGTGTGCTGGAAGTCACTGGTTATGATGTCATTTACAGTGACGTAACCAAAATCATAATCTGGACCATTTTCTAAACTGAAACAGAGACAGTAACTTTCATGATTTATATTTCTTGTCTGAAAATAAACAGCAAGTGTCACAACTTTATGCCTATTTTTGCACTAAAAATGAAGAAGAGTAAAAGCACATATGAATATATATTACTACAGTAGAGGAAATTTCATTCCCTTCAGAGATTTCTTTCAGTAACCTCTTTCTCAAACACTCTTTCTCTCTCACCAAAACTCCTTAGAGGTGTAACGTTTGACTGCCGCATATAGCCACGGGCAGTTAGTTCGGACTAAGGGAATTTAAAAATGGCGCCCGGATGGGAAGATGCAAATAAAGCCTGGGATATTTAAATCCCGGGCTTCATTTGCAACTTCAAATGCCTACATTAGGCACCCTAGTTCAAACTAGGGGGTTAGTGTAGACATACCCTGGGAGACAAATAGTAACAGTGAGCAAAATGCAATAAGCAGGAAGGCAAAATACACATACTTATCCTCATCACATCTTATGTCTTCATAACAGTATTATTCTGAAATAATGCAAGCATCTACATAGCTAACCCATTATTTCAAAATAGTTTTAAAATAACAGGCAGCTTATTTCTGCATGTATAAACCTCATTCCACAAGGAATAACACCTCTTCAGAACCAGCTATTTTAAATTAGTGCCTGTGTAGACAGAGTACCTGGAATTATTTCAAAATAATTGGCATCCAGCCTTTCCCCTGGTGTCCTGTTGGCATTTCTCTCTACACTCATCGAAACTCTGTAGTCCTCCTTTCCCCTGCACCTGTTAAAGCTGCAGCCTCAGGGGAAAAGCCTTATTGCAAACAGCAGGCCCTGACAGCCACTCAGCAGCTGCCACTGGGTGGACATAACTAAAAATGAGCAATTCTGCTGCTCCCTCCCTGCCCTCCACTGCCCCCAGGAAGCAGCTGGGGAGGACTGGTAACCCAGCCCAGGCTGACCAGAAGCATGTGTCCCGACAGCCATTTTTGCTAAGGGACGGCCACCAGAAAATGTGAAAGGGGCCTGTTACAGTGTGCGAGGGTGGTGGTGGTCCTACCACTTCTAAGACTAGTATCAGAAGGGGAGCCGTATTAGTTTGTTTCAGAAGAAAAAACCAACCAACCAACAAGGAGTCTTCTGGCACCTTAAAGACTAATAAATTTATGAGAGTATAAGCTTTTCCTTCTATCCTCATGGCACTGTCCTTATTCAATTTCTTCCTTATAGATGTTAGTGCCTTCTTAAGAAATAACTAGGATTCCTCCCATCAATCGAAGGCCCAGATCCACAAAAGTAAGTCTCATGTTTAGGCACTTAAGTCCCAGGGTTGGCTCCATGTAAGTTCATAAATCATGTACGTTCATAAACTCACTTGGCATCTAAGTTTGGAGAGTCAATGTTCCCTCAAAGCTTACATTTCTACTTCTGAGCATGAGCACTGAATCTTCCTTCTATGCATCCATCTACCATTTTCATATTTAAGTCCAGAGGGACTCACAAACCAAAGGAAGATAGGTGGTTGTCCACCTAAGCTGTGTGCAGAGCCTGATCTAGTAGGTGACCTCTGAGTGCCTACCACTCCGGTCCTGTTCAAAATTCAGCTTCCGTAGCACCAGGAGGAGGAGAATAGAATGTGGTGGTGGAGTCCCCTCCCCCCACATATAAATATTAGTCCAGTTGCTAGACTACTCATCTGGAGCGTAGAAAATGCACATTTAGTTGTCCTCTCTGGCGGAGGGAGAGAGAGGAATTTAACAGGGGTCTCCTACTTCTCAGGGGGGTGCACTAAGCACTGAATTATGGGACATTATGGTGTGGCTCTTCCTGAGTCTTCCCTGTTGAAGTTTTTCCACTGTGGATAAAAATGAAAAGTGATTGGAATAGGAGAACTGGACATGGGGTTGCTTTAACCAAATGGATGGTTTAACCCCTAGGCTACAGAGTTGTTCTTTCTCTGTCTCATTATTTAAATACGTATACACAGTGGAAAAGTCTCTAAGCCAGAAAGGGCCATTTTTGCAACTGCATCACTTTGTTGGTTCATATTCATGACCAATGATGATCCCCAGATCCTTTCCAGTAGTACTACCAAGTAATCCACTTTGTAGTTATGCATCTGATTTTTTTCTTCCTAAGTGAACTACTGTGCATTTGTCTTTACTGAATTTCATCTTGCTGAATTCAGATCAATTATCCAATTTGTAAAGGACATTTGAATTCTAATCCTATCTTCCAAAGTGCTTGCAACCCTTTCCATCTTGGTGTCATGTGTAAATTGTATAAGCCTACTCTCCACTCAGTTATCCAGGTCATTAATGAAAATATTGAATAATACCAAACTAGGGAATGATTCCTGTGGGACACCACTGGTCACATTCTCCCATTCTGACAGCAAACCATTGATAAATACTCTTTGAGTACATTTTATTCCATTAACTATGAACCCACCTTTTATCTAGACCACATTTTCTTAGTTTGCTAATGGGAGTGTTTAAAAACTGAAATTGAAATTGAACATTGGTGCCTAACTTGGCTTTGTGGATGACAATGGTGATCCTATAATTTTCTAGGCAACTGATTGTTAGATATCACAAGACTCTAAGCTGCAACATCTAAGTCCCATGGGGTATGTCTACACTACCCCCTAGTTCGAATTAGGGTGGTTAATGTAGGCAACTGAAGTTGCAAATGAAGTGGAATGAGGAGTAACGGTAGTTAGAATTAGAAAGCCTAATTCGAACTACCTACTCCATGCCACGTGTAGCCGCGGGCACGGAGTCTGAATTACCGGGGCTTTAAAAATGGCGGCGCCCGGTAAGATGTAAATGAAGCCCAGGATATTTAAATCCCGGGCTTCATTTGCAACTTCGGTTGCCTACATTAACCACCCTAGTTTGAACTAGGGTGGTAGTGTAGACATACCCTAACTTATTAACTTTTGTAGCTTATAAGCTTGAAAGACAAGTAACATTCCATGACATCTAAAATGGATTGCTTCATTTTCCAGTATGTCTTCCCCCTGGCCATTGGATTCTTGCTTTCTGAGAAAACAGAAGCAACCTTTGTTTTCTTTTTTACCATTTAGATGTAGAGAATATTCTGACTTCAAATTCTCTCACCAGACTAAGATATTTTTCTCCTCTTCCTGCACAAATAATTTCATTTTTTTCTACCTGAAAATATATGTTTCAACAAAATTCTTTCATAATTAATAGATGTAAAACTGGCTTATAAAAACTACAGATAGCTTGTCAGCACAATATGTCGCTATCACACAACAGGCTTACTTCATCCTCAGTGCATCTTGTGACATCAGTGGGATTAATTTGGAACAAGATGGCTGGATAGTTAAGATCCAGTATGTCAAAATATTCCCATAGATAGTTTATTTTTTGACTTGAATGAAAGTATATTTTGAAGAACTCATTGTATATTTGGCCTTGTGTAGATTGGGGAAAGGGAGTAAGGATACTCCCTTGTATTTGTGCCCTTGTGAAGGATCTAACTACAGTGCAGTTCTCAGATCTGTAGCATGTAAAAGTGACACCTGTCTCATTGGACATTACCCAGCACACACAGGAGAAAAGAGTGAAGAAAGTTCATTTCATTGTCACTTTATATTTAGAACATCTGAATTCCATAGTAAGTGATTCACCCAAAATTGTGCAAGTCAGAAGAAGAGTCAGGAATAAAACACAGGGTTTCTGACTCCAACTGTGTGCATGGTCTCCATGACCCTACGCAATGAATTGCTATATGAATAATTCTTGTCAACAATACAGTAATGATTTTTTAAAAAAAATTATGCCCACAAGCACAAAGATATGTGTGTGTGTATTTGTGGTTGAGGTGTGGGTGAGGGCCGCTTGCCGCCGCTTTCTCCCCCGCCGGGGCCCAGCCTGAGCACTGCTTGCTTCCCTGCTGGAGCCCGGCGGGAACGCCACTCAGCTGAGCGGTGCAGCACGCCACGGAGGGAGGGGAAGGGGGCGGGGCTGGCCGGAAGGGGGGCGGTAAGCAGAGCTGGGGGGGTTGGGGGATGTGGGGAAGGATGGGAGGGCCTGGAGGAAAGGGAGAGGGAAGCAGCGCTGGCGGGTGGGAGGTACCCAGGGGGCCGTGGGGCTGACCAAACGCGGAGGGAGGGAAAAGGGGGAGGGGCACTGACGTACATGGCCAGGGGGCGTGGCTGTGTTTATCAGCGTTACAGACGCACAGACACTGGGCTACTATATATATGGTATAACAGGATTGTTATTCTGATGTCCCTATAAACATTGTTCCACAAGGATTAAGGGATATTTTGGAATAGCTGATGATTTGGCACTGTGTAGTCAGTGCCAAATTACAAAATAAGCTATTTTGAAAGTAACATGAAATAAAATACGCGATTTGTGTTGCTCAAATTGCATAGTTTATTTAGAGCTGAGGGTGTAGTATAGACAAACCCGTCTAGTAAGAGCCTGCAGGAGTCTCTCCTGGATATTATACTATCCAATATTTTCATTAATTACTTGGGAAATACATTAGCGTGTGCTTATAGTATTTCCAGATGAAACCAATCAGCAGGAGTTAGGGGACAGTTGCCAGCACTTTCAAGGACTTTAGAGATCAACATAATTTTGACAAATTTGTCTGAAATTAACAAGATTAGAAATTAAATAAAGCAAGTGGAAAGAACTACATTTAGGACTGAAAAATCATACTTGCATCTACAAAATGGGAAATAAATGGCTTGGTAGTAGTACTGGTGAAAAAGGTCTGGGGGTCACAGTGGATCACAAATTGATTATGACATAATAATATGATATAATTGTCAAAAAGGGTAATATTCTGGGCTGTATTAACAGGTATGTCACATTTAAGACACAGGAGGTAATTGTTCTACATCATGCTGGTGAGGCCTCAGCTAAAGTACTGTGTCCAATTAAGGACACCACATTTCAACAAAGATGTGGACAAGTTGGAGAGAATCCAGAGGAAAGCAAAAAAAGTTTTAAGTGGTTTTGAAAACATAATTTATGACAAGAGGTTGAAAAACTGAACATGTTTAGTCTAAAAAGGAGAACACTGAGGAGGGGCATCACAATCTTTTATAACAATAACAATCTGTTACTAACAGTTTGGTAATAAATTGTTCCTCATGTCCCATGTTCAAGAAAGATGTGTCAGGAAGTATTGAGTTTAATCTGCAGCAAGGGAAATTTAGGTTAGATATTAAGAAACCTTTCTAACTGAAAAGGATTGTCAAGCACAGGAACAGTGTATAAAGGGAGGCTGCTCCATCCCCATAGCTGTTTTTCAGAGCATATTAGACAACACTTGTCAGTGATCGTGTAGGTAAACTTGGTTCTGCCTCCCTAGATAATCCCTAGAGATCCCTTTCCAGCCCCACAGTTCTAATACTATAACCAATTTCTAGCACTAGATTACTTCCATCTTTTTTCAGTGTCCACTCTGTCTAACTGTATTATTTTATGGCCAGTTGTGACACAAGTGAAGAGTTTTGTTTTATCAAGCAAAGAAAGAACACTAATTTCTAAGCAAAAGAACAACTTCATCCTTCAAAACATGGCAAATAGCCATTAACACATGTTGACAGTACTAGCAACAGAGCTATTGCCAAAAGCAGTTTTGTAAAACAATTCAAAACTGTTTCAAACACCACCTGAAGCATCTTGTATGTTTACTAACAACTGACATGTTGTGACAGACTATCTGCTAGTGAAAGCTAATGACTGTGTCCATGCAACCAGGAAAAGTCTAGGCAAAATTTTCAGAAGTGCCTTGGAGAGCCTGAAAATTATTTTCAAGAGTGATTTGCAATGAGACTTATATTACAAAGCTTCCCTGTGGCCACATTTTAACAAGTCTACAGGTGTCTAAAGATGCAGATGAGCACTATTGAAAATCTCACAAAGTGCCTAGACACCTAACTCCCAATGGGTTGTTAGCCTTTAAAAAACTGATCACCAGATCATTGGTTTATTCTCCTGGCAGAACATGATGCATGGGCGTTATTGGCTTTCATGAGGTTATGAAGAGAAAGTAGCTCTTTGGTGAATCTACCACTTGATACTCTCTTGCTTTCTTGTATTTCTCTCAATGTGCATTGTGTGGATTGTATTCAGATTTTTTCCAATACATAAGATTTATTTTCAGATGGTGGCTGTGAGTGGTCTCATTTTCTTTTGAGTCTTTTTATTTATTCTTTCATGCATAATGTTCTGTAATTCCACCATAACTTAACAACTGATCATCTGAAGAAGTGGCGTATGACCACGAAACTCATGATGCCAACTACATGTTTTGTTAGTGTATAAAGTGCTACCAGACCATTTGTAGTTTTTAAGTTTATCCTGTACAGACTAACTCAGCTACCCCGTGAAGCTTCCTAACTGATAATAAGAATTCCTAGTGGCCAATAAACAGAACTGACTGTCTCAACTAGTGCTGTTGCTTGTGCATGTTAATTTGCTGTATCATAGTTTGTCCTGCTTTATCTACGTTGTAACCTGAGCTCTTTCCATAGCAAATGGTCTATCTTCTGTTGTTCAAAAGCACACTGCAACTTATCTGTACATCAAAGAAATAATACTTCTGAGTCAAAAAAATGGGTGTAGCATTCAGAAACCATACATGAAATCTCCAGCTACAAACTATGGCACATATTCACAAAATGAATTAGAAGCTTCAGCGAGGTGCGTCAAAAGTCACTGAACCTAACAAACTCTGGTGCCTGCAGTCCCTATACAATGAACAGGGAGAGACAGACACCCCGTCGTGGGATCCACAAATACCATCAAGTGAGGAGGCAACTGCCTAAGCTACCCAGTGGAAGATGCTTAGAAGAATGGTATGTCCTAAGCCTTGTCCCTTTCATAGAATTAGGTGCCTAATTCCACAGTGCAGGGAGGTGACTACCTCAGCTTGTGATTCACAGGGAGGAACGGAGTCAGGAGACTGAGATGCTTAAGGCTTTCTTGAAAGAAACACCAGATGAGGTGCTGCTCAAGTTGTCTAACCACTGCTCTAAAAGTTATCTAGAATGTGGGAGAATCAGACTCAGTTATATCTTCTGCCTGTTAGGGTACATCTAGACTACAGGGTTTTATCGACAGAAGTTTTGTCGACAGATACTGCTCAGCTGGGCCGCTGCGGGGGAGCAAGTGTCCATTTGGGCCCCGCACTCCCCATGCAGCACGGGCCACCCAGAGGGAACAGCCAGCATTTCAGCAACAGCGCTGCCCAGAGGGAACAGCCAGCATTTCAGCAACAGCGCCCCCAGAGGGAACAGCCAGCATTTCAGCAACAACGCCACCCAGAGGGAACAGCCAACATTTCAGGGTTACAGACTCTCAGACACTGGGCTACTATATATATGACTAGCACACATCACCAGCATTGTCTGACTCGTTCAGGACAGGGGACTGGTGGTGTGTGTGTGGAGGAGGATACAGGAGTCAGGGATGCCTTAGAGATGTTTGGGGGGGAGTGCATGAAACTGGGGGGGGGGTAATAAGAGTGAAGGGGGGAATGCAGGAGGCTGGAAGTGCCAGGGGGTGAGAGAGTGAGGGATGGGAGGTGAGGAGGCACTCACGGTGGCGGGGCTTAGGGCGGGGGGTGGCGGTCCTATGTGGTATGGGCCTTTCTTATCCTCCTGCCCCAAGCCTCTTGGCTGCCTGGGGCCTTTCTTACACCCCTAGAATCCCAAGCTGCTAGGGGCCATTTTTACCTCTGCCCCACTATCCCTCCTGCAACCAGAGGCCTTTTTATCCCCCTAGTCTTCCCTCTGGATGCCCCAGATGCCAGGAGCCTTTTTTACCACCCTATGCCTCACTAATGTGGCCAAGGGATGGTGGGGGGGGGGAGGGTTGGGGTAGGAGAGCTCTTTATTGGTGTGCTGGCAGAAAAGATGTTGGAGCCTCAGCCCTGCTGGCCACTCCCTTAGCCAAACCCTGACCTTGCTTTAAGTTAGGGTAAGAGGAAGCTGCTTACCAAATTTGGTGTCCCTAGTTGTTACCGTTTAGGTGGAGTTCTTGAACAAATGGACTCGCAGACAGACACACACACAGAAAGACAGACACACTCTAATAAATATATAGAGAGACTGAAAACACCCAAACCAAACATAATTGTTTTTCAGTTGCATTTTTTGGTTTGTTTTCTATAGCCAAAAACTGAAAATCAGTTTTGGATTTTTAATGAATGATAGGACAAAATAAAACATTGATATTTCCCACAGAAATTGTGATGAAAAAGACATTTTCCATCAAAAAACATTGTGAATGAAAATTCCAACTAGCTTTGCTTATGAGTTTTGTTTTCCGATTGACCAAAAGTATCTGTAGATTTAGGAGCTACTTTTAAAATATAACCCTATTCTAAGGACCAGCACAAGATCTGTATTCCATATAAATACCTTTTAAGCCCATTTTTGAGTGCTTATGCAGGTCTTATGTGATGCATGAGCTTTTACTGGCCCTCTGTACAGACAAACTTTCAACCTTTATACTAGTAACAGGTTCAGTGGTCAAAGGATACACTATTCTTAAAAGTCAGACTGGAAAAATTGCTGGTTACAACAAGGCCACTTGACCTCAGCAGAATTTCAATGCATGGTAATTTTTGTTATTGTTCTTTTTGCAACTCATTTGAAAGAAAATGGTTAAAGTGACTAACCTGCTCAAAGATTAATTCAACTTTCAAACTATTTTTTAAAAAGTGACTATTTTTATAAGTGACTATTTTTTTTATAAATAGATTGCCTGCCACTTCTGATAATCTCAAAACTTAGGGGAAGGTTGGGGTAAAGTGGGAGGGGTAGCACTGTTAGAATAGTTAGGAAAAGTTATTTCAAAGAGATGACCTTTTGATATACTGCAGAAACTTTGCAGCATTCTAACAGTTTTTTTATCTGCTTTAGAGAAATCCTTTTGAACTAAGTGCTCTTACATTAAAAGCAAAGTCTTTATTTTCAGAAGTCAAAAGGTAATAGTGCTTGTTTCAAATATGATAGTATTATGTAACTTTTATGTAGAACCTCAATCTGAAAAAAGTGCATTAAAAAAAGTAATTTTTAACCATGTCTACTCCTGACTAGACACCCTAACCTAACTGCCCAGCTATATGCAGTGTGATTTGTCAAACTCTACAGTTACACTGAAATAACGATTGAACGTATTCTGTCTTTCCCTGTATGACACAAATGGAAGAAAGATAAAAAAGGCCATAAGGCTCCTGAATCAAGAGGAAGGGAAAGTGGCCACTATTCTGTCTTTTTTTTGACTACCCAGGAGCCTGGAGAACTTTCTCATGGGGCCAAGACATGACTCTATCTTTGGAGAGGTCATTTTGGAAAAGAAATGTGTGGCCAGAGAATCACTACCCTCGGGCTGGCCTGGAGAAGAGAATAATTCTTGGCGGGTTGGGGGAGGAGGGAAAACAAGTCTTGATGTCTCCAGATGAGGGGAGAAAATTTAGAACTGCTGGGAAAAGGGCCAGTGTGGTGGCTGACTCACCACCTAGAAATGAAGGGTTTAAAAGGTCAGCCCATGCTGGGACTCTCTCCTTCACATGGAGCAAACTTGGCAACACCCACCATGCCTGCGGACCCTCCAGGTAAACAAAACCTCCTACTGTGCCAGCAGCTTTCGCTGACAAGCTGATATAGAGTCATCTTATGAATGGGTCTTTTCTAGTTTTACATTTTTTAACATGGGGGGTTGACTTATCAACGGATGGGCTTATAATCAAGTATATATGTATACATTTGGTAGTTAAGATATAGAAATATCTTGGGGTTTTTCCCCCCTTTTTTAAATGTTTTTTTCTAAATTGTATACAGTTATGATTATTTAAGTAAGCTGCTCTCCCCATGACAGAAAACCCAGAAAATTAGGTTTCATCACCAGAAGTATGGCTAAAAAACAGTAGCATAAGCTCTAGTTACAATAAGTATCACAATGTTTAACATTCAAAATCGTCCACAAAATCTCCTTGAAGACTATACAGAAATCTTAGGCCAGCACTTGAACAAAACAAACAAACAAACAAACAAACAAAAATGTGATAAAAATGGCTTTCACTAATAGAAGAAAGCAAAATAACCAAACCTTAGTCACTCATGCAATTAACACTTAGTGCTATGAAAACACTGAAAAAAAAAATCCATAATGGTCACTAAATATTTACACAAAACATTTTTCACATACAATGGGCCTCTTTTGTTCTGAATTTCTGCTTGTAATCAATGAGTTTACTAAAAGAGAATTCAGAGAAAACATTTCTGTCAAGTTATTATTATAGAATATTCATGTCCTGTGAATTTTGGACTCATATTTGCAAGTACTCACACAGATTGAATGACAATATAATTGGAAATAATGATTAAATTTGGAAAGGCAGCAATATATTTGGGTTTATTCTTTGTTTGTCTTTGTCTTGAATATCCTTGCAAGAACTTCATACAAAAGGAGGCCCCTTGATGCATGTAACAAAAGACAGAACTATGTAGCACTTTAAAGACTAACAAGATGGTTTATTAAGTGATGAGCTTTCGTGGGCCAGACCCACTTCCTCAGATCAATATGTGGAAGAAAATCGGCACAACCATATATACCAAAGTGATACAATCAAAAAAATGAACACATGTGAAATTGACAAATCAAATTTTAGAACAAATCAAATTTAAGCATTAATGACAATTAAATTTGTCACTTTATGTATGGGTTTAAACAAAGACTCTAATTACCTCACCCATTACAAAGATAGCTTCCCCAATTATCACCCCTATTGTCATTACTTCACAGAAGCTTCCCCTATTATCACCCCTATGTCATTACCTCACAGACACTAACCTTCCCCCCTCACCCGCACTCTGTTCTAAAATTTGATTTGTCAATTTCACATGCATTCATTTTTTTGATTGTATCACTTTGGTATATATTGGAGTCAGGACAGCAGAGGAGGGTGAGGAGTTGGGGGGCAGCAGGCACCAGGGGAACTGATGGAGCAAGGGGAGGAGACATGGCATCAGAGAGAAAAGGTAAAGGTTTATAAAATATTTATTAATAACTTGGGTGCCACAGTGGCACATCCAAATAAGCCACATGAACTCAGTACTGGTGCACAACACAAAATTCATTCCGCTCATGGGAGGAAACTCTCAGGCTATATCTACACTGGTGGCTTCTTGCGCAAAGGTTCTTGTTAATCGCTTGTTCAGTAAGGGTCGCCGATGGAAGATGAAATGAAGTTGCCCAAAGGCACTCCTGGCCACCAAAGAAATCTGATTTTCAAATGTTAAAAAAGGGTCCAGGAGGACTCCCAAGCTGTGTACCTGTTTTTTCAGGGGGAGAGTAACCCTGTCTAGAACAGGTGCCATGCCACATTCGTGAACAGATGGACTCATGATCCACAGGACCTCAGTCTTATCTGGGTTCAACTTCAGCTTATTTGATTTCATCCAAACAATCACTGCCTCCAGACACCGATTTAGATCAGTCACTGCCACACCTGGTTCTAATGTCACAAGGAAATAGAGTTGGGTGTCATCTGCATATTGATGGCACTGTACTCCAAAACTCCTTATGACCTCTCCCAGGGGCTTCATGTAGATATTAAACAGCATAGGGGACAAGATGGAACCTTGTGGGACCCCATAGAACAATCACCATGGGGTCGAATAGCAGCCACCTAGCTCCACCTTCTGGAAGCGTCCTGACAGGTAGGACCAGAACCATTGCAAAACGGTGCCTCCAATACCCAACTCTGCCAGGCATCCCAGAAGGATATCATGGACAATGGTATCAAAAAGCTGCTGAGAGGTCTAGGAGAATCAACAGGGATGCACTCCCCTTTTTATCTCCTGGTGTAAATCATCTACCAGGGCGACCAAAACTGTTTCAGTTCCAAAACCAGGTCTAAAGCCAGTCTGAAATGGATCTAAGTAGTCTGTTTCTTCCAAAAAAGCTTGGAGTTGCAGCACCACTGCCCGCTTGAGTACCTTGCCCAAAAAGGGAATATTAGCAATTGGGCTATAGTTATTAAAGTCATGTGTGGTCTTCTTGAATAACAGTTTTATCACTGCCTCTTTCAAGGCAGCAGGAACCATACCAGATCTAAAAGACGCATTAATAATCCCCTGGACCCAGCCAGTTGTCCCTTCCCGGATAGATTTAATAAGCCATGAAGGGCAGGGGTCACGTGAGCACATGGTCGGTAGCACTCCTCCAAGCACCTTGTCCACATCCTCAGTCTGCAATAGCTGAAACTGATCCAGAGAAAAAAGATTGGGTGGTGCACTCAACACATTCTGTGCTCCACTTTCACAGCAACCAGAGTCTAAATCCAACCGGATGTGCATCTTAGGCTATGTCTAGACTGCAAGCCTCTTTCGAAAGAGGCTCTTTCGAAAGATACTTTCGAAAGAGCCTCTTTCGAAAGAGAGCGTCTAGACTGCACGTGGAATTTCGAAAAAGCAAGCCGCTTTTTCGAAAGAAAGCACCCAGTGAGTCTGGATGCTCTCTTTCTAAAAAGCCTGTTTGCTTTCAAGAATGCCTTCTTTCGAAAGAGCACTTTCGAAAGAAGGCGTTCTTCCTCGTGGAATTAGATTTACCACCGTCGAAAGAAAAGCCGCGTTCTTTCGATTTAATTTCGAAAGAACGCGGCTGCAGTCTAGACGCAGGTGAAGTTTTTTCGAAAAAAGGCTACTTTTTTCGAAAAAAACCCTGAGTCTGGACACAGCCTTGAAGAAAAACTCTGTTTCTTTGGTCTCAAAAACCCACATCTCCCTCCCCCACAGAGCCCAGCCATGGGACACTCCTTAGTCCAGACACTCACACTTCCTATCTCCCAGAGTACCAGGATTCAGAAAGAAAAACAGCCTAATGCTGGGTCCCAGACTTGAACAGAATTTCCTACAGTGTACACCCCTTCCTTCAGGACACACTGGAAACTGCAGCAGTGCCAAACCCTCCATCTCATGTTTGCCCTCCTCCTCTTCCTCCCACAGACAGTATCCTGTGTTTGTGAACTGTACAGCCAGGCTTTGTGGGATCCAGTGACCCCTAGAGGCAGCTGGTGTCTCAGCAGTACCAATTTAGCAGGGAAAACTGAAATTCTTCTTAGAACACTAATTCTTTGTTAATTCTGGATTATGCCATGGCACAGAATTTCCTCTGTTGTATGTACTACAGGATGACCACAGCACTTTCCCAGATTTTTCCCCAGCAGTGTATGTATTTTACTTCTCAGCCCTCTGCTGCACAATATAAGCTTAGATAAAGCCTGTAGTTTCATAAATAGAAATGATATGCATGCCTATCATTGGCTGGAGAAAAGCAGTGGTTTCCCTCTCAAAGTGCCTCTTCTCTCCAATCAGGTGTATGGCTTCCCTTTGCTCCTTGGGAGAACTCTATCCCATACTTGCACCAGTAGCTGCAATCAGGCAAGCAAGGGCTGAGTACAGTCTGTGTGGTGAGGCTGAGTATGGGATGGGGCTGGCGGCTGCCAAAGCTGCTGCTGAGCCTGCGCAGTGATGGGGAGGGGGAAGGCAGCTAGGGGATGCATCAGGCTGCAGGATTGGGCATGGAACCTATGCAGGCAATGCCCAAAAGTCCCCTTCAGAATCTCCACCTACTTCCTCGTTCTCTAATTAAAACTGCCTTTCCATAAGCCATTAAAGTTAGGACAGTCCTTAGATACTTTGCTCGCAGTGTTCATGCTATTATAGAGAGAAAGTGGGCAAGGTAATATCTTTAATTCACCAATATAAGGTGAAAGCAGCCATGATGTAAAGCCTTATGCATCTTACTGGGTCTTGAATTGGTGTTGACATCCACCTATGTGTCTCTGGGTCTGCTGTGGACATTCTTCCATAGTTTTGCTTTTTCTGCTTCTGTAACATTCTACAACATTCTATTATTCCTTACCAGTGAACTGTGAGAACTTATCTGTCCTTCTGGTCATATGGAAGAAATTGTGGAAAGCCAACAGAAGACTGTCAGCATTGAGGTGATTTGGTGTGGCTCTTCACTGAAGGGTGGGAGGGCTACGTATTCTCTAACTTTTCTGCTCAGCTGTTCCAATTAGCATGGGTTGAAAGCACAGATGTGAAAGAACATAAGAAAGAGCTGTACTGGATCAGATCAAAGGTCCACCTAGCCCAGTAGCCTGTCTTCTGACTGTGGCCAATGCCAGGTGCCCTGGAGGGAATGAAGAGATCAAGTAATCATTACTTGGTCCATCCTCTGTTGGGCTTTGATATAACTTGCAGCCGTCTTTATACTGAGCACCCCATAAGCTGGAAGCAGGGACACCACACAGGAATACATTTGCCTTGCTTTGTGGCACTGAACAAAACCAGCTGAAAACTGCAGTTTTACTGACCAAGGTAGATAAAGTGAAAGGACAGATTCATGAGAAGGAGGAAAATGTGGAAAACTGACTGACTCTGTATCAGAGGGGTAGCCGTGTTAGTCTGAATCTGCAAAAGCGGCAAGGAGTCCTGTGGCACCTTATAGACTAACTGAAGTGTAGGAGCATAAGCTTTCGTGGGCAAAGACCCACTTCGTCAGATGCATGTAGTGGAAATATCCAGAGGCAGGTATAAATATGCAGGCCAGAATCAGGCTGGGGTTGTCTGTGTTTCTAAGAGCTTGCCTGATTTTGTACAGGGGCATGGAATAGTTTATGGAAGCCTGGAAATGATATTAGCCCTTGTGTGTTCTTGCATCTCTGTTGGCAGATAGTAGTGACGATAGAAGATAAAGAGATAGGTCAGTGTTCCTCCTGCATTTCCCCTTAGCTGCAAACAGCAAACCAGAGCCCATCAGAGCTGTGAGGCTCCATGGCCAAGGCGCAGCCAGTTTGTATGTTTCTCTAAGTGGTTTTGTGGACCACTTTGAGAAACACTGAGATAGATCAGTTAAAAACTAAAGTGGAGAACCAAGAGAAGAATAAGGTCAAAAAAGAAACTGAAATAGAGGAGTTAAAGAAAGATACAATTGAGAAAGCAAAGAAATATCCTGTCTGAAGGCAGTATTGATTACCGCAATGCAGAAGCAAGTATGTGATAGTGAATGAGGAAGTAATAGGCTGGAGCAAGAAGTATTTTAATTGAAATAGCAGATAATTGAGAGTGAAAGAATTGTTGAATCAACATTGCTGCCATTGATGCAGCAGAGTCTATTTAGCATGTCTTGTGAAGACAAGGAAAGTTGATGGCAAAGTGCTCTTCCATTGACGGATGTATTCCACCTCCTTAACAGGCACAAGGCTAGTCAATCGGAGAGCATCTCCCATCAACATAGTGGAGTGTAGAGATTGCTGTACAATTCTGAATTATGTCAGTTTCAGTTATATTACTTATATTATTTAAGTGGTGCAAGCTAGATCAATTTATACCATTAGCGTAGACCAGCCCTGAAAGCCTTACTTAAGATTTTTCAGAATAAGACCCAAGAAGATCATAGAGAATATACAGTATAAAATCATGCTTTTAGAGCCATGTTGTGAAAAAAAATATGGGACTAGTCACTGAAATTAAAGGAAGTAATAGTCTGGGAAAGTGGGGTGTCAGAGAAGGACCCCAACTTTATTCCTTCTTATTATGATTTTGAGAGGAATAATCCCTGAGAACTTTCATTTTCATTTGGGCCCTTCCAGCTAGTCTCTGTATGGTCCTTTGCTTAAAACACTAGAAGAGCTGTGAAAAACTCCACCCAAATGGAATTGCAACTGGCTAAGGATGTGAAGGATAACAAGAAAGGTTTTGACAGGCATGTTAAGAAGACGAAGGTGATCAGAGTGGGTGTGCGGCCCCTACTGGATGAAAGAGCTAACCTAGTGACAGCTGATGTGAGGAAAGCTGAAGTTTTCAATGCTTTCTTTTCCTCTGTATTAATGGATAAGGTGGGGTCCTGGACTAATGTGCTAAGTGATGCAAGATGGGATGAAGATGGACAGCCCTTGGTGGGTAAAGAACAGGTTAGGGACTATTTAGAAAAGCTAAACATACACAAATCCATGGGTCCGGACTTAATGAATCAGAGGGTACTGAGGGATTTGGCAAATGTCACTGAGGAGCCTTTGGCCATTATCTTTGAAAAGTCATGGAGATTGGGAAAAATCCCAGATGATTGGAAAAAGGCAAATGTAGTGCCCATCTTCAAAAAAAGGAAGAAGGACGATCCAGGGAACTATAGGCCAGTCAGTCTTACCTCGGTTCCTGGAAAAATCATGGAAGGGATCCTTAAGGAATCCATTGTGAGGCACTTGGAAGAGAGGAAAGTGATTAGGAATAGTCATCATGGATTCACAAAGGGAAAGTCATGCCTGACCAATCTGATTAGCTTCTATGATGAGGTAACTGGTTCTGTGGATGTGGGAAAGTCAGTGGATGTTATATACCTTGACTTTAGCAAGGCTTTTGATACAGTCTCCCACAATATTCTTGCGAGCAAGTTAAGGGAATGTGGATTGGATAAATGGACAGTAAGATGGATAGAAAGGTGGCTAGAAGGCCAGGCCCAGCGGGTAGCGATCAACGGCTCAATGTCAGGATGTCGGTCGGTTTCTAGCGGAGTGCCCCAAGGTTCGGTTCTAGGACCGGTTTTGTTCAATATCCTTATTAATGACCTGGATAAGGGGATGGATTGCACCCTCAGCAAGTTTGCGGATGACACTAAGCTAGGGGGAGAGGTAGATATGCTTGAGGGCAGAGATAGGGTACAGAGTGACTTAGACAAATTGGAGGATTGAGCCACAAGAAATCTGATGAGGTTCAACAAGGACAAGTGCAGAGTCCTGCGCTTGGGATGGAAGAATCCCCAGCATTGTTACAAGCTGGGGACCAACTACTTAAGTAGTAGTTCTGCAGAAAAGGACTTGGGGGTTACAGTGGATGAGAATCTAGATATGAGTCAACAGTGTGCCCTTGTAGCCAAGAAGGCTAATGGCATATTAGGTTGCATTAAGAGGAGCATTGCCAGCAGGTCCAGAGATGTCATTATTCCCCTTTATTCAGCTCTGGTGAGGCCACATCTGGAGTATTGTGTCCAGTTCTGGCTACACTTCCATCCTACTGCTGGAGCCAGAGCATGCTGAGTACTTCTGCAGTCCCAAAGACTCATCTGAACTGTCAGAGCTAGCAGATATTCCCAATGAATTACACTTACAGTGTTACTAAGGGAGTCTGAGGACAATCCTGAATTCCAGGTGGCCCTGGGGACAGCTGACTATGGTCAAATGGGGTGTTAATTATGAAAGGTTTGGAAGTTGGTGCCCGCTGCGCAGAACTAATTATATAGCTGATATTTCACACGAAAATAAATGTTTTACCACACTGTAGTTATGGAAGGATGTGAAACATTTAAAGTGTTTCAACTAAAATATAGCTAATTATATGTGAAAAACATCTTGTGTTCAGAGGTAATGCTTATAACCACTGGAATGAATTTAACTGGTTTACATATACTGCTTGGGCACCATATTTCAGGAATTCATGTGCTGCTGAATAACAGGCACACAGAATCCTGGTTGCTCTCCAGTACTCCACCCATGAAATTCAACAAGCGATTGAGAGGATTAGAGAAGATTGGACCACAATCAGTGGAAAACCTTGTTGCCATGGCATGCTATGGCAACAGGGAGTTTTAATCTGACCTTACATCCAGTTGTGGGGATCTTATGAGGATCCTGATGGTGCTGATTATTTTATTTTAGGCTCTGACTTGGTAAAGAAAATGAACTAGCTACAGAACAGACTATGGGCCTTTCCTTGGGGATACCTTATATTGTCTGACCACTAGCAAGGCAAGATAAAGGCAAAAATTCAGGTCACCAGTGAGAAGATCTTTGGTCTCAGTTGAGAGTTTTTAACCTATTCTAGGCTTCCTCACTAGTAATCTATGAACCTGTTACAAATTAGGGTCTTAATGTTTTGAGACCTGTGAGGAGGGGAATGTTGTGAGAGGGCTGGATTTGACCTAACTTCAGCCACCTTGTGAAGAATTTAGCTACCCATAAACTGGAAGCAAGGATACTACATAGGAATAATTTGGCCTTGCTTAGGCAGACAGAGAAAAGAGCTGCATTTTTTCACTAAAGTAAAAGTACAGATTCATGAGGAGAGCGGAAAATATGGAAAACTGATCTTGATTCTGGTTGTCTCTGTTGGTAAGTTTTTGCTGCATTTGCTTTGCTTATCTGGAGAATAATGAATTGTTATCAGCTGTTGCTAGGGAAATTGTTAGCATATGAGGGGCTATTATGAATTACTTGCTTTGACTAGCAAGTGCCACTATTTGGTGGCCCTAGCCTCTATTTTACAGAATCTGAGAATGAGTAACAGGGGAATGGTCACTTAATGATTACTTACTCTGTTCATTCCCTCTGGGGCACCTGGCATTGGCCACTGTCGGAGGATTGGATAATGGGCTAGATTGAGCTTTGGTCTGACTAAGTATGGTGGCTCTTCTGTTCTTATGTCTAGAGAAAATCTGTAAGAATATTTGCTAAATAGTATGTTTTGGGGAAATCCAAGAAAGCTTTTCTTTGGGCCAGAATCTGACACCTAAACTTTCTAGCAACCAGACAGGATTGGCACCTGTGAAACAGTTTTCTGAGTTCTCAAAATCATCTTAGACTTAGGTAAATATAAATATTTGAGATGTCTAACCCTTCTGCTACAACATATATGTTTATGTTTGACCTAATAAAAAAGAAGTTTTAGTTAAAAGCACACTTTTTTGTGCTAATCATTTACTAGACAGAGGAACTGCACCCCCATTGGTTTATTCCTAATGCCACATGGAAAAAAACAGAGAAGATACCATTGCTTTGGGTTCTGAAAACCCTGAGAAACAGCACTTGGCTGAAAGGTTTTTGTAAGTGGAGGGGGCTAGAGGCAACAACCACATCGGACCTCAGACTAATTGCAGTAAATAGTCTCAGTTATTTTTCTCCCTCAGAGGGGATGTATCATAAAGCAGAAAAGGAAAAATATACATAGAAAAATGTGATGGTAAAGCCATCAAAACTGTCAGAGGTAGTGAGGGATAAGTGAAGAACCTGAAACTAGCTTTTGGCACCTCTGTGTTTTTAGTAATTAGACTGAAAGTTCATGGTATCCCTTTCATTAGATGGTATAGATAGTATTATTACCATTTTACTCATTAGACAGTTCTTTTTAACTAGCTTAAGGGCTTACATGTGGGAACAAAGGAGAAGAAAAAAGAGATTTGTTTGGCAGTCCTATGACTATTCACAGCAGTCATAATTCATGAATTTAAAATTCAATTAGATATATCACCAAATAATACTTTCATGTATTGTCTCACCATCCTTATTCCATCAAAACAGTTTTAATCAACATTGCCCTATAAAGGCAGAACAAATAATTTTCAAAATCTGCTGTTAAACTATAAATCAAAACAGCCCTTTGCAGTCTTTTAGACACCCATAGTTGCATGTGCCATCCCCACTTTCTGCAAATCTGAAAAAATGTTTCTCATGCTTTTCAGACTGCTTTTTTTAAATTCTAATTAAGTATAATTGGCTGTTCTCTAGTACTAGAGTACAGTGCTGGTTGTCACCTGCTTCAAAACATTTATAAAGCCAGCAATATAAATATTTACTGTTTCCTCCAGCTAATACATGAAAATCTCTTATTTTTTAATATCAAATTAATTTGCTTTTGTTTACTGAATCCTGCAGAGGCAGCTGATGACTGCTGTACCGCATTTTCACTGCATAATCTGAGAAAGAGAGGTTCATGAAAGTCCTCTCATGACTCACCAAGAGGATACAAATTGACACCCACATATTTTCTTAATAAAAAAATACAAGTAACAGGGGCAGGGACTTTTACACTGGGGTTTACAAGTACTGTAGTGAGATAAGAACATTTTAATATATTTAGTCTTTCAGTTTGATTAACTTAAGTATTCCTATATCTAGTTTGTATGCTACTATTACAATCATGCAGGCATCCATATAGTGGTTTTTTTTCTGAATGTTTCTGTTTGCCATACATAACTGTGGTAGAAGGGAGACCAGCACAATTGAGGTAATGGATTTCAGGAAGGCAGATAAGCTCAGAGAACTTGTAGGTAAGGTCCCATGGGAAGCAAGACTGAAGGGAAAAACAACTGAGGAGAGTTGGAAGTATTTCAAAGAGACGTTGTTAAGGGCCCAAAAGCAAACAATTCCGCTGTGTAGGAAAGATAGAAAATATACCAAAAGACCAGCTTGGCTTAACAAGGAGATCTTGCATGATCTCAAAATAAAAAAGGAGTCCTATAAACAATGGAAACTAGGACAAATAACAAAGGATGAATATAGGCAAGCAACACGGGAATGCAGGGTCAAGATTAGAAAGGCAAAGGCACAAAATGAGATCAAACTAGCTACAGGCATAAAGGGAAACAAGAAGACCTTTATAAATACATTAGAAGCAAGAGGAAGACCAAGGACAGGGTAGGCCCACTGCTTAGTGAGGAGGGAGAAGCAGTAACAGGAAACTTGGAAATGGCGGAGATGCTCAATGACTTCTTTGTTTCGGTCTTTACCGAGAAGTCTGGAGGTGTGCCTAACGTAGTGAATACAAGCAGAGAGAGGGTAAGTTTAGAAGATAGGATACACAAAGAACAAGTTTAAAATCAGTTAGGAAAGTTAGATGTCAGCAAGTCACCAGGTCCTGATGAAATGCATCCCAGGATACTCAAGGAGCTGATAGAGGAGGTATCTGAGCCTTTAGCTATGATCTTTGAAAAATCATGGAAGACAGGGGAGATTCCAGAAGACTGGAAAAGGGCAAATATTGCGCCCATCTATAAAAAGGGGAATAAGAACAACCCAGGAAACTACAGACTGGTCAGTTTAACGTCTGTCCCAGGGAAGATAATGGAGCAAGTAATTAAGGAAATCATATGCAAACACTTGGAAGGTAATAAAGTGATAGGGAATAGCCAGCATGGGTTTGTGAAGAACAAGTCATGCCAAACTAATCTGATAGCTTTCTTTGATAGGATAACAAGCCTTGTGGATAAGGGAGAAGCGGTGGATGTCATATACCTAGACTTTAGTAAGGCATTTGATACGGTCTCGCATGATATTCTTATTGATAAACTAGGCAAATATAACTTAGATAGGGCCACGATAAGGTGGGTGCATAATTGTCTGGATAACCGTAGTCAGAGAGTTGTTGTTAACGGTGCTAAATCCTGCTGGAAAGGGATTACAAGTGGAGTTCCGCAAGGGTCTGTTTTGGGACCTGTACTGTTCAATATCTTCCTCAATGATGTAGATATTGGAATAGAGAGTACGATTATTAAGTTTTCAGATGATACCAAACTGGGTGGGGTTGCAACTTCTTTGGAGGATAGGGACAAAATTCAAAATGACCATAGCAAGTTAAAGAAATGGTCAGTGGTAAACAGGATGAAGTTTAATAAAGAGAAATACAAAGTGCTCCACTTAGGAAGGAACAATCAGTTCCATACATACAAGATGGGAAGTGACTGTCTAGGAAGGAGCATGGCGGAAAGGGATCTAGGGGTCACAGTGGACCACAAGTTGAATATGAGTCAACAGTGTGATGCTGTTGCAAAAAAAGCAAATATGATTCTAGGTTGTATCAACGGGTGTGTTGTAAGCAAAACTTGTGAAGTCATCATGCCGCTCTACTCTGCACTAGTTAGGCCTCAGCTGGAATACTGTGTCCAGTCCTGGGCGCCACATTTCAAGAAAGATGTGGAGAAATTGGAAAGGGTACAGAGAAGAGCGACAAGAATGATTAAAGGCCATGAGAACATGACCTATGAAGCCAGGCTTCATGAACTGGGCTTGTTTAGTTTGGAAAAAAGAAGATTAAGGGGGGACATGATAGCGGTTTTCAAATATCTAAAAGGGTGTCACAAGGAGGAAGGAGAAAATTTGTTCCTCTTGGTTTCTGAGGACAGGACAAGGAGTAATGGGCTTAAAGTGCAGCAAGGGAGGTTTAGATTGGACATTAGAAAAAAATTCCTAACTGTCAGGGTGGTCAAATATTGGAATAAATTGCCAAGGGAGGTGGTGGAATTCCCTCACTGGAGATATTTAAGAACAGGTTAGATAGACATCTGTCAGGGATGGTGTAGACGGAGCTTGGTCCTGCCTTGAGGGTGGGGGGCTGGACTCGATGACCTCTCGAGGTCCCTTCCAGTCCTATGATTCTATGATTCTATGAATTATTACCCACGAGTTCTCTTGGGACTTTTCTGCTCTCTTCAATATTTTTTTCTGTTTCTTTTCTCATTAACTAGAAAAGAAGCAAGGAGGAAAGCAACTACTCTGTTTGGGGTTAATATGAATCTCCTCACTGGTCAGAAATGAATGTGGTTGCAAGCCTGCAGTAGAAAAAGATACCATAGAAAACTATGGAAACTGTTACATAGGGAAAGTCCTACTATTTGGACTCTTAAAATAGAGAGGCCACTTGGTAGACAAGGCTTCCTCTATGGTATTGTTACACTGGACACTGTTGAAGGAAACCAAACTTCGTAACTTCAAGATTGGAGTGAAAGATGCCACATTGATATAGACCTGCATAGAACAAGGGCCGAGGGAAGCTCCATTGGTGTTGGTATTTGGAAATGTAGGACTTTCTTTTTCTCTTTCCATAATAAAGCTTACAAAACTTTCTTGAAATTCCTTTGACTGCTGATTTTATGAAAACCTGGGAATACTTGACATCCCCAAAAGAAGACAATAGAGTCAGAATACTACAGGTTGGACCTACTAAGTCTGGCATCCTTGGGACCTGATTGTTTCAAAGGAAAAAAATGTACAGAACCAGGGGAAGTCCTCTGCCTCTGGCCCCCAGACCCTAACCTGCTGCTTCCTAGTTACTGCCCCAGGAGGCACCCTGCCCCACCCCCTGTTCCTACCACTAACTCAGCCAGGTTGCTTTCCCAGTTGCTGCCAGATCCCCAGCCAGCTGGGATGCCATTGAGCTCTGGTCCGAGCCCCACTTTCTGGGCGCTGCTGTGGGGTGCTGCAGGGCTCCGATCCCAGCTCCGCACTTCTGGGGTCTGCTGAGGGGCTATAGTTCTGACCCTAACCCCACCCTGGCTAGGCTACTGGCACTGCTGTTCCTGGTTCTGTCCCATTTAATTTGGACTTCCTTAAGGTGAAGCACAGCTTATTAAAATCTATGTGTGACGGGGTGAGATCACAGAAGATCCCTTGGAGATGCTTCCCAAGGTGCTGACAAGGCCACTGCCAGTCACCTTCCTGCTCTCTGGGGCTTTTCATTGCTCTGTCCTGCTGGGCCAGCTCCCTGGTCTCCCCCAGCCAAGGACAAGAGCTGAGATCCCATCCCCCTCCCCCAAAAGCAGTACAGACACTGAAACTCCTCCAAGAAAAATACAGTTTTGGGCCCAGTTTCCCTGGATACCGTTCCCCAAATGGGATCATACCCCAAATAAATTATTTAGGTAAGCCCCCTTTAACAATGTGCACACTGGTTGCTCCCCCAGGTAACAATTATTTACAGTGGGCTTGAAAGTAAATAAAAGTGATGTTATTAAGTACAAGCAGCAGGAGTTAAGTGGTAATAAGAGAGAACAGGCAGAGTAATCTAGATTGCAAACAAAATAACAGAAAATGCTTAGCCAACTCTACCACTAAAATCCAGCACAAACTTATTACAAATGCATTACAGACTCACCCTTATACTGTTCTTTTTCCAGCTAAGCCTTCAAACCAGGGACTCCCTCTCCCTTGGGTGTTTGGTTCATTCCCATGGGAGTGCCATGCCAGCCAGACAAAGATAAAGACCTGCTAGTTTCCCATTGTTTTATGGATTCCCTTTTACATGAGGACGTTACCTGGCCAGTCCCTACCAGTTAGAGAGGTCATGTGTCTTCCTAAGACCAACCACTGCTAAGACTTAAAGGACTAAAGAGGGTGTTTACATATGATTGCCCAGACATTGAGGCATCCCAGCTTTGGAAACACCCTGGATGGCTTTCATTTACTCATTTAAAATCATAAAACATTCCATACTCCATATGTCTAACTTTACACACAAGAATGATACATGCACCAAGACCGATCAGATTAAGGCTTTAAGACTGGTAGGTTACAAGAGGCAATTTGTCCCAAGCATCTTCGAGTTATGTATATTCATGTCCATGAGTCCATTTCATAAAGCATGGGGGCTCCGTCACACTATGTTATTATTTATCTTTAAATTCCAATTTAATCAAGATATTACAAAAAGCAAGACATGAGAAGTAACATGATAGTGTTTACAAAATTTAAGTGAATACATTTTACATGCTATGAAAGCTTCTGCAGTAATATCAAGTCACAATAATTAGTACAATAAATGATTATATTTGATTATCATTGTCTTTTATCTGGAACGGTAGAGAAATTGTAATTATATACCCTTAAATGAAGGTTGCTCTGTGTTGTCAATCAAGCATGATAGCTCTCTAGAGTGATGCTGCTATCAATGACATTTCAACAAAGCATAATACTAAAGTTTCAAAATGTCAGTTTATTGCTTTTTCAAACAATGAGGAGTCATAGCTAAGAATTTTCCTAGCGCATACAGCCCCTCAGATATTACTCATTGAAACTGTCTACATGCAGGGTGAAACTTGCCTCCCTGCAGAAGATTACTACAAGGATTGTGCCCCACTCATTTCCCACTTAAATTCTATTTTGCATGTTTAGTTACACTGCATGCTTAGGGAAACTTATTTTTAATTGCATTATCTTAGTCTTCAGAGCTTCACATAGCATAAAAATACAGGTTAGAACTCCCTGTTCCAGTGCTGTCGGGACCTGGCCAGTCCAGAACAAGAGAATTTTCTGGAGCAGGAGACATATCCCCTGTTACCTGACCCGAGCTAGCTGGCCCATCTACTCCTTCTGCAGCAGGGCTGCTGCTGCCCCCTGACTCCCAGCTGCCATGGGTGGCTGGGGTTCTCCAGCCCCCAGCACTGGCCTTAAGCTGGTGCCATGCTGCTGCAGGCAGCTAAGGTTTTCCAGCCCTTGGCTAAATGCTTTCTGGTCCCCAGCCCCATGCTGGCATGGGTTGCCATGGTTCCCCAGCCCCTTGCTCTGCACTGCCACAGGTGGCCAGGTTTCCCCAGCTCTGTACTGCTGCATACTGCTAGGCATATCTAGCCCCCAGCCTCCTGCTGCCACAGGCAGCTGGGGTTCTCCAGTCCCCAGCCCTGCACTGCCAGAAGCTGCTAGGGTTCTATGGCCCTCACCCCAGCATTGCTGCAGGGCTCTGGCCCAGCCCTGACCAGTCTGCTGGCCCCCCTGCCATTAGGCTTCCAGGCTTTTTGGTTCAGGAGCATCCATGGTCTTGCTGGACCAGACAGTGCTGGTTTTCAGAGGTACAGTGACTGAGTGGTGAATATTTTACATTATGGCAAAATAAAAGGGTCACACTAGTATGTTGTTTTATACCATTGTAGAAACCTTATGGTATCTGAAATGATACAATCCAGATATCAAATTGAGGGTAAACAAATCTATAGTTGCAGCCAAGTCAAACAGGCCTGAGTATTAAATAAGCCTAGCAGTGCTTCCTGGAACCTCAGGGTGGTCTCTGAGGTAGCAGTGGTTCTCCTTGGCATTGCACTCCACCACTGGTGAAGAAGCATTTGTCTCCTTCAGCAGTGCCCTCTAAATTGAGTAGCTTAGCTGGCCTCTTATACTTCCACTTCCTCTCCTGACTTTCTGTTTCTAGCATGTGGGATGCTGGCCTCTTAGCTCTGTGTTCCCTCCACTTCTGCCACTGAAGGAGGCCATGCCTCCTCACTACAAAACCCTTTCCCCCACCAACCTTCCCAAAAAATTATCTTATAAAGCTGAGCTTTCTATAACCCACAAGTAATAGCTACAGACTCAATGAAGTCCACTACAGCATTCAATAACACAGTTCTATTTATCGCAAAAAAGCATTTGGCCTTGGCGCTACAGAGGGATTTAGAGACTGTAATGCTCAACCTTCCTTAAAAACTTTAGTTGAGTGGGAAAGATGAATGTCCTGACCAATGGACTATATAGCTACTCTCTTATCCAATTAATTTTTATTGTTTAAGATTGTTTAATATTGAGTGGAACAACTTTAACGATATGGACAGAGACCCACTTCATAGCTCAGAGGTCAACACATGTGTAAGTGTAGAAAACTATGTAATGGTGTAAAAGCGGCAAAGAGTCCTGTGGCACCTTATAGACTAACTGAAGTGTTGGAGCATAAGCTTTCGTGGGCAAAGACCCACTTCGTCAGATGCATGTCCTGCCCATGAAAGCTTATGCGCCAACACTTCAGTTAGTCTATAAGGTGCCACAGGACTCCTCACCACTTTTGCGGATTCAGACTTACACGGCTACCCCTCTGATATGTAATGGTGTGTTTCAGTCAAATATATAATGTTGGAAAAAGAACAATAAGACATAAAAGATTTTTTGCTTTGTATATGTGTGTCTGCTTAAGCTTCAGTGGTTTGCCCTCGGGTCAGTTTTGTTCAATATACTCATTAATAATCTGGATGATAGGATATATTTCACCTTCTTCAAATTCATGGATTATACTAAGCTGGGAAGAGAAGTGGATATGCTAGAAGTTAAGAATAGGGTCCAGAATAACAAATTAGAGGACTGGGCCAAAAAAAATCGGCTTAGATTCGGCAAGGACAAGTGCAGAGTTTTGCACTTAGCATGAAGGAATCACGAATCCCGTACACTGCTACTAGCTGGGGACCATTAGCAGAGTGGAAGTTCTTCAGAAAAAGGACTTGGGGTTTATAGTGGACAAGAAGCTGGAAATTAATCAACAGTGTGCCCTTCTTGCTAAGAAGGTTAACAACATATTGGACTGCGTTAGTAGAAGCATTGCCAACAGATCAAGGGAATTCATTATTCCCCAATATTCAGCACTGGTGAGGCCACATCTGGAGTATTGAGTTCAGTTTTGGGACCTCCCATTACAAGAAAAATGTGGACAATTTAGAAACAGTGCAGAGGAGGGCAACAACAATGATTAGGAAACTGGAATACTTTACTTATAAGGAGGGTATGTCTACAATACAGTGTTATTTCGAAATATCTTATTTCAAAATAGTTAATTAGAAATAAGTACATTTTAGCAGGATAAGCAAAATAGCAGTTAAGGTTATAGTGGTTTTGTGCATAGTATGTTAAATAATTACACAAATGGGGTAAGAAGTTAAACTGAGTTTGTGCAAAGTTACGGAACACAGGGTTTAAAAGGTAGGTGTTTGACAGTAAGAGGGTGGAGAAGACACTAGGGAAGATATGGAAACCAGAATTTTCAAAGGAGTCACTCTACCCTCAGGAAACGAAACATTGTTCTTGTGTTATCTGTTTTTCAATGTATATGTAATTCATAGGTGGTACTAGCATTGTCCTAAAACATAAAAAAGACTTAAAAAAACCCCTTTTAAAGCCTAGATTGAAGTTAATCTTATTTTTTTGCCCAACAGTGATCTAATTGCTCTGCAACAGACAGAAGAAGAATTGAACTGATTAAAAGGCAGTCATTCTCTGCCCCTGGCTTTTTGTATGGCCTGGCGTGTTTTGAGCACACCTACTGGATCAAGCCCCACATGCAAGATAAAATGGGGGAAAATGAGTGTTCCCCTGCCTGAGAATCACACTGGGGCTTAGGCATGAAATAAGCATCTCAACCTCTTTTTGAGTCAGCAGAAAGCACGCCCAGAGGCAGAAACAGATGCCTTGGGAATATTAATACAAATAATGTAGGTCCACCGGGTAGGCAGCAATTTAGACAAAATATTTTGGGGATTACAGAGATGCATGAAATTGGAGTTTAGATGTCAAAATATTTAGGATTCTACAACCTTTTGTGGATCTGGCCTTCAGATACTATTAAGATATAGTGCAATAATCCCCTTCACCCAAGATTCAATAGTACATAGCAAAGAGTGCTCGTGTGGGTGTTATGAAACATGGGAATTTGAGATTTATATGTTTCTAAAGAAATCCGAGGCAACAGATTACCTTGGATTACCAATTAACAGCAAATGAGAAAAAGGTTTGATAATCTAATTACAGAATGTCTGTATCAAATTGTATGTGCAGATTCTATATAATTCTCCATTAATTCCAGCTATATTTTATATATTAAATACCCTACACTAAGTGAGACCAAGAAGGAACCAATAAACCAGAGGAGTTTTTGAACTGAGTTTTTGAATTGTCATATCTACTGGGCAGTTCATTTGCTGTCAGAATGCCTGTGTTGAGGAAAGTATCAAGTAACAATGGCAGTTGTGCTGAGATTTTATAAATATTAAACAGATATTAAATCATTGAAAGAATTCACTCAGAAGTTAGTACTTGATTATATGATTATATGAAATAAATAGGAAAGAAAATCATCATTTAGAAATTGGATGAGAAACTTAGTCCATGCAACCACGAAAAAGGAACCAGCATTTAAAAATGAAGATGTCATTAACATTCAGGGACCATCTAACCTGTGATAAACTGACAGATTTTGGAAGAACAAGATTAAATGCTGTTTACTTTGCATTAAACCTATACCTATAATAAGTATATATAGCTTTTAGAGTTTTATATATGTGTTAAGTTTTTATTCTCTTTTGCATTAAAAATAGATACACACACAACATATTCTCAATACACATTATTAAAAGGTATTTTAACTTATAATAGATTCTTCCAAAAAGTATGCGCTTTATACAAAGTCAAGGAAAAGAAAAAAAATCAATTTTCATAGTTGCTGATATGTGAAGCTGTGTTAGGGATGGCCTGCTGCAGTCTTCACTGATTCATCTTAACTTATCTGAAATGCAGCTGCTGTTTCATTAGGTACTGTACTCGATAAAAAAAAATCTGCTCTCCATTACTGTTCTGCCAGGTGAACTCCACTGTCTGCCTATCTCATAATATAGCACGTTGATTTTTAAATTTTACTGCTTACATTTGACTGAAGTCACACCACAGTGCTTGATAAAGGATCTAATTTCGAGTTATCAGCCATCTTGTTCCCTCCAGACAGCTTTCTAGAACCAATTGACTGCTCCTAAAATGAAACTATCTACTGCTGGTGGTAGTTGCTTTTTCATTTTATACTACTATGTTATTGTACAGCCGTTCTTTAGAACCACAGTACTACACACATTCCTCACAGTTTTTATCTTGTCAAAAAATTTTTTGTTAAAAAACGTACCTAACCGTAAATATAGGGGAAAGGTGACTAAAGATTTTGTATTACATGCACATGATTTGAAATTTGTTGCAATCATTAGATGAAAGGTGATATATCATTAAAGATCATTTGATTTACACAATCCATTGCCTGCCTCACTCACCATCTGTATAATAGGGATAATTTTATTCTCTTATTCTCAGCCTTTGGCTCTGTTGTCTAAGATTATGAGCAATTCGGAGCAGGAACTATCTTTTACAAGAGCACTTAGCACTTGGGTTTTCTACCCACATAAACACATAGGCCAGGTCTACACTAAAGGGGAAGATCGACTTAAGATATGCAACTCCAGATACGTTAATTACGTGGCTGGAGTCAATGTATCTTAAACTGCATTTTCATGCCATCCACACAGTGGGAGGATTATGGGAACACAAGCTCCCATCAGCTTCTCTTAATCCTCTTGAGAAACGGGACTACCAGCACCGACAGGGGAGTCCTCTCAATTTGAATTAGTGGGTCTTTACTAGACCCACTAAATAGAACCCCGGATCATCAATTGTGGCAGCATCAATCTTCTGCATAGTGTAGATATGGCCATAATACAGTAGAACCCCTTGTTTAAACCACAGCAGAGTGATTCCAATGCATTAAAACCATTACAATGTAAAAGGATATTGACTTATTGTTCTTCTCTATGGAATTCAGGTGTCCAGGCTAACACAGGTCACTGGCTGAATCCAATCTCAGATATATGAGTGGCTTCATCCCTTTTGTTATGCGATTCCCTCCCTCCTCATTGGAAAAAAACGGTTCAAATAACTAGTCATTTATAAGACTCATGTTCATAAAACTGATTTTTTACTATAAATGCACCAACTGATTTCAAACTGCCTTACTCCAGAACCCTTTTAGACCTTTATTTTAAAAAAGTCTACCCTCCATCACTGCATAACTGAAGCAGTAAAATTGAATGATAATGTTTTCTATGATTTGTGTCAGACAGGATAAAATTCTTCCACAGTGATACTCCATGAGTTTTGTTTTTGAGGTCTAAAATACTTAATAGCATTCACTTAAATTATGCAAGAATAGGAAGGAATACCTACCTGAAGTGTAGAAATGCACATCTCCTATGTAATACCTACACATTTCAGTTAGTTCCTCAGTTTCTTCATAAATACAAATCTTTATCTTTCTTAAAATGGGGTCTCTGCCAACAGATATAAGAGTTACAAGTCCTGAAAGTAGAATATCTATATGTGAGACAAATTACTGGTTCTATACATTACGGAAAAGACTCGCTAAAAAAACTTTAAGAAACAGACTGTGAAACTGGCTAGATTTCAACAATGTTTTCATGGTAACCATTTGCTCAAGTTAAAAACTATATTAGCCTTTCTCAGAAAAAGCATGACACATAAGCACACTGGCAGCCAGCAAAAGCTGGAACTTCATAATGATTGGGTTAAAAAACCTACAAGAAGCCCATGTATTTTTATATT
Organism: Pelodiscus sinensis; assembly: GCF_052426305.1. Taxonomy (NCBI): domain Eukaryota; kingdom Metazoa; phylum Chordata; order Testudines; family Trionychidae; genus Pelodiscus; species Pelodiscus sinensis. Next base: position 267,319,366 of record NC_143052.1, read on the forward strand.
TTGAAAAGAAATGAGCAAAATATGTTTGCTACAACCAGACATACAATGATAGCTCATAACGGAGCTTGCAAATCTACTTTCAATTTAAAATATTTAAATTGATACTTCAGAAATACATTTTCAGAATGCAAAGTGTCTGTTTGGAGGAGTGGGAAGAAGGGTGACATGTAGCCTTTTTGACTAATATAAGGCAAAGTACCAAATAAATACAGTTGGGGATTATGGTATCTCCTTTCCCCCTTACAGTAATGGGCGGTGGTTATCATAGTTGGGGAGAGGGAGGCTTTGCTTCCCTTAACATCCTCCATTGGCCCTGCCTCCCAGTCAGTATGCCTCCCCACAGGGATTTGAGGCCTCAAGGGTGGCTGGTATTGGGCTGCTTGCCTGGAAGTTCTGGGACTGGCTGCCTGAGCACTGGGACAGGGGGCAATCTGAAACCCCAGGGCTGGGGGGTTCAGTGACCATGCTGCCTGAACACCTAAGTGCCACAGCTTGGGGCATGACAACCATACTACCCTGCTGCCCAGAGATCTAGAGCTTGGAGTGTGGTGATTGTGCTGCCCACCTGGCTGCTGGAGACCTGGGACAGGGTCCATCCAGAGCTCTGGGACTGGGCGTGTGGCGATCATGTTGCCCAAGGGCTGTGGGTGCTAAGGTTGTAGCACACCAGGCCTGTGCCACACTCCCTTGCCCCAGGTTGGCCAGCTCTGGAGCCAGGAGCTGTAGGAGAGGAGGTAGAAAGGGAGCAGGAGCAGAAGGTGGCCATGGCCTCAGGCACAAGTATGTGTGTGGGGTGGGGTGGGGTGGGGTGGGGTGGGGGGAGATGAGAAGATAGTCATTGCAGTCTACCAAATGGTAGAAAGGCAGTGGAAATTAATCACTACCTGGGGAGTCAAGTGTGGAGAGGTTATACAATACATAAAGCCGGAGACATTTCATGGGTGGGAAGATGCATTGCACAGTTTTGGCTAGAAGGTTGTATACTATTGATCTTCATCTGGCATTCAGTCACCTGAGGAACTTTGCCTGTTAGTGCACCTTGTAGCCCTTAGTGGTGTATGTGGTTACAGGTGCCCTTGTCTTCAATGGCCTTTGATTTAGACCTGTAAATTGCTTTCAACGTCAAGCTGTCCTATTATATTTGTACAAGCTTAGGGTGTGATTCAATGTCCATTGAAGTGAATGGAAAGCCTTCAAAGGAATTTGGATCAGATCCCACATTGTGCCCATAGCTGAATGCACAATTTCTATCTAAATAAATAGGAGCTTCTCATATGCATATGAAAGCAGAATTTAGAATGATGCATTTATTGAGAAAATAATAGACACTGGGTTTTTAAACATGAATAAATATGTTTGTAATTATCAGTTGGTGTGACTGAATAGAAATATCCAAATTAAAATTTTGATAGAGACATTGAATGCAAGGTATAACCCATACAGCGACAGTGCGAGAGAGACATTCACTGTTATTTTTATTCAAGCTTTGAGATATTACTATGGCAACTACTGTATTCATGTTCTCAGACCCACCTGAAACTAGAATCATAATTCTGGGAAAGAGGACTATATTTTTCTTTTCTATATCATAAATGCACTGTAAGGCTTGCAACAGCGTTGTCAATTATTGTCCCCATATGAGGAATGGGGACAGAATTGCCAAGCCTCTGAGCAAGGAGGGGGTGTGACTCTATGCACCTGGAAGGAGCAGGGACTTGAACATAAGGAACGGGACTGGGGCAGTCAGCTTGCCACACTGCATTGCCCCCTTGGCAGCTTCAGAGCGACCTGGAGCATGCCATGTAGCACTCTGGCAGCAATTAATGGGCCCAGCACTCTGGTCACCATTGCTGGTATAGTAGCAGTAGTGGTATCTGGGAACCCTGGGTCCTTTTGAATTTCTGAGCCCTGGGGCATTTGCTCTCCCTCCTGTCAGCAGGCCTGCCCCCGCATCTTAACTTTACAGTAGAAATGTTCCAGGGAAGGGAAGGTTACAAAATCCTCAATCTCCCCTTTATCACTAAGGGTATGTCTACACTACAGCATTATTCCAAAATAGCTTATTTCGAAATAACGTGTCTACACTCAAAATGCATTTCGAAATAGCATTTTGCTATTTTGAAATAGCGCATCCACGCTGAGTAGACTGTGAATCGCATTTAAGGCTGGCTGGAACCAGGTCAGGACTTACTGTGTGGGGCTGCTGCCTGAGGCTAACTGAGGTCTGTGCTTAAAGAGCCCACTCACCCCCCGGACAGCCAGTTCTTGGATTTCCCTGCTTGCTTGTCTACTTTGATGAGGGACAGCAAAGCATTTTTGTCTCAACGTGCTCTGGTTGCTCTCACAGGACACCACAGCACTCTGCAACATGGAGCCAGAGCTGCCCCCGGGCACTCTGGTGCTTCTCATGGACACGTTGCTGTGAGCCTGGCTGCACTTTCTGCAGGCTGCCATCTGGGAGGTACATCGGGGGGTTGTCAGTATCCAGGAGGCCCTACGGGAGAGCTTCCACCCTGAGGAGCACTAACAGTCTCCTTGGTCTGCCCCACTGGGGGCTTGTGCCTCATGCCTCCCTCACGTCCTTCCACTTACCTCTCCTTAACCCCCCTTCCTGGTGTAAAATAAAATACACATATTTTCATAAATACATACTCTCTTTATTTAACAAAATGGGGGGGGGGGAGGGAGGGAATGAAACTCTGGTGAGACTGGGGAAAGGAGGTGGAAGAAAGGAGAGAGAGGGTGGAAGAGGGGAGGGGGAAACCTGGAAGGAGGGAGCTGGAAGGGGGAATCAAGGGTTAGAAGGGGAAGGGGAAGCTCGGGGCTCATGGTTGGGCCAACTGTCTCCCAGAACCGCGGGTGCGGGGGTCTCGGCGTCCCCAGGGGGATGAGAAGGAGATGGAGGGGGGAAGGGGATGGAGAGTGTGGAAGAGGTAGAGGGAGAAGCGGGAGGGGGAGAAGGAGTGGGAGGAAGAGTGGGAGGAGGAGCGGTAGTTGGGGAGGCAGCAGGTGCTGGAGCAGCAGGAGGCAGCAAGCTCTACACCAGGGTCTGCAGGTGCTGGCAAATGGCACAGCCCTGGGCAAGCTGCTCCCGCCAGAACTTCAGGTTTTCTTGCATCCAGTGCTGGAGGGTGCGGTGCAGGGCTTGCAGAGCCCCCAGGTGCTGCTGTTGGTACCCCTCCACTGCACAGGTGGGCCTGCCGAGCCCTCGGATGCAGGAGCATATCCCGGGAGGGGTGGTGCCCCCTCCATGCACAGCTGGTGCGGCTGTGGAGAAACAAGAGAAGTGGTCAGTTATCCCTGGGGACACAGTGGGTGAAGCCCAGTCCCCCTCTGCAAGGTGAGGATGACCAATCCCTGCACCATCAGAGCCGATGTGCTTGCACAGAGGACATGTTCAGAATGTCCTGCCAACCCCAGGAGTAGGAGCAGACTCGAGACCACACCCAGACCCCTATGGTGCATATAGTGTGTGTGTACAGGGGAAAAGATGTCCCCTGCCTCTGTGAAGAGTGGCCTTGTGGAGGGAGGGCGTCCTGCTGTGTCCTACCCTGGAGTCAAGAGAATGTCATGCCTCCTCACACACGCATGTGGCTGACAGGATAAGGTCCCTATGTGGCAGCCAGCTGGGGCCACATGCCCAGGGGTGGCATGGCACCTGCTCACACATACACAGTTGCTGCATGATCCGTGGACAGCAAGGCCCACACATGCAATCCCTAGTTTCTGTTACCTCTTCCCCTCCCCCGTATAAGGGGACAGTGATGGCACTCACATGTTGTTGCCTCCCTGGCCTGAGATGACACTAGTGAGAGGTCCACTGGGGCAGCTTGGGGGTCCTGGCTCATCTGAGTGGTGATGATGGCTTTCTCTGGCTCCTGGATCTCCTCCTTCTCTTCCTTGATTCCCTGATCAGGGCTCTCTGCCCCAGGGTTGATGACCAGCTGGGGGGCATGGACAGTCCCGCCCCCCCAGGATGCGGTCCAGAAAGTCAAAATGGGGGCAGGCATGTGGGTCTGCCACTGGTTGGGAACTGCCTCCTGTAGTCCTGGCATAGGCCTGCCGCAGCTCTTTGATTTTCATGTGCACCTGCTCCTGGGTGCGCATGTGGCCTTTGGTGGCCAGGCTGTCAGCCATCCTTCTGTAGATGGCCACTTTCCTGCATCTAGGGTGGAGATCATGGACCTTGGAGGCCTCCCCTCAAAACTCAATCAGATCCATGATCTCCGCACTAGACCAGAAAGGCGCCCTCCTTTTGCAGCCCCTGGCAGGCTCCTGGGAGCTGGCAGACTGCTCCTGGGGAGCGGTGGAGGGCTGGCTGCCAGTGGATTGCTGGCTCATGCTGTGGGGCCACTAGGTCAGGGGCAGTGACTGCTGGCTCTGGGCTGGCAGGCTTGGAGCTGGCACAGGCACTGTGGCCAGAGTCTACCCCTTTAAGGGTTCCAGAGAGGGGTGGAGAGAGAGGAGTTTTCCTGATTGTACCCAGAGTGGCCACCAGGGCACCCTGAGAAGGGCTGGAGGCCCCCTATTTCAAAATAAGCATTTACACAGCGCTTATTTCGATTAAGCTATTTCGAATTTGGCATTATTCCTCATGGAATGAGGTTTACCAAATTTGAAATAAGTGCTCCGCTATTTCAAATTAATTTCAAAATAGCGGTTTGGCTGTGTAGATGCTAGGAAAGTTATTTCGAAATAAAGGCTGTTATTTCAAAATAAGTTTGCTGTGTAGACATACCCTCAGGTAATAGATGTCAGCACCACACAACCGATTACCAACGGGATTTCTATGACCATCTAAACACAATTTCCTTTTTTGGCACACATAAACTTCTGAGCATATATGAGAACAGAGATGGAGTTTAAAGCTGATCATCTTCATTAAGAGTTTTGATGGACCTATTCTTCATAAACTCAATTTTTTTAACCATGAGAAATTTCTACTTGGTGGATGGTTGGCATTAATTCTCCATGGACTGCAGGAGGCAAACCTAGCTCGTGTCATCCTGGATGAATACAGATTCAAGTTTATATATGACTTCAAAGGAGTAAAAGTATTCTGAATAATACTACCCATTCAGAGGTGAAAGTGAGCTGGTATAGCAAACCAATAAGAAGCAGCCACCAGTACTGGCTCATACATGGCTGATGTTAAAGCGCTGCTACAACAGTGCTTTAATGTCACTGCCCCTTGTACTCCTCTCTGCCTCCAACAACCTTGCTTTTCTCTTCTGAAAAAAGCTTCTTGTGCAGGAAGCTTGTAGTCTAGACATAGCCACAGACTCAAACACCAATAAAGCATAAATAAAAAGTTTATTCAGTTATTCCATATTTGTTTGTATAGAAAGTCTAGGACTTTCAATTAACTGCAGTTAATACTAGTAACTAATGTGAAAAAAATTAACGAAATTTAAAAATAGTTATGATTCATCACAGTTTTAATGGCACTGTAAAACAATAATAGATTAACAATTTGAATTCATTATAAATAATTTTGGATGTTTGTCTACATTTGCAAATCCATTGATTTAAATTAATACATAGAATACAAAGTTTTCAGTGCTTGCTTTCTAGTATTATTATTACAAATATTTGCATTGTAAAATAAATAAAATAAATAGTATTTTTCAGTTCATCTCACACAAGTACTGTAGTGCAATGTCTTTAATGGGAAATTGCAACTTAGAAATGTAGAATTATTTTTTTCATAACTGTATAATCATATAAATCTTTAAAGCATGCATCCGTGTTCCTGACCATCTTCGCTAATAGTTTTGATGGACCTATTCTTTATAAACTATATTTTTTAAACCAGTTATACTTTCGACCCTCACAACATTCCTTGTTAACAGACTGCACAGATAAACAGTACTTTGTGTGAAGCACAGTCTTATGCTGTCTGTTAATTTCCTGGTTGACCTCTGGTTCATGTTATGTGAAAAGATATACACTACTTCCTCCTTACCAATCATGATTTCATAGACCTCTGTCATACTTCTCCTCAGTCATCTCTTTTCTAAGCTAAAAAAATCCCATTTATTTTAATGTCTCCTCATAGAAAAGCTGTTCCATACCTCTGATCGCTTTTGTTGCCCTTCTCTTAACTTTCACTATTCTAAGATATTTTTGAAATGGGATGACCAGAACTGCATGTAGCATTTAATGTGCTTTTATAATGAATGAATTTATAGAATATCATTATATTTTCCATCTTATGGTTTAAACCAGCTGTTCTCAAATGTTAGCAATCTGAAGGTCCCCATTTTTATTTAAAAATTTTCATAGGCCCTCCCGACCTCCTTGCTCAGTGTCAGGCTTTGTCCCCACTCCATTCCTTCCCCTAAGGCTACCTCTCCCTGCATTTGCAAAACCTGTTCCTCCTCTTCCCTGACACTTTCCAACCACTCCCCCTGAATGCACCCTCTCCTGCTCCTCCCCTGCCTTCGTGATGCCTCCTGCATGCCACTGAACAGCTGTTCCATCATGTACAGGAGGTGCTCAGAATGAGGAGGAGGAATTGATCAATGGGATTGGTAGAGAGGATTGGTAGGGATTTGCAGTGCCTAGTTTTTGAAACGCTGCTTTGGACTTTTAATAGTTCCTAACATTGTTAGCTTTTTTTTACTTCGATTGCACATGAGCATTGAAGAAAACTATCTATGACTCTGATAACCTTTTATTGAGTGTTGACAGCTAATTTAGATTTTTTGTATACATATTTAGGACTGTGTCACCCAATATGCATTACTTTGAATTTATCAACACTGAATTTTATCAGACATTTTATTGCCCACTCATCCAGTTTTTTGAGATCCCTTTGTAACTCTTCACAATCAGTTTTGGACGTAACTATCTTGAGTTATTTTGTATCAGCTCCAAACTTTATCATCTCAATGGTTGCTTCTTTTTCCACATAATTTATTACTATCTTGAACAGTTCTAATCCCAGCATAGAAACTTCGGGGATTTACTTTCCCAGCTATTTACTTCTCCATTCTGAAAACTGACCATTTATTTCTACCCTTACCCTCATAACTTCCTCCTCATGTATCATTTATTTATGCATGAGAGGATCTTCCCACTTACTCATGACTGTTTGCAATGGTTAAGAAAATTTGGCATGGTAAATACATTTATTGATACCTTCCAAGAATTTTATTAGTTAGTGAATCATGATTTCCCTTTCCAAAAGCCATGTTGATTTTTCCCTTACACAGTTATTTAACTGTGTGTCTGATAATTCCATTCCTCCACCAATTTGCCTTTTGCTGAAATTAGATTTACCAGCCTATAATTGCAAGGATCACCTCTGGAGCCTCTTTTAAAAATCAGTATTACATTAGTTTTCCTCCAGTTATCTGATACAGAGGCTGATTTAAATGATAGGTTGTGTAACCACAGTTAGCAGTTTTGCAATTTCATGTATGAGTTCCTTCATAACTCTTGGGTGAATACCATGTAGCTTGGTGACTGAGTCCTGTTTAATTTATCAATTTATTCCAAAATCTCCTATTGACACCTCAATTTGTGAAAATTTCTAAGATTTGTCACCTGAAAAAAAATAGCTCTGTTGAGGGAAATCTCCCTCACGTCCTCTGCCATGAAAACTAATACAAAGAATTAATTTAGCTTCTCCGCTGTGGCCTGATCTTCCGTGAATGCTCGTTTAGCAGCTCAATCATCCAGTTTCCCTTCTGACTGTTTTGCAGGGTGCCCGCTTCTGAAGTACATAAGCTTTTTTTTTTTTCTGTTTGTGTATTTTGCTATTTTTTCTTTCAGGATTTTTTTTCTTTTGCCTGTCTAATTAACCTTTTACTCTTAATTCACCAGAGTTAATGTTATTTTCTATTTTCTTCAGGATTTTACTTCCAAATTTTAAAAGACGCTGTCTTTTGTAACATCCTCCTTTATGCTGATTAGTCAGGGAAGTACTTTTTTTTACCCTCTGACTTTTTAATGTTTAATTAATAGATATATATATATAGTTTGAGCCTCTATCACGGCATTGTCTAAGTTTTTTGCAGTTTTCAGGCATTTTATTGTGGTGATTCTTTCTTTTAATATTCAATTTCTGTTTAGCTTCCTCTTTGTAGGCCCCCTTTTGAAGTTGAATGACACTGAGGTTGATTTCTTTGATATTTTCTCCCCTCCGGTGATGTTTAACTTTAATTACATTTTTGTCTCTGTAAGGGTACATCTACACTGCATGCCTAGTAGGAAAGAAGCTATTCCGGAATAGTTATTCCAAAATAGCTTATTTCAAAATAGCACGTCTATACTGAAGGGAAGCCTCAAAATTAGTCTGAGGCAGGCTTCCCTAATGTAGACCTGATATTTCAATTTAGAGCCCCAGGAGGCACTGGGGAGGAATAACTTAGAATGGCCCTGGTGAGGGACTATTTTGAAATAGCAGTAGTGGAGCATCTACACACTCCTTATTTCAAAATATTTAGTTTGGAAGAGGTGTTATTCCTTGTAGACTGAGGTTTACAGGTTTTGGAATAAGCTATTTATTATTTGAAATTATTTTGAAATAACGGAATGGCTGTGTAGACACTCACATTGTTATTTCGAAATAACGCCAGGTTTCTTGAAATAACGGTGCAGTGTAGATGCACCCTTGCTGATTGGTTCAGCTGTGGTCACTTCTTGGACTAAATTAAGAATTGGCTCTCCCCTTGTGAATTCCAGAATTAGCTTCTCCAAGAAGCAGTCATTAATGATGTCTAGAAATTTCATCTTAGCCCCATTTTGACATGTTTCTAGTTAATATGGGGTGAATATTAGTGGGTTTTCCATTTTTTGTAGTCTCTCATCTCGCTGAGCATTTAACATTCACTGTTGGCATCCTGGTGCCAGGTGATCAATAGTATATTCCTACTGCCACACATGTAGCATTCAAGCATGGAATTTTATCCTTACAAATTCTTAGGTATTGCTTGAATCATTTCAATGTTTACTATATTTTCTTCTATGGTTCCTTTCACACAGGGTGAATCTACACTGAACCCTTACCTCGAAATAAGCAACAAAATTTGCTCTATGCAAATCGCATCACTTATTTTGAGGTAATTTCAAAATAAAGCACTATCATTACAAGTCCCTTAACCCTCATGGAATGAAGGTTACAAAGATTCCAGAATAGAGTGCCTGTTACTTTGAAACCTATTTCTAAACGGGTGCATTTAAAGACGCGTAATTGCCATTTTGGGATACTTCCGATATCCTGAAATAGCCCTGCTGACTAGACATAGCCATATAGTGCCATTGCCTTAGCAATATAACCTAATATGTTATTATTAGACAGAGATAAGAATATGGGAATTAGGAACAGAGTTTAAGGGTCAGACTTTAGAAGGAAAAAAGACTGAAACAGAACATTTTGGTTTTCTTCGGACTTTTTGTTATGGACTCTTATATGAGATGTAAGAAGCAAGCCCCACGGAGGTATTGAGTTAAGTTTCAAGAGTGCCTGGAAGGGAAAGACCAATTTACTAATATGGGATACTGAGGCAGGGAGTACCTGTACCACAGTAGCTCAAAAGGAATTATACAGACTAGGCATATCACATGACACCCTAAAAAATATGTCTGGAGTTGAGAGACAGGATATAATTCCTTTTAGGCTGCTTTGCTGTGCACCATGGAAAGAAACAATTCAAGGTTGATGATGGCATTCACAGAGCAGCTGCACATAGTGGACTGCCAGTTTTGGACTTGAGAAACAAGAGTTGAGTGGTGGGATTGTATCATTATACTGGTAAGGTATGCATGAGCAGTGGCTTCAGAGCTTTGGATTTAGAAGGACACATTCCTGGACCAGCTCACTCCTATCCTCTAGTGCAGTGACACCAAGTTAAAAGTTGCAGTCTTAGTGGAAAAGTAAGGGTTGATTGTTGTGTGGAAGCTTGCCATGATTGCTATTGTTCAGGAATCAATTTGGAGTTGGAAAATCCACTGTAGGGATTGCTGTGATGCAAGTGTACAGGGTCATTAATCACATCCTACTATGAAGAACTATGATACTGGGCAATGTGTGTGAAAGAGGGGATAATTTTGCAGCAATAGGGGTTCCCTAACTGTAGGGAGTGCTAGAATGCATATTTCTATTTTGTCACCAGACCACCTGACCACTGAGTACCTCAACAGAAAAAGCTACCTTTCTATGGTATTGCAAGTGCTGGTGGATCACCGGTGTCATTTCACTAACATCAGTAGGGCTGGTCAGGGAAGGAGCATGATACACACATCTTTAAGACCACAGGTCAGTGTAAAAAACTGCAAGCAGGGACTTACTTTCCAGACTAGAAGATTACTACTGGGGATGTTGAAACACTCTGGCTGTGTCCAGACTCCATGCCTCCGTCGACGGAGGCATGTAGATTAGCCAGATCGGAAGAGGGAAATGAAGCCGCGATTAAAATAATCGCGGCTTCATTTAAATTTAAATGGCTGCCCCGATCTGCCGATCAGCTGTTTGTCGGCAGATCGGGAGAGTCTGGACGCGATGCCCCGACAAAGAAGCCTTTCTTCATCGACACAGGTAAACCTGGTTTCACGAGGCTTACCTGTGTCGATGAAGAAAGGCTTCTTTTTCGGGGCATCGCGTCCAGACTCTCCCGATCTGCCGACAAACAGCTGATCGGCAGATCGGGGCAGCCATTTAAATTTAAATGAAGCCGCGATTATTTTAATCGCGGCTTCATTTCCCTCTTCCGATCTGGCTAATCTACATGCCTCCGTCGACGGAGGCATGGAGTCTGGACACAGCCTCTGTCCCCACATATTCACATTATATGATTATGATATTTTTATACAAATTATGACTTGTGAGATATCATTTGAAAAGTCATGCTTTGTTGAACATTACTCTCTTGTTGAATTGTATGTATTGCCATGGTATGTGAAGTTATTAAATTGTTGTTACTGAACTATGCTGTGAGTTTGGGAGACACTCACAAGTAGCCTATCAGAAGCAAAGGAGAGACTAAGATCCCCAAGAGAGATTCACATCAGGACTAGCTGGGAGAATCTACTGTCCCTATGGGCCCCTCCTGTAGATTTTGAAGACAACACAAACATGATGTGGTTGCTAGCCCTGATGACACAGCAAGGAACTTTGCAACAACTGGAAGAGAGTATAAAATGAAAGGCTATGATTGAATCACTTTCTCTCTCTGTGTCTTCCTCCCAAAACTATGAAGGCAAAAAGAATGTTTGGAAGAGAAGAATTTGAACTGGGGAGATTGGTCCCAGGCTGAACAGGAAATTCAGTGAACAGAATGCTGGGAATTATTAAGGGAGGGATAGATAAAAAGAGAAAAAATAATATCACCCCTTTATAAATTCATAGCATACCCACAACTTAAATACTGCATGCCGGTGTGATTGCTCTATGTCAAAAAAGAGATATTGGAATTGAAAAACATTCAGAAAAGGGCAACAACAATTATTAGGGGTATAGAATTCTTTCCATATGATGAAAGATGAATAAGACTGGGACTTTTTAGCTTGGAAAAGAGATGCCTAAGGGATGATTAAAGGATGATATGATTAAGATGTATAAAATCGTGACTGAGACAGAGAAAATATATAAGTAAGATCTTTTTACCCCTCCTCGCAACACAAAAACTAGAGGTCACCAAATGAAATTAAGAGGCAGTAGGTTTAAAACAAATAAAAGGATGTTTTTTCTCCACACAATTTTCAATCAACCTGTGGAACTACTTGCCAGATGATGTTGTGAAGGCCAAAAACCATCAGAGTTAAAAAAAGAACTACGTAAGTTCATGGAGGATAGGCTCTTTAGTGGCTATTAGTTGGGCTGGGCAAGGAAGGTATCCATAGCCTCTATTTGTCAGAAGCTGAAAATGAACGACAGTGAACTTGATGGTTATCTATTCTGTTCATTTCCTCTGGGGGAACCTGGATACTGTAGGAAGACAAGATCCTGGGCTAGATAGACCTTATGTTCTTATGTTCTTATGTTCATTTAAATAGTAATTTCAAGTCAAAATTGTGTGAGGCACTATGAATTCTGATTTAGCAAATTCATATTAATTGGTGCTACATCTAAGAATTTAAAGATCTCAGCTATGCTTACGTGATACTAAATGGCTTGTGTTAACTACTTGAAGATATCTTTGATGTAAAGATATTTTTTAGGATGTCAACCATTGGTGCATTGTGACAATCATTCACAATGGATGTTCAGGAGGAGCAGTGAGTAATGCAACTTAGAAGTTCTGAGGGAGAATGGTATTTGATGTGGGCAGTTCCTCCATCTGCTTTAAAAGGGGTTCTAAGGAACTCACAGGCTGGGGAATTGGTGGTGCAACAGACTCATTGATTCTGTACTGTCAGGAAGCAGGATAGATCTGCAGCCAGTCCAGTCCCTGGGCAAATGGACTATGTTCTTCTGGGCCCCATGACGAGAGAGGTTTCAGTGCCAAGTTCCATTGCATATACAGGCACTTAAGAGGCCAACTTATCTTTCCCCAAACAAGAATTTGTGAGGAGATCCATGAACACATATTAAAATATAACCAATTACACTGCTGTGAACAATCCCTAAGGGTACGTCTACACTTGCTCCCTAGTTCAAACTCAGACTAAAAAATGAGGAGTAATGTTAGTTCGAACTAACGCATCCCGGTGCACACTTTCACTTTCAAAACAGCTGTTGAGCGGAGTAACGCACCAGCGAGATTATGCTAATGAAGTGCAGGATATTTAAATCCCCGCTTCATTAGCAATTTCAGTAGCCTATATTTGCATCCCTAGTTCGAACTAGGGAGCAAGTGTAGACGTACCCTCAGTTGGAAATTCAGCCAAGCCCATCAAAGAAAAACAGGAGTTCTTTGCAATTTGCCACCTAAAAAAGAACTAATGTATAATATTAATTAGATCCATGAATGGTTTGATAACATTACAACATGAGAAAGGATAGAACCTAGTTCAATGCCAAATAGCCATATTGGCACTGCAGAGTTACAAGGAATAAAGTGATAAGCTTTTCTTTTTGATCATACAATATTTGACAGTGATTTTATAAGACACCAAGGATCGAACCTGGGACTTGTAGAGTTAAAAACATGACGTGCAGGCTGATTCTGCAGAGGGAACTTAGGACTCAAACTCATCAGTATATTACATATGTATCATGATTGGGGAGCTGGTGTGAGAGAGCCCACGTTTCCTTGAGGGACTGTTGACAAGACACCAGTGGAACAGAAAATGCAGGGAGTGAGGATGGAAGCAACTCCACTACATGAGTCGTGCATGGGGTTTAATGATGTTTCAATTGTTCAACTTAACCTATATTTCATTTCACATTGTGAATAAAATATTGTGGTGATGTCTGAACTATGAGTTTTCTAAGTGCAACAGCAGGCAGTGTGAGCCAGAGCTCTGGATTTTGCAGACCCAAATCTAACACAGGATAAGAACATAAGAACATAAGAATGGCCGTACTGGGTCAGACCAAAGGTCCATCTAGCCCAGTATCCTGTCTACCAACAGTGGCCAGCACCAGGTGCCCCAGCGAGGGTGGACCGAAGACAATGATCAAGCGATTTGTCTCCTGCCATCCCTCTCCAGCCTCTGACAAACAGAGACCAAGGACACCATTTTATCCTCTGGCTAATAGCCTTTTATGGACCAAACCTCCATGAAATTATCTAGCTTCTCTTTAAACTCTATTATAGTCCTTGCCTTCACAGCCTCCTCTGGCAAGGAGTTCCACAGGTTGACTACATGCTGTGTGAAGAAGAACTTTCTTGTACTAGTTTTAAACCTGCTACCCATTAATTTCATTTGGTGTCATCTAGTTCTTCTATTATGGGAACTAATAAATAACTTTTCTTTATCAGCCCTCCCCACACCACTCATGATTTTATAGACCTCTATCATATCCCCCCTCAGTCTCCTCTTTTCTAAACTGAAAAGTCCCAGTCGCTTTAACCTCTCCTCATATGGGACCCGTTCCAAACCCCTAATCATTTTAGTTGCCCTTTTCTGAACCCTTTCCAAGGCCAAAATATCTTTTTTGAGGTGAGGAGACCACATCTGTACACAGTATTCAAGATGTGGGCGTACCATAGTTTTATACAGGGGCAGTAAGATATTCTGGGTCTTATTTTCTATCCCTTTCCTAATAATTCCTAGCATCCTATTTGCCTTTTTGACCGCCGCTGCACTCTGTGTGGAAGTTTTCAGAGAACTGTCCACGATAACTCCAAGATCTCTTTCCTGATTTGTCGTAGCCAAATTAGCCCCCATCATACTGTACGTATAGTTGGGGTTATTTTTCCCGATGTGCATTACTTTACACTTATCCACATTAAATTTCATTTGCCATTTTGTTGCCCAGTCACTCAGTTTGGTGAGATCTTCTTGGAGTCCCTCACAGTCTGCTTCTGTCTTAACTATCCTAAACAGTTTGGTATCATCTGCAAACTTTACTACCTCACTGCTTACCCCTTTCTCCAGATCATTTATGAATAAGTTGAAAAGGATTGGTCCCAGGACTGACCCTTGGGGTACACCACTAGTTACCCCTCTCCAATCTGAAAATTTACCATTTATTCCTACCCTTTGTTTCCTGTCTTTTAACCAGTTCTCAATCCAAGAAAGGACCTTCCCTCTTATCCCATGGCCATGTAATTTACACAAGAGCCTTTGGTGAGGGACCTTGTCAAAGGCTTTCTGAAAATCCAAGTATACTATATCTACTGGATCCCCCTTGTCCGCATGTTTGTTAACCCCTTCAAAGAACTCTAACAGGTTAGTAAGACAGGATTTCCCTTTACAGAAACCATGTTGACTTTTGTCCAACAAATTATGTTCTTCTACATGCTTCACAATTTTATTCTTTACTATTGTTTCGACTAATTTGCCCGGTACTGAAGTTAGACTTACCAGTCTGTAATTGCCAGGATCGCCTCTAGAGCCCTTTTTTAAATATTGGTGTCACGTTGGCTACCTTCCAGTCATTAGGTACGGAAGCCAATTTAAAGGATAGGTTACAAACCACAGATAATAGCTCTGCAATTTCCCATTTGAGTTCTTTTAGAACCCTTGGATGAATGCCATCCGGTCCCGGAGATTTGTTAACATTAAGTTTTTCTATTCGTTCCAAAACCTCCTCTAATGACACTTCAATCCGGGACAGTTCCTCAGATTCATCCCCCACAAAGGACGGTGCAGATTCAGGAATCTCTCCAACGTCCTCAGCCGTGAAGACTGAAGCAAAGAAATCATTTAGTTTCTCCACAATGTCTTTATCGTCCTTGATTGCTCCTTTTATAGCTCGATCATCTAGGGGACCCACAGGTTTTTTAGCAGGCTTCCTGCTTCTAATGTACTTAAAAAACATTTTGTTATTTCTTTTTGAGTTTTTGGCTAGCTGTTCCTCAAAATCTTTTTTTGCTTTTCTTATTACCTGTTTACACTTAATTTGACAGTGTTTATGTTCCTTTCTATTTATCTTACTAGGATTGGCATTCCACTTCTTAAAAGATACCTTTTTGTCCCTCACTGCTTCTTTTACATGGTGGTTAAGCCACGGTGACTCTTTTTTAGGTCTCTTGCTATGTTTTTTTTAATTTGGGGTATACATTTAAGTTGGGCCTCTAATATGGTGTCTTTAAAAAGTTTCCATGCAGCTTTCAGGGATTTGGCTCTAGTCACTGTGCCTTTTAATTTCTGTTTAACTAACCTCCTCATTTTTGCATAATTCACCTTTTTGAAATTAAATGCCAGGGTGCTGGACTGCTGAGGTGTTCTTCCCACCACAGGAATGTTGAATGTTATTATATTATGGTCACTATTCCGAAGCGGTCCTGTAACGGTTATATCCTGGACCTGATCCTGCACTCCACTCAGGACTAAATCGAGAATTGCCTCTCCCCTTGTGGGTTCCTGCACTAGCTGCTCCAAGAAGCAGTCATTTAAGCCATTGAGAAATTTTATCTCCGCTTCTCTTCCTGAGGTGACATGTATCCAGTCAATATGGGGGTAATTAAAATCCCCCATTATTATAGAGTTCTTTATTTTGGTAGCCTCTCTAATCTCCCTCAGCATTTCTATGTCAGTATCGCTGTCCTGGTCAGGTTGTCGGTGATATATCCCTACTGCTAATTTCTTATTATTGGAGCATGGAATTTCTATCCATAGCGATTCTATGGAACATGTTGATTCACTTAATATTTTTATTTCATTTGATTCTACATTATCTTTCACATACAGTGCCACTCCGCCACCCACCCGGCCTGCTCTATCCTTTCTATATATTTTATATCCCGGTATGATTGTGTCCCACAGATTTTCCTCATTCCACCAGGTTTCAGTTATGCCTATTATGTCTATCTCCTCATTTAATACGAGGTACTCTAGCTCACCCATCTTATTAGTCAGACTCCTAGCATTTGTGTACAAGCACTTTAAAAATTTGCCACTGGTTATTTGTCTGCCCTTCCCTGATGCATTGGATTCCTTTGAATGTGGTTGTTTGTCAGCTCTGGCCCATGGTTTGCCCTCTCCCCTCCTCTCTTTCTGAGTACAGCTTAGAGAATCTCTATCAACGGATTCTCCGCTAAGAGAAGTCTCTCTCCGATTTACGTGCATCTCTGCACCAATCGGATTTTCCCCATCTCTTAGTGTAAAAACTGCTCTACAGCCTTATTAATGTTTAGTGCCAGCAGTCTGGTTCCACCCTGGTTTAGGTGGAGCCCATCCTTCCTGTATAGGCTCCCCCTCTCCCAAAAGTGTCCCCAGTTCCTAATAAATCTAAACCCCTCTTCCCTATACCATTGTCTCATCCACGCATTGAGACTCTGAAGCTCTGCCTGCCTACCTGGCCCTGCGCGTGGAACTGGAAGCATTTCCGAGAATGCCACCATAGAGGTCCTGGATTTCAGTCTCTTTCCTAGCAGCCTAAATTTGGCCTCCAGGACATCTCTCCTACCCTTCCCTACGTCATTGGTACCTACATGTACCACGACCACCGGCTCCTCCCCAGCACTACACATAAGTCTATCTAGATGCCTCGAGAGATCCGCAACCTTCGCACCAGGCAGGCAAGTGACCATACGGTTCTCTCGGTCATCACAAACCCAACTATCTATGTTTCTAACGATCGAATCACCCACTACTAACACCTGCCTCTTCCTAACTGGCATTCCCTCCCCATCAGAGGTATCCTCAGTGCGAGAGGATACCGCAACATCAGGATGAACTTAAGTGGAAAGAGAAGTTTGTGCTATACACAGAACTGGCCATGCAGGAGAATACTGACAGTAGGAAAGTAAATGTATTGTTTTGACTCATTGGGAAACAATGTAGAGAGGCCTGCATCATCTGAAACTCACCACATACTCAAGGTTCACAGCCTTCCTAGGACCCTTGGGAGGAATAGCTGTTCTCCAGGGAGAACAAAACTGTGGAACAATGTGTTCCCCCCTTCCCACCCAAAACCTCAATCTACAGGGCAAGAAGACAGACCTTTCCCAAATGTTTCTGCCTTAAGAATTTCGCAGAGTCCTTAAGATAGCATATAGCAGCCAGATTCCCTGGCTTGGGACAGGATTGTCTGTGACACTTGAGATCACATTCTATGGGAGTGGCAGTTCTGGGAAGGTGATTTCATGTTAGACAGATGCTTAGACATAGGATATGACATGGAAACCTCAAGAGAAAGAATGAAAGCCCTAGGAGCCACAATACCTCAGAAATTACTACAGAAAAGAGCACCTTACCTATTGTGAAATGGACTTTATTGTAGGGGACAGCATGATCAGGAAAAGGAGGAAAGAGTTACACACTAAGGATGTTTCTACACAACAAATTTGTTTCAGAATAACAGCCGTTATTCTGAAATAACTATGCGAATGTCTACACAGCAATTCCATTATTTTGAAATATCAGAGCTGGATAGCTGCAGTGCCAGAAGCAAGAGGGACCAGACCATTTCAAAAGCATATTAGGGTGCAATAAAAGTTGACAGGTGTCACAAAGAAAAACTGCAACTGGAAGAGACCCCTCAGTCAAACTTGTTTGCATACCATGAAGGAAATGCCAGTAGCACTACATAATCTAATGTGCAAGGAACCCAAAAGTCTGAAGAGTAGGGATTTTAGAGCATCTGTTGAGTCTGGCTAAGCAGCATCCTTCTGGTAAACGAGCTCTTAGGCATATTATGCATATACATAGCCCCATAGTTCCTGAATTGGGCTATGAAAAGATACTACTTTTCACTGTTCACAATGAATGACATCTTGCCAGAATCTTTATCGTCTGAGCCTGGATATGGAGTCCAGCATGCTGACCACTTTTACAATGCCATCTGGTCATTACAGGGAACTGTGCATGCCCAAGAGCACAACACCAGAGGAATCACTCTAGTATGGCAAGGAGTACCTTAGGCAAAAAATATTTCAGGTGGTGTCCTTATTATAGGTGAAGAAAGCAATCATAAAGAAACTGAACGAGACCACGACAGAAAGTGACAAGCTTCTCTATAGCAATGCAGGGTTGTTAACAACATTGAGCCCAAAAGAATATGCTACACAAACAATGAGAGATGAAATACATTGGATAGCTACGCAGAATATTCACAGAGTACTTCCCAACAAGATCAAGACATTCAGAAATGCCCGCTCCAGTGGATGTAAGACCACTACACTGTTTCATAGAAATGATAAGTTTGCTGACAAGCTCTGTTCACACCTGGCGGCAGTAGCAGAACCCATATGTCAGCTCATAAGACAGGATGTTGATTAGGTGTGGACAAGTCTCCAGCAGCAAGAAATGGATGTGCTGAGATAGATGCCTTTCTAGAAGTACACCAGCCAGGAGAGCCACTGATAATCAGGTGCCAACAAGATCAAATGGACTACCATCTAATTAAGAGGCCACTCTTCAGCAGGAGAGGTGGTGTGGAAAAAATAAAATAACATTTTCACAAAGAAGCTGTTTACAGTACCTAGCCAACTTGACTTTCTGTCCCCTGAATATGTGATAAAGAGTATTCTTGCACAAGAGTTTCAGTCATAGGAGGAGTAACAGATGTCCCATATCTTATCTCCTTTGCTCTCTGTCCATGGTATCATCAAAACCGGAAGGACAAAGGAGCAGCATTGGACTGGAATGGAGAGCCTCACTAAAAGAGGTTCACTCTATAAGAGTGCTGGAACATGTGGTGAGAGACTTTTGCTTCATGTTAACTTCTTACGTTTCAAAGAGGTAGCTACGGGACCAACCGGCAGCACCCCAGCTGCTGTACCACAGGCGTGCGGAGCAAAGCCGCAGAGCACGGGGGCAGCGGGACAGCCCAGATGCACCGTGGCTGTCCTGCTGCCCTCGGGCTCCGCGGCTTTGCTCTGCTTTGCTCCCCGTCCCCCTGGTCAGACCACAGGGGGACGGGGAGCAAAGCAGAGCAAAGCCGCGGAGCACACGGGCAGCGGACAGCCCAGACGCGTCTGGGCTGCCCGCTGACCATGTGTTCCGCCGCTTTGCTCCCTGCCCCCCTGGTCTGCAGACCAAGGGGACGGGGAGCAAAGTGGCGGAACACGCGGGCAGCGGGCAGCAGACAGCCCAGACGTGTCTGGGCTGTCCGCTGCCTGCATGTTCCGCCGCTTTGCTTCCTCTCCCTGGTCTGCTGGAGACCAGGGAGAGGACCCCGTTCGTAACAGCAGATCCGACATAAGTCGGATCCGCATAACTCGGGGACTGCCTGTATCTCCCCTTATTTCAAAATAACCAAGTGAGTATCCACACTACCAAGCCAAAAAATGAGTAGCTCTCTAGCACCATAGGGCATGTCTATACTGCAGACTTGTAACTCCCTTTTTTTCAAAATAACAAGGTGAAGATCCACACTATCAAGCCTGTTATTTCAAAATAACTCCTGCCTGTGAAGAGGAAAAAAATTATTCTGGGAGTTATTATTTTGAAATAACTTATTTTAAAATAACCTGCTAATGTAGACATAGCCTGAGAGACTAATATATACATATAGCCTGAGAGCTTTCAGGAGCAAAACTCTTAAGTTATGTGTTAGTTGTGTCACCTTTTATTCCCCTGTAACCAATTCTGACATGTATGCCTCATTACTTGTAGACTTGTAGTCAATTAAAATCTATCTTTCTGTCATTAATAAATTAGTCCTTTTGTTTTATTTAAACTAGTGTGTATGGGTTGAAGTGCTGGGGACATTTCATTTGGGATAACAAGATTTGTGCATACCATTTTCTATTAATAAATTACTGATTTTATATGAGATTGTGCAACCCAGGAGGGTGCAAGTTAGTAAAAGATGCAAATTTCTAGGAGAAAGTCTGGGAGTAGTTACTCTCATAGGGGAGCAGGGTAAAGGATATCCAAGGTTGAACAACTGAAGGGACACAATTGTTTTATCAATCCAGATTGTACCCTGGGTAATGTCACAGCAGGAAGCACTCCTTTCATGAACCACACAGGTTCATCCTGTATTATCTCTGGTCATACATTTACTTTTTTTCATCACAAGCTGAAGCAAACAGTGGCTTACATTTGGTAAGGCAACATATTTGGTATTCATAGTCAGTTTTGCTGTCAGAGTCGCATAAGTAAAAAGGGTAGGAAAATAATTGAGTTAAAATGTATATATGACAGGAACTCATATCAGTGAACACTTATTAAATTTAAAGTGCTTTAAAAGAATACTTTATGAAGATGTTTCAGAAGTTTTCAGTGTTGAAATGTTTTTAATTATAGATTTGGAAATGTGTTAAATGTGCTGTCAATTAGCATAATAGATGAAAAATTGATTGATTTCAAGAACATGACAGTTTGCCTTTGGGAGCTAACTAAAACTTAAGTGTAAAGGGCAATTCATAGAACCAGAGTGGTATACTTATTGGGAATCAGATAAACACATCCTTTAGCATATATAGCTCCTTGGAAGTTGTAAGTAAAAAGGTTAGAAGTGATTTAAAAGAAAAATATATACAGATGAGTACTTGCTAGACATTAGAGCAGCAATATCCAGTGAGTATCCCCTATTGCAGTGTCTATGTATTACAGTCTTTCCTACAATAGACTAAAACATGTGAACTCAAGTCTAGTAGGAAGTTTGGTTCTGTTGGAAAACTCACTTCAGTCCACACGCTTTCTGAGGCTCTTAGAAAAGAGTGATATTCAGTGCTGTTTTGTTCAGGTACTAGTATTAAAATCAGGTACGATCACCTCAGCAGCCTTTCCTGTCTCCTTTCCCATTTTCTTTGTGGATCTGCCATAAAGAAAAGAATCCTTTCACTCGCTGTTTGACTCCATACAACTCACCCAGCAGCCTTTGCTCTCAATCCCTTTCATACAGAAATGTATGCTAATTGGCAATCGACCTGCTTTTGGTAGAGGAAGATGGCATGTGTGTCTGGTGGAAGTACAACTGTGAAGAGGTATCTTATGAGCCATTTTTGCTATGTATCTGATATATGTGCTTGTCTGCACAATGGATTAAGGACAGAAGGTTAAACCTTTGTGAAATGTGCTATGCTGCCTATATGAATTATCCAAACCTGAAGGGCTCAAACAAGGCTGCTATAGAGATGTATTTGAACAATTTGTCTTAGTAATATAAGGAAACATTCTTGGAGGCCTCACCAGCACCTAAAATAAAGAAAAATTAGAAGCATTTGGCTTGTTGGTTATCTGAAAAACTGGGATGATATAACTTGAAGGTTTGTTGAAATACTGTGTGTTTGACAAAATTTGATGGGGAACCAGGTTCAGCACTCCTACATCAGAGTAAGTCAGAGTGCCATAATTAATGAAGTACTTCTAGATTTTAAGGCTTCCTCATACAGAAGCTTTATCTGTTGAACCCTGATTTTATACTCTACAGCTCCATGTATACTTATAGCAAATAATATTTCTGAATTAATAAAGTATTAGCTCCTTTCAGAGCATAGTGGCTGAGGCAAAGAAAGGGGATATGCAACCATGTGTTGAGGCAAGATTTAAAACACCAGCAAGTCTGTGTGTAATAGTTTTAGCTTCTAATGGTGATTATTGTGTAGAAGTGAAAGCCAAGTCTTGAGTATTAGGAACAGGGGAAACTTTTAGAAAAGGGGAGCTTTCCCAAAGAAGAATGAGCTCCATGGAACCAGATTATTGGCATGTAAAATTAAGAAGGTGTTTTTAAAGTAAGAACTGAGGGAAGTTGACAGTGGAAGAGTATATGGTCTGGATAAAGACATCCCTTAGTAGAGGATTTATTAAAGGAGTTGGTGGATTTACTAGATTCTAGTAATAAGGAGAGGATAGAAGTTGATAAAGTACATATAGGAACTAAAGAAAAACAGTTAAATGAAAAAGTCCCATTCAATTACATCAAATGAAGTCAGCTGTCTACATACTGACAAATGTAAATGTGCTTGCATACAAAGGCTAGACATTTAAAGACTAAGATGGATGAACTAGATTGCCAGGTACTAATGAGGATATTGATATAATAGGCATCACAGAAGCTGGATGTAATGATGATAATCAATGAGACACAATAATACCAGGATACAAAATACAGGAATAAGAGTGTGTTTTGCTGGTGTTGGTGTGGCACTATGTGTGACAGAAAGCAGAGAGCCATATATAAGACTCTTTAATGAATTATACTGTACCATATAATTTGTTGATAGAAATTACACATGACAATTAGGAGTATTGCAGAGGGAATATACTAGTGATCACATGACCAGGACTGTGCAAGTGATTGTGACATTCTCAAGAGAAAACCCAATAATAAAGGGGGGATTTCAGTTATCCCATGCTGATTGGGGATGCAGCTCGGCTTGAGACGCAGAGGTAAAAATTCTAGATTCCTTTAATAAAAGTTTCTTGGAGCAACTAGTCCTTGAACCCACATGGAAGAGGTAATTCTTGATTTAATCTTATGAGAAGCATGGGATCTGATCTAAGATGTCATTCTAGATGAACTACTTGATAACAATCTGTAATTAAATTTAAACATACTTATGAAAAGGTACCAAAGAAAGGCACCACAGTAGCATTCTTCAAAAGGGGAAGCACACAAAAATGAGGATATTCTTTTAATTTTCCTTTAATTGATCATCACAAGAGAGAAACAGCATGGAAACTATTTTTAAAAATCAATGAGGTTCAAACTACCTGCATACCCAAAATAGTAGCAGCAGCAGCAGTAGTAATAGTAGTAGTAATTAAAAGTCATGGCTAAACAATACAGTAGAAGAGTCAGAGACAAAAAGGAATAATTTCAAAATTGGAAGTCAAAATCTATTCAGGAAAATAGAAAACAAAGTCTTCCCTGTTTAGTGTAATGTGGCTCCTTTTTTGGTTCTCTGATTAGATTTTGAAATATGAAATATGAAAAAATGTCTGTGATTTGGTATTGCCACCCTTCCTCCTACACTGCCTTTGGAGATGGGCAGCTGAAGAGTAACAGATGCTGTCCAGGTGCCTAGCTCTGAAGGCAGGTCCACATCCAGCAGCCATACCAAAATAAAGGGGTCATGGTACAGCATTGACACACTTACCCTCTGCACAGTTGCTGGACATGCTGTTGTCAGATGAGTGCCCAGTGAGGGGCAGCCGCTGTACATTCCCCACCCTATACCCACTCTCCCCAGAAGAGTCCTTTATTTGGGAACTGGAAATATTGTAACCCTAACTCAAGGAAGACAAGGTCATTTCAGAGAAACTAAAGGGTGTGAGGAAAGTTTTCAGAGAAGTGCCATTCTTTTTAAGTGACAAATCTAAAGAACTTCCCAAACTGAAGTGTCAGCAGAAGTGGTATTGGAAAAACTGATACGTTAAACTCTAAGTTAAGAGGACCAGGTGACATTTACCCATGAGTAGGACTCCAGTCCTATCACAGAGGTTGTGGAAGTCACAGATTCCATAATTTGCTACAAATTCTGTGACTTCTGCAGCAAC
The DNA here is from genome assembly GCF_052426305.1 of Pelodiscus sinensis. Classification (NCBI taxonomy): domain Eukaryota; kingdom Metazoa; phylum Chordata; order Testudines; family Trionychidae; genus Pelodiscus; species Pelodiscus sinensis. Next base: position 267,343,318 of record NC_143052.1, read on the forward strand.
CTGTGTGGCTGATTCCATGGCAATCCAAGCAGCTTTCCTCAAAACCAACTGCTCAGGCTGTCCTTGGGGCTAGTCACACAAGCCCTGGCTCAGGTGGTCTTAGGCAACTGTCCCCAGGGACCACTTGAGCAGCAGCCAATGCAACTGGTTCTTGGAACCACTTGAGCATGGGATGACCATCCCAAAGCAGCACATCCCCAGGTCCACACCCAGCAGACTACCTCGTAGAGCAGCATCCCTCCAGATAAAATTATGTCCAGTATATTAATAGCATAAGACATGAGCAGGTCATAGGACATAAATATTTGTTTATTGTTTGTGACCTGTCCATAAATTTTATTAAAAATATCCATGATTAAATTGTGGCCTTCCCCATGGGTTCCAAAGGCACTCAACTGTGAAACTGCAGAACTACTAACTGTGGTGTTAATCTATTAAATAAGCCACCATACCAAATGATTGAAGTTCGAAATACCTGATAAATCTCATTGCAGGAGGAATAACAGGTAGTTCGAAATAGGGCTTTATTTCGAACGCCCGTTTCACTGCCGCGTGTAGACAAAGGCAGTTATTCCAGGCTTGTTAATTTAAAAAATGGCGCTCAGCTGGGAACATGCAAATCAAGCGTGGGATATTTAGATCTCGGGCTTGATTTACAATTTTGAATGCCTACATTTGAAGCCCTATTTTGAATTAGGCTGCAAGTGTAGACATACCTTTGGTCATTTATTAGTGTTTCATTTATTAATTTGTTCCAAAATATTCTCTACTGACACCTATATCTTGGATAGTTCCTCAGAATTGACACCTGAAAAAAATGGCTCATGTGTGGACATCTCCCTCCTAATCTGTGCAATGGTCAACCTAGGTTAGCCCTAAAAGGCATTCAAAACTAACAGATTACGATAACTGTCACCTTTCAAAACCATAGATTAAGCTCTCTCTGTGTGTGTGTGTTTGCTTGTTTTAACCTTGTAATAAATTTTTTTTAGTTAATAAATCTCAGTTAGTTTACAATAGTCTTGGCTACAAGTCTTGTCTTTGGTATGAGATCTGAAATATAAATTTACCATGGGTAAGTGACTCATCTCTTGGGCCTGGATGCAACCTGAATCTTTTGTGATTTTTTATGTATAGCAACTACCACTAAGTCCAGCTTCCTAAAATGGACTGGAATGCCCAAAGAGATTGTCTGTGACTCTGTGGGTAAGACTTATACAGTGCTTTAGGAGTTCATATTTGTTACAGGGTTAGTGAAATCTTATTATAGAACATACAACAACAAATAAAAGGAAAAATTGCCTCATGGAATTATAACTTATCCATGAGAGGTAATATAAGAATATAGGAAATGAGAGGCATGAATTGATTTTCAGAATACAATTAGTGGAGTTGCCTCAGGATCTGAACTGTTCAACACATTTATAAATGTTCTAGAAATAGGGGTAAATGGGAAGTGGCAATTTGCAGATGATACAAAATAATTCAAGACAATTAAGTCCAAAAATGGCTGCAAAGTGTTACAAATGGATCAGACAAAAAATGGGCTATGAATTAGCTATTGCTACCTACAAACGTTCTTGGAGTCATAGTGAATATTTCTCTGAAAACATCAACTTGGAATGGATCACTTGATTTCAAGGGACTGGACTAGATGACTTCTTGAGGTACTTTTCAGTCCTACTATTCTATGATTCTATGAAAATTGTCATGTTCTGTTCATTCCCTCTGAAGCAACAGGCAAAAGCCACAGGTATAAGACAGGATGCTGTGATAGACTTACTATTGGTCTCACACAGCAGGGCCATTCTTATCTTTTATATGGAAATTAAAATATTTTTATTATGGTACCCTGAATTCCTGGGACAGGCTGAGCATACACAATTCCCTCTGAAATAAACGCAAGCTAGAAGTGGTCAGTTCACAGAAGTGAGCCATCATTATTCAAAATTTCCAATCCTAACCAATGTGAGTGGCTTTTCATCAAGCTAGTTCTGTCTTTAATAAGCTTCTTTGCAGTACATATTTTTGCACTATAAATTTCCTCCTCAGAGAAAATATTCCAATCCATGTAATCCCTATGCACAGAATAAGAAATATCTTCAATAATCTTCTAGGCACTTCATTCAAGTTTCCAAATGTTTCACTAAAGTAAAAAAGGATTTAAAATGTCATGCTGTACCTAGAGAGTTCATACACCTATCAAGAAAAACGCTCCTAGAAATGGCATAAATGCTCTATACATAAGGGTTATCAAGTCCAGACAAGTAAGCCTCAAATAGTTGGCTTTTTAGAAACTATTAGAAAAGTTGTTTATTTGCCAGGATGACATACTGTTAAAGTAATTAAACCATAGTTCATGAGAACAATGTAGCAAAGAATATTTCAGGGTCAGCTTGTTCCTCATGCTTTAACATTATGGCCTATGAGAGATACGCCTAGCTAGTGGAGGAGTATGTTTTGGAAGGGATTAAATAATCCCCATGAAAGAGATGCTCTGGGCCAGTGTATGTAATGGCTTTCAAATATCCGTGACCAGTATATTACAAACATTCATAATGACTGTATGTATGATCACTACATGTTAAGAACATAAGAACATAAGAATGGCCATTCTGGGTCAGACCAAAGGTCCATCTAATCCAGTAGCCTGTCTGCCAACAGTGGCCAATACCAGATGCCCCAGAGGGGCTGTACCAAAGACAATGATCAAGCAATTTGTCTCCTGCCATCCTTCTCCAGCCTTTGACAAACAGAGGCCAGGGGCACCATTCCTTACTCTCTGGCTAATAGCCTTTATGGACCTAACATCCATGAATTTGTCTAGCTCTTTTTTAAACTCTGTTATAGTCCTAGCCTTCACAGACTCCTCTGGCAAGGAGTTCCACAGGTTGACTGTACGCTGGGTGATGAACTTTCTTTTCTTAGTTCTAAACCTACTACCTGTTAATTTCATTTGGTGTCCTCTAGTTCTTATATTATGGGAACAAGTAAATAACTTTTCTTTATTCACCCTCTCCACACCACTCATGATTTTATATACCTCTATCATATCCCTCCTCAGTTTCCTCTTTTCTAAATTGAAAAGTCCCAGTCTCTTTAGCCTCTCCTCATCTGGAACCCATTCCAACCCTCTAATCATTTTAGTTGCTCCTTTCTGAACCTTTTCTAATGCCAAAATATCTTTTTTGAGGTGAGGAGACCACATCTGTATGCAGTATTCAAGATGTGGGCGTACCATAGTTCTATATAGGGGCAATAAGATATTCTTCGTCTTATTTTCTATCCCTTTTAAAATAATTCCTAGCATCCCATTTGCTTTTTTGACTGCCACTTCACACTGCATGGACATTTTCAGAGAACTATCCACGATAACTTCAAGATCTCTTTCTTGATTAGTTATAGCTAAATTAGCCCCCATCATATTGTATGTATAGTTGGGATTATTTTTTCCAATGTGCATTATTTTACACTTATCCACATTCAATTTCATTTGCCATTTTATTGCCCAATCAATCAGTTGGTGAAATCTTTTTGAAGTTTTTCACAGTCTGCTTTGGTCTTGACTATCTTGAACAGTTTAGTATCGTCCACAATCTTTCCCACCTCCCTGCTTACCCCTTTCTCTAGATTGTTTATGAATAAGTTGAATAGGATTGGTCCTAGGACTGACACTTGGTGAACACCACTAGTTACCCCTTTCCATTCTGAAAATTTACCATTTATTCCTACCCTTTGTTTCCTGTCTTTTAACCGGTTCTCAATCCATGAAAGGATCTTCCCTCTTATCACATGACAACCTAATTTTCACAAGAGCCTTTGGTGTACCATATTTTGTTTCAAGACTGTGACCTAAGCAACCTGAACAGTGCTAATTGTTAGATTTCACTATTACAACTGTGAATACAGTGAAATTGGTGTTGTGAAGAAATCACCTACTCTGGATACAGAGAATATGCACCTAATGTGATTTGTGTAATTAAGCAACCGAGTGCAAATTGCAAGTTTGAAAATCAGGTATAAAATTTGTTTTTGATATAAACATGCACTCCCGCTAACCCACTGAAAGGAAACACAATAAATGCTAAAACGCTTAACTTTATTTAGGAATTTGAACCAATATTCAGGAAAAGCTTTCTACTTTTTGCTCAAGCATCTTACTAAGTACTTTTGGAAGAATATTATCAGGTTAAAGACTGACTTCCCTTAGTTCAGGTATTTGTTTACTTTCCAAGGACAGTAAGGTGTCCATATTTTTTACCATGCTCAGCTCATAATGAATATTCACCTTAATTTAAAAGATTTCCAGTAAAAAAAGTCAAGCTTAGTGTACAGATAAATATTTGAAAGCTTTTATGGTGAGACCAAACTGAAACTGATTAATAAGGAAGCACTTCCTTCCATTAATGTTAATATAGCTTCTATAAAATCTCAGAGAAGTAAACTAGCATAACATTATTTGATTCTAACCAAAATAAAGAGTCCTGTTGGATTTAATATTATTGCAAATATTGCATTGATTCATGAATGCTTTCCATTCAATAATTCAATTGGTTTTGTTGGGAGAGGGAGGAAAAGCATAGTAGCTTCAACTTTTCATATAGATTACATAACGTTTTCTGATTTGGTAAGAGGGTCAAATAGATTATTAGAGAAGTAATCCAACTGTTATTTGTCAATATTAGCTTGATATAATTTATTCATATCTGTCAAAAGTTAGAAAGCACATGAATGTTTTAAATATTTGTATTTTAATTAAATATAAATGAAATATCAGGAAATATTTGAGAAGCCATATGATAATAGTTAGTTGACCCAGAATCACGTGTTACAGTATAACGATACTAGCTTCAAAGATAAACAGAATAATTTTGGGGAAGTTCTATGGAGTATGTTATACTGGAGGTTAGACTTGACTATTACAGTGATCTTTTCTGACTTTGGAATCTACTAATGTATTAGTGATCTTTCTTGTGTTTCCTAAACCAGTTTCACTATACCCCAGTGCCTTAGAGGCAAGAAAAATGAATTACAACAATAGCATATTTACAGGATATATAAAAAATGTTTCTAATGTATTACTTGGGGCCCTATCCACAATCCATGTACTGATTGCAATTGCAACTGATACAATTAATTTCTATATTCCTGTTGAGCTGAAATCTTGATATTCGGTGCATTTAATTCACTGTGGGATGCTAAAAACACAGGAAAATCTCAGATGAAAATCTCATTTTTCCATTGACATTCCCCAAAATATCACTTATAAGTATCCTTACATAAGTGACAATCGTAAAATCTGACAAAACATGAATGATTTCTTCCATTAGGAGATTATATAGAGTACAAGGTTTCTAGGTAGGTGAAAAAAAATCACACAAGGTCATCAGTTCTATTTAGTGGATAATAGCATTAAAATGTCTAAATGTTTGAGTAAGCAGTTACAGAACAGAAATTATTTCAGTATTACACCACACTGTTTTAGGGGAGTATTTTCCCATCTTTGCTCACATTAAACAGTATCATACTATGTGAGTACTTTCACAGTACTAGATACCAATTCTCAGATAGTTTGCTTTTGGATAGCTGTACAGTGCCTTGGGGTGAGTTTCATAAGACTGATTAGAGTATTTTGGACCAAAAATATTATGAAGCATTTTCCATTTTTTTCAACATAGCCCTTCCAACTATGTAAAAAGGCCAAAACAATATTATATTCTTGTAATATTAATATAATTTGTCTACCAATTTGATAATTATTTGAGATCTGGTGAAGTTACTTCATTCCATTTACAGTAGCTGCATTTTTAAAAAAATTAGTAATTACTGGGTCCCATTTTAAGTAAAGAGATATTTCAAGCTAGTAGTGTAATAAAAACTCAGACGCAGCACTACCAGGAGGCAGAAAATCTGCTAATTATAAATAAGGGACAGATAATTATATGAAGGGCCAAGTCCTCTCTCTTAAATCTTATCCATCAGTGAAGTGGGGACTTAAAGTTGCCCCAAGGCAGCAGATAAGTATTCCCTAGCCTAATCAACCCACACACTGCACACTCCTGCGCTGAGCTAGTTGACTGAAGAGCCCACAGAGAGTCATTAACCAACAATTTCATTTAGAGCAACTGGGAGGTTGCTTGTTCTAGTGCTGAGGGAGAAAGAAAGAAGGAATGATCTGCAGCAGCCATCAAGAATCAATATAAAGCCACTTAGTCCCTGCTTCTCCCCAGACATGCCAAGTTACAATGTTCTAAGTCTAGGGATATATTCTAAGGCTACGTCTAGACTGCACGCCTTTTTCTACAGAGGCTTTGTCGACAGATACTGTCGACAAAGCCTCTGTAGAAAAAGAGCATCTAGACTACGATCAGTATTGTCAAAAAATCAAGCCACTCTTTCGAAAGAGTCTAGATGCTCTCTTTCGAAAAAGCACAGTTTCCATGCAATAGCACCTTTTTTTGAAAGAGTACTTTCGAAAAAAGGCATTATTCCTTGTAAAATGAGGATTATCGCTGTCAACAAAACTTCCGCGTTCTGTCGACCTACTGTTGACAGAATGCGGTGGTAGTGTAGATGCAGGTACAGTTTGTCAACAAAAGCCAACTTTTGTCGAAAAAACCCTGTAATCTAGACACATCCTAAAAGCCTTGTTCTGTTGACCACTGGGCACATCATTGTTAAGTTTGATTATTAAAATCGATTGTCAGAGCTTCCTGCAGACAAATGAGTATGCCTGAGGCACTGATGTTGATGTCCGTATCCACCCAAGGACAGGCTGCTTGTTACAAGTATTATAGAATAAGTTATTCTTATAAAGAGGCCCAATTGAAACCCACTTTTGTTTCCTCTTACTTTTTCAGTGTGATTTCATGATCTTTAGATTAAATCACACTGTAAATATTTCTGCCGTTGTCTGCAATATGCAATGGGATAATTAACACTTTGAAGAAATTTTTCCTAATAACGTTTCATACAAGTAGCTTTCCAGAATTACTTTAAACTGGGCTACCCATGGTTTAATAAATAGTCACTATCATGTGAGTTAGTAAATATGAAGTTCAAATATCTAGTGCACAAAAAGTGACTATATGAAGTAACTTTGACATTCATAAATCAGAATAGCTTAGTGACATTATGTAGAGCACTGCATGAATACAAAATTTGTATCCTCATCTGCATCTCTGCTTAAAAAAATGAGCCATGAACATCCGCATCAATATCTGCGGATGCAGATTCCTCTGAATATAAATCGGATAGCCACAGATTTGCAGGGCTCTAACATTAAGCACCTAATTCAATGTCTACTGAAGATGGTTACAGAATGGTTGAATTAATGGCTGTTGTATTAATACTTAACCGTGCTGCTAACAACAACTATCAATTCACTTCCTAGTTACCCTCTTTAAAACAATTCAGAAAAAAACAGAAAAGGACAGAATTTGATTGGGCAATCTGGAGGATGGTCTTAATATCAAGCAGTGACATTTTGCTTTCTCTATTGGCACCGACCTACACTAATTACTATAACATCAAATTTAAAAATCATTTCAGTTGATATTGTCAGAGACATTTACACACAGTGTGCTGTAAGAAGATTCCAGTTCTTTTTGTGAAGGATTAAGAATTGATAAACTCTGATTTCCCATGTAATATGTATATTTTGATCTGGTAAAAGGCTTTAACTCAGTTCAGATTACATGAACCTGGAGTTCAGTTTATCTGATGTTAACATGTTTGTTTCAGTCATGAAACATGCCTTACTGGATATCCAAATAAACAGTTGCAAAATCCCTATAGATTTTTAGGAAGGATTATGGATAGAGCCCTATCTTTGCATGGGTGTGTAAGAAAGGAGGAGGATGTAAAAGATCTCCCTTGCCATGGGGGACAAGGAGTCCTGTAGCAGATCCAGACTAACACGGCTATCCCTCTGATACTCCGCTGCTATGTTGCACTTTCCCTGATAGAGGACACAAATGCAATCCCTACATGCAGCTGAGAATAGGGATTACTTATTATCCTCATTATTTATTCATCTTGTTCTCAGGGGCAAGGGATATCCCAGAAGGATTCCCTGATAATGACAGGTAAGTAAAGCAATGGTTTCGGGTTCCAATTACTAAATGAAGTGTTATAAATCTTCCTGAAGTTTTAGTCCTATTAAGATTTCAACTATCTTCTCCTTACATTCATGCCATTATTGTGTATTACAAGTGACTATCAATTTTGCTTTCTTTGGTTTGCTAAATAATACTTTACATATAAGAAAATGAAGATTGGAAAAAGGAAGCTGACATGTTAACAATAGTGCCTGGGGCTAAAGAAAAACTCAGACATATAACAGATTCATTTGCAAATTTGGCACTATGTATTTAGGATTGAATAAAAGACTGTGAATGGCTAGTCAACTGCAAAAGCAGTTTCTCCTCTCTTGCTGTTCACACCTCCACATCAGCTGCTAGAAGTGGGCCACATCCTCCCTGACTGAATTGACCTTGATATCTCTGGCCTTGCTCTTGATTGGAATGCCCTTCTTTTCATGTGCCTGTATATTTATACCTGCCTCTGGAATTTCCACTACATTCATCTGATGAAGTGGGTCTTTGCCCACTAAAGTTTATGCTCCAATAAATCTGTTAATCTATAATGTGACATCGGACTTCTCATTGTTCTCAACCATATAAATACACAGTAGTGTCTATAAAATCATGTGCATATATCATCATCTGTAACTGTTTGTTTTCTATTTCTATATGGCAATATTCCTATTTCATTTTTATAGGCTCCCGATCAGACACTGTTCCAGGCCATCATTGTGTAAATATCATTTTAAAAATAATAAAAACAATTTTACAGTATCTGCTTTCCTCCTTTGTTTGCTATGCATCTTGAAAACCAATATGGTTTTCAAACCATGTTTTGTACCAATTTATCCTTTTTAATTTAAATATTCATAAAACACATCCTTAATATCAGGATTTCAAAATCCGAGTTTTTATTTTACCACTTAAATTCGCCTTTTAAAAAGTTCAAAATAAAAGAAAACACGATCTCAGACCTTACCAATGCAAAGTTTTCCTTTGCACCTTATTGTAGGTGTCCCTGAACTACTGATCTGTTTATATAAACTAGAGGCTAAAATCTATGTTACCAGAACTGGCCTTTAGAGCCTGTGAAGCTTACAGTCACATTTTATGAGGAATACCACTCATTTTCTATCCCCAAACGACAACTATTTGACATAGATTAGATGTCTCCTCAAATTTATTGCTGAACATTTACAACGGGAATGAAGATTCATTATAGTGAGTTCCCAGAAAGTCATTTACACTAACAGAAGGAATGCTACAAAGTTTTAGGTTTCCCATGTATCAGAGGGGTAGCCGTGTTAGTCTCAATCTGCATAAACAATGAGAAGTCCTGTGGCGCCTTATAGACTAACAGATGTATTGGAGCATAAGCTTTCACGGGCAAAGACCCACTTCCACAGATGCATGACTAACAGGTGGGTCTCCTCTCCCCTTCATTCCAATATTCAGGAATGATACACAGACTAGCCTCTCAGCTTTCATTTATGAACAAAGGAATTTTAGTCCCTTTCCTGATGAAGATTGACTTGAAAATGTAAAATGGCTGCTAAGCTTCAAAACGTGTCACTGATTGTTCAGTTATTCCCTTACGACATATCTGTTCTGCAAGCAGCGTATCCCCTGGTAACAAGAGATGCAACTCAATGAGTGTCCCAGACAAGTGCCAAGAGTGGGATTTAATGCATAGGATTCCTGTGGTCTAATCTCACTCTGAAATTATTAAGAACATTGAAAATGTGAAACACTTAGACCAAAATATTTAAAAGCATTAACTATCTTTGGCTGCATTTGTTTGAGTGTCCCATGAGAGGCACCTTAACCCTGATTTCCAGAGGTGCTGAATACCCACCACTTCCTGTTCAGATGAGTAATAGTTAAATCTGGATGCATAAATAATTGTATTACAGACCCACATCCAAAATACTGTTGAATCTTGGATGTCAGGAAAAGAATTACTGGTGCCAGATGTATTTATAGTAGTGACATCACTGTATATTCAAATTCGCACTGGTGGCTGAAAAGCACAATTTCACACAGTTTAAGAAACCCTAAAGGCTACAATGAGTCAGTATAGATTGCTTTAACTGCCTGCAGGACTATACAAATCCTTCACTGCAGGGAAACTACTGTGAAACTGTTTCCACCAATGTCAATGGAACAACCAACCTCAGGCAAAGTAACTCAACTTGTTGGATTATGTGAGGCGCATCACATTCCTCCGTTTTTCCTAGGCAGAAAATAAGTCAAACAAAAAGATTCTGCAACCTGTTCTGTTGTCAGTGCTTTTAACAACATAATTTGTATCTTATAAATAGAAAGTGTTTACTAGTTAGTCAAATGTATTAAAGTTTTTAATATAAAAGCAAAATAAATGCCCATTCTTCATTTCCCTCAGGGTCCCCCTTTCTGGTCAACCTAGCTTTTCATTTTTTCAGTGAAAAGAGGTGTCAGACCAATTTCATCCCTGATGTAATTTTTTGAAGACAATGAAGTTGCATCAGGGAACAAGCAGTCTGTCTTGCTTGTATTTGACATTTTTTGTGCTCCATTTTGGGTACATGGTGAAGATACACAACAAGTTGGGATCTGCCCTTAGATTCTGGAAGTGTACACATTTTGTCAGGCAACAGGTATACAACCTATGCTTTCAAGTATGAGAAAATATAATCAAGTTAGCATGCATTCCTTGATCAACTATAACAAAATATGCAAATCATCAAGTTCTATCTATAGTGAATAGCCCTATTCACTAATGGAAAGGTATGCATGGTAGAATCAGGATGGCTTCAAAAATTGACGATTCAAAAAATACTAGCACATTCAATTTTAAAATAGGTTTTAAAATGAGGTCATAATGACAATGAATTCATTATTTATACTTCATCCATTCATCTCCATTCTCTAAAAAAAATGTTAGCTTAGTCTTACTTAATGTGTTTAGGTGTTATTTTATGTGTCACAATAACTTCAGGATTGGTGATTCAGAGCATATTTTACTGATCTTGATTTTTGTTTTAAAGAGACAGATGACACCAAAATTAACAGGCACAGTGCATGTGACAACATCCTTAGGTCTTTAAAACTATTAATAAACTTCTTTATGACAGGCCACTACTTAACCTAAAAAGTTAATGAACCAAGGCTAGAGTACTGGATTAGAGGAGAAATAAGAAGAAACAGAGCACTTGGAGCAATATTTATTTATAATGATGTATATAGATATTCAAGGCCCTGTTCTTAAATTTTTACATATCCATAACACCCACAGACTTGACCTTGGACAGTCAACATTGCAAAAGTCAGCCCATAAACAGGGCTTTTATTCACATTATTGCATCAGGCACATTTTAGGAGTTTTAACAATAATAAAAAATGTTCATTGTTACAATCTAACCCATTACCTCTCTATACAATCACCAGTCTGTTCCAAATGGATCCAAACAATGGGAGACACAGATTTTCAAATCAACTGAATCCAGCTACTGTTTCTAATTCAGGGGATAACTAGATATTTCAGTGCCAAGGAAACAGTTGTTTTATCTCCTCTTTGATAATTTAAATTAGGCTCTGTAGGTATTCAGGTTCAATAAGCATGTTCTACATAATTATTTTATGTGCATTACCTGTTCTATGAGCTATGAAGAAAAAAATTACACTGTAATATTAGCTAGTACTTAGAAATACTTGTCTTTGAATACAGGAATTACCTTGTCTTTTCAGACTTGATTGCCCAGGGACAGTGTACATTGAAACATTACTTCGGCAAAGCAATGTCAAGAGTTTTACAAAATTCATGGCCATGGAAAACGCATCATAGAACATAAAATTTGGTCTCCCCACCTGAAATCTGGTATTTTATGAGACCCCTGTATTTTTCTCATTGGGGATCCTGACACAAAAGAGAGTTTCAGGTGCATCATAGCGTTAATTTGGGGGTGGAGGGGTTCATTGTATTACCATCCTTATGTCTGCATTACCTTCAGAGCTGGGTGAACAGAGAGCAGCAGCTGGTGGCCTGGTTCCCATGTGTGAAGGGCAGCACCCCCAAAAGTAAAGGTAAATACCATACCATATCATCTTTACTAATGCACTTCTGCCTTCAGACCTTGGTGGCTGGAGAGTGATCACTGCTTAATGAGTGCACTGGTTTGCAACCAGCTGCACAGAATGGGCAATACCATACCATGCCATCCTTACTTCAGTGCTGCTCCTGGCCTCAACTCTGCCTTCAGAGCTGGGCTGTCAGCCAGCAGCTGCCACTCTCCAGTGGCCTAGCTCTGAAAGCAGTGCTGCCACCAGCAACAGCTCAGAAGTAAGGGTAGCAGTACCACAACCCATCCTTCAATAATCTTGTGCTCTCCTTACCTGTCCTTGTTGAGTCAGGACCCCTGCAATTACAATATCAGGAAATGTCAGATTTAAATAGCTGAAATCATGAAAATAATTATTTTTAAGATCCTATGACTGTGACCAGAATGGATTGTAAATTTGGCAGGGAAAAATCCATACTTCAAGATACATTGGCATGTTAACCAAACTACCCGTGTAAACAGTCTTAAGCTGATGAAAGAGTTCATCAGCCTTCAACTTCAAGGTTCATCTTCCATCAACCTACTTACAACCTCTTAGGTCATGTCTACACTAGGAAACTATTTTGAAATTACTAAATTTGATTTAATAACTCCCGAATTAACAAATTCAAACTGGAATGTGCATACAATGGGGAAGCCTCAAAATTAGCCTGAGGCAGGCTCCATTAATGCGGACATACTACCTTATACTTAGAGTGCCAGGAAGCACTGGGGAATTATTAGTTTGAATTATTCTGGAAAGTAATTATTTTGAAATAGTGGCAGCGGAGCATCCACACTACCATTATTTCAAAATAACTTTTTCGGAATTATTATTACTCCCAGTGAAAAGCAGGAGTACAGATTTCAAATTCCATGCCCCATTATTTCAAAATCATGGGCTTGGTAGTGGGGATGCTACACTCATAAATTGACTGGAGGGGGAGGGTTATTTTGAAATAAAGTCCTAGTGTAGACCAGGACCTAGAGAGTTTGATTCACTAATGCAATGGGAGACCCCCTACCACTGCTGTAGAACACTCCATGTAAGGTTGAAATTTTGCCTCTCTCATCTAGTGAAAGATATTTCCTCATACGCCTTGTCTCTCTAACACTTAATACTACAACACTGAAGCTGCAGCTGTTTAAGTGTAGCATTTTAAGTAGAGACATATCACCAGTGGGCATCTTATCTTACCTTAGCACAGATTTTTTGACTGTGAGTTTTACTTCTGAACTGTTGTCTGAATGAAGCCAGATTGCTGTGAATGTGGCAGATAGACAAGCAAATGTATAGAGTCTTTGTTAAAAAGGTCTGGAAGAGGGACAGTAAAAGGCAGAGCAGAGACACCCTGACTACGCTCATCCATACTGCATAATTGCAAGCAGGTGCATCCCGTCAATATAGGTGAACTAGGTCGTCACCTAGGGTGCCAAGATAAACGGCTGTTGAGAGCTTTGGAGGCAGGGGCGCTGATCGTGCGCCGAAATAAGGGCTGTTATTTCGAAATAACTTGCTGACATACCCTTAAAGAGCAAGGTCTTGTAGACTCTGTATCTGAATGATGTGTTGCACATTGTAGCCCTCGTCTTTGCTGGAGTTTGTACGGACAACTGTACATATTTTGTTTTATAAGCTACAACTGTAAGCAAGTGCATTTGCCAGCCCATTTGAATTCAACCTATAAATATCACTGTCTCATTGCTGAATTTTGCCTAGGATGCCAGTTGCCAACAGCTCAGCTAGGAGAAAATATTTTAAACAGTCACCCTTGTGAGGATGTGACACGTTTTTTAGTCACAAGCAAAAAGGCTCAAACGTTCAAAGTAAGTTTATGAAACCTATAGATTCAAAATATAAGATGTCAGGATAGTTCCTCAACCCATATTTTATCTTCTACCAACCATAAACAATGGAGACACTTAGTATCTTCTCTGGAAATCCTACATGACATAATGTTGGGTTAATGTGTGCTGAATAATATACGGTACCATCTCAAAGATTAAGACTACATAGTTTAGCATAGTTTAGAAAGAAGATCATGTTTAGCAAGATCATGCTAAACTACATAGTTTAGCAAGAAGATCATGTGTACTTCCAAAAAGTTATTTATGAGCTTTTAATTTTATAGGAAACTAAATTAAAAGGTGACAAGTATAAAACTGACAGGGAAATATATTATGCATAATGCATACTTTAATTATCCTATATAATTATTGTTAGAAGATATTCTGGATACATCTTTGCAAACTTTTTTCAGCCAAAATATTCAGAGTTGTGGCAACCAAACAACTTAATGCATTTGCCAAATTTATCATTTTTAGGTCATTTTCTCCCAAAATCAATGGTTCACTTTGATCCTTTTAAAACAGAGTTTTGTTGTTCTTTTTAAACGTTCATAATTACTATTTTGAATCTTATTACAATGGCTGAAGCAATACACTTTTTTAAAATCTTTTTTGATTCAGCCACCAAAAATTCCATCATATACACAGATTTAATCACTCAGGTTGTGTCTACACTGGGCCACTTATTCCGGAAAATCAGCCGCTTTTCCGGAATAAGCTGCGAGCTGTCTACACTGGCCCTTGAATTTCCGGAAAAGCAACGACGCTCTACTGTACAAAATCAGCCGCTATTCCGGAAAAACTGTTCTGCTCCCACTTTAAAAAAGTCTAGAAAAACTTCCCCAAGTGCTATTATTAGGAGTGGAATGAAGCCAATTTCTAATCCCCAGAGTGTCTGTAATTCCAAAATTTGGACAAAAATACTCTGCAAATACATCTGCACAGCAGCAACTACTAGTATTATTTGTCAGGAAACGAGATGTTGAAATCAGCAGATCTGAAAGGCTATCAGCTAAACAAGAGCAACACCAGAGAGAAATAGTCACATGAAGAAGTTAAAACAACTTCAGTAAGTTAAGTATCCATGAGATATCAATCTGCTTTTCTGCCACCATAAGTCAACAATTCCAGTAATAAAAAGTGGGTATATGTAATTCAAAACAAGAGGCAGCAACAGACAACAAGAATACCTGTGGAAGATAGCAGAGGATACTAACAATAGAACTAAAGGAAACTTAAAAAAAAAACAAAAAAAAAGCTATACAATATCTTTAACCAAATGTGAAGGTAAGCTTCAGAGACCTAAAAAGGAAAAAAATCCAAAAGGAACAGATTTCAGTATAAACATATCTCAATCCCAAACTGTTAAGAAATATATGATATATTTGTTTAAAAAGTCTAGTTCCGTGGTCACCAACCCATTGATCGCAATCGAATGGTTGATCGTAAGGCCTCGACCAGTCGATCGTGAGGCGTTCAGACACCCCCTCTTTTTCTCCCCACCCCCGAAAAGCCCCACTACCTACCTCTAGTGTAGTGCTCGCTTCCCACGGGGTGAACGGAAGTCCTGTCTGAAGCCCGTATCACTTCTGGGGGTTCTGGAAGTGCGTGGGCTGCTCCCCTCCCACAGCTCTGTTGCGTGCTGGGGGAGGGGGTGTCGGCCCTGGAGGAGGAGGGTGGCGGCTTCCCTGCGCCGCTGGCGCCGGAGGGGTGAGTCGAGCGCAGGGGTTTTCCTGCGCCACGGGAGTGGGGGTCGGCCCTGGGGTTTGGCCCGGGGCAGGCACCCACGGGGGTTGGCCACACTGTGGGAGAGGGGGTTTGGCCCTGCCGCTGGAGAGGGGGTTTGGCCCCAGGGCACGTGCCCATGGGGCTTTTGCTGTGCTGCGGGAAGCACGTGCCGACTTCCCTCGGGGGGGGGGAGAATCCTGGGAGGAGGCGATAGCAGGGGACTCTCTGCCCCCACTCCCCTCTTTCTCCCTGCTCTTCAGCCCCCTGTTCCCTCTCCCCATTCCCCAGCCTCAGAAACCTGTCCCCACTGGCACCCTGTACAAACAGGTTCCCTGCCCTTCACAGAAATAAAGACAATGCAGAAACTTTTTATGTTTGACATAGTATTTTATTTAAAAATGAAGCCTGGCCAAGAAACTCCCAGTTGGGGCCAAGCTCCCATCTGGCCACAGTATCATGACACTCCTGCACTCCCCTTTCCCCCAGACTCTAGATCTCAGCCTATCATATACTGGAACTGCCAGTCCTGAGCCCCTCAAATACCTCAACCCAAATTCCTGAACCCTCACATCCAGAAGTCTGTGGCTTACTTAGAACCTTAACCCTACATCTGACCCCAACACTGTCCGGCCTGGAACTCCCTTCCCACGCCACCACTCCCTTATCCACTTCCTCCTGCATCCAGATTTCCTCCCAGAGCTTGCACCTCTCACCCCTTCCCGCACCCAAATCTCTCATTCCCATCCTGGAGCCTACACATCCTGTCTCAACCCAGTGAGGGTACGTCTAGACTGCAGGAGTTTTTCAGGATTCTGGAGATATCCCAGAAAAACTCTTCTGCATCCAAGGATGCATTTGGTTTTCCACTTCTTTTAGTGGAAGAGCAAACATGATCTTTCAATCACCCCTCTATTCCTCTTTCCATGAGGAATAAGGGGGCTTCCAAAAGAAGGTTTTTTTCTGACATTTGGTCAAGTCTAGACAGGCCAAATGTTGGAAAAACTTCTTCCTACAGAAGAATTGGGGGAAAAAGCAGCAGTTTAAGGGTTGGGGATAGCAAATGATGGAGAGGAGGAGAACAGAGAGAGAGCGGGGCTTCAACAAAAGCACGCGGCTTCAACAAAGGGGCTGTGGGTGGTAGATCTTGGCTTGTTCTGTCATTTAAAAAGTGATCTTGGGTGTAAAAAGGTTGGAGACCACTGGTCTAGTTTATGATAAGTCATGGATTTTTGTTAAAGAGACAAAGTCAGATCATAAGAACAATTACTTTGTAAACACAGTATGTGTTTGGTATGTTAAGGGATATGTTCCACTTAGTAAACAATATTGATTATGAGTCATTCAGGAATGACAGTTTATACTTTTATTAATTTCAAAATGACTTAGCAATGTCAAATTCTCTCTCTCATCACAGCTTGATAGAAGTACAAACAAGCTGGTACAATCATACATAATCAAAGAAAAATAATCAATGTATATAAAATCTTCATTTAGAGCTGAGATACAAAACGTAGCCCTCTCAGGCTGTGTTCCTATGCACTGAATGTGCTAACATAACCTTGCACATTTAATTCTGGGGAAAAACACTGTTACAAAAGTACAAAAACTACAGATAATAGAATTCAAATCCCCTGAATGTCTACACAACACACATCAAAACTCACTTCTTTTGACCGACATTAATGAGTTGTATAGCTATGCTCTGTACATCATGTGTCCTATTTACGTAGGTTCTTTCACAAGCTTTGAAGTATTTTTAAAGAATGAAACTGTGCATACTGTTCCACCCATCACCAATAGACCCACATTTACTAACAATAAATTAACAGAAATTAATACTTATGTTTCCTGAAAAGGCTTTGGAATCATATTCTGTAGCATCACAAAGTTACAGTAGCACATGCTGAATTATAAGTGTTAGGTATGCATAAATAATATACAATTAATCAAGTATTAAAATTCCTCCATGCCCCCAACAATACCCATAGTAAATCTATCCCATTATTATTTCTGCTACAAGGCATCTGGGGCATTCGCTGAAGGGATGAAGAACAGTTGCTTTCTCTGTCATTTCAGAATTCTCAGCGGAAACATCTACTTAGTAGTTATGGATTTTGCAACTGGACATATAAACCAAATGGAGAGTGATGTCATCTGAAGATATAGCTCATGAGCAGCAGTGAAGCGTGTTGATGGCTTTTGCTGGTGACCAGATAATCCCTCCAGAAGACTAAGGGAAGGATTGCAAGGCTGTGAGAAGAGGACATTTTTTATTTCAGAGGGTGAAAGGTAACCCAGAGATAACCCAAGCAGTTAGGACTTGTTTTTTTTTCTTTCAAATTGCAACCAAGGAGACTTTTTTGTGTATTGTATGTTAAACTTTTCAGGGAAGTGGCTCTAAGCAATTGGAAAAATAATGCAGATTGCATTTATTCGGTGAGTTTTTTACATTTGTGCAGTGTCTCTCACAATAGAGTCTGTGTCCTGGACTAGTGCCTCTAAACACAGAACAATATCCAGAAACATTGCAGACCCCAGACAGACCATTTGGAATTTTGAATTATTTGGTTTACTGATACTTAATAGGGCCACCCGCAATGCCCCCTCATCTGTCTAAAAATAAGCCTTGAACAAAATAGATTCTAGTTTGGAAATCTAAGACACATTTCATTTTACCCTTGGTGAATTGAAGTATTTGCTGAAGCCTGAGTAAACAGAAAAAAAACCTAACTGATTTTGGCAAAGAAAATAAAGATTCAAAAACATCCAAAAACATTCAAAAAGATTCAAATAATCAAACTGATTTTATATTCAGCTGCATACTTTGTTCTCTGTACAGTTAATCTTCCACCACAAAGTTCTTAAACCTCACTATCAAGAAGCTACTGGAGATTCAGTTCTATGCTTAGAGTTAAAGCTACAATATCTTCAGATAAAGCAGGGAAAAAACACTTAAGCAATAATGGTTTTAGTTTTTAGATCCTAGAAGTCCTCTAACTTGCTCCCAGTAGACTTGCAAAATTGCTTTACCTAATGACAATTTAATACTTCTGAGACCATTTGTTCATTTGCACAGAATAGCTAATCCTTATTAGATAAAAAAAGTTTCAGAGGGGTATCTGTGCTAGTCTGTAACTGGAAAAATTTAAAAAACAACAAATAGTCTAGCAGCACCTTAAAGACTAACAAAACATGTAGGTGATATCATGAGTTTTAGTGGGTACAACCCACTTCTTCTTCTTCTTCATTCATATGAAGTGGGTTGTATCCACGAAAGCTCATGATACCATCTACACGTTTTGTTAGTCTTTAAGGTGCTGCTAGACTTGTTGTTGTTTTTAAAGTTCTTCTAGATAAAAAAATGCCAGTGGTACCATCTTCCTGTATCTTAACTGATTTTTATTAGATTGTTTTGTGTATAAAGAGTTTAAAATCAAAAGAAATAATTATTCAAATTTTTTTAGCATCAAACAAGTGTCATTGATGCCTAAGACACAAAGATAAAGAATCCTGCCCAGAAAAGCTTACAAGGTAGTACATCTTCTGAAATACGCAGGTGGGACTAACTTATTTTATAATGATAGTTTGAACTCACAACTTTTGGTAAGTCCCATCCCCTTCTGGGCTCCCCATTGATTTTCCTCCACTGTGACTCCCACTGCTTTTTCTGGTATCCTGCCCATATGATTCCTATAGTTCATCTTCTCTCTGTCTCATTGCAAAGAGATTTCACAATCAAGAGTGCCAAGATATTGTGGGGGGTTGGGAAGAGACTTTGTTTACCTTACTGTCTGTAGTCTGCCCATTCCTCATGCAAACCTTGTGGAGGTGCTTTTATTTATGGCATTGAAGTACCGTAATACTTCAGGTTGGAGTATGTTAAATGGAGCTTTGAGATGCAGAGGGAGATCCAGGCACTTTTGAAAAGCCTACCAGGTGCCTATATGCATCTTCATGCATCAAAATACCCCTTAAAAATTCTGACCTTTCCTCTGTGCTTCTAGGATTGGTGTCCATTACAGCAGGAGCTCCACTTACAGAAGGGGGAAGGGTGTGGCAGCCTGCAATCTAAAGTTTAATGGTCTACGGTATAGGCCATTTTAACAAATTCCTATACTATGTCAAAGTTACTTGTTAAAGTGTCAACTCATTCCAGTGAGCTCTCAAAAGCAGAAGTCATGTTAGAGACTTGGGGTTGTTGCGTTTTAAAAAAATCATTTTATAGGAACATACAATATATTGGAGGTGAAAAGTCAGGTTCTACTGATTGGTCATATGTGCTGTACTCAAGATGGAGGGCATAATGTACCATTAGTAGAGCAGAGCAAGCTTTATAATGTGTAGAATATATCAGACAACAACTAAGCTCTGTCTAATTATGGACTTGAAGGGGTTAAAATAAAACTGATGAGGCAGTTTTTGCATCATCTTCCTTTAGAGGTCATGCCCCAATAATCTCTACATTAATTTCATCCATACCTAAGAAAAACATGTCATAAACCTTTCCACAAATAGTCCTGAACCTGAGAGCTACTGAACTCTGGAGCACTGCCAGAGAAGTTGTGGGTTATTAGCATCTCGCAGTATTGAGCCCTTGGAGAGCTCATTCTCTTTAGATCAGCACTATGTCATATAGAGATTTCAAAAGCTTTTTGGTATTTTAAAAATAAAATACTTTGATTTGCTATTCCACATTCTGAATTATATCCTCTTGAATATCTATAAAAATATATATAAAGAGAATTGAACCAAGAAGATGATGCAACTTTCTGGACAAGATTTGTGCTAGAAGATAAGCATAAGAATATTAAGAATGACCATTTGGTGTCATACCACGGGTTAATGTAGATCAAGTATCCTGCCTGCCAGCAGTGACCAACAGTGAATGTTTCAGGGGAAATGAAGAAGACAGGGCAATTTTCTAGAATCCTAGAGCCTGTCATCTAGTCCCATCTTCTAGCAGTCAAAAGTTTAAGAATATCCAGAGCAAGAGGTTGCATCCCTGTCTATTTGGCTAATAGCTTTTGATGGAGAAATCCTTCATGAAATTACCTAATCCTTTTCTTGCAGAGATGCTAAATGACTTCTTTGTTTCAGTCTTCACCGAAAAGTCTGAAGGAATGCCTAAAATAGGGTATGTCTACACTACCCCGCTAGTTTGAGCTAGCGGGGTAATGTAGGCATACCGCACTTGCAAATGAAGCCCGGGATTTGAATTTCCCGGGCTTCATTTGCATAAGCGGGGAGCCGCCATTTTTAAATCCCTGCTGGTTCGAACCCCGTGTAGCGCAGCTACACAGGGCTCGAACTAGGTAGTTCGGACTAGGTTCCTATTCCTCGTGGTGTACCGGTAGTTCGGAATAGGAACCTAGTCCGAACTACCTAGTCCGAACTACCTAGTTCGAGCCCCGTGTAGCTGTGCTACACGGGGTTCGAACCAGCGGGGATTTAAAAATGGCGGCTCCCCGCTTATGCAAATGAAGCCCGGGAAATTCAAATCCCGGGCTTCATTTGCAAGTGCAGTATGCCTACATTACCCTCCTAGTTCGAACTAGGAGGGTAGTGTAGACATACCCTCAGTGAATGCTAGTGGGAAGAGGGTAGGTTTAGAAGATAAAATAAAAAAAGAACAAGTTTAAAATCACCTAGAAAAGTTAGATGCCTGCAAGTCACCAGGGCCTGATGAAATGCATCCTAGAATACTCAAGGAGCTGATAGAGGAGGTATCTGAGCCTCTAGCTATCATCTTTGGAAAAGCATGGAAGACAGGAGAGAGTCCAGAAGACTGGAAAAGGGCAAACATAGTGCCCATTTCTAAAAAGGGAAATAAGAACCACATAGGAAACTACAGGCCAGTTAGTTTAACTTCTGTGCCAGGGAAGATAATGGAGCATGTAATTAAGGAAATCATCTGTAAATACTTGGAAGGTGGCAAGGTGATAGGGAACAGCCAGCATGGATTTGTAAAGAACAAATCATGTCAAACCAATCTGATAGCTTTCTTTGATAGGATAACGAGTCTTGTGGATAAGTGAGAATTGGTGGATGTGGTATATCTAGACTTTAGTAAGGCGTTCAATACGGTCTCGCATTATATTCTTATCAATAAGCTAGGCAAATGCAACTTAGATCAGGCTACTATAAGGTGGGTGCATAACTGGATTGATAACTGTACTCAGAGGCTGTGTCTAGACTGGCTTTTTTTTCCAGAAAAGCAGTTGCTTTTCCGGAAAAACTTGCCAGCTGTCTACACTGGCTGCTTGAATTTCCGCAAAAGCACTGATGATTTCATATAAGATTGTCAGTGCTTTTGCGGAAAAACTATGCTGCTCCCGTTCGGGCAAAAGTCTTTTTCCGAAAAACTTTTGCGCAAAAGGGCCAGTGTAGACAGCAGAGATTTATTTTCCGCAAAATGCTCCCATCGCAAAAATGACGATCGGGGCTTTTTTGCAGAAAAGCGCGTCTAGATTGGCCACAGACGCTTTTCCGCAAAAAGTGCTTTTGCAGAAAAGCGTCCTGCCAATCTAGACACGCCTTTCTGAAAATGCTTTTAATGGAAAACTTTTCCGTTAAAAGCATTTCCGGAAAATCATGCCAGTGTATACGTAGCCAGAGAGTAGTTATTAATGGTTCACAATCCTGTTGGAAATACTTATTCTTTATCTGCCATTCTATTGCCCAGTGAGAACTCCTTGTAACTCTGTATGGTAATCTTTGTATTTAACTGAATTTTGTGATGCTATCTACAAACTGCCACCTCACTATTTACCACTTTTTACAGATTTTTTATGAATATGTTGAACACTCTGATCCAATAAAATGCTTGTGGAGTTCCACTATTTACCTTTGTCCACTGTGAAAATAGTGCTTTTATTGCTTATTCACTTTTTCCACACCAGTTGACATAACATCGACAGAACTCGGCAGATTTGTCAACAGTGGTAAACCTCATTCTACGAGGAATAATGCCTTTTGTCAACAGAGTTCTGTCGACAGAAGACATTATTGCATCTACTCTGCCCTTTGCGTCTACACTCTGATGTCGACAAAGTGGCTTGCTTTGTTGACACTCTTTGTTGACAGAGCCTGAAGTGTAGATGTACCCATGGCGACCCTTAGTTCTTATAGAATCATAAAATCATAGAATACTAGGACTGGAAGGGACCTCGAGAGGTCATCGAGTCCAGTCCTCTGCCCTTATGGCAGGACCAAATACTGTCTAGACCATCCCTAATAGACATTTATCTAACCTACTCTTGAATATCTCCAGAGATGGAGATTCCACAACCTCCCTGGGCAATTAATTCCAGTGTTTGACTACCCTGACAGTTAGGAACTTTTTCCCCAATGTGCAATCTAAATCTCCCTTGCTGCAGTTTAAGCCCATTGCTTCTTGTTCTATCATCAGAGGCCAAGATGTACAAGTTTTCTCTCTCCTCCTTATGACACCCTTTTAGATACTTGAAAACTGCTATCATGTCCCCCCTCAATCTTCTCTTTTCTAAGCTAAACAAACCCAATTCTTTCTTCCTTCTTTCGTAGGTCATGTTCTCTAGACCTTTAATCATTCTTGTTGCTCTTCTCTGGACCCTCTCCAATTTCTCCACATCTTTCTTTAAATGCAGTGCCAAGAACTGGACACAATACTCCAACTGAGGCCTAACCAGCACAGAGTAGAGCGGAAGAATGACTTCTCGTGTCTTGCTCACAAGACACCTATTAATGCATCCCAGAATCATGTTTGCTTTTTTTGCAACAGCATCAGACTGATGACTCATATTCAGCTTGTGGTCCACTATAACCCCTAGATCCCTTTCTGCCGTACTCCTTCCTAGACAGTCGCTTCCCATTCTGTATGTATGAAACTGATTGTTCCTTCCTAAGTGGAGCACTTTGCATTTGTCTTTATTAAACTTCATCCTGTTTACATCAGACCATTTCTCCAATTTGTCCAGATCATTTTGTATTATGACTCCATCCTTCAGAGCAGTTGCAACCCTTCCCATTCTATTCCAATATTGAAATTGTTGATGAAGATATTGAACTGGGCCAGTCCCAAAACAGACCCCTTCAAAATCCCACTTGTTATACCTTTCCAGCAGATACCTTTCGACAGATCCCCCTCTAGACTGCAGCATTTTGCCAACAAAGTGCTCAGTCTGTAAAATGTGGTGGCCATTTTTATACATATTATGCATGGGATATTCAAATCCTTGCCTCGTTTGCAATGTCGACTTGCCTAATCTGCATCCCTCTGTCGACAGAGGGATGCAGTCTAGACATATTCTTATTGACTGATGAGATGTTCTTCCCTGATAACTCATTAGTGGTTACTTTGTTTCAGTGCTATTGGTGAAGGACCTTGTGAAAAGTATTTTGAACATCTAAGCACACCATTCCTAATTAATCATCTTTGTTCACATGTTTGTTTACTCCGTCAAAGAATTCTAAAATGTTCATGAGTAATGATTGCTTTTTAGAAAAAGCCTTGTTGACTCTTTCACAACATGTTGTGTTCATGCCTTTAATTTGTTCAATCAACTCTGAGGTTGAATTTGAATTAGGACTCCAGTTCAGATTCAATGGAATTAAAATCTCACAAACTGGTTTCAGAAACAAAACCCTCAAAAGCAATTCTAGATCCAGTGATTCAAACCTACCCTAGTCTCAAAAATTCAAAATCATAGATTTGTTTCGTCTTGTCTGTCATTTTAAACTAGACTACACAATGGATTCAAGTGAATCACTGTAAGACAGATTCTTCCACTTTTATGTCCCTGAGACAAATCTGGCCCATGTCATTGAGGACTAAAAGTTCCTATAGTCTGACATTTCATCATCATCATCATCATATGTGACTCCTGAGTTGGTACTTTCTGTATAATTCCTAATGCAAAGGTGGGGAACCTCCATCCTGCGAGCTGCACATCATTCAGCTGGGTTAACCCTTGGAAGGCCACGATTTGTTTTGCTTACCTGAGCATCCAAACCCTGGAACAACCAGTGGCTATGGTTTCCCATTCCCAGCCAATAGGAGCTGTGGCCCAGCCCACACCATTTCTCACCAGTCCCAATGGCTGGGAAAGGTGAACCACAGCCCCTGGGAACCGAAGGGCTCTGTGCCTGCAGATGATCAGGCAATCAAAGCATCTGGCAGCCCTCTAGTAGCTAACAATGACAAATCTCATGGTGTCCGCAGGCTAGAGGTTCCTTACCCCTGTCTTAATGGATAGTGTCCTCACCTGATGGTCTTCTAGCCTAAAGGAAAACAGATGAAAATTAGGGAATGTTGGCATAAAGTCTGAAGCCAGAGCATTGGATTGCACATGAGACTCATCCCTATTCTACACTGCTGCTTGATAAACAGAAGACCTTAAATATGGGATTGTTTTATCTTACTGCTAGTTGAATCACACCTATTAGCATCACTGCTCAGAAATGTGGTTCTGTTCCTTGCCTACATATCAGATATGCCTTACATATCTCCTTCTGCCATTAGTTTAGTGTGTTTATCTGTTATCAAAATAAAGTCACAATATTTTATCATTCAACCAAGTGGCTATGATCTCTTATCTTTGAAGATGTTTTTTACATTAATGTTGGTGCTTATGAGCAGCTTAAGTGAATAAAAAAAAACTGAAAAGAGATTAACTCTTAGACACAATGAAGTCTGCCTAATGAACATTTTATCAGAGGCCAATGCCAAATCATATAAAGTGCTTATACCATTAAATCCTGAAAGTAATTACTATAAGTAATAATTTTAGCAAGTTGAACTCTGAATTGATTATAGGAAATAGCCATTTTCTTACACAAATAATTAATCTTGTCCTATTAAGAAATCTGCCAAACTAGTTTTGGAAAAGTACAGTATGTGCATGGTTCCAGTCAAGGGTATTTCTGGGTCATAATTTACTCCATGAATTGTCTCATTGATTTTGGACAGGCTATTTGAGGAGTAAGGTATATTAATATAAGGGAGGATAGCAGAAAGGACTCAGTATTGTGACAGTCTGTACCATTTTTACAAGATTTTGATAAATGTTATACAATGTATACTTTGGAGGTATCATGTGAAAACAAATAATTTGCTGATCATTATTGTCTTAGTAATATATGTACAGCAACCTCATATATAGAGATACACGATTTCTCTCTATGGTATTGCTAGATATGTTCCAAGTCTAGGGGAAGCAAATACAAATCAGTTTCCCAGAGACAAAAGTTAGCCAACTCCTCAGTCAAATGTCAACAACATCAAATGGACCATCAGCTGGTTAAGTGGCCATTTTTGGCAAGAGAGAGGATGTGAGTGGAAATATATATCTCAACAGAGAAACAGCTGAGGATTCCCATCCACACATAGTTTCTCCTGGACCTCAGCTGGACATTATTCTCAAATAAGAGAAAAAAATATAAGAGGAGACAGGGAGCACTGCAGATCATTCTTCTTTCTCTGTCCCTACTTATGATTTCAACAACACTTGAAGGACAAAGGAAGAAGCACTTGGCTGGGTGGAGTGAAGTAGGGAGGATCCTGACAGAAAGGAACATGAGAAAGACCATTGCCACATTACCTGCATTCATTAAAAAGTTATGTTTTGCAGCTAATACACTTGTTACTTTGTTATCTAGACCATTGTGCTTGGGAAATTCCATCTGGGATAACAGGCTTTTATGCATATCATTTGTTATTAATGAAATGATGGACTTGATGTGGCATCTGGGACTCCCGATTGGCTTTGCAGGGGGAGGGGATCCATAGCTGCAGCCTGGTCCCACACAACGGGGTATCTGAGGCAGCCACATAGCAGAGGTTGCTGCTGCAGCTCAGCTATGCAAGACCTGGAGCAGCTGACCAGCTCTACGCAGTCAGGAGTTCAGTGTTGACAGGGCAGCCAGCAAGCCCAGCGGGACTAGAATACCAATCAGCTGTACAGAGAGGTTCCAGAGCCTCCTCTCCTCCCTGTGGGTTGGTGCCATTGTCTGGACATGCAAAGTAGGGGTTCCAGGTTTCTGCCCAACTCTGTAGGTTGGAGGGTCTGGGGCATCCAGCCAGCACCATGAGCTTTGGAGTTCAAAGCAGCCGGCTGGCCCCATGCAGGGGGAGGAAGTCTGGGGCAAGGGTCCGAGCAGCTGCTGCCTTTCCATACTGCCCCTGTGGCCCAAGTTACACATGGCAGGCTGCATATGAGGCCCACAATTACAAATAAATTAAGAACTGCTTCTCTGCATAGTAATGAATGAGTGGTTGGCTATATCATTCCTCTGTTATAACTGGAAGTAACTTACATGCTAGAGGCTGTGTGTGAGCAGACAAGAAGTGAGAGCTCTCACACTGAAACAGCATGGACTGGGAAAATGTCTGCACTTATGGGAAAATTTCTGAAAATAAAGATTAATTTAAATGCGCGAGAAAAAAAAAAGTCCCTAAAATTACATGAGACTATTGAAACATCACGGCTGTGTCTACACTGGGCCACTTATTCTGGAAAAGCAGCCGCTTTTCCGGAATAAGCTGCGAGCTGTCTACACTGACTGCTTGCTTTTCCGGAAAAGCAATGATGATCTAATGTAAAATCATCATTGTTTTTCCAGAAAAACTATGCTGCTCCTGTTCGGGCAAAAGTCCTTTTCTGGAAAAACTGTTCTGGAAAAGAGCCAGTGTAGACAGCACAGTAGTCTTTTCCACAAAAAAGCCCCGATCGCGAAAATGAAGTGCTCCCTGTCTCCAACATTGGCACGGACGCTTTTCCGGAAATACTTATAACGGAAAAATTGTTCCATTTTAAACATTTCCGGAAAAGGGTGCCAGTGTAGACGTAGCCCACTTCTTTCATCTTAGTTTTATTTTTAATCTCTTTTTGCCAGTGTTCATATCATGAGCATTCAGTAGAAGGGGAAATAAATGTGATAGTTTAATATAATCTTAAGGTATTGCTGTACCTGAGTATCTGAGTGTCTTCCATGAAAATAAATTGTCACTAGAAAAATCCTTGGCTTTTTTCTCTTGAGGGAGCATGTGTGTGTGTGTGTGTGTGTGTACATGTGTACATGTGTGCGCATACATGAAAGGAGATCAGATGAGTCAAATGATGAATGAGGAGCAGCTGGTATTTTAACAGGGAAAAAATGTCAAGAAAGTTTTTCAGTGTTTCCTAAGAAAGGCCACACTCTGGCATTATATAATTGTCTTTTTATAAGGTGACCCTATGGATATCCTTCCCATTACATGAGAATGCTTTGTTGGAAAACATATAAAATACAGTAAATACTTTTAATGTCCTGTTTATGTTTTCAGTTGTGTTTGATGATTTATTTTTGTGCAGTTTTGTTGTGTATATAAAATAATTAAACAGAAAAGTACAAAATAAGGAAAACATACTATAAATGTATACATTGTATTTCTATGAATTATGTACCAACATATCAAAATGCAAGAATTAGAAATAATGAATTTCTATATGTCTTTGGTGCACTGTGTTTTTCGATCAATTCAAAAGTTCAGTAACTTCCATTAATTAAAAATAAATAAAAATGCCTTTTCATTAAAACTGAAGACATTGCCCATTATATCTGTTATGAATCTACACATTTACACAAGTTCTTGTATTATGAAAGGACAAACTATACTGAAGAATGGAGAACTGAGGGGACACAATCTTTTATTAATGCAGATTGTATGCTTAGTAATGCCACTATTATGAACAGAAAGGGATTGTAAACCAGAATTCAGAGAAGATATGTTATTTTCCATGATTCAGTACAGAAATATTTTCACTCTTGAGATACATTATATTGTTTAAATGCAGACTCCTGGTGAATTTTCAGACAGAAATTTTCTCTTTTGTCATATGTCGTATAATGAAATATAGAGTTAATGTGTACGTTGGGGGGGGGGGGAGAGATCCCTTTTACAAAGTTAAACTTATGTAACCTGCCTATGGAGGTCCCAAGAGGAGAAGAATCTACTGATCATCCTGGACTCAGCTTTGCAACAGTGGGCTATGAGTTCTCTGGGTAACTTTTCTTCCCTTCAAAAGCAAACAAGCAGAAGGCCTGCTCCTGTTATTGGAAGCCAACTCTCTTCAGTCAAGACTTCCAACACAACAGTTCGCTTTTCTGTATAATCCTGTGATGTGCAAACTCTCCACGGCTCACAGTTGTCTGTCCTAGTTTGTCAGTCAGACTTTTTTCCTAGCTTCCACAGGTTATTTGCCCCTTAGGCGCCTGACAAGACTCACCTTTGGAATCTTGTGACCCTTGTCTCTGGAACTTTCAAAAGAGTAAGAATCCCCTTCCCTAAGGATTAAGTACAGGAAATTGCATGTAGAATAATGGTTCAAAACAGCGTACTCACTACCCATAGAAATGTAAGAGTGCATTTCTCCAAAGGGTCCTTGTGTAAAATGAGGTCCTGGAACATAAGCCCTGTATCACAGGCCTCGTGTAAGGCATGAGTCCTAGGTACAATCGTAAAGACTTTGCTCATATAAAGCAGAGTTAAGCTGTGAGCAAGAGACAGACCCTTCTCACAAATCTTTGCAAAAACAGGGCTGATATTACAGAAACACTCAGGAACATACCAAACCAGGACAGGATCTAAAGTGACAATATGGTAGGTAGTGATTGAACCCTCATGTACAAGGTAATGGGTGGTTCTAGGTATTGTCAGAAGGTGGCAACCTGATATATAAGAAGTGATATGTAACTTGTTTATACCTGTGTATAAAAGTGTACTGAAAAGAGTTGTCTTTGTCTAGACAAGGGGTCAGTGTATCGTTTCTGCAGCTGA
Organism: Pelodiscus sinensis; assembly: GCF_052426305.1. Taxonomy (NCBI): domain Eukaryota; kingdom Metazoa; phylum Chordata; order Testudines; family Trionychidae; genus Pelodiscus; species Pelodiscus sinensis. The sequence continues at coordinate 267,372,849 of NC_143052.1, forward strand.
CTTAGCTGGGTCCATTGTCAGGGGATATATATGTGTTGTGGTTCAGTAGAGTCTACTGACAACTACTATTGTATTTTGTTTGACAATAAACTTGACCTGGTGCCTTTGATCCTTATCTGCTTTTATATTCTTTGAGGGCTATCTTGGACTCTGCTGTATTTGCTATTTGTGAAGACAACATGACACATGTAGGACCAAACACACACAGCCAAATAGTTATCACTGAAGGATCAGGAGACCTGTCAGGACACCCCACCAGTTATGACTGTCTACCACATTCCTCATCTGCAGCACTTCATCTGCTTCTCACTGGATCTTCTATGGCCAGGTCCGCTTAGCCAACCATATAAAGTTCAGTCTCCTTCCAAGGTAAAAAAAATTCAACTGCAAGTCCACAATGGCTATCCATATAGTTAGTACACCCCATCAGGCTCCACTCAAGCATTCTTACTGGCCTTCCCTCAGGGCTTCTCCCAGAGGAGCCTCATCTACTCTTCCCTTAGAGTTTCCATGATCCTTCCTTAAGGGTTACTAGGGAAACCCAGGCCCACCCTCTACTCTGCGTTCCAATTCAGTGACCACGGATGAAGTATCTAGGTGTTGTTTTCAGACATATTGCTGGTTCCCTGCTCCACCTCTTCTTTTATCCTCCTTATGCTGTTTCTTCACAAAATCTTCCTTTGGATCTCAGGCCTTTATCTTATTTCGATCCTCCCAGTTTCTCTTCACTGACTTCATACCACTTTTAGCTGACCCTACCATAGGGCATTCCCCACAAGATCCTGACCAACTTTCTATGGGTTCTTTTCTATGTAAGAATCCTACATTCCTACAGTTTCCTCCATAGCGAGCTCCCTCTAGTTCCTTATAAGGCCCAGGTGCCTAATGTTCCTTACCTAGCTCTGCCCCTCTGACTAGAGCTATGTCTAGACTGCATCCCTGTCGACAGAAAGATGCAAATCAAGCACGTCGAAATTGCTAATAAAGCCACAATTTAAATATCCCATGCCTCATTAGCATAAACATGGCTGCCACTTTTTTTAAACAGTTTTTTTTTTCTAAACTTAGGGTTTCCACAGATCCTGTATTCCTCAAAAAAACTCTATTTAGAAAAAAAGCGGCAGCCATGTTTATGCTAATGAGGTGCAGGATATTTAAATCCCGGCATCATCAGCAATTTTGACGTTCCTAATCTACATTTCTCTGTCGAAAAAGAGGTGTAGTCTAGACACACTCTTGGAGACAATCATTCAGGCATTCAGAAGTACACTAATTGGATTTTAACTGCTTGCCTAAAAGGTGATAGAAGTAAACCACATCATATAAGGGTTTTGAAAAAATAATTGCCAATTTGAGGAAATTCTGTTTTTAGGTAACCATAAACTGCAAAGTGTCAAGATAATAGTTTCCTAGCAGTAAGTACAATTATGAAGGAGCAGTAATGTGAGGAAATGATTAAAATAAATCTTACATTCCACTTAAATATTATGCTCTTACATAACTTCTTTCCTCAAAGTAATTCAGAGTGCTGTGCAAAAATGAGCAATTATGATTGTGACAGATGTGGAGCTGCTATGTAATAATCTAAGAATACTGATCATTAAGAATTTTATGAGCACTGTGTTGTCAGTGAGGTAAAGTTACTGTAGAGCTATGGAGTGCATTATTACAATTTTGTGAATAAATGTATTGGAAATAGTGGAATGTTTACTATGTACCTATAATGCTTTAATTCAAGGAATATTGTCCTCAGAAAGAATATGATAGCCTCAGTTAAGAAAACACTGCGTCATATATTTGAAATACAACAGGCAATAATTTACAATCTAAATTGTACCTTATATTCTGTTTCCAGTGAGTTTCAAAACTTCCTCTGCCAATGCTGGGAACTACCATCACAGGTATATAAACAGTTACAGAAGTGATTTGGTCTCAGGAATAAGGAATGATCAAAAGGACTATTTAACAAATTTCTCCCTGAGACTGAGAGAAATTGTTTGTGAGAAAAGGGAACAAACTATCCCCAAAATACTTTAGAACTCTCTCGGAAGATGGGTATGGCTACAAAAAGTGCAGGCCTAGGATCTCCATGTGTAAAATAGTTAGACACTTGGTAATCCACACGTGAATGTGGTCTGGTTTGTTGTTTTAGGAGATGTTTTTTTCTGAAATACTTTTGAGTTAAATAAATAATATTTTGCTTTAAGGAAGATGTTTGTTTAGTTACAGGTTGCTTCAGTGTTTTAAATTTTAATTATTTGAGGCATAATCCAAGCTCATTCATTTCTATGAAAAATGGCCAGGATGTAAAAGATCTAAATGATAACAACTAGAACTTTTAAAGAAACTGTATAGATTGATGACAGTTACTCAAAATCAGCACTCTGCATTGGCTTTGTGGTAACTCCAAATGTGCAGAAGATTCTTGCTCTGTTACCATAATGCCCATATATTCCCATCCACACATTCTCTAATTATGAGTGTTAAAAGTGTCATTGCTAGTTCAACCAGTCTGTCTGGTCTTATCTGTCCTTAAAAGACACTTTAGGAAATGACAATTTATGAATAGGAAATTGACAAATTCAATTCTGCAGCTGGGGATAGCTTTTTTTAAATAAATTAAATCTTAAATGCTCTCCTCTACTTGCGTGAGTCAATGAGAGTACAAACTTTCATTTGTTGTGCAGAAGGAAGTTATGAAGTTCAGCTCTGTTGCAGGGGCTTCCCTTTCCCTCAGTCCAAAGGAATGGGCCACAAATTATTCAGGCTATGGGGTCGGGAGTCAAGGAACAGGAGAGGAGAATTCACTTTCTATGTCAATTTCCTCTCCTTGTGTCCCTTTAGCAAGTCTCAGATTGGGTACCTAAAAACTGAAGCACTCAAAATTAAGAACATAAGAACATAAGAATGGCCGTACTGGGTTAGACCAAAGGTCCATCCAGCCAGTAGCCTGTCTGCTGACAATGGCCAGCACCAGGTGCCCCGGAAGGGGTGGACCGAAGACAATGATCAAGCGATTTGTCTTGTGCCATCCATCTCCAGTCTCTGACAAACAGAGGCCAGGGAGACCATTCCTACCCCCTGGCTAATAGCCTTTTATGGACCTAACCTCCATTAATTTATCTAGATTCTCTTTAAACTCTGTTAGGGTACGTCTACACTACAACGTTAATTCGAACTACCTTAGTTCGAATTAGTTAATTCGAACTAAGCTAATTCGAACTAACGCATCTAGAACTAAAAACTAGTTCGAATTAGCGTTTTGCTAATTCGAACTAGCAAGTCCACATTGAGTGGACCCTGAACAGGGCTTAAGGATGGCCAGAAGCAGTGCCGGCAGGGCATCAGAGGAGGACGTAGAGCGTGGAGATGCTGTCTCAGGCTAGCCGAGGGCTGCGCTTAAAGGGTCCCAACCCCCACCCCGGACAGACAGTTCTCAGGGGTGCCCCGCTTGCAAAGCAGTCCTGGCTTGGATTGCCCGGAGTACCCACACTGGGCACATCACACCACTCGGCCATCAGCCCGGCTGCACTTGCCGCAGGTTGCGATCTGGGGAGAGGGGGCAATCGGGGGGCTGCAGGAGAGCTTCCACCCCCAGAAGCCCGCAGAGCCAGCCCAGTCCTCCCCATTGGGGGCACGTACCCCATTCCTCCATCACCTCCTTCCACTTACCCTTCCCTAGCCCCCCTTCTTATTGATGTACAAAATAAAGATAACGTTTCTTCCAACATTGACTCTGTCTTTATTGAACAAAACTGGGGGAGACTGGGAAAAGGAGGTGGGAGAGGGGAAGAGAAAGGCTGGGAGAGGGTAGGGCAACTAACATGATCAGGGGTTGGGAACAGGTCCCAGATGAAGAGAGGCTACAGAGACTGGGACTGTTCAGCTTAGAAAAGAGGCGATGGAGCGGGGACAGGATAGAGGTCTCTAAAAGCAGGGGTTGGGTGGAGAGGGTGCATTCAGAAAAGTTCTTCCTGAGTTCCCATAAAGAAGGACTAGAGGACACCAAAGGAAAGGAATGGGTAGCAGGCTTGAAACTAGTAAGAGAAAGTTGTTCTTGACAAAGCAAATAGTTAACTTGCGGAACTCCTTGCTGCAGGAGGCTGTGAAGGCTACAACTAGAACAGAGTTTAAAGGGAAGTGAGATCAAGTCATGGAGGTTGGGTCCATGGAGTAGTCTTAGCCAGGGGGTAGGAGTGGTGTCCCTGCCCAAAGTTTGTGGAAGGCTGGAGAGGGATGGCATGAGACAAATGGCTTGGTCACTGTCTTCAGTCCATCCCCTCCAGGGTCCCTAGGGTTGGCCGCTGTCGGCAGACAGACTACTGGGCTAGACGGACCTTTGGTCTGACCCAGGACGGCCATTGTAAGCTCAGGGCTCAGGGTCAGGGGTCTCAGTGGACCCCCTTGATTTTCATGCACACCTGCTCCTGGGTGGCCAGGCTGGCAGCTCTCTTGCCCTAGACGGCCACTTTCCTGTGCCTAGTGCGGAGATCGTGGACGAGGTCCACGATGTCTGCACTAGCCCAGGAAGGTGCCCGCCTCTTGCGGTCCAGGGCAAGCTCCCGGGAGCCGCCAGCCTGGTCCAGGGAAGAGGGGGTGGGCTGGGGGACATCGGGTGGGTGGCTCTGTGCCGTGCCAGGTGCAGGGTCTGCTGGCTGGGTGCTGGCAGGCTTGCACCTGGCACAGGCACCGTAGCCAGCCCGTGCCCCTTTAAGGGGTCCGGGGCCGGGAAGGGAGCATAGAGTTTCCCTGGTTTGGCCTAGAGTGGCCACCAGGGCAAGCTGGGAAGGGCTAGCCTCCAACTAGTTCGAATTAAGTGGCTACACAGCCCTCAATTCGAACTACTTAATTCGAACTAGGCGTTAGTCCTCGTAGAATGAGGTTTACCTAGTTTGAATTAAGCTCTCCACTAGTTCGAATTAAATTAAATTCGAACTAGCGGTTTGTATGTATAGACGCTATTAAAGTTAATTCGAACTAACGGCTGTTATTTCGAATTTACTTTGTAGTGTAGACATACCCTAATAGATTAGCAAGACATGATTTCCCTTTACAGAAACCATGTTGACTTTTGCCTAACAAATTATGTTCTTCTACGTGCCTAACAATTTTATTCTTAACTATTGTTTCGACTAATTTGCCCGGTACCGACGTTAGACTTGCTGGACTGTAAGTCTCGTAAAATTACTAGTCATTTTTGAAAAGTTCATTATATATATAAATAATGATCCAGATATTCCCATTATCAGTATCTGAATTTGTTAAAAGTGTACAAAAACATTTTCACATATTTCAATAAATACATTGAGTTGCTTAGGGCAAGTTATGGATTCTTTTTCTTATGTGGCATATATTATTTAACATATATTTACTAAAATAGATCTGAACTTATTTTGTTGAATATGAACTACATGAAGATAATTATAATGATAGCACCTGATTAATAATTTATACATAAAATAAATTTAGTTTTCTAAGAAAACCAAGCAAATAAAATAAAACCTTTCCATATATATATTTTTACAAAGTTTTCACTTTGTGACTACAGTTAAAAATCATATTTCACAGGACTTTTATTTTTATTCACATCAAGGCAAACATTTTATACTCCCTTGGAGAAGAACTACAGAATTTAGCTACAGGTATAATTTCCCAAAAGTAAAAATAAAATAAAATATATTTCCCCAAGTTACTAATAAAAGAAAAAACTAGCTATGCTAGCTTTTCAATGCTAATAACTGCCTCATTAATCTTAGTCTTAGCAACATGATAATACTATTAAAGTAGGACGGAATGATGAACAACATTATATAGAATGTACTAGTAAGCATCTAGGAATACATGAACTCATTAGATACTGTGTAGATATACATAGCACAATCAAGTTTTTGAGAAGCCTAGAGAGAATAGTAGAGAAGAGAGAAGAAAAGGGAAAATGGTTTACTATAAAATAAGTTGGTTTTATAGCACCATTTACATATGTAGTCTCTTGCAGATGAAAGAACTGAAAATAGTGATTGGCCATGAAAATAAACTCTGCCATGAAGAGTTTAAGTTTAAAGTAAGAGGACAGCAGAGGCCAACAAACACTAAACTAAACACCGGCAGCTGGACTGAACAGAGGGCAATATTTCCTCTAACATTTTTGTCCACGTGTGGATGACTTTCATTAAGTGCACCGGTGTGAAGATAATATATCACATAACAAAAGTAATTCTCCACATATACGTGTGTGGTAGGGGTGGTATCAAGGGATTGAGCTGTAAGAAGGGGCTCTGGGCTGGGGAAGATGGCTGAGTGGTGAGGCTGAGGCCTAGATGAGGGATACAGGCTCTTGGGTGGAGCTGGGAATAAGGAGTTTAGGTGCAGGCTGCCCTGGGGAGAGAGGACTACCCCCAGGCCTCTCTCAATACAGCAGCTTGGGATTAAGTAAGAGGTGCTTTTCCACAGTATCTGCAGCTCCAGCAGACATAGCTGGGGAAGGGCAAATGTCCCCCAGCAGGGGTAGACCCAGGGTAGGCTGGATGGGAACCAGAGAAGGGTTGCCTGTCGCAGCAGTGCCAGCTCTAAGGCAGCTCTGGATTCGGAGGCATGGCTGAGAGGGGAGGTGTCCCTCCCTCAGCCACAGCATGTAGCAGCTGTGGCCTGGGGACCTGCATACCACCCCGCTAGCCAAATCTCTGCACAGAGCTGCCATGCCAGGGCCAGCAGGGAAAAATGCTTCTTCCCCAAAGTTGCAGCAGGGCTGGTAGGCAGAAATGGTGCTCTTGTTAACTTAGCATGCATCTTCAACCAAAAATGTCATGCCTATAAGAAGCACATGGGATCTTTCTTAGGGGGAAAAGTGAATACACCACATTTATTGCAAAGAAAGCATGTGCATTCATTCACACACACATATACTCTCTGCAGCTTGGAGATAAGCTGAAGAAAAGCATCCAGACTGGCGCGATCCTCCGGAATAAAGCCCTATTCCTTGCAAGTAGGAATAAGAGATCCTCCGGAATAGGGCTTTATTCCGGAAGATCGCGCCAGTCTGGATGCTTTTCTCCGGCTTATCTCCAAACCGGAAAAAAGCAGCGGCCATGAAAATGCAAATGCCGCGGGGGATATTTAAATGCCCCGCAGATTTGCCTCTTCCAAAGTGCTACATTTGCATGCCTATTCCGTAATAGGCAGCCAGCCACTTTTATAATTGTAAGTCACAACTTTAGTCTCTGAGTTTTGCAGTGTCATGCTGAAATCAACTAATTGTTTTCTCTCAAGCCTACTTCCACTGTCATGCTCCATCAATATTTGATGAATGTCCTCTGAGTGACTGCAGCTGGTTTATCTCAGTCACATATCTCCTTCACAGGTGTATGCCTTTTGCTTTAGGGTACGTCTACACTGCAACACTATTTTGTAATAACTGGCGCTATTCTGAAATAACTTCGTCTGCATCTATACAACAGGCAGTTATTTTGAAACAATGCCTAAATACTGTCAACTGGAGGACTTCTTACACCGACTCCTGTAACCCTCATTGTATGGGGAATAAGAGAAGTTGAAGGAAGAGTGCTCTATTTCGAAGTAAGCTACGCAATTGACGTAGCTCGATTTGTGTAGCTTATTTCAAGTTAAGCCCTGCAGTGTAGATGAACCCTTAGGCTATGTCTAGACTACATGTCTCCCCACCTCTAATATCATCAATTCACAGACACTTACCTTCCTTCCTTCCCCCTCCCTGCATCCCCCTCCTGTTCTGAAATGTGATTTGTCCTTTTCATATGTGTTCATTTTTTTTAATTGTATCCTTTGGTATATATGGTTGTGACTATTTTCTTCCACTATTTGATCTGAGGAAGTGGGTCTGGCCCACGAAAGCTCATCATCTAATAAACCATCTTGTTAGTCTTTAAAGTGCTACATTGGCCTGCATTTTTCTTTCAAAAGAGGCTTTCTGGAAAGAGAGCATCTAGACTGCAACCACTTCTTTTGAAAAAGCAGATTGCTTTTTTGAAAGAGAGCACCCAGGCAGTTCTTCCTCATAAAAATGAGGTTTACCGCAGTTGAAAACACCACCGCATTCTTTTGATTTAATTTTGAAAGAACGCAGCGGCAGTCTAGATGCAGGGGAAGTTTTTTTTTTTTAAAAAAAAGGCCACCTGTAGTCTAGACACATCCTTAGAGACTTCAATTTTGCCCCTCTTAAGCCACCTGAATTTGACTGATACCCAAGTTCACATCTCCTTGCTAACCATTCTGACCTGGTGCTGCTTGTCTTCCCTTTCACTCATTCCTCATTCATACAAAGAACCATTCATTTCAGAGAAAGCAATTTCTCTTACAAAGGAAGAGGCAGGATTTCTAACAGATTTACAATATACTAATTTATAATACCTATAAACAATTTTTTGGTAACTTATGCAGAATATATTTTAATACCTAGTACAGAATATATTTTAATACCTAGCAGCTGCTATAAAACAAAGCGTATGAAACATAATCTATATAATTAAATGAAACAAAGCTACATCTATATAACTACATCTACATAAGCTATAAAATAAAGCCCATATAATTACAAGTATATGTCAGGCCTACATTCTGTGTGATCTCCCTGAACCTTTGCAAAAAGCTTGTTAGGCAGTTGTGCAGTCACCAGGCCACACAGCTTAGAGGGAACTTAAGTTGAGGGCCATCTGTACTTGCCCATATAGCCCATACCTGAACCAAGTTTCCAAATATACTACACTGGTCATGGGTGTATACTCTGTATCTGGGTATATTCACACCTAGACTGCCTTGTTTCGGTACTCAAGGTTAGTATTATCCCAGGGCTCTGTGCGAAACAGGAGGCATTCTAGGAATTGCCCTATTGTCTGTTGGTGGTTTCATACAACTGATGATGGGAACTCCTACTCACTCCTATGTCCTGCCCAGTGGATTTATACTTCATTGTCTTAACCGTCCAGCCAGAACTACACAAAACCTAGCTCCTGCAGCCTCTATTTGGACTTCAGTAAGCCCAATGGCCTAATGGTTAAGCCTTGATCTCTACAACCAGGGATTTTTGGGTTCAATTCTCACCTGGAATGCTCTGCCTTCCCCCTGTGTTGTAGGTGAGTCATTGTCCCTTCGAGGCACTTGGGAAACCTCTGCTGCTGACCACCTCCAGGGGACTTGAAAATCTTAAGCTCTCCAGGTAATAATAAAATAATTAAACAAACTTTTACAAAGTTAAATTTATGTAACCCGCCTATGGAGGTCCCAAGAGGGGAAGAATCTACTGATCATCCTGGACTCACCTTTGCAACAGTGGGCTATGAGTTCTCTGGGCAACTTTTCTTCCCTTCAAAAGCAAACAAGCAGAAGGCCTGCTCCTGTTATTGGAAGCCAACTCTCTGCAGTCAAGTCCTCCAACACAACATTTTGCTTTTCTGTATAATCGCGTGATGTGCAAATTCTCCACGGTTCACAGTTGTCTGTCCTAGCTTGTCAGTCAGACTTCTTTCCTAGCTTCCACAGGTTATTTGCCTCTTAGGCGGCTGAGAAGACTCACCTTTGGGATCTTGTGACCCTTGTCTCTGGACCTTTCAAAAGAGTAAGACTTTTGAAACACTGCATAGTGAAAGCTTTAACTAAGAAATATATATGTAACCCTTACGTTTCAAGAGCAAAGTGAAAACCAAAAATTTCCACAGGTGAAATTCTGAAAGAGAAAATAAGGGTATGTCTACATTACAAAGTTAGGGTATGTCTACACTACCCCGCTAGTTCGAACTACCGGGGTAATGTAGGCATACCACACTTACAAATGAAGCCTGGGATTTGAATTTCCCGGGCTTCATTTGCACAAGCGGGGCTCCGCCATTTTTAAAACCCCGCTCGTTTGAACCCCGTGCAGCGCGGCTACACGGGGCACGAACTAGGTAGTTCAAACTAGGATTCCTAGTTCGAACTACCGTTACTCCTCGTGGAATGAGGAGTAACGATAGTTCGAACTAAGAAGCCTAGTTCGAACAACCTAGTTCGTGCCCCGTGTAGCCGCACTGCACGGGGTTCAAACGAGCGGGGTTTTAAAAATGGCAGAGCCACGCTTATGCAAATGAAGCCCGGGAAATTCAAATCCAGGGCTTCATTTGCAAGTGCGGTATGCCTACATTACCCTCCTAGTTCGAACTAGGAGGGTAGTGTAGACATACCCTTAGTTCGAACTAACGGATGTTAGTTCGAACTAACTTTCATAGGCGCTACACTAGCGCTCCGGTAGTTCAAACTTAATTCGAACTAGCGGAGTGCTTAGTTCGAAATAGGAAAACCTCATTTTACGAGGATTAAGCCTAGTTCGAACTAGCTAGTTCGAATTAAGGGGTGTGTAGCCACTTAATTCGAACTAGTGGCAGGCTAGCCCTCCCCAAGTTTCCCTGGTGGCCACTCTGGCCAACACCAGGGAAACTCTATGCCCCCCTCCCGGCCCCGGACCCCTTAAAGGGGCACGGGCTGGCTACGGTGCCCGTGCCAGGTGCAAGCCTGCCAGCACCCAGCCAGCAGACCCTGCACCTGGCACGGATTGAGCCACCCACCCGATGCCTCCCAGCCCACCCCCTCCTCCCGGGACCAGGCTGGCGGCTCCCGGGAGCTTGCCCGGGACCACAAGAGGTGGGCAACCGCCTGGGCTAGTGCAGACATCGTGGACCTCGTCCACGATCTCCGCACTAGGCACAGGAAAGTGGCCGGCTAGGGCAGGAGAGCTGCCAGCCTGGCCACCCAGGAGCAAGTGTGCAAGAGAATCAAGGGGGTCCACTGAGACCCCTGACCCTGAACCCTGAGCTTACAATGGCCGTCCTGGGTCAGACCAAAGGTCCATCTAGCCCAGTAGCCGACAGCGGCCAACCCTAGGGACCCTGGAGGGGATGGACCGAAGACAGTGACCAAGCCATTTGTCTCATGCTATCCCTCTCCAGCCTTCCACAAACCTTGGGCAGGGACACCACACCTACCCCCTGGCTAATACCACTCCATGGACCCAACCTCCATCACTTGATCTCACTTCTCTTTAAACTCTGTTCTATTTCTAGCCTTCACAGCCTCCTGCAGCAAGGAGTTCCACAGGTTGACTCTTTGCTTTGTGAAGAAGAACTTTCTGTTACTAGTTTGAAGCCTGCTACCCATTCCTTTCCTTTGGTGTCCTCTAGTCCTTCTTTATGGGAACCTATGAAGAACTTTTCTGTATGCACCCTCTCCACCCAACTCCTGTTTTAGAGACCTCTATCCTGTCCCCCCTCCATCTCCTCTTTTCTAAGCTGAAAAGTCCCAGTCTCTTTAGCCTCTCTTCATATGGGACCTGTTCCCAACCCCTGATCATTTTAGTTGCCCTCCCCTCTCCCAGCCTCTCTCTTCCCCTCTCCCACCTCCTTTTCCCAGTCTCCCCCAGTTTTGTTCAATAAAGACAGATTCCATTTTGGAAGACGCGTTATCTTTATTTTGTACATCAAGAAGAGGGGCTAGGGAGGGGTAAGTGGAAGGAGGTGAGTGAGGAATGGGGCACGAGCCCTCGATGGGGAGGACTGGGCTGGCTCTGCGGGTTTCTGGGGGTGGAAGCTCTCCTGCAGCCCCCCAATTGCCTCCTGTCCCCAGATGGCAGCCTGCGGCAAGTGCAGCCGGTCTGATGGCCGAGTGCTGTGATGTGCCCAGTGTGGGTACTCCGGGCACTCCAAGCCAGGACTGCTTTGCAAGCAGGGCACCCCTGAGAACTGTCTGTCCGGGGTGGGGGTCGGGTCCCTTTAAGAACAGCCCTCGGCTAGTCTGAGACAGCATCTCCACGCTCTAAGTCCTCCTCTGATGCCCTCCCGGCACTGCTTCCGGCCATCCTTAAGCTTTGTTCAGGGTCCACTTAATGTGGACATGCTAGTTCGAATTAGCAAAACGCTAATTCGATCTAGTTTTTTAGTCTGGATCCATTAGTTCGAATTTGCTTAGTTCGAATTAACTAATTCGAACTAAGTTAGTTTGAATTAACGTTGTAGTGTAGACATACCCTAATGGTTATGTAAACAAAGTAGTCAAAAGCATGAAAATATCCTCTCATCCTTCATTCAGCTTTATCTCTGTTCCTTTTGTCTTCTATGTCCATGAAAGAAAATAAGAGATTCCTGACTCATTGGAGGAAGAAGTTTATGAAATACAACCCCCCCCCACACACACGCACACACTCACACATAGAGCTTTCAGTTTACCCAAGCTATGATTTAAAAAACATTACAGTCATTTTTATATAAATGTCAACACTCAGGGCAACACAACAGGAGACACAATCCTGTTTATAGAATAGTTATGTCAGTCATTATAACTTGCCTAAGTTGGTGAACGAAAAGGGGCCTCCATGTTGTTCACCTGGCTGTGTTGACAGCTATTCAAACTTCCTGTAATGTGACAGTCTGGAAGTAAAATTCTCCCATTGAGAACCACTATCAAAGGGCTAAGCCAACCACATTTTGGAAGGATGCTAAGGAGTGTGAGATCTGGTTGGTCTTACTCAGGTCAGCTTGATGCTGGATGCCAGAGCCCCACAGGTTAAAACATTCTTAATGCTGGTGTTAAGAATCAGCGTAGACACTCAAGCACCAGGTTGTCTAATAGTGATCAGCTGACAAATCTCACTGGTTCTGGACTTACATTGCAGTGTAGACATATCCAAGGAGACTACATGACTCACATGAATCAGGATAAGAGACAAAGGATATGACTACCCTGCAGAGAAGATTGAAGCTGCCACTGTTGATCTTCCAGAGTTCAAATTAATGGGTCTAGTGAAGACAGTTACTTTGAAGTGAGAGGGGCACTCCAGTCGATGTCGGTAGTCCTGCTTCCACAAGGAGTAAGGAAAGTCAAAGGGAGAGTGCTCTCCCTTTGAGTTCCTGCAGTGTGGACAGTGCCAAAAGTTGAGTTAAGGTACTTCAACTTCAGCTACGCAATTAACATAGCTATTCAATTAACTAAGCTGAAGCTTCATAGCTTAATTTGACCTTGTCCCATAGTGTAGACAAACACAGACAAAGGGTATGGCTACACTACAGAGTTTTGTTGGAAAAACGGCCGTTTCTCTAAAAAAACTTCACTTATGTCCCCACTGCAATTGTGTTCTTTCTATAGTAAATGGAAAGAACGGGGGCTTTTTCTGACACTGGTAATCCTCAATCTATGAAGAAGAAACCTTTTTGTGAAAGCTCTTTTTCAAAAAGGCGTATGAGGATGAGGAGAAGGGTTTGTTTTTTTTTTTCGAAAGAAGAGGCCTCCAGGAAAAAAGCACAGGTGCCCAGGTAGCCACTCTATACAAACTATGGCTCCTCTTAAAGCTGCAGGCACTCTAGACAAGCCTTGTGGCAGGAAGCTGGCCAGAGAGCAACACTTCATCGAGTAGCTCTCCCTGCCACAGGTCTGCTCACTGATGGCTGAGCCTCAAGTCCCCCACGATCCCCCCGGCCCTCGCAGGGAGCAGCCCCAGCAGTCCCAGGACCCACTCAGGGGGATGAAGGGACATACCCCGTCTTGGTCTTGCCCAAAGATCCAGTCTCTCCTCGAACTGTGGGGTGAGGAGGAGACATTACAGAATCCCCAGGCCAAGCGCCGCAACGTGGACATTTCTGGAGGCGCATGGACACCCACCGCAGACATTGGAACAGGTCCAGAGTAAAATCAAGGAGCTATACCAGGGATATGTCTAGGCAAGAGAGTGCAGAGACCCCACACCTGCCCCTAGTACAAGGAGCTCCACAAGATCCTAGGGGGTGGGGAAACATCTTCCCCACCCATCCTCATGGACTCCAGCCTTGAGACCTCAGTGATCACCCGGCTGGAGGTCTTTGCGGAGGAGGAGCAGGAGGGCCAGGGCCAGCTGGCCATGGTGAAGGAGGGGAAGGAGGAGAAGGAGGAGACCCTGTCCCTTGAGCCAGTGCCAGTGACCCAGGAAGTCTCCCAGGCTTCCTCAGATGCCTGGAAGGGATCTTCAGATGAGTGGTCTCACTTAGTCACACACACAGAGCAGGGGAGACAGGAGCACAGGAGGCAGGAGGTTAGTGTCACTCAGACTGGATATTGTACTGTGGTACGTTTATGTGCAACCATGTGCTGTGTTCCTGTGCTGCACATGGACGCAGGAGGCAGCCCACCTGAGCACGGGTGGGATCTGCTGCCAGGCTCAGGGGAGGCCATGCGTGTCTTGACATGGGGCGAGGGGGCACCCGGGATGGAAGCAGGCTAGTCACAAGGGCACAGGCATGACCCCACACAGACCAAGGAGTACCACACACAGCACATGGGCATACCTGCACGTGCGAAGCAGCAGCCGCTCCTACAGACAGCACTGCGAGCTGCACCTGTGTGTACAGATTCTAGGGAGGACCAGGCTGCTCCCAGCTCCTCTGCTGCCCATGAGGGGAACCCACTGTGGCCAGACACCTCCCTTGGCTGCTTGTCTGTGGGCTGGGGATGACTGACCACTTCTCCCTCTTGTGTGTTCTCCACAGCCGGACCAGCTGGGACTGAGGAACAAGCTACACCACTGCAGCCACCCACCAGAGCCTGAGGGGCCTGAAGGTATGTCAGGGTCCATGAAGACCTGATGCACCAGCACATCAGTGACCTTTGGGACATCCACCAGACCCTAGCACACAAGATCCATGCAGACTTGAAGTGGCGGGACTGTGCATGGGACTAGTTGATGCAGTGGTGTGACAACATGTGTGCCATCATGTCCTGCATGATGGCACACCCGCGTGATGTGGCTGCTCCTGGCTTTCACTAGCCTGCCCCCTGCTATGCCTCTGCTCCATCCCCGTGCCATGCCTCTGCTCCCTCTCCAAGTGATGCTCATGCTCCCTCCCCTAGAAATGCCTATGCCCCCTCCCCAAGTGATGCCTAGGGTCCCTCCCTCTACCTACCCAACCTTAACCCCTCTCCAGCCGCCTCTCCTGTCTACCTCCCTGTGATACTATCATGGTCATGAGGGATGGCCAACAGCCTGGGATTAACTGTACTAGCCAGGTAGCCATCAGCCAATAGAAAGGCATATAAGGATTTCAAACAGAGGCAATGGAATTTTGGGGTTTTCCCTCCTTTGTCTCTGTCCAGTTTGTTCTAGATATTGAGGGAGACAGAAGACATGTCTTTCTCCAAGAAAAGACTATTCATAATGTGTAAGTAGAGAAAAGTTTAGATAAATTTGAAGAATAGAATCATAGAATACTAGGACTGGAAGGGACCTCGAGAGGTCATCGAGTCCAGTCCTCTGCCCTCATGGCAGGACCAAATACTGTCTAGACCATCCCTGCTAGACATTTATCTAACCTACTCTTAAATATCTCCAGAGATGGGGATTCCACAACCTCCCTGGGCAATTTAGTCCAGTGTTTGACTACCCTGACAGATAGGAACTTTTTCCTAATATCCAACCTAAACCTCCCTTGCTGCAGTTTAAGCCCATTGCTTCTTGTACTATCCTCAGAGGCCAAGATGAACAAGTTTTCTCCCTCCTCCTTATGACACCCTTTTAGATACCTGAAAACCGCAATCATGTCCCCTCTCAATCTTCTCTTTTCTAAACTAAAAAATCCCAATTCCTTCAGCCTTCCCTCATAGGTCATGTTCTCTAGACCTTTAATCATTCTCATTGTTCTTCTCTGTACCATCTCCAATTTTTCCACATCTTTCTTGAAATGTGGTGCCCAGAACTGGACACAATACTCCAATTGAGGCCTAACAAGCGCAGAGTAGAGTGGAAGAATGACTTCTCGTGTCTTGCTCACAACACACCTGTTAATACATCCCAGAATCATGTTTGCTTTCTTTCAACAGCATCACACTGATGACTCATATTTAACTTGTGATCCACTATAACCCCTAGATCCCTTTCTGCCATACTCCTTCCAAGACCATCGCTTCCCATTCTGTATGTGTGAAACTGATTGTTCCTTCCTAAGTGGAGCACTTTGCATTTGTCTTTATTAAACTTCATCCTATTTATCTCAGACCATTTCTCCAATTTGTCCAGATCATTTTAAATTATGATCCTATCCTTCAGATTAGTCGCAATCCTTCCCAGCTGGGTATCATCTGCAAATTTAATAAGCGTACTTTCTATACTAATATGTAAATCATTGATGAATATATTGAACTGGGCCAGTCCCAAAATAGACCTCTGCAGAACCCCACTTGTTATGCCTTTCCAGCAGGCTTGTAAACCATTAATAACTACTCTCTGGGGATATGTCTACACTACAGCACTAATTCAAACTAACTTAATTTGAATCAGTTAATTCAAACTAAGCTAATTCGAACTAGTGCATCTAGACCTAAAAACTAGTTCGAATTAGCATTTTGCTAATTCGAACTAGCATGTCCACATTGAGTGGACCCTGAACCGAGGTTAAGGATGGCCGGAAGCAGTGCCGGCAGGGCATCAGATTAGGACTTAGAGCGTGGAGCTACTATCTCAGGCTAGCCAAGGGCTGTGCTTAAAGGGACCCGACCCCCACCCGGGACAGACAGTTCTCAGCATTCCCGCTTGCTTGTCTAACTCGATGAGGGACAGCAAAGCAGTCCTGGCTTGGAGTGCCTTGAATGCCCACACTCAGCACATAACAGCACTCAGCCATCAGCCCGGCTGCACTTGCCGCAGGCTGCCATCCGAGGAGGGGAGGGTCAATTGGGGGGCTGCAGGAGAGCTTCCACCACGAGGAGCCCGCAGAGCCACCCCAGTCCTCCCCATCGGGGGCTCGTACACCATTCCTCCCTCACCTCCTTCCACTTATCCCTCCCTAGCCCCCCTTCCTGATGTACAAAATAAAGGACACGTGTGTTCAAAAATAGAAACTCTCTTTATTGAACAAAACTCGGGGAGACTGGGAAAAGGAGGTGGGAGAGGGGAAGAGAGAGGGTGGAAGAGGGGAGAGCAACTAAAATGATCAGGGGTTTGGAACAGGTCCCATATGAAGAGAGGCTAAAGAGACTGGGACTTCTCAGCTTAGAAAAGAGGAGACTGAGGGGGGATATGATAGAGGTCTATAAAAGCATGAGTGGTGTGGAGAGGGTGCATACAGAAAAGTTCTTCATTACTTCCCATAATAGAAGGACTAGAGGACACCAAATGAAATGAATGGGTAGCAGGCTAATAAAAAAAAGTTCTTCTTCACAAAGCAAAGAGTCAACCTGTGGAACTCCTTGCTGCAGGAGGCTGTGACGGCTAGAACTAGAACAGAGTTTAAAGAGAAGTGAGATCAAGTCATGGAGGTTGAGTCCATGGAGTGCTATTTGCCAGGGGGTAGAAATGGTATCCTTGGCCTCTGTTTGTGGAAGGCTGGAGATGGATGGCACGAGACAAAGGGCTAGGTCATTGTCTTCGGTCCATCCCCTCCAGGGCACTTAGTGTTGGCCGCTGTCAGCAGACAGGCTACTGGGCTAGATGGACCTGGTCTGACCCAGTATGGCAATTCTAAGCTCAGGGCTCAGGGTCGGGGGTCTCACTGGACCACCTTGATGTTCATGCACACCTGCTCCTGGGTGGCCAGGCTGGCAGCTCTCCTGCCCTAGACGGCCACTTTCATGTGCCTAGTGCGGAGGTTGTGGATGAGGTCCACGATGTCTGCACTAGACTAGGCGGGCACCCGCCTCTTGCGCACCTGGGCAGGCTCCCAGGAGCCGCCAGCCTGGTCCCAGGAAGAGGAGGAGGGCTGGGTGGCAGTGGGTGGCTGGATCGAGCCGTGCCAGGTGCAGGGTCTGCTGGCTGGGTGCTGGCAGGCTTGCACGTGGCACGGGCATCATAGCCGGCCCGTGCCCCTTTAAGGGCTCTGGGGCCGGGAGGGGGGCAGAAGAGTATCCCTGGTGGAGCCCAGAGTGGCTACCAGGGAAAGCTGGGGAGGGCAAGCCTCCCACTAGTTCGAATTAAGTGGCTACACAGCCCTTAATTCGAACTACTTAATTTGAACTAGGCATTAGTCCTCGTGGAATGAGGTTTACCTAGTTCGAATTAAGCGCTCCGCTAATTCCAATTAAGTTCGAACTAGCGGTTTGCCAGTGTATCAAAGTTAATTCGCCTATCAAAGTTAATTTGAACTAACGTCTGTTAGTTCGAATTAACTTTGTAGTGTAGACATACCCTGAGTAAGGTTATCCAGCCAGTTATGCACCGACCTTATAGTAGCCCCATCTAAGTTGTATTTACCTAGTTTATTGCTAAGAATATCATGCGAGACCATATCAAACGCCTTACTAAAGTCTAGGTATACCACATCCACCGCTTCTCCCTTATCCACAAGACTCATTATCCTATTAAAGAAAGCTATCAGATTGGTTTGACATGATTTGTTCTTTACAAATCCATGCTGGCTGTTCCCTATCAACTTGCCACCTTCCAAGTGTTTACAAATGATTTCCTTAATTACTTGCTCCATTATCTTCTCTGGCACAGAAGTTAAACTAAATGGTCTGTAGTTTCCTGGGTTGTTCTTATTTCCCTTTTTATAGATGGGCACTATATTTTCCCTTTTCCAGTCCTCTGGAATCTCTCCTGTCTCCCATAATTTTCCAACGATGATAGCTAGAGGCTCAGATACCTCCTCTATCAGCTCCTTGAGTATTCTCGGATGCATTTAATCAGGCCCTGGTGACTTGCAGGCATCTAACTTTTCTAGGTGATTTTTAACTTGTTCTTTTTTTATTTTACCTTCTAAAATTACCCCCTTTCCACTAGCATTCACTATGTGGCATTCCTACAGACTTCTCGGTAAAGACCGAAACAAAGAAGTCATTGAGCATCTCTGCCATTTCTAAGTTTCCTGTTACTGTTTCTCCCTCTTCACTGACCAGTGGGCCTACCCTCTCCTTTGTCTTCCTCTTTCTTCTAATGTATTTATAAAATGTCGTCTTGTTTCCCTTTATTCCCGTAGCTAGTTTGAGCTCATTCTGTGCCTTTGCCTTTCTAGTCTTGCCCCAGCATTCCTGTGTTGTTTGCCTATATTCATCCTTTGTAATTTGTCCTACTTTTCATTTTTTATATGACTCCTTTTTTATTTTTAGATCTTTCAAGATCTCATGGTTAAGCCAAGGCAGTCTTTTGCCATATTTTTATCTTTCCAACACAGCGGAATAGCTTGCTTTTGGGCCCTTAACAATGTCCCTTTGAAAAACTGCCAACTCTCCTCAGTTGTTTTTCCTCTCAGTCTTGATTCCCATGGGACCTTACCTATCAGCTCTCTGAGCTTACCAAAATCCGCCTTCCCGAATCCATTGTCTTTATTTTGCTGTTCTCCCTTCTACCCTTCCTTAGAATTGTGAACTCTATGACTTTCACCCAACCTGCCTTCCACTTTCAAATTCTCAATCAGTTCCTCCCTATTTGTTAGGATCAAATCTAGAACAGCTTTCTCCCTGGTAGCTTTTTCTACCTTCTGAAATAAAAAGTTGTCTCCAATGCAGTCCAAGAACTTATTGGGTAGTCTGTGCCCCGCAGTGTTATTTTCCCAACATATATCTGGATAGTTGAAGTCCCCCATCACCACCAAATCTTGAGCTTTGGATGATTTTGTTAGTTGTTTAAAAAAAGCCTCATCCACTTCTTCCACCTGAGTAGGTGGCCTGTAGTAGACTCCTAGTATGACATCATCTTTGTTTTTAATCCCTTTTAGCCTAACCCAGAGAATCTCAACATTTCTGTCTCCTATGCCTACCTCCACCTCACTCCAAGCGTTTTCATTTTTAATATATAAGGCAACACCTCCTCCCTTTTTTCCCCTGTCTATCCTTCCTGAGCAAGCTGCACCCTTCTATACAAACATTCCAATCATGTGTATTATCCCACCAAGATTCTGTGATGCCAACAGTGTCATAATTGTACTTATTTATTAGCATTTCCAGTTCTTCCTGCTTATTTCCCATACTTCTCGCATTTGTATATAGGCATCTAAGATCCTGATTTGACCTTGCCTCCCAGTTTTGCCCTGACCCTCCTTTCTCTCTGCCATTGTAGCCCACGCTCCCTCCCATTTCCAACCCATCTCCCAGGTCTCCATGTTCTCCTCTTACCTGTGGGCTTTGCTCACCTGTCCCCATCGAATCTAGTTTAAAGCCCTCCTCACTAGGTTAGCCATTCTGTGTCCAAATAGGGTCTTTCCCCTCCTCGAAAGATGGATGCCATCCCTGCTTAGCTGTCCTTCCTGGAATAGCACCCCATGGTCGAGGAAGCCAAAGCTCTCCTGGTGACACCATCCTCGCAGACAGGCATTCACCTCTAGGATGCACCTGTCTCTGCCCGGGCCCCTACCTTCAAGAGGAAGGATTGAAGAGAATATCACCTGCACTCCAAACTCCTTCACCCATACTCCCAGAGCCCTGTAGTCACTCTTTATCTGCTCAGTGTCACACCTCGCAGTATTATTTGTGCCCACATGGATGAGTAGCATGGGGTAGTAGTCAGAGGGCTGGGATAATCCTTGACAATGCCTCTGTAACATCTCAGATACGGGCCCCTGGCAGACAGCATACCTCCCGAGATGAAATGTCAGGACGACAGATGGGCACCTCCGTCCCCCTCAGAAGAGAGTCTCCGACCACCACTACCCTACGTTTCTAATTCGCAGTAGTGGCAGCAGACCTCCCAGCCTTGGGGGTACGGGGCTTCTCCTCCTCCAGTGTAGGGGGTGATTGCCGATCTCCTGTATAAAGAAGGGCATAACAGTTTCCTAGTACCACGGTGGGAGGGTTCGGAGCAGGGGCAGAGCAGTGCCTGCTGCCAGAAGTAACCAGCTGCCACTGTCCACCCTGAGCTGTCTCCTCCTCCACCAGTGGTGTGTCCACAATCCTGTCTACCGGGACAGCTACCTCAGCTGTCTCCTCATGAACGCAGAATTTCTCATGGATGCGGGTGCTCCTCAACCTAGCCACTTCCTCCTGCAGCTCTGAGAGATTCCACCAGCAGGCACCTTTCACATTGGATGATCTCCCCAGCTTGGATATCAATAAACAGGAATTACAATCCACAGTCCCTGCAAAACCACACCAGGATCTGGGTAGAGGCATCCATGCTCAAGTGCTCTGTCTGGCTACAGGTGCCAGTGGAGGAGACAGAAGCAGTGCTGGCACAGGTGTTGCGGGTCTTCCTGACCATCGTAGGCCTCCCTCTGCCAAACTCCCTCTCAAACTCCCCTGTCTGCAGCTCCTATTGAAATGGGAAAGGACCAACTAGAGATCAAGAGCAACATGTCTGACAAGTTGTGTATTCTGCAGTACATTTAATTTGAAAATGTAGCCCCTTATGTTTAATTGCATCTGTATATTTTCTTTATATAGAAGGATTTTATCAACTCTTCAAGAGTGCTGCAAAACTTCTTATTTTAGGAATTGGGTAGATCCATGAAAAAGACAGTGAAGATCAACTTCTCTACAGTAAGAAACTGTCATCTTAATATTTTTCTGGATGCATTTATTTTTTCTCCTTTGATTTTATGGCTCAATATTTGCATAGACTATTTCTAGTAGCAAATCAATCTGCCTCCTTGTCTTATAGCAAAAAAGCTCATACTTATTGTTAATAAAAAGGTGACCTGTTGAAAAGTGCTTCTTGAAATGAAAGCTTTCAGTCCCAGAGAAAGACTTTATCTAGGAGCTAAGAGCACAAGAAACTGATGATTAGGACTTCTGGAAATCTCACATACTTTCCTGCATATATTTTTATATGGAAGTAAAACAAATTATATTCATATTCACTAATGACTTGAGGTTACAATTTTTTCCCTTTTATCTTCTGCATTATCATAATTCCAGCTTTCTATAGTCATTTACTGTTATAAGAAGTTGGGCTTCTGATTCCATTTAAATCAAGAATTCCCTAGCCCACACACCTTCTATTAACCTCCTTTTGCATATCTTTATTTCCTTCTCCTGTTGTCTCTTGGAGTTCAGTGATCGGAAACTCCCAAGGCCTTTCGCAGGGAAAGTTTAATATTCCCTTACTATGGTAGGACAGGATTCATGTCTGCAAACTACACCAAGCATTATCTTTCCACAGTGACACACTAAGGGAAATTATAAGGAACTCTCTCCATTTCTCTGAAAATGTCCACTCAATGTGCAGGCAGACGTCAAAAAAGCAAATAGAATGATAGGAATCATTTAAAAAAGAGTAGATAAGAGGATGGAGAATATCTTGCCTTCAAATAAATTCATAGTATGCCCACATCTTGAATACTGTGCGTAGATGTGGTCATCTTATCTCGAAAAAAGATTTCTTGGCACTGGAAGAAGTTCAGAAAAGGGCCAAAAAAATGTCGTACGAGGAGAAATTAATAAGACTGGTACTTTTCAGTTTAGAAAAGAAGAGACCAAAGGGGGACATGATACAGGTCTATAAAATCATGATTGGTGTGGATAAAGTAAAGAACAAAAAGTTATTTGTTTCAATAACACAAGAACTAGAAGTCATCAAATTAATAGTAGCAAGTTTAAAAGAAACAAAATAAAATATTTGTTCACACAACACACAGTCAACCTGCAGAACTCCTTGCTAGAGGATGTTTTATAGACCAGGACTTTACAAAAAAGAACAAGATAAATTCATGGAGGATAGATACATCCATGGCTATTAGTCAGGATGGGCAGGAATGATGTCTGTAAGCTCTGTTTGTCAGAAGCTGGAAACGGGTGACGAGTTGGATCGCTTGCTGACTGCATGTTCTGTTCATTGCTTCTGGGGCACCAGAAATTGGCCAATGTCAGAAGAGAGAATACTGGGAGAGATGGACTTTGAGGTGATCCAATATGGCTGTCCTTATGTTCTTATCATTTTCTACCTATGTTATTTTTAAGCTGGGATTGTATATGTTAACTAAATACAGAGAACCTTAAACCTTATTAAATTGTAAACAGTTTCAATTACTTTTGCTAGATGAAAAAGCAGTAAAAAGCACTATTTACAGTACAGCAAAATAGAAAGGAAGGCTGGTTAATATACATACATATATTGTCACATAGTCTTCCGAATAATGAATGTTGATTAATTTGAAGGTATTTATTCATGAAAAATAGATTACTATAATATGTTAATCATTTCTAAGGATATTTCACTTTCTGTTTTATATCTGAATTTGGACTATATTTTATACTATGCCACAATGGAAGCTACATGAATCTCAGAAAACAAGGTAAAGTCTCTCTTTTCTTTGTTGCAGTGCATTGACCAGAGTTTGTTGCTTTATTTTTTTAACTTTTCTTTGTAAATCTAATCTCAGCAGAGAAGCCAAGGAACAATAACTACTGAATCAAAACTAGAGGATGCTATGCTACTGAACAAAAAATAAAGCATCAAAGACAACTGAAAAAATAAACAGGAAATTCAAATTACTTACTGGATATTATGTTTTCAAATAAAGCTTTCTCATGTAATGGGAAGGATATCTATAGGGTCACCTTCCAAAGATGATTACACAATGCCAGAGTGTGGCCTTTCTTAGGAAACACTGAAAAACTTTCTTGACATTTTTTCCATGTTAACTTGAATGCCAATCACATATCAGCTGCTCCTCATTCATCATTTGACTCCTTAGATCTCCTTTCATGCATGTGCATGCATATAAACACACACACACAATTAATTAATTGCTTTAAAATGCTGTAGAGTCCAGGATCCTTAGTCATGGAACAGAACCCCAGTGTTTGATTGTTACTACTCCTTTTGGTGAAATCCATTCGCTTTTGTTCTTAGACCAAAAGGGACCATCATGATCATCTAGTCCAGTGTTGATCAATTGGTCAACTGTGATTGACTGGTCAATCCTGGGGTCTTTCCCAGTTGATTGCAACCACTGGTGGTGGAGGAGGGCTGCCTCTATAGCAAGACTGTGGCCTGCCACAATGCCACACTGCTGACTTGCTCCCAGAAGCTGTGAACGTGCTCTACAGCCCTGCGGGAAGGGCATGAGTCTCAGCACACTGCACCAGCATACAAACACCACTGCACAGCTCCCATTGGTCAGGAATGGGCAGTTGTGGCCAATGGGAACTGAGGAGACAGCAGAGAAGCACAGCACAAAGACACATGCTCCCTGACTCCCAGGCTTCCTCTGGGAGTGGCATGGGGCCAGGGTAATCAGGGAGCCTGCCTTAGCCTCACTGCACTGCCAATTGGAAGTCACCCACACTAAGTTCCACCCCAGCCCTCAACCCCTCCTGCAGCCAGCACCCCATACCTTCTTCTGCATCCCAAGCCCCAACCCTGACTCATTCCCAGAGCCAGCACCCAAACCTTTCTGAACCCTAATCCTTTATCCCAGCCCTAACACTTCTCTCAGAACCAGCACACTGCATTCCCTCCTGCACCCCAACACTTTGCCTCAGGCTCAGCTTGGAGCCCTTTGACAAACCACATCCCCAGCCCAGAGCCATCACCGTCTCCTGAATGACACCTCTGCTCCAGCCCAGTGAAAGTGAGTGAGGGTAGAGGAGAGCAAGCAACAGAAAGGTGAAAGGGAATGGAGTGTACAGAGAAGGGGTGGGACCTCGAGTAAGAGGCAGGGTAGAACTTGGGTGGCCCTTAAATTCAAAAAGTGACATTGGGCATAACACTTTTGGAGACAATGATTTAATCTGATGTCCTACACATTTCAGGCTTGTGAACCTCACACTCCTGTAATAGACCCATAATCTCTGGCTCAGTTATTGAAGTTCTCAAATAATGATTTAAAGATTTCAAATTATATTGAATCCTCCATTCACAATAATTTGAACCTGCAAGTGACCCATGTCCAGTGCTGCAAAGAATGGCAAAAAACTTCTCGGGGTTTCTTCCAGCCTTATGAAATGCTCTGGTGGATCATGTATAGCCCATGGGACATTGTCTGGCCACCCCAATATAGAATAGTAAAACCTGAAAAAAGTAAACAAACTTTTTAATTTAGGGACTGATCCAGCAAAATGCTGAACATTTTATTGCTATGCTAAGTGCCTTAAATTTCCATTGGCTAAGATGTTGATGCACTCCAACAAAGTGCTAATTTCTTTCAAAGACTAAGTGCTTAGGAGAGCAACACAACATGACTGAATCAATGACTCACAAGAATGGGACAAAGCAATGTGCTTTTTATGCATATTAAAACAAGCAATAACAATTTTAAACAGAGATGGTTATTTATACTCTACAGAATATGAACTCAATTCTACTCATATCAGCAATTCACAACAGAACTTGGTCCAAAAATGCCTTGCAATATCTGTTTAATACCTCTAACCTTATCACTTTTGAAAAGCAAAATATACATTTTAAACATCTCTTTTTATAAGCAATATAAAAATATTCCAAACTGTGTTCATTTATACACAAAAAGGTATTGTGATAGGCAAAATATTTGGTACTGTAGTTTTATTAAATTTTAGGATATGACCAGTAGGGATAAAAATGGATAAGATAGCACGGTAGCTGAAAATAGACTACACTTTTATTAGTTTGGCTATTTTACACAATGCATCACAAAAATTATTCCTATGCATACTATCTGGATCACATTTATAATATACCCACTTTCACAGGAATGATTTATATAGTGGACCTCATAACACTATGATCCATTTGCAAATAAATGGATGCATGTTCAGGAATTCTTCAAGATTCATGAGACTATTACAAACAAATATATACAGAGTCTTTGAAAATATTTTCTCTTTGCAGTAGGTGTAAGCTTGAGTTGAAACACTTCCTCATTATCTACTGCAGTAGAGCAGGGTCATTAAAGTACTGAAATATGCTGTCCTCCCAGCAAAAGAGTTCATAAAGTATATACAAGTTTAAAACTACATTTAAAGGATTTCAAGGAAGTCTTCATAAGGGAACAAATTATCTACATATCCAGTATAACAGCCTATAGAACTGACAAGATAAAAGAATTGAGTTGTTAAATGAATCAATTTTCTATGTGTGCAAATGGTAAACTCCTCATGACAGAGACTATTACTTCTTTCCTGACTGGAAAATGCCCAGCGTAGCTTGGACCAACATGCTTTTGAAAATCCCACACAATATGAACAACTCAATTTGGGATGGAATGTAATTTTTTATTTTATTTTAAGTAAGTTTTGTATTGTGGTATGACACTACCATGGATTCTGCTTTGACGGCTAGTTTCAAGCTTAACAGAATGAAAGTCACTTCTGTTACTTGCTTCAAATTTAGTCTCTAGCAACACACAAAGACCAGAGGAATTGACCACATATACCTTTACCAATAGAAGGTCTAGTTTATTTTATGTTTTATTAAAAAGTTATGCTTACCTAAGACTATACCAATTCTATATTGACATATGCACAAGTTAGAAATACAGCTTTACCCATATCCTTAACAACAAATATTAGGGTCTAATAGGTCTCTTATGGTTTGACCATTAGTAGAGGGATAGTTGCTGACAGAGTCTCCCATAGGAAGCTTAGTTTTCCCATTGCTGCTATTCCCCATTTATAATGTGATTCCGTCTATTCCTACATTATACACATGTCCATAAAAGTGTTAACTCTTTTTTTCTGTTATTGGTCTGTGTATCCTAGTAACTTAAGGGACCCTCATTTTCTATAGTCTGTATCTAGTGATGAAAACACATGTCTGGGACACTGAACCTTACAGTATTTTTATGATCTAATATAAATTTTATGGGCAATTTATGGGCAAATATTATCAGTTGACACCTCTTTCCCCAGATTCTTAGGGCATTGGGTTATTTTATGGTCACTTATTTAATCATTTCTTCTCTCCAATACCTAAAATGCTAAGATAAAAAACTTTAACCTGCAGGTTTTTGCATTTCAGTGTGTCTTACTCATGTCTAATACTTGATTCAGGAACTATTTTATACTTTTATAATCCTGTGAATTAACTCTAGAGCTGGTCTAAACTACAAGCTTAGGTTGATATATTCATCATTAGGTTGAATTTGTAATGAGTGTGTCTGCACTGCCCAGTCCCTCCCATTGACCTGAAAGGTTTTTAAAATGGGCCTCTGTAGTCCATTTGAACAAGTAAAGTAATGCCTGACACAACATTCACGCATCAAATTAAGTGCAGTGTAAACACTGTGTACTGCAATTCAGGGTTATTGGCTTCCAGTTGATGATCCAGAGTGCTCCACTGTGAGCACTCTGGGGAGTACTTTGAACTCCTGTGTTCTTCAGCTAAGTGAGGAGGAAATTCCCTGGGAACTTCGAATATCCATTTCCTGTTGGAGTAGAATAGGGTGTTCAGCAGCACAGTTGAGCATGTATGCCCAGGGTCACAAACACCTCCAGCATAAAGGGTTCGGGAGATGTTGAATCTGATTTTTCTGTGTATGGAACAATCTATGTGGCAGAGCTTCAAACCAGTAAAAGAAATGCTGATATCTATGCCAAAATTGGACAGGGCCTGGTAGATAAGGTCTACACCAGAGACACACAACAATGCTACATGAAAATAAAAGAGGTCAGAAAGCATACTACAGGACAAGACTGTTTCTGAGCCACAGGTATAAGATGTTCAGGATTAGCACCATATGTACCCATCGCCACTCAGAACAATGTTTTCATTTCTGTGGGGGAGGCATATGTCAGAGACACAATCTTTGCCTCCTTCAGTAGACATTGGACCCTAGTCCAAAATTCTAGTCTGATTAAGAGACTGTGGAATAGCTACCCACAATGAATCACTCCTAGAGTCAATGAAACCAGAGGCAAGGAGGATGTCCTCTGTTAACCACTGCCATGAAGTGGGGACATACAAAATCACATTTGTTAAATGAAATGCTTAAAGTTGAATTAAATGAAAATAGCCTAATTTTGTAGTGTACCCATGTCCTAATTGACATACAAAGAATATATGTGATATAACATAATCATAACATCACACAATAAGTGAATGATTATAAAAATCATTGTCTACAGCAGGGAAAAAAACTCCAAAGCTGAAATACAGAGTCAGAAACTGTGCAAGATTCATCTTGAAAGGTTGGTTTCTTAGGACTTTGTTTTTCTATCTGTTTTATACTGTGCCCCATTAAAATAAATTATTTCCCAACATATAGTGTTCAATGTTAAAATCAAAAGCATTCAGCTACAGATTGCAGATCCCTAGCTAAAAATAATCACATTTAGAGACAAGAATCAAAGCCCTAAAACCAAACTCCTCTCTACATTAAAAAATTCAGATGCAAACCCAGACTCACTGTAGAAGCGTGCTGGGTGAGGGAAAGCATGACTTTCCACAGCTTCTTTAAGGGGATCTTAAAAACAATAATTGGGCTTTCTCTTAGAAGTACAATTCAACTTCTCCTGCTCTTTGGCACCAGACCTCTCATAGAAGCCATGCTGAAAAAAATAATTTGTTCTCCACCAATGTAAAATATCTCTCTTCAATAAGAAACTTGCATAGAGAAGATGTTAATGACTGCAAGAAGTCACACTAACTTCCTGAGGGCACCATGATGCACAGATCAATTTCTCTGTCTACCTTTCTCCCTAGCTCATGATAACCAAACCCGTAGTGTGTGTGTGAGGTGAGGAGGTGGAAGGGGGTGGAAGCATATGGCAGACACACAACTTTGGCTTCCTTCAATAGTACTAAATCCTATTTTATCCTTCTTTGTTTCCCTGTTTGCCTCACAGCTCAGATGAGTAAAGACCCAAATATCTCTATGTCAAATTTATGCAGTAAGATCATGATTTTTAAAAGTGGGAATGTCTAAGAGGATGGGAAGAGTCTCATTCCATTTTAGAACACTGTATGATTGGTGATGAGTTTTCTGTGGAGGGTCTAGCTATGCCTCTTCGTGTATTTAAATCCAGGTCAAATTCACAAAGAAATGAAAAATGTCATTTTAATATTTGGTTTTGTGCATGTGTTTTCTCTCCTGGTTTCCCAGCTGAGTATTAGAACAAATTATTGCTGTCAGTGAAGCTTTCCACATCAGAGCTATTTATAGGAAAATATGAAACCTTATTTCCGAAATATAGGCTAAGGATTCTGTACAACTATTACATCAAAAATATATAAGCATGGAAGATCATTAAAGATCTAGTTTTAAGTTTTCAGTGCCTGGGGCACAAGAAACAAAATCAAAAGAGAAATTAGGCATATTCTGAAATTACTTAGGTTTCTAACGTGCAGATAGAAATCCTTAGATGCAGGGTACTGTAATAACAAAGTAACAGTAACAGTTCTGACAAAAGACTGACACACTACCTCTCTGTCCTGTTAAATATTGAATTCTCTTGCACCAAAGTAAAATGGAAGGTGAGAGCAGGTAAATCTTGTGGCCCTGGAAGTCAATGGAAAAATATTCACCTACTTCAAGGTATGCACCACCAAGTCTATATCACCTTGTACTGGCACACAGCCTCTTGCAGGCACTGCCCCATTTATTTGCACATGAAGAACTGAGAATGAACATTATTGCTTTCCTCATCTTTATTTTTTGCTTACATGCACATCTATTTCACAGGCACATGCATAGCATTGCAAGAAGGAGGGGAGCTGCACTACACCATCTTTATGTAATTATGACACTTGCACAGACCTGGTGCACTGTTGGTAGACTTCCTCCATGGCTTCCTTTGAACCAATAAAACCCTGGTGAATTTGAAATCAGGATAATATTATAGGTTGTACCTCCAAAACTGGCATTCTGTGGTCCGTCAACATCTGTTTTCTGGCAGAACCACAGATGCTTCTGGACCAGAAAGCCAGGCGCTTAAGGGAGGGAGGGCCATCAGAGGCTGGGGCAACAGGGTCAGCAGCCCATCTGGGAGCAGTGCAAGACCAGAGCCCCATGGCAGCCTCTAGCAGCCCATGGCAGGGCGGGGCTAGGCCGGAGCACACCGGTAGCATGGGCCAGCGCATGGCCGGAGTCCTGCAGGAGTTCCTGGGAGTTGGGGCCCCATGGCAGTGTGGGACCAGAATCCCCCAGCAGCTTCCTGGAGCGCAGGGCTGGGACACTGCAGCACCCCCAGGAGTCAAGTTTCACAGTAGCATAGGACCAGAGTCTTGCAGCAGTCCACTGGAGCATGGAGCAACTCCATGGAACACAGAGCTGAGTTTGGATCCCCATGGCTGCCCTTAGATGTTCAGAGCTGGAGACAGACTAAGGGTGAGGCAGGATGCCTGCTGGAACAGCCTGCCAGCAGCAGGCAATGAGTTTGGGAGCCAGTAGCAGGAGAGCTCCCCTGATCTGGCAAATTCTTTCTTTCAGGACCAGTCAGCTCCCGACAGTGCCGGACCAGTGAGGTCCAACCTGTAGTCACATTAAGACAGCAAATCTATTCCAACAGTACATAAACTAAAAAGTTTGAAACCTAAACTGTTTTTGCAGCCATTTAAATCCTTATCTCCCTTTGAAGTTTTGGATGAATGGGATGCCTTGATATTTCCTCTATATTCCAAAACAATTCTCCCTTTTACCGCTTTAAAAAGAGAGTAATGTTTATTAATCCAGCCCATTTTTTTCATAGAGTAACAGGCACCAATCCTGTGCTAACATTTATGCACGTCAGTAGCCTAAGTGAACTTACATACATAACTGTTCGAAAGACCAGGAGTTTAAGTGAGCTACAATATCTGATCCAACCTTTTATCATTTATGCTCACCCCTAGATCTGCCTGATTTTAGTTTAATATATGGTTCCTTTGATCATACATTCTGTCAGTGAGTCATATACTGAAAGGTAGAAAGCTTTTTTTTCATAGAATTCTACCTCTCAGACTTTTCTGACTCTCAATTCTACATGTGAGTATATTTGTAGCTCAACACATTTGCATGTTCAGAATATGGACATTATAAGAAATCTAAAGCTAGCTATATATATTCTGACTTTAACGTGCACATTTTTTAGTAAAAAAGTATCTCCCAAAATTAATCCTTTTCTGTACAAGAGGGACAAAAACGCTTTATCCCTTACAGTATCAGCAAGCAGCTTAGTTCACAGATTTAAAATTCTATCTACCATTTGCTGTATTTCTATCTGATCTTTGCCTTTTGGCAAATTAATTCTCCCCTGTAAAATAGGTTTCTAAGTTTATCTGTTAAAGGTACTCAAAAGTCCTCTTGTATGGAGGGTAGCTAAACAAACTTAAGAACATTTTAAAAAGATGGAAAAAATGGCTATTTTTGGTCCTCATTATTTTTAATTGCTGGAATGGCCTTCAATGCTTTTTTACATTTTAATCATATCTACTCATAGTGAACCCCGCCTGCCTACTTGTTCAAATATCCCTTTCTGATGTTTTGACCTTACTACAACATTTTCCAAATCTGAGATTCTAGTTCCATCAAACATATTTCAGAATTAGTTGTTAGATTTCTACACAATATTACTTTAGTATAGAATCATAGAATCATAGAATACTGGAACTGGAAGGGACCTTCAGACGTTATTGAGTCCAGTCCCTTGCCCTCTCAACAGGACCAAGCACAGTCTAGACCATCCCTGATAACCTGTTCTTAAATAACTCCAGAGATGGAGATTCTAGAACTTCCCTATCAATTTATTCCAGTGTTTAACCAACATTAGTTTTTCCTAATGTCCAACCTAAACCAAGTTTAAGCCCTTTGCTTCTTCTCCTCTCATCTGAGGCCAAAAAGAAGAATTTTTCTCCCTCCTCCTTATGACACCCTTTTAGGGTATGTCTACACTAAAGCACTAATTCGAACTAACTTAATTCGAATTAGTTAATTCGAACTAAGCTAATTCGAACTAGTGCATCTAGACCAAAAAACTAATTCGAATTAGCGTTTTGCTAATTCGAACTAGCATGTCCACATTGAGTGGACCCTGAACCGAAGTTAAGGCTGGCCGGAAGCAGTGCCGGCAGGGCATCAGGTTAGGACTTAGGGTATGTCTAC
Organism: Pelodiscus sinensis; assembly: GCF_052426305.1. Taxonomy (NCBI): domain Eukaryota; kingdom Metazoa; phylum Chordata; order Testudines; family Trionychidae; genus Pelodiscus; species Pelodiscus sinensis. The sequence goes on from NC_143052.1 coordinate 267,404,729, forward strand.
ACTACCCTCCTAGTTCGAACTAGGAGGGTAATGTAGGCATACCGCACTTGCTAATGAAGCCCGGGATTTGAATTTCCCGGGCTTCATTAGCATAAGCGGGGAGCCGCCATTTTTAAATCCCCACTGCTTCGAACCCCGTGTAGCGCGGCTACACGGGGCTCGAACTAGGTAGTTCGGACTAGGGTGCCTATTCCGAACTACCATTACTCCTCAGGATCCAGGAGGCCCTGCAGGAGAGCTTCCACCCTGAGGAGCCTGCAGAGCCACCCCAGTCCTCCCCATCAGAGGCTTGTGCCCCATTCCTCCCTCACCTCCTTCCATTTACCTCTCCCTAGTCCCCCTTCCTGATGTAAAAAATAAAGGACACGTGTGTTCAAAAATAGAAACTCTCTTTATTTAACAAAACTGGGAGTGGGGGGAGATTAATCTCTGGAGAGACTGGGAAAAGGAGGTGGCAGAGGGGAAGAGAGAGGGTGGGAGAGGGGAGGGGGAAACCTGGGAGGAGGGAGCTGGAAGGGGGAAGCAAGGGGAAGAAGAAGGAGGGGAAGTATAAAACTATGATACGCCATATCTTCAGTACAGTGTACAGACTTGGTGGTCTCATCACCTGTGACGGACCGGGCCGTGTCTGGGCACAGCTGAGGGCGTCTGCTCAGGGCGAATTGCTCAAATCCAGGGCTCCTTACAGCCCCCAGACTGGTGACCTCTCCAAACAGGCCACAAACCAGTCCCACAGAGCGCTTCAGCTGCCTGCCTGAAGCCTCACGAGCAAAACCCCTCCGACACCCCAGCAATATCCGTGCCCCAGATGGCCCTGGGCATCATACACAGGTGGGGGGTCCTAGCACCCAATCCCACCTACCCCGAACAAGTCCTGTCCGGTTCCAAGAAACCAGCCACAGATCCCTGGTCAATTTACCCTCTGGACCTTACCACAAATCACGCTGGGCCAATCCTTTAGAATCTATATCTAAAGGTTTATTATCACAAGAAAGAAAAGCATGAGAGTAAGGTTGTTAAAGATTAGTACGGTACATGCACCGAATCTCCCAGTCCTCGATGCAGGCTCTAGCAGAGATGTTACAGCTGCTGGTTTAAAAGTTCTTATTGCACATCCTAAGATCAGGATGGGTCCACAGGTCTTCCGGGCTCTTCGATCCCTGCTGCCTCTGGGATGAAGTGCTGAGCTGAGAACAAAATGGCATCTACCACATGGCCTCTTTATACCTCCTCCCTGGTCTCTTCTTGTATCAGCCGGTCACCTGGCCCTCAGCCTCTCTCTGCTGGCAGCTCTTAGGTCTCCGCCCTCATGCTTTAGGTGTGTCCTTGGCCCATCAAGTGCCATTGTCCCACAGGGCCTGGCTAATCAGCCTGTCCATAGCAATGCTCAACCACATTCAGAGAAATATCCAGCTTCCACACAGATTACAGATTCCTACCTACACACACAGACATTATACACTCACATAAATAGCGTACACAGGATCAGCAAACAATAAGCTCCCATTCAATACCTCACATGGCCCCCTTCTATACCATTTTTGGGGCCAACACCCCCACCTATGGGTGCAGCAGCGATCTGGCTGCTCCCCTCAAATTTGGTAACGTGACATCACCTCAAAAAAGATGTTTTGGTCTTGGAAAGGGTTCAGAAAAGGGCAACTAAAATGATTAGGGGTTTGGAACAGGTCCCATATGAAGAGAGGCTAAAAAGACTTAGAAAAGAGGAGACTAAGGGGGGATATGATAGAGGTATATAAAATCATGAGTAGTGTGGAGAGGGTGCATAAAGAAAAGTTCTTCATTAGTTCCCATAATATAAGGACTAGAGGACAACAAATGAAATGAATGGGTAGCAGGCTTCAAACTAATAAAAGAAAGTTCTTCTTCACAAAGCAAATAGTCAACCTGTGGAACTCCTTGCCACAGGAGGCTGTGAAGGCTAGAACTATAACAGAGTTTAAAGAGAAGTTAGATAAAGTCATGGAGATTGGGTCCATGGAGTGCTATTAGCCAGGGGGTAGGAATGGTGTCCCTGGCCTCTGTTTGTGGAAGGCTGGAGATGGATGGCATGAGACAAATAGCTTGGTTATTGTCTTCGATCCATCCCCTCCAGGGTGGCTGGTGTTGGCTGCTGTCGGCAGACAGGCTACTGGGCTAGATGGACCTTTGGTCTGACCCAGTACAGCCATTCTTATGTTCTTATGTTCTAAGCTCAGGGTCAGGGGTCTCACTGGACCACCTTGATTTTCATGCAAACCTGCTCCTGGGTTCGCATGTGGCCCTTGGTGGCCAGGCTGGCAGCTATCCTGCCTTAGAAGGCCACTTTCCTGTGTCTAGTGCGAAGGTCGTGGACATTGGAGGCCTCCCCCCAAACCTGGATGAGGTCCACGATCTCCGCACTAGACCAGGTGGGCGCCCACCTCTTGCAGCCCTGGGCAGGCTCCTGGGAACCGCCGGCCTGGTCCCAGGAAGAGGTGGCGGGCTGGGTGGCAGTAGGTGGCTGGCTCATGCCATGCCAGGTACAGGGTCTGCTGCTAGGTGCTGGCAGGCTTGCACCTGGCACAAGCACCGTAGCCAGACCATGCCCCTTTAAGGGCTCCGGGGCCGGGAGGGGGACAGAAGAGTTTCCCTGTTTGTGCCCAGAGTGGCCACCAAGGCAAGCTGGGAAGGGCTAGCCTCCCACTAGTTCAAATTAAGTTGCTACACAGCCCTTAATTCGAACTACTTAATTTGAACTAGGCGTTAGTCCTCGTAGAATGAGGTTTACCTACTTCGAATTAAGCGCTCCGCTAGTTTGAATTAAGGTCGAACTAGTGGTTTGTATGTGTAGCCCCTATGAAAGTTAATTCGAACTAGTGGCTGTTAGTTCGAATTAACTTTGTAGTGTAGACATACCCTCAGATACTTGAAAACCACTATCATGCCCACTCTCAGTCATCTTTCAAAACTAAACAAGCACAATTCTTTCAATCTTCTCTCATAGCTCATGTTCCCTAAACTCCAATTTCTCCACATCTTTCTTGAAATGTGGTGCCCAGATCTAACTCAGGCTTAATCAGTGCAGAGTGGAGAGGAAGAATGACTTCTCGTATCTTGCTCGCAACACTCCTGTTACTACATCCGAGAATCATGGGTGCTTTATTTGCAACAGTATCACACTATTGACTCATATTTAACTTGTGGTCCACTATGACCCCTAGGAGTACTTTCTGCAGTACTCCTTCCTAGATAGTCGCTTCCCGTTCTATGGCTGCGTCTAGACTGGCAAGTTTTTCCGCAAAAGCAGCTGCTTTTGTGGAAAAACTTGCCAGCTGTCTACACTGGCCACTTGAATTTGCGCAAGAACACTGACGATCTCATGTAAGATTGTCAGTGTTCTTGTGGAAATACTATGCTGCTCCCATTCGAGAAAAAGCCCTCTTGCGCAAATGTATTTGCGTAAGAGGGCCAGTGTAGACAGCTAAAAACTGTTTTGTGCAAAAAATCCCCGATGGCGAAAATGGCGATCAGGGCTTTCTTGCGCAAATCCGCGTCTAGATTGGCATGGACGCTTTTCCGCAAAAAGTGCTTTTGTGCAAAAACGTCTGTGCCAATCTAGACACTCTTTTCCGCAAATGCTTTTAACAGAAAAACTTTTCCGCTAAAAGCATTTGCGGAAAATCATGCCAGTCTAGACGTAGCCTATATGTGTGAAACTGATTGTTCCTTCCTAAGTGGAGTACTTGGCATTTGTCCTTAATAAACCTCATCCTGTTTACCTCAGACCATTTCTCCAGTTTGTCCAGATCATTTTGAATTATGACCCTATCCTGCAAAGCAGTTGCAACCCCTCCCAGATTGGTATCTTCTGCAAACTTAATAAGCCTACTGTCTATTTCAATATCTGAATTGATGATGAAGATATTGAACAGAACCAGTCCCAAAACAGACCCCTGAGGAATCCCACTTGTTATGCCCTTCAAGCATGATTACTAACTAACCTGAATGGGGCAGAGAGGAGAGGGGGCTCAGGGCTGGGAGTGGCACATGGTATGGCTGGAAGTGCTGCCTCAGGTCCGGGGACTTCATCAACTTCAGAGGTTGGTGGGCCCTGGGACAACAGGAAGGTGGCCAGGAGATGGGGCTGGGGTGGGGGTCAGGTATGGCAGGGGCAGGGGGTGGGGGCATAGGCATAGCCGAAGGGGCAGGAGTAGGGACAGGAGCTATGTTTGCCATCATTTCTCAGATGGTGTCACAAATGTTTTTGCCCTGCTGCACAAGCTCATCCCACATTTGGGTCCGCCACTGGGCACCATCCCACACCTCCTGGGCCAGGGTTTCCTGCATACCGCAGAAGATGGCCACGTACTCCCTCATGAGGTCCTCGTGGACCCTCCTGCACTTGTGGCTCCCCTGGGGTCGGGAAGCTGCCTCGGATGGTGATGATCACCCCTTAGCAATGGCTGGTCCAGCTGTGGACACTAAAGAGGGAGAGGCAGTCACTCATCCATGCAGACACTGTCCCTGAGGCCATGCCCTCCTCTGTGAACAGCAAGCAACACTCCTCGGGCCAGAGGACGGGGATGTCCTGGGAGCAAGGCCATGTGTGGCCTGCACAGCGTACTCTGCCTCACAGGGGCCCTGAGGTGTCCAGAGGACCATTCTTCCACACCCCTCCCATCCCATGGACAAGCAGGCAAAGGAAGTATCTGTCCACACTGGGATCCCATGGACAGGAGAGGGGCCTGGAGCAGCCTAGCTTTCCATGGAGCCTGCATACACATCTGGCAGCACTGTCCTCAGGAGCAGGTTGTGCCTTGCCCATGTAGGCATGCCCCTGTGCCATGTTCAGCACTCCTTGATCTGTGGGGGGGGGGGTCCTGCATGCATCCTTGTTCCCAGTCTGCTTCCAGCGGTGGCTGGTGGTGGGAGGGCATCCCCCCAGGGCTCAGACATGTGTGTGGCCTTCCCAGAGTCTGTGAGCAGGAGCCTGGTGTGCTCTGGGGCTGCCTCCTGAGGCCACGTGGCACAGACTGGTGCAGCATGTGCTTCTACATGCATGGAGTGCAACATGATGTCGAGGCCGAGCAGGCTGAGTGACAATCACACCCCATCCCCTCTGCGCCCACCTCCCCCACCCTGTGTGTGACAAACTGAGACCACTCACCTGGTGATCCCTCCCCATCCTCAGAGGAAGCCTGTGAGAGATCCAGGGCCAAGAGTACCAGATCCAGGGTGATGGTAACTGTGCGGGCTCCTCCTGCAGCTCATCCTCCTCCTCCTTGCAAGGGAACCCCAGCCGGGTAACGACGGGCGACTTGAGCCCCAAATCCACCACCACAGGTGGAGAAGGGGCTGCACTATCCCCTAGGATTTGGTGGAGCACCTGGTAGTAGGGTAGGAGTGGGGTCCTGCCCCGAGCGAGAACTATGCTCCCTGGCTCTGGTGTAGCCCTTGTGGAGCTCTTTCACTTTGCTCTTCACTTGCTCCAGAGTCCTGGAGGGATGATCCCTTGCAGCCAGAGCCTCAGCCATCTGGCTGTATATGTCTGCATTCTGCCTTCGGGAGCGTAGATCCTGCAGGATCTCCTCCTCACCCAACAGCTCCAGGAGGGACAGGATCTCCACGGCGCATGACTTTTTGTGCCCCTGGGTAGGTTCTGGAAGCCCTGATGGTGCTCCCTGTGAGGGCCAGGTGGGTCACGGGGGGCTTGTGGCTGGGCCATCTTTCGAAAGGTCTGTGGCACTCAGAGCCGCGTGGTCAGATGCAGCTCTCTGGGCTGGCTTCCTGCCACAAGGCTTGTCCCAGGAGCCTGCAGCTTTAAGAGATGGCAGGAGACAGGAACTATATTAGTTTGGGCATGGTGGCCACCAGGGCACCTGTGTTATTTCCTGGAGGCCTCTTTTTTCCAAAAAAAACCTTTCTTCCGCGTCCACACATGCCTTTTTCCGAAAACGCTTTTTTGGAAAAAGCTTTCTTCTTCATAGAAAGAGGTCTACCTCTGTCAGAAAAAACCCTCCACTCTTTTGACTTTTTATTGAAAGAATGAATAGCAGTATGGATGCAAGTATTGGTTCTTTTGCAGAAAAAATTGCCATTTTTCCAGAAAAAATTCTGCAGTGTAGACATACCCTAAGAGATGCCAGTAATGCTGCATCTAATAAACGGGAGTTCTGCAGCTATTAACAAAGAATCCACAGCAACAAAATGTCTCCTAATTGCTCTTCTATATATATAAAAAATCACTTGTTCTTCTAAAAAAAATGCTGCATCTCAGTTTCTTTAGAAATTTCTGTTAAGAATTTGCCTGCAGCAATATTCTTTTTTTCTTTCTTATGAGTCATACACTGTTATTTCTAAATACAGAAATACATAGGAAAACAGAAATAAGAGTTGGTGAGTGTGGCACAGGTAAAAAAGAAATACAATTGTGAGGATATATTTTATATATGGGTGAACCCCGAATCTCCACCCTTCCCCTTTACGCAGTAAGCTCCCTTTCTTCAATGGACATGGTCTGATGCCTCTAATAGGAGCTGCAGAAGAGGATGCTGGAAGTTGCACATTCCTTATACATTATAGAGATGTTTTCTGTGGAAGCTTTTTCTTTTCCAGCATACAGAAGAATATTGGAAGCCAGAACAGGAGTGGAACAAGGAGAAGCCACAACCTGGCAAAGGACTGATTCTCTCTTACCTCTATTGAACACTCTATTGTAAAGACTGACCTCTGGGACCAATATTTAGTCTGGAGACACTAAAACTAAGCAGTACTTTTCTGGTATTTTAGAACAATTAATGTAATTCTGATTTTTTATTACTTAGAACATAAGAATGGCCATACTGGGTCAGACCAACAGTCCATCTAGCCCAGTATCCTCTCTGCAGACAGTGGTCAATGCCAGATGCCCCAGATGGAGGTGATCACAACAGGTAATCCTCACATGATCCCTCCCCTGTCACTCATTTCCAGACAAACAGAGGCTAAGGACACCATTCCTACCCATCCTCGTTAATAGTCGTTGATGGAGCAAACCTCCACGAATCTATCTAGCTCTTTTTTGAATCCTGTTATAATCCTAGCCTTCACCACATTCTCTGGCAAGGAATTCCACAGGTTGACTATGCACTGAGGGAAGAAAAACTTCCTTTTGTTTGTTTTAAACCTGCTGCCTATTAATTGCATTTGGTGACTCCCAGTTCTTATATTGTGGGAATAAGTTAATAACTTTTCCTTATTCACTTTTTCCACACCAGTCATGATTTTATAGACCTCTATCATATCTCCCCCTTAGTCTCCTGTTTTCTAATCTGAAAAGTCTAAGTCTTTTTAATCTCCCTTCATATGGGACCTGTTCCAAACCTCTCATCATTTTTGTTACTCTTTTATGAATCTTTTCCAATGCCAATATATCTTTTTTGAGATGAGGTGACCACATCTGTATGCAGTATGCAAGATGTGGCGGTACTATGGTTTTATATAGAGACACACTATACTTGAATAACAAATGCAGTGAATAGACAATCAAGCTGGCTTTTGATCACTAGTTTGACATTTAAATCTTTCCCTCTTCTTTTGTTCTAATAGTTCATATTCCAGAGCAATATGATGTAAAATACACTAACGTTAAAGTGCTCGTATGCTTTAGCTAGCAGAAGAATATCTCATTATATTTGCTGAGATATTTGCATAGTTAATGCATTACTAAGACTTTTGCTATTAAAAAGGATGATAAAGAAGCCAAACAACATTTTCAGCAACCAATTTGGTAATTCTTTGTAAATGCAGTATAATTTTACTGTTGTGGGAGACTGGAGACATGAAAAGGGGTTATAAAACATCAGGTTTTCAAAAGGAAAGTCTTGATATTTAATAGGTGCTTCTATTACTCTATATAAATATTAATTGATTTTTGAATAGGTCCAGTGATTTTTAATAAGGTTTCACACAGACTAAGCTAATACTCTGTTAGCTGGCTGAATCAGACCCCTTGTTAATCAAGGGCCAGATTAAGAACTTTTAATTAGGAACTTCTACAATTCCAGATGGCCCCCATAAGGAATAGGCAAAATCATAGAAGATAAGGATTTGAATCAGGAGGTCGTCTAGTCCAACCCCTTGCTCAAAGCAGGACCAATCCCAACTAAATCATCTCAGCCATGGTTTTGTCAAGGCTGCCCTTAAAGATCACCAAGTGTATAGATTCCAGCACCTTCCTAGGTAACTCGTTCAAGTGCCCATGTGTTCTGAGATGCATGATATCTTTTTAAGGGCTATGGTTAAGACAGGGCCATGTTCCCATCTCTGAATTACACCATCCTACAAAGTAGGACTTGCACAGGAAGGGCCTATGTTGCACTTGCTGCAGAAATAAGATGCGTAAACTTCCTGTGCAATTAAGAGCACCAGTGCTTACCTGGTGGATGTACAGCTTCACACTGCCCTTGATGTGCTGTGCATTAAAAAGCACAATCTAGCCATTAAAAGTTAAGATTACAAAACAACTGTTAATATTTTCCTAGTAGTCACTTGCCTTCAAGTGTTCCATTTCTAAATCTATTGGCATTATCACACGTCTTGGGAATGAGTCAGAATGACATAACCATGAGTATTTTACAAGCCACATTTGCTGTCTGGTATTCGAATCAGAGACAACTTGCCTACCTATGGAATGAAATTATGTATGGTTTTCATAACTTGCTTTTGAGACCGTGGTATGATCAGTACATGAAGAGTTTATGACATCAAAAGCAGATGGAAAATGTGCAGCGTCATACAAATCTATTGTTTGCTGCTACTGTGCATCTCTAGAAGTGTTCCTATATAGATCTTCTCCAGAGAAGGTCTACAAAAATTGTTCTAAACATTTGCAGACACCTGTGATGCCTCCAGCTGATATTTGAAAGGGATTTTGTTGCCAGTAAGCCTACTGATTGAGATGATTAACGAAAATGTGGCAGGGTTCTTCACGTCTGTTTCATTTTTGTTTTTTTTAACTCCTCACTGAATATCAACATAATTTGCTTATCCAAGCTACTCATATGTTCAATTTTCAGATTATAAATGAGCCCTAGTCTCATTACCACATTAATAATCTCTTGCTCCCTCTCTCCTTTGTATAGATGTAAAGAATACAATTTTCAGAAGTGATCAGTATAAAGGCCTGCGTTACAGAAGAGAAGTGCCCAACACTTTCTGATAATCACATCTCAAATTAGTCACCCAGACTTGACTAGGCAGTCAAAATCACTAGGACACTTAACAAAAACAAACAACAACAATGACAAAAAAAACCCTTAGTGAAAGAGGAAGGGATAATGAGCAGATAAAAACTTATATTATGTTATGGTGAATGTGAAGCATCATTGACCCAAGAGTCAAGTACAGACCAAGATGAAAAGGAAAGTAAAAGATGGGAATAGGTAATGTTTCCTGGGGGTAGGGAAAACAGAAGTCAACGGGTAGTAGAAACCAGAGGCCTTGTCTATACTAGAGCTGAAGGTTGATGTAAAATATGCAACTCCAGCTAGGTAAATTACATAGCTGGAGCCAGTGTATCTTAAATCACTGTCCACACAGTGAAAGGTTGACAGGCACATATTCTTCCATTAGCTTCCCTTACTCCTCATGAGGACATTGAATACTATCTAAAGCTCAGTTTGTTAAATGCATTTAAGCATTTTTCTGTTCATTGTTGCAAGGCCTATGTGGTTTAAATGATGATTTTTTATTTTTCTGAAGTAAGTTAGCTTCTTTAGTCTGGATCTAAGAAAATGTATAGGCACTAAAGGTAGTATGTGCCTAGTGGAATTTTCAGAATTGCATCAATACCTAATTCCCACTAGGATAGCATTTACTGTCTTGTGAAAGTCTTGCCTGATATTTTTTCTCGGGAATGGCCATTTAATGAGTTGCGAAGGAATTATTTGTGGTATTAAAATATTTATATTTTCAGTAAGAAAAAATCCAAATAGTAAAGATATTTTGTAGATCATAGCTCTTTCATTAACTAGGAGGATGGTAGTTCATAATCACCTCTCGTAATGCATGTCTACACTGGGAAATAATTTCAAAATAATTAAATTCAAAATAATAACCCCCAAAATAACTATTTCAAAATAAGCTTATTCCCCGAGGAAAGCAGGAGTACAGATTTCAAAATAACCAGCCCGTTATTTTGAAATAATGGGTTTAGTAGTATGGATGCTCCACTTATTATTTTGAAATAAGAGGAGTTATTTCAAAATAACTCCCTCGTGTAGACCATGGATTAGAGGCAGATAAGCTGCCTAAAGACTTTTGATTTTCTTGCCTTTATCTTTCATAGTTCTATGTCTCATAATTCCTGCCAGATGGGATACAAAACTTCTGGAGCACTAAGTTGTAATTGTTCCATTTTTCTTCTTAAAAATGTATGAGATTCACACAGAATATAAATATTTTGCAGAGAGCCAGTATCACCTTTGAGGCCTAGAATCAATGACATTTCTTTTCTTTTCTTTTCTTTTCTTTTCTTTTCTTTTCTTTTCTTTTCTTTTCTTTTCTTTTCTTTTCTTTTCTTTTCTTTTTTCGCATCAGAATAACTCTTTAAAAATATGCTTTGGAAACAGATGATTTTGTTAGGTTCAATGAACTAAAAGGATAGAGAATGGCTTGAATCCAAATACCCTATATTACAGCATTCAAAGGAGACTGTAATCATTGTAAATGGGCATGCACAGGGGAGATTTACTTGATTTCAGAGCTATAATATACTAGCACTGAGCTCAGGTAGGACAGTAGTTGATGATGTGCCTTTTTACATTATGGGAAAGACAGTTGTGGCAGTTTCAGCCATCCTGAAAGTAGAAAATGCAAGAGTCTTGCAGAAAAGCCTGTAGTTGAAACTGTATAAATGAAGTGATTCTTCTGATTTCAGCGACAAAATGGGAACAGTGAGGATCTCTGTGCATGTCTCCAGGTTACAGTAATGAAAATTTTAACTCAGTTACATTCTGCCTACTTTAAATTCCTTCTGAAGATTCTCACTATATATGGCTGTTATACTTGAAAGAATTTCACAGGATCTTTTTTAGGGGGATAAGGCAAAACACACATTTATTAACAATGTAACACTATTTTGTTATATGCATATTCACACATACCCACACACAAACATACAAACACCATCTTGCTTTTGCTTCAAGTTGTCAGTTTGTTGCTCATAATAACTCACTGGCCAGGAGAGTTATGCATGAAGAGGAGGAGCAGGGGTTTCTTTCAGTCTGGACCGATGCTCTGATCTTTGACAAGATGCAACCCAGAAATTCAAGCAAGACACCTTATCTTTATAGCACTTTTCTTCCATTCAGGTCTATGCATTTTGCTGTGTCAGCTCTTAAATCAATCACCATTTTTTCTGCTTAATGTCTGTTTATTTGGGAGTTATTCTTCTTTGCCATCTAACATTAGTATGTTGGTGGTTCCTTCCCAGTGTTATTTCAAAGCTATCTTGTTTGTAAGAGGATGATTTCTTTTCACACTCTAAGACCATCCAGAATGTCTTGCATTAGTCTACTTGATATTGGGCCAAAGTGACAGTAACTTGGAGCCTCTGAATTTTCCAGTCCTTCCCCCCCACTCACACACACACACTGTCTAGACTCTGAAATTGCTGAGCTATAAGTTATCTTTCCAAACAGTCACATTCCAAACTCATTCACTCCCCCTCCCCTGCAACTACGCAATCATTTCACACACAGGAAAAGAGATACAATTGTCCATACAAAAGGTATCATCTATTTTCAATACAAAACTTCTGCTAATACAAACTTTTAATTCATTCATTATATTTTCTTTACAACACAATCTGTATTCTAATTATTCCTAAGAGCAACAGTGTGATCATGCTGAATCACAAAGATCCTTTTGATCAGATACAAACACAAGCAGTTTTCCTGTTGTATCTTTATTAAGGGCCTTCCTGCTAACCAGAGAAGGGTGGCCAACAGAGTTTTCATACTACCCATTGAGCACATTACATAAAATATTATAAAACTCTGTGGTCTACATGGCAATTTTACGTGCTATCCTAAATTTAAGAATGCTGATGTTAACCGATAAACAGTTGTTCTGTTACACACAAGAGAAGTATCAGAGAGGTAGCCGTGTTAGTCTGAATCTGCAAAAGCAGCGAGGAGTCCTGTGGCACCTTATAGACTAACTGAAGTGTTGGAGCATAACCTTTCATGAGCAAATCCCACTTCGTCAGATGCATGCATAACAATGCTGCATCTGAGAAAGTGGGTCTTTGCCCACAAAAGCTTATGCTCCAACACTTCAGTTAGTCTATAAGGTGCCTCAGGACTCCCCTACACCATAGAAGGTGACATTTAAATATTGGACAAATAGTTTCCAGGTGATTCCTATAATTGGGTTATGTGCCTCGCTGCATATCTGATTTTTTTCATATTATTTCTTTCTCGTGCAGTGATTCCTTTGGAAATGATGTGGTATATTTCTGTTCCCTTACCTGGATCTTAGCTCTGCAGAGGGAAATCTTTTAGGCTCCTCCTAGATAAAGTATAAGATAGTTTATATTAGATGGCTCAAAACACAGCTTGATAGAGTCAAATATAGAAGGTCAGTATAATGTTTTTTACAAAGACTTTATCACCAAACACTTGGAAGGTAATAAAGTGATAGGGAATAGCCAGCATGGGTTTGTGAAGAACAAGTCATGCCAAACTAATCTGATAGCTTTCTTTGATAAGATAACGAGCCTTGTGGATAAGGGAGAAGCGGTGGATGTCATATACCTAGACTTTAGTAAGGCATTTGATACGGTCTCGCATGATATTCTTATTGATAAACTAGGCAAATATAACTTAGATAGGGCCACGATAAGGTGGGTGCATAATTGGCTGGATAACCGTAGTCAGAGAGTTGTTGTTAACGGTGCTAAATCCTGCTGGAAAGGGATAACAAGTGGAGTTCCTCAAGGGTCTGTTTTGGGACCCGTACTGTTCAATATCTTCATCAATGATGTAGATATTGGGATAGAGAGTACACTTATTAAGTTTGCAGATGATACCAAACTGGGTGGGGTTGCGACTTCTTTGGAGGATAGGGACATAATTCAAAATGACCTTAGCAAGTTAGAGAAATGGTCAGAGGTAAACAGGATGAGGTTTAATAAAGAGAAATGCAAAGTGCTCCACTTAGGAAGGAACAATCAGTTCCATACATACAAAATGGGAAGCGACTGTCTAGGAAAGAGCATGGCGGAAAGGGATCTAGGGGTCATAGTGGACCACAAGTTGAATATGAGTCAACAGTGTGATGCTGTTGCAAAAAAAGCAAATATGATTCTAGGTTGTATCAACAGGTGTGTTGTAAGCAAAACTCGTGAAGTCATTCTGCCGCTCTACTCTGCACTAGTTAGGCCTCAGCTGAAGTACTGTGTCCAGTTCTGGGCACCACATTTCAAGAAAGATGTGGAGAAATTGGAAAGGGTACAGAGAAGAGCGACAAGAATGATTAAAGGTTTAGAGAACATGACCTATGAAGCCAGGCTTCATGAACTGGGCTTGTTTAGTTTGGAAAAAAGAAGATTAAGGGGGGACATGATAGCGGTTTTCAAATATCTAAAAGGGTGTCACAAGGAGGAAGGAGAAAATTTGTTCCTCTTGGTTTCTGAGGACAGGACAAGGAGTAATGGGCTTAAAGTGCAGCAGGGGAGGTTTAGATTGGACATTAGGAAAAAATTCCTAACTGTCAGGGTGGTCAAATATTGGAATAAATTGCCAAGGGAGGTGGTGGAATCTCCCTCTCTGGAGATATTAGACAGGTTAAATAGACATCTGTCAGGGATGGTGTAGACGGAGCTTGATCCTGCCTTGAGGGCAGGGGGCTGGACTCGATGACCTCTCGAGGTCCCTTCCAGTCCTATTATTCTATGATTCTATGATTCTATGACCAGTAGGAGCTTAATGGTCAGTGAGGAATGGAAAACATACAACTGCATTTTCTCTTTCTCCCTTTCCTTAGAAAGGAGTAATTTCCAGAGAGTACATTTACACAGCAGCTTTATTTCATGAACAAAACCAATTAATATGGGCCTCAATAGCTCATCAGTACATTATGAAAATACATAGGCTAGAAGGTGGCTTTGTACACCTTGACCATGGGACATCCCATAATGATGCTGCCCAAGACATTGACAAAGAAGGAACCAAATTACCCCTCAACCACAATCTGATCACTGGTTCTTCCTTATGCTAAGGCAACCTCTGCAGCAGTGCTGGCTGGAATATTGTGCTTAGTTACTATCAACACTATGCCTACTCCCTGCTCTGGCCCTCCCATTCTCTTCCCACCTATATGGAAGCAGAAGCAGAAGTTACTCACCTTGTTCAGTAACAATGATTCTTTGAGATGTGTGTCCTGTGGGTGCTCCACTGTAGGTGTCGGGCTTGTCCCATCACCACAGATCGGAGATCTTTTTCAGCCATAGTCTGCTGGACAGCGCATGCACGATGCACGTCTCGTGCCTTTCACGCCATTTGTGTGTGCGCAGTCTGACTCCCGCCAGTTCCTCCTGATCCTCTAGAGTCTGAAAGACACAATAAATCAGGTACTCCGAAAGAAGGGAGAAGGGCTGGTTGCGGAGCACCCACAGGACATGCATCTCGAAGAACTATCATTACTGCACAAGGTGAGTAACTTCTTCTTCTTCGAGCAGTGTTCCATAGGTGCTCCACTGTAGGTGAGTTCACAGCAGTAGCCTACTTCAAGGAGGTGGGATTCGGAGTTAACGCCCTGCTGCTGTAGAGAGGACAACAGAGGCAACTGCTGCATCAGTCAGGATGTTAGGAATAGCATAGTGTTCAGCAAATATAAAGCTGGAAGACCAAGTAGCTGAACAGCAAATGTCTTGTAGGAGAACCTCTTTGAGGAAGGCAGTTGAAGTTGCCATCGCTCTTGTTGAGTGGACCGTCAGCATATGTGGAAGAGGCTTGTTCTGTAAGGAATAAAATTGTATTATACAAGAGATGATGAGTCTGGATATACATTGTGCCGACAAGGGATGGCCTTTGGAATGTTCCACGGTGGACACTAGGAGGCTCTGAGATTTCTGAAAGCATTGTGTCCTGTCAATATTGAACCGTCAGAGTGAGGTGATCGAGTTGAGGATGTATCAATTGCCCATGATCCTGTGACAGCAAGTTTTGTCTCAGCATGCTCTGGTTGCCCTCACTCGGGACACCACAGCACTCTGCTACATGGAGCCAGAGCTGCCCATGTGCACTCTGGTGCTTCTTGTGGATGCATTGCTGCAAACCTGGCTGCACTTGCTGCAGGCTGCCATTCGGGAGATTCATCTGCAGGCTGTCAGTATCCAGGAGGCTCTACGGGAGAGCTTCCACCTTGAGGAGCTCTAAGAGCCTCCCTGGTCTGCCTCACTGGGGGATTGTGCCTCATTCCTCTCTCATGTCCTTCCACTTACCCTTCTGTAACCCCCCTTCCTGATGTCAAATAAAATACATGCATTTTCATAAACACAAACTCTCTTTATTTAACAAAACGGGAAGGGGGGGATGAAACTCTGGTGAGACTGGGGAAAGGAGGCAGGAGAAGGGAGAAGAGAGTGTGGGAGAGGGGAGGGGGAAAACTGGGATTAGGGAGCTGAAGGGGGAAGAAAGGGGAAGAAGGGGGAGGGGAAGCTCTGGGTTCGGGGTCTTGCTGGACCAACTTGATTTTCATGCAAACCTGCTCCTGGTGGCTTGGAGATGGCCAGGCTGGCAGCTATCCTGCCATATATGGCCGCGTTCCTCCATTTAGTGTGGATATCATGGGCACTGGGGCATCCCCCCCAAACCTGAATAAGGACCATGATCTCCACCCTGGACCAGGAAGGCGCCCACCTTCTCTGGGCTCTTGAAGACTCCTGGGAGCTGACAGACTGCTCCTGGGGAGCGGTGGAGGGCTGGCTGCCAGTGGCTTGCTGGCTCATGTTCTGGGGCCACTGGGTCAGAGGCAGTGACTGCTGGCTCTGGGCTGGCAGGCTTGGAGCTGGCACAGGCACTGTGGCCAGAGTCTACCCATTTAAGGTTTCCGGGGAGAGGGGGAGTGCAAGAAAGTGGTCACCAGGGCACCCTGAGAAGGCTGGAGGCCCCCTATTTCAAAATAAGTGTCTACACAGCACTAATTTCTAATTAGCTATTTCGAATTTGGTGTTATTCCTCAAAGAATGAGGTTTACCAAATTCGAAATAAACGCTCTGCTATTTTGATTTAATTTCAAAATAGTAGTTTGGCTGTGTAGATGTTAGTAAAGTTATTTTGAAATTACAGCTGTTATTTTGAACTAATTTTGTTGTGTAGATATACCCTAAAAGACGAGCAACCTCTTGTTTTAAGAAAGACTCGTGAAATGAATCCCTGAAGAGGGACAGGGTGGGGGTGGGGAGGAGGAAGTGAGAGGAAGGGGATGGTGTAGCCAAACACAATTAGCTGTAGGACGCATCTGTTGGTGGTAATATAGGTCCATCACTGGTGAAATGGCTGTAGACGATGGTGAAACAGTGCATCTGTGGCCCAAAGGTGAGTGGCCAGCAGGATGGTCTGTAGTCCCTCAACCGAGGAGTCAAACTTGCTGCCTGGTGTTCTGTTGATTGGACGTTTTAGTTTGTGGTCGTCTTTTCTGTTGCCTTTGTCTGCCGTGTTGATGTTCCTGCTGTCTATATTGGGGCATGAGGTGTGAGAATGGTCTCTGTCTTTGGTAGGGTGTATATCTTTTTCAGCGATAAAGTGGGGTGTACATGCCTAAAGTTTTAAGTGTAGTTCTGTAGACCTTGCCAGAATGGAGAACTTGATCCATCTTTTCTGTAAAAAGACTCTGCCTGTCAAAGGGGAGATCTGCAAACTTTGACCAGAGGTCCTTTGGCACCGCTGCTTGTTGCAGCCATGAGGTTCTGCACATGACCACAGAGTGGTGGTGGTCTGTGCTGCCATATCTGCGGTATCAAGGGCTATGTGTAGCACTGTTCTAGAAGCCGTGTATCCTTCTTGTACCACCGCCTTGAGTACATTGTGCTTATTATCTGGAAGATGTTCTAGGAGTAGAATCAATTTTGATCTCTCCATCTGAAGAGATCCGGATGCTTAGTCTTCTTGTCATTGGTATTGCCCCTGAACTGAGGAGTCTTAGCCCTCTCTTGTGCTGCATCCACAACCAGAGAATTTGGTTGTGAATGCGTGAAGAGGAATTCCATGCCTTTAGCGGGAACAAAATATTTCTTGTCCACTTTTTTGTTTGTAGCAGGAGTTGATGCTGGCATTTGCCATACGTCATCCGCTGTCTCCAAAATTGCATCATCAAGTGGAAGTGCAAATTTTGAGTTTTGGGAAGGTTGTAGGTTTCTAAGCAGCTGATATTATTTTGTTGTACTTCTGAGAGTTGCACCTGTTAACTATCAGCGACTCTTTTGAATAACTCCTGAAATTGTCGGAGGTCATCAGTGGGTGATGGATCCCCGAGGAAGACAGCGCCTTCAGGTGACTGTCTTCAGGTGAATGTCTTTGTGTCTCTTTCTGATCTGACAACTGCTAAGGCTCTAGTTCTGCATGTTGTGGCACGGGAGGCTCAATTCCCATAAGAGTAGGAGGTCTCGTTGCAGATGGGGAAGGAGAGTCAGTTCTGGTATGTGTGGTGCGAGGTTGGTGAAGAGACGATGATGATTCTGTATCTCATCATGGAGAATATGAGTGGCATCTGATATAGTGAGAGTGTGTATTAGAGCGGTCATAGTGTCATGTGTGATATGGGGAATATTTAGAGGAGTATCAAGTTTCTATGTATCTCGCAGTGCCCAGAGTAGCTGGAGAGATCTGGGTGGTCATGATCTTCCCCTTGAGTGTGTGGAGGATGCTGGTGAATGTCAGTGCTGATGGCAGCAATTAGATGAAGTATATGGCGGTGAGTAATAACTTTGTCTAGAAGTATGGTGTCTTGGGGTGTGTCTAGACTACATGCCTTCGTCGACGGAGGCATGTAGATTAGCCAAATCGGCAGAGGGAAATGAAGCCGTGATTAAAATAATCGCGGCTTCATTTAAATTTAAATGGCTGCCCCGCTCTGCCGATCAGCTGTT
The DNA here is from genome assembly GCF_052426305.1 of Pelodiscus sinensis. Classification (NCBI taxonomy): domain Eukaryota; kingdom Metazoa; phylum Chordata; order Testudines; family Trionychidae; genus Pelodiscus; species Pelodiscus sinensis. The sequence continues at coordinate 267,422,844 of NC_143052.1, forward strand.
TGTCGGCAGATCGGGGCAGTCTGGACGCGCTGCGTCGACAAAGAAGCCTTTCTTGATCGGCACAGGTATGCCTCGTGAAACCAGGTTTACCTGTGACGATCAAGAAAGGCTTCTTTGTCGACGCGGCATGTCCAGACTGCCCCGATCTGCCGACAAACAGCTGATCGGCAGAGCGGGGCAGCCATTTAAATTTAAATGAAGCCGCTATTATTTTAATCGCGGCTTCATTTCCCTCTGCCGATCTGGCTAATCTACATGCCTCCGTCGACGGAGGCATGTAGTTTAGACGTACCCTTGGTTAATGCATGGAAAGAAATGAGCAAGCCAGAGACAGTTAAGGTGGCTCTGGAGAAAACTCAATGTGCTCCGGGCTTGATGAAAGAAATGGTAGCTTGCAGGACTTTTCGTGAGACTTTGTCAGCACCGGGGATTGTTCGTGTGAAGATGAAGCCTGGGTTGAGATGAGCGTAGGTGCCTGCCGCGTAATCATTTGGGTTGTCGGTGCCATCACTGGTCGGTGCACCGGTGCTGAGTGTGCTGTCAGTGCTGACTGAGTTGTCAGTGCTGGCACTGGGTGGCATAATGGAGCCAGTTGTAGTGTCGGTGCCAGCGTGGTCGGTGCCAGGGTGGCCGGTGCCAGAATGGTTGCTAGTGTCGATGCAGTTATTGGCACCGATGTCTGTGCCGGTTCAGGGCTCAATTCTGGTCAAGTTCCAGCAGACGTTTTCAGTGCTGACTTTCTCAATGACACCGGGTTAGGTGCCAACTTACCGAGTCCCTGCTTGTGCTTCTTGGGTTTGCGAGTGGAAGTCGTGCCCGAGGTGACTGGCTTATTCCCCATGCTAATACGTGTCGGAGGTAAGGAGCGTGAGGGGGAAGGTCTCCTCTTTGCGTGAGTAAGCTTGGGCGATGAGGGCTAGCACCTGCTGGATTCAGAGTCCATGGGTCGGGAGGAGTCAGTCTCCTGCGGCTTTAAAGCCTTGTCGAACAAGAGCATTTTCAGCCTCCTCTCCCAACGCGGTGAGCTTCGAACAGTGGGGACATTTCTGGGGAATATGTCCCTAATCGAGGCACCTTATGCACAGTGAGTGTCTGTCTGAGGTGGGCATCAGATCGCGGCATATGCCGCACTTTATAAAACCGGATGAGCCTAGCATGATTCAAGCGTCGTCTCTTGTCCTCTAAACAGGGGAGAGGACTGTAATTCTTCCTAACTTAACGAAGTAACACACTAACTAAAACTCTTTTTTTTTAAATAACAGCATCAACTGTAACAAACTAACTAACTGGGACTATGACTATAAGAGTAAGAACTATATAAACTAACTAATAACTATAAACAAATTTCTCACTCAAATCCTGACAGGAGTGACAACAATAGAGCGTTCACACCGTCTGAGGCCAAGGACAGTCAGGAGGAACTGGCGGGAGCCGGACTTCATGCACACAAACGGCGCAAAAGGCATGAGACGCGCATCACACATGCACGGTCCGGTGGGCTACAGCTGAGAAAGATCTCCGATCTTTGGCACTGGGACAAGCCCACCACCTAAGGTATGTCTAGACTATATGGCTCCATTGTCGGAGCCATGTAGATGAGTTTACTAGACATAGGAAAATGAAGAGGTGATTTAAATAATTGCCACTTCATTTACATCAAAATGGCTGCCCCGCTGTGCCAATCAGCTGCTTGGAGGCACAGCAGGGCAGCCATTTTTATGTAAATGAAGCGGCTATTATTTAAGTCGCCGCTTCATTTTCCTATGTATACTAAACTCATCTACATGTCTCCAACGGAGCCATGTAGTCTAGACATACCCCTACAGTGGCGCACCCATGGGACACTGCTCGAAGAAGAAGTAGCGGTCCTGCAGAGGTTCCATTTATGCTATGATCTGCAATATTTATAATATATATGGGGATGCATGAGGGCCTGATGAGCCTAGCAGGCCACGATCTGCCCTATATTAATATTTTTATTAACACATACGGATAGCCCTCTTTTCCCACAGCAACCTGGATGTTGCTTAACTGCTTGTTCATGTATATAGTGATAGAAATGTAGCCGTGTTAGTCTGGGGTAGCTGAAGCAAAATGCAGGACAATGTAGCACTTTAAAGACTAACAAGATGGTTTATTAGATGATGAGCTTTCGTGGGCCAGACCCACTTCCTCAGATCAAATAGTGGAAGAAAATAGTCACAACCATATATACATTTTGTTCATGTATATGTATTTGCAAAGGAGTGGCTGCAGGTTTAGGGGGATGGGGCAGAGATCTTCACAGTTAGGGTGGGAAAATCTCCCTCCCACACAGCATGGCTATTCTCTGGGATGATTACTTCAAGCCAATCCCAAATAGAGCAGCACCCCACCCAGTGTCATAATTTGTTGGGGATTAGTAAACAGAGGTGGATTGCCTCAGTGCTAACACTTACAAAACTTCCCCCACTTTATGATATCAGCCTCCTGAGGGTCCAAGAGCAGGAAAGGGAGTGGCCGCTGCATAAATCTGGATAGAGATCAGGATCTTTCACTGCTCTGCTTTCTGCTATAATGATACCAGGTCATTTACTGCGATCTTGGCATGGTAAGGTGTCCTACTGTGGAGTGTGGAATAAGGCAGCCTCCAGCAGAAACATGCTAAGAAGGTTTGGGGAGTACCTCCAGGAGAGCTTTGTAGACAAATCCAGAGAACAGTCTGGGTACGTCTAAACTACATGGCTCCATCAACGGAGCCATGTAGATTTGTTTTTTTGGCAAAGGCAAATGAAGCCGCAATTTAAATGATCGCGGCTTCATTTACATTTACATGTCTGCCGCACTGAGCCGACAAACAGCTGATCAGCTGTTCATTGGCTCTCGCGCTAGTCTGGACATTCCCCCTGTCGACATCAAAGCCCTTTGTCGGCAGCCCCGGTAAACCTCATTCCACGAGGAATAATGGGGCTGCCGACAAAGGGCTTTGATGTCGACAGGGGGAACGTCCAGACTAGCGCGCGAGCCGACAAACAGCTGATCAGCTGTTTGTCGGCTCAGCGCGGCAGCCATGTAAATATAAATGAAGCCGCGATCATTTAAATCGCGGCTTCATTTGCCTTTGCCTATGTGTCTAATCTACATGCCTCTGCCGACAGAGGCATGTAGTCTAGACACAGCCTCTCAGTCCATCTCCTGGCACATAAACTTTTCCAGGGAGCACCCTCTGTGTAGCTGTACTGAGTGCCACTGTATCCCATTTGTTCAGGGAAGATCAAACATTAATCCCAATTATATTTAATAGCTGTAGCGTGATTACAGATGTGCCCTCATCAGAGTTGTTTCCCCTGCCATCAAAGTTTGGCAAAGGGATTGGCTCCAGAGTTAGGAGAAGTTCCTGGCTATTGAGGAGAACTCTTCTTTTGTTCGCCTGCTGTGCATACACCCCCTCTTTATCTTCCTCCTCCTCCTCCTCTTCCTCATCAACAATTTCCTTTTCATGGCATGTCTATGGCTCTGACCTGGAGCAACTGTTTGCCTCATTAGTCTTCTGGCACAGTTACCTGAGCTCCTTTATTTTCACATGGCAATGCTGAGTATCCCTGGTGTAACCTTTCTCCCCCGTTCCATGTGTGATTTTGGCATGGATATCAGCATTTATTCTGCTGCATCAGAATTCTGCCTGAACAATCTCCCTCCCCTCCACACACACATGCAGAGCAATAAGATCCAGTATCTCCCACATGCTCCATGCTGGAGCTTGTTTGTGACACTGGGCATCCATGATCAGGTGTGTGCTGCTGAGCTCTCCACGCTGACCGAACAGGAAATTAAATTCAAAAGTTCCCAGGACTTTTCCAGTGTACCTGGGAGTTCAGCCAAGTTTAAAGTGCTGGCCAGAGTGGTCATATTGCATAAATAACAGCTCAGATATTAGATATGTAGATATCTAATAACAATGGTATAGAGGTTGAACCTCTGTTAACCTTCTTAGTCCAGCAACATCTGTGGTCTATCAGAACCATGGATGTTCCAGGTCCAGAGAGTCCCAGTGGAAGGCTGGCAGCTGGGCTTCCCTGGGATGCCCTAAGCATTGTATCTGGGCTGCTAGGTCCAACCAGTGGGGCTGCCCAGGATAGTCAAGAGCCCAACATATAGGTAGCAGGGCTGCAGCTGGGCTGCCTGGTGTACAGGGAATGGAGGAGGGGACTGGCAGGGCAGCAGGGCTGGCAGTGGGGGGATAAGGGAAACCAGCCAGGAGGCCAGTAGTAGGGGGGCTAGATATGACCTCCCCTGGCCTGGCAAATTCCCTTATCTGGGACCAGTCAGATCCTGAGGGTGCCAAACCAAAGAGGTCCAACTTGTATCTATTTTAGCACAAAATTATTTTAGGTTCTGTAAACTATATGACAAATTAAACATATACATGTATGGCTGCCTTCTCTAGAATACATAGCACTTTCTGTCCAACCACATATAAATTTCAGTTCAGAGAACTCAGGGTATGTCTACACTACCACCCTAGTTCGAACTAGGGTGGTAATGTAGGCAACTGGAGTTGCAAATGAAGCCCGGGATTTGAATTTCCCGGGCTTCATTTGCATAAAGCCGGGCGCCACCATTTGTAAATGTCCGCTAATGTGGACTCTGTGCCGCGCGGCTACACGCGGCACAGACTAGGTAGTTTTGACTAGGCTTCCTAGTGAAACGAGGAGTAATGGTAGTTCGAAGTAGGAAGCCTAGTCCGAACTACCTAGTCCATGCCGCGTGTAGCCGCGTGGCACGGAGTCCGCACTAGCGGACATTTAAAATGGCGGCGCCCGGCTTTATGCAAATGAAGCCCGGGAAATTTAAATCCTGGGCTTCATTTGCAACTCCGGTTGCCTACATTACCACCCTAGTTCGAACTAGGGTGGTAGTGTAGACATACCCTCAGAGACCATAAAACGTGAATACTTTCCCTCCAGGAACAGTAGCATTTGTTGATGCTAAACAAATATGCTTACCTATCATTTTCAAATCAGAGGACAACCTTGGGTCCATTCCAACAAGAAAGTGCCTAAGCTTTCCAAAAGAGTCTAGTGATAATGAGTATATGTCTTGAGATACCCTGAAGCATCTTGACTTTCAGACTATGGTTGTTCTGCTCAGACTTTGAAAATCAGCCTCTCTGTGGAATCTCAAGATGGGCATTTGACAGCTGAGGTGCCTGTGATCTCTAGTCCCACTGTAATCCCACTGATATAGGTAGAGCAACATTGCAAATCTGGTTCAAAATGCACCCCTCACTGAATCACATCTCAAGAATTAGTGGCAATTGCTAATTACCGCTCTCTCCAGTTTGCTAGAAATCCAATATGCTTGCATGATTCATTCCCTGTTGAATGGTTTAAATTTAATTTAATATCTTTAATCCTATTGCATGTATCAGAATTATGGGTTCAGATTCTAGAATTCTAGTTTGAATTAAATACTTTGCTTCAGATCTGCCTCTATTTTTGGCAATAGCTTAATTGACTTTGGTTATAAAAAAATTGACTGAAGCAGATTTGCATTTTATATCTTTAATCACTATTACTTGTACTTACGATGCAAGTTGTCATAGGTCTGATGAAATGATGATTTGACTTCAGTATGCTAAACATTTAAAAATTCTATTGCTGAAAAAATGTGCATTCAAGTAGGAAGTTACAGAATACCCTTAAGACCATGTCATCCTTTTAGATAATGCATGCTGTAATAACCCTGATTAACAGGATATTAGAGAAAAAAGTCTACAAACCCATATTTCTTTACACATCATTTTCATCTTGAAAATCATTGCAGTATAGAGTCTCTAACCTTAATTATTATAACCCCTAAATACAGTCAGTTTGGTGTAGTAGAGATAGAAACTGGCAAAGTGGGAAGAAAATCAACAGGTCCTATTTCATACATATTCCAAATAAAGCAAACCATTGAAGTATGAATTTAAATTACACATGGAAGATGTGTCAGACTCACTATCCTTTATTGAAACCAAGAAATCTTAATGACGTTGGGCTTTGCGGCTTATAAAGCTCATTTACCCCAAACCATCTCCAGTGTAACATAACATCAGCTCTGTGGAAAATTCTTCTCCAGGAAGCCTGCTGGAAAAGTAGTTCATGTCCAATGGGTGCACTACATATTCAATTTAAGAATTATGCAGGGATATGTGATTTCCCCATATTAATACACAAGTGTTTTGTTGTAAGCTATTCTCTTGTTACACTGCTTGGTCAAGTGCAGAGGTGAGAAAAGAGCTTAGCTAGGAATTCATACATGCTGAAAATTACAGCTTGACCTTGAAATTCTGAACAGCTAATTCAGGACAGGAAAATATATTTCAGAGTATTGAAATGTGCATCTGAGGGGATTAAATGTTGCTATTAAATACAGCTATTTTCTCCCTTTTTTGTTGCTCATGAAAGGAAATTGATTGACATCCCTAGGAAATGAATCTAGCTATTTATACTCTGTTCAGGAGTACTACAGGCAAAAAAAAAATGCAGTGTTTCACACAGTGCAATGCTATAGGCTCAATTTTGAATTCAAGACAAGAAAAATAGTGCATTGGTATTTTTAAATAACTGACTAAAACATTGTGTTGCCTCTTCACTGTTAAGACATTAAAGAGGAGCAATGAAACTATTATCTGAAGAAGTCTCAAATTGAACACACTCATTTCATATTTGAAAAAAAAAAGATTGGAATTATGACTGGAAGGGAATATTTGGGAACCTCATACAAATTATTTCAAACACCTTCCAAACTCCCAATGGATCTCCTACTTAGTATTAACAACAAGACTAACAGATGTATTGCAGCATAAGTTTTCATGGGGAAAGACCCACATCTGAGGAATTGGGTCTTTGCCCATGAAAGTTTATGTTCCAATAAATCTGTGAGGGTATGTCTACACAGCAAAGTTATTTTGAAATAACAGCCGTTATTTCACAATAACTTTACTAGCGTCTACACAGACAAACCTCTATTTCAAAATTAATTCAAAATAGCGGAGCACTTATTTTGAATTTGGTAAACCTCATTCCACGAGGAATAACGCCAAATTCAAAATAGCTATTTCAAAATAAGCGCTGTGTAGACACTTATATTGAAATAGGGGGCTTCCAGCCTTCCCAAGGAGCCCTGGTGGCCACTCCAGCCTCAACCAACAACACTCCTCTCCAGAGTCCTTAAAGGGGTAGATTCTGACCACAGTGCCTGTGCCAGCTCCAAGCCTGCCAGCCCAGAGCCAGCAGTCACTGCCCCTGACCCAGTGGCCCCAAAATATGAGCCAGCAAGCCACTGGCAGCCAGCCCTCCACTGCTCCCCAAGAGCAGTCTGCCACCACCCAGGAGCCTGCCAGGGCGCCTTCTTGGTCCAGGGTGGAGATCATGGACCTTATTCAGGTTTGGGGGGGAGGCCCCCAACGTCCATGATCTCTGCAGTAGGTGGAGGCACACAGCCGTCTATGGCAGGAGAGCTGCCAGCCTAGCAACCAAAGGCCACATTCGAACCAAGAAGCAGGTTTGCATGACAATCAAGTTGGTCCGGCGAGACCCCCAACCCTGAGCTTCCCCTTCCCCTTCTTCTTCTTGCTTCCCCCTTCCAGATCCCTAATCCCAGGTTTCCCCTTCCCTTCTCCCATACTCTCTTCTCCCCTCTCCCACCTCCTTTCCCCAGTCTCATCAGAGTTTCATTCCCCCCTCCCAGTTTTGTTAAATAAAGAGAGCTTGTATTCATAAAAATATGTGTATTTTATTTGACATCAGGAAGGGGGGTTAGGGAGGGGTAAGTGGAAGAGTGTGAGGGAGGAATGAGGCACAAGCCCCTGGTGGGGCAGACCAGAGAGGCTCTTAGTGCTCCTCAGGGTGGAAGCTCTCTCGCAGAGCCTCCTGGATACTGACAGCCTGCAGATGAATCTCCCGGATGGCAGCCTGCAGAAAGTGCAGCCAGGCTCACAGCAACGCATCCACAAGAAGCACCAGAGTGCCCATGGGCAGCTCTGGCTCCATGTTTCAGAGTGCTATGGTGTCCCTAGTGAGGGCAACCAGAGTACACATAAACAAAATGCTTTGCTGTCTCTCATTGAGGCAGGCAGGCAAGCAGGGAAAGCTGAGAACTGGCTGTCGGGGGGGGGGGGGGGGGCCCTTTAAGCACATGCCTCCGATAGTCTCAGGCAGAAGCCACACAAAGACACTCCTGACCTGATGCCCTACCGGGCCTGGTTCCGGCCAGCCTTAAATGCAATTCAGCATCCACTCAGTGTGGATGCGCTATTTCGAAATAGAAGAATGCTATTTCAGAATGCATTTTGTGTGTAGACGCGTTGTTTCAGAATAATGCTGTAGTGTAGACATGCCCTTAGTCTATAAGGTGCCACAGGACGTCTTGTTTTTTATGCAGATTCAGACTAACACAGCTACCCCTCTAATACTAATTAGTATTGTTTACATTATATAAAAATAACATTATAATATTCACTGCAATAATTTCTCCAAAATATGTTAATGCTTTTATTATTCCTACCAATGTTGGTCTTGCAGGTTTATATATGTGACATTTTCATTATCATCTAACTGTACTGTATTATATACAGACTCAATAGTAGTTATATAATAATGGGACCAATCCCTCTGCCACTAAAAACAGTGTGAGCAGGATCATGTTTAATATCTTAAATGTCTTTGAAGCCAAAAACTCCTGAATCGCAAATTACAAAGTGCTGTAATAGCAAATCCTACAAAATCAAACAAATTTAACTAACACACTACTTCCATAGTATTTAACTGTAAAGAATGCATGAGAGATCTTAAATGAAAGCCACAATCACAATAATCATTAATGTCATTGTGAAATGTGTGTACTGACACTATATAAGGAGCTGTTATATATTTTGGAAAATATGTTTTACAGTCTGAATCAAAGCACGTTTGAAAAAGATTTCTGACATACTAATGATGTATATTCACTTGTTTGTTTTGGTGCACATGTAAAGTAACCATTTTAAGCCAACAAAATGGAAGCCTGGTTTGCATACAAAACCAGCATGAGGATGTAAACTCAACATGAGGTCAGCAGACACTAAAGAATAAAACGTAAGAGGTTTTACTGTTTCTGGAGTCAAAAAATACGCTTTGGTGGATACAGAGAGAAGGCAATAGGACATATTTTTATCCTTCACGTAGGAAGCAAAAGAGGGATTCATGAAGGAAGCATCCCAGCAGTGTTAGTTGAAAACATTGGGGGATTGTTTTAGGGAAGATAAATTACTTTAGAAGAGGGTCTAGCCTGTCACATCTAGACTTCACAACACATTCTCTGTTTTTGTTTTATATGTAATCATTTCAGTTTTCATTACCTTTACAACTTTTATATTTTAGCTTTTGATAACAAATGTATGCCTTTCTCATGATAAACTGATCTCTAAACTGGGATGATCTGAAGGATTTGATCCTGAGTTGCAACTTTCAAGCTGTATGTATTTGGTTCCCTTGGAAACAGCAGCTTGAAGGGAATGCTCCAAGGGTTTGGGCACTGGAGTGTGCCTCCCAGTAGCCTGCACAGAGATAGTGAGTTCTGTGGAAGCCTGGAAGGTCGTGCTCATGCTGAGGAGGCTGATAGTTTCAGGAAGTTGAACTACAGCTACTATAGACAAACTCACTTCATGCTAAGAACAGGTAGTGAGTGATGAGATGCTTCACGACCCTGGATATCACTGGGAGAGTGTCACAATATTCCTGAAAGGTAAGTAATTTATCCACATTGTAAAAAAATTGTATAGTCATAGCTGATAGGCATTTATTCTGCACTGCAGAATATTACCTTGACAGCTATACTTCAAAATTACTTAAGCAGAGTTGGAAATAGAGATAGAGCTCTTCTTCCAAGGTATGCAAAGCATCACAATAGCCATTAAAACATGATGAATATATAAAATAAAATAACTGGAAGTTACTAAACTATCATGGTTGTGTTTATGCTTGGGCCCTCTCTCACTGCAGCTGCTTGTGCCCAGTGAGAAGTGCCTCTCCAAGGCTACTGCCGCTGCAGTAGGCACAGGCAGGAGAGGGATGCATGTCCCATGGCTGTCATGTCTATGTTGATATGCCTTCTATGTCCCCCAGCCTGAGTGAGAGACACAGCCAACTGTGCACTTTCCCTTCATTCCCTGGCATAGGGAAACTGCCAGTAATATTCCCATACAAATTGGAGGAGGAGGGTAGCTTTAGCCCCTGCCATCCTCCCTAAGCTCGGCTGGAATAGGCCAAGTTCATCTGCCCACTGCACTTCCTAGCCAGAACAAGGAATGCAACAAACTGCTCACTTTCCACTGGCTTCCTGATGAAGGAGAGCAACCAGGAATGTTCTTGTACGAATCAGGGGAAGGATAGATATTGCAGCCCTCCCCTCCTTAAAGAGTTCAGAGTGGGGTCAGAGGTGAGTGGCTGAGGCAGTCCCAGATGGGAATTTAGCTTCAAGCCAGCTCCTTTCATCTGCCTGGTGACTCTTTTCTGTATGGTTTTATGAGACACAATCCCATTCCAGGCACATCTCATTTTCCTGGCACAACCAAACCCTTACTTTGGCTTAAGTTATGATAAGAAGAAGCTGCATACCAAATTTAGTGGTCCTAGCTCTTACCATTTAGAAGGAGTTCTTGAACAGACAGACAGATGCATAGACAGACAGACTTACGCATAGATGAATAGACAAATTCTCTCAACTATATTGTAGATTGCTAAAAGGATGCTAAAGATTTTCATTTTTCATTTTAAATACCTACATCACTCACTTAGGGTATGTCTAAACTCCAAGGCTATTTTGGGATACCAGAGGTATCCTGAAATAGTTCCCCCCACATTTTCACAAGCCACCTGTTATTTTGCAATATTTTTAAAATAACAGGTGAGCTATATTGGCTTCCCGGGAATCCTCATTTCACAAGGGTTAAGGGATGATTCAAAATAGCACTTTATTTTGAAATATACTCGAACTAAGTACACAATTTGCATAGCGCAAATTGTGTATCTTATTTCGAGTTTAGAGTACAGTGTAGACATAGCCTTAGGGTATTTCTACATTGCGAGGCTATTTTGGTATACCAGAAGTATCCTTAAATAGCTATTCCATTTCTATTGAAGCAGCTGTTATTTCCAAATAGATTTCTATAATGAGAGGCATATTCTGACATCATGGTAACCCTCATTCCATGAGAGTTAAGGGGCATTTTGGAAAAGCAAATTATTTTGAAATATGGTGTTGTGTAGACAGTGCCAAATTATTGTTTCAAATAAGCTATTTTGAAATACACTCAAAATAAGCTACGCAGTTTGTGTAGCACAAATTGTGTAGCTTATTTCGAGCTAAGGGTGCTGTGTAGACATACACACCCTTGCATCTATATAGCACCTTAGACTTAAAACTAGAGATATGTTGACTTTAGCCTAATTTAATTGTTTTGAAACTGAATAGTAACAAACAAAAATGTTACATGAAGCCTATATTAGCAGCATTATCAGCATTGGATCAATATCAGCAGATCAAGACCATTGAAGATAATGGATAACAAGTCAGTGAATGACTGGAGTTCCTATTCTCTAGAATTGTAGTTTGGGCTATGATAAGCATGATTATGGTATAAATGCATGGGACTATAACAATTTTAAGAGGAAAGGGGAGCTAATGGCACAGAACTTTCTGTCCACCACGGTCTCCTCTTTCCTGACTCAGGAAAACCCGCTACCAATGAAAAAGAAGAATGAATATTTTTAGCATTCTGTAAGTACGTATTTTCACTGTGTACCCTGCTGCATTTTGTATTTTTACTCTTGACAGAAATCAAAGTAGTCTACCTATCTAGTAGATAATATATAATATTAAAAGTAATTTAGCTCCATAATGACTCAATGTACTGAATATGTTTCTTCATCGCAAAATGTGTTCTGTTAAGTGTATAACATGTTGGGAGTGTTGTTTGGTTTAGCGGAGGGATTTTATATACACATGGGCTATGTCTACATTGCACATTCTTGCGCAAGAAGATATGCAAATGAGGCCTGGCAATGAATATCGCCATGCCTCATTTGCATACCTAATGAACAGAAATTTGGTGCAGGGGGATTTTGCATAAGAAGGAGAAGGCTACACTGCCCCTTCTTGCAGAATAAACCCCTCTTGCACAAGAGTCATTCTGCCGCTTATTTCCAGGCAGAATGGCTCTTGCGCAAGAAGGAGCAATGTAGACTGCTCCTTCTTGCGCAAAAGCCCCTTGCGTAAAATGGTGGTTCATTAGGTATGTAAACGAGGCATGGGGATAGTCAGCAAGGCACCTCATTTGCATATCTTCTTGTGCAAGAATGTGCAAGGTAGACGTAGCTATGTGTATGTGCACACACATACTTCTACACATAGCCTAACAGAGCTTCCATAGACTCTTACTCTCTCTGGGTATGTCTACACTACAAATGTCTACACAACAGACGTTAGTTTGAATGAACTTTAATAGGCGCTACACTAGCGCTCCGCTAGTTTGAATTTAAATCGAACTAGCGGAGCGCTTAGTTCGAACTAGGAAAACCTCATTTTACGAGGATTAATCCTAGTTCGAACTAGCTAGTTTGAATTAAGGGGTGTGTAGCCCCTTAATTCGAACTAGTGGGAGGCTAGCCCTCCCCAGCTTTCCCTGGTGGCCACTCTGACCAACACCAGGGAAACTCTTCTGCCCCCCTCCCGGCCCCAGACCCCTTAAAGGGGCACGGGCTGGCTACGGTGCCCGTGCCAGGTGCAAGCCTGCCAGCACCCAGCCAGCAGACCCTGCACCTGTCATGGATTGAGCCACCCACCCGATGGCCCCCAGCCCTCCCCCTCTTCCCGGGACCAGGCTGGCGGCTCCCGGGAGCTTTCCTGGGACAGCAAGAGGCGGGCACCCGCCTGGGCTAGTGCAGACATCGTGGACCTTGTCCACGATCTCCGCACAAGGCACAGGAAAGTGGCCGGCTAGGGCAGGAGAGCTGCCAGCCTGGCCACCCAGGAGCAGGTGTGCAAGAGAATCAAGGGGGTCCACTGAGACCCCCGACCCTGAGCCCTGAGCCCTGAGCTTACAATGGCTGTCCTGGGTCAGACCAAAGGTCCATCTAGCCCAGTAGCCTATCTGCCGACAGCGGCCAACCCTAGGGTTCCCTGGAGGGAACCGAAGACAGTAACCAAGCCATTTGTCTCGTGCCATCCCTCTCCAGCCTTCCACAAACCTTGGGCAGGGACACCACTCTTACCCCCTGACTAATACCACTCCATGGACCCAACCTCCGTGACTTGATCTCACGTCCCTTTAAACTCTGTTCTAGTTCTAGCCTTCCCAGCCTCCTGCAGCAAGGAGTTCCACAGGTTGACTCTTTGCTTTGTGAAGAACAACTTTCTCTTCCTAGTTTGAAGCCTGCTACCCATTCCTTTCCTTTGGTGTCCTCTAGTCCTTCTTTATGGGAACAATGAAGAACTTTTCTGTATGCACCCTCTCCACCCAACTCCTGCTTTTAGAGACCTCTATCCTGTTCCCCCTCCGTCTCCTCTTTTCTAAGCTGAAAAGTCCCAGTCTCTTTAGCCTCTCTTCATATGGGACCTGTTCCCAACCCCTGATCATTTTAGTTGCCCTCCCCTCTCCCAGAATCTCTCTTCCCCTCTCCCACCTCCTTTTCCCAGTTTCCCCCAGTTTTGTCCAATAAAGACAGATTCCATTTTGGAAGACACGTTATCTTTATTTTGTACATCAAGAAGAGGGGCTAGGGAAGGGTAAGTAGAAGGAGGTGAGGGAGGAATGGGGCACGAGCCCCCGATGGGGAGGACTGGGCTGGCTCTGCGGGCTTCTGGGGGTGGAAGCTCTCCTGCAGCCCCCCAATTACCCCCTCTCTCCAGATGGCAGCCTGCGGCAAGTGCAGCCGGGCTGTTGGCCTAGTGGTGTGATGTGCCCATTGTGGGTAGTCCGGGCAATCCAAGCCAGGACTGCTTTGCAAGTGGGGCACCCCTGAGAACTGTCTGTCCGGGGTGGGGGTTAGGACCCTTTAAGCACAGCCCTCGGCTAGCCTGAGACAGCATCTCCATGCTCTAAGTTCTTCTCTGATGCCCTGCCGGCACTGCTTCCGGCCATCCTTAAGCCCGGTTCAGGGTCCACTTAACATGGACATGCTACTTCGAATTAGCAAAACGCTAATTTGAACTAGTTTTTTAGTCTGGATGCGTTAGTTCGAATTAGTTTAGTTCGAATTAATTAATTCGAACTAAGTTAGTTTGAATTAACGTTGTAGTGTAGACATACCCATAGAGCCCTGAGGCTATAATATACCTCCCTTACCCTTTCACAGATGTTTTTCTCCTCAAAATATATAATAAAAGAAAACAAATATATTTATATCCTCTGTCTCACAAGAATTCTGAATGCATTGTTGCATAATGAATTTTGTTGAGAATAGAACCCAAATTGAACAGAGTTGGCCCATCACACAGATAGCTGGAAATAATTGGTAGACATAGTTCAATTCATTCAGAATTGAATTCAGTCCTGGATAGCATTTCACATTTATTTGAAGAGCCATTCATACAGTATATAATCTTTTTTATGGAAAGCGCTTGAAGCAGGAAGAAAGGAAATGGTAAAAAGGAAACAAACAAATCTCTCTACCATAATGAATTTGTGCATCTTAGTATCCATACACTTCTGTCTTTAGAACATGGTGTGTCAGTAAATACTACACTAACTGGGATCCATATAACGAATTAATAGTTTTCTTTTCAGGAAAAAAATGTTTAGTGCAGGTTTTATGGTTGATTCGTATTTCCTGGTCTCTCATAATTATTTCAATTTTGCTGTACATTGTAAAAAAAAAAAAACCAACCCAAAACAACACAACACATGCCTTTTACTATACTCCTGTGAATTTAGAGGGAGTTACTCAACCAATCCCTCCTGACCCCCAAAAAACGTATTGCATTGTCTTCACTGTCCCTGAACTGGAGAACGGCAATGCAAAGGTAAAATATGTTCCATTCAAATTTTTCCCACTTATGTGGAAAGTGAATCTGTTACGTGCACCAGTACAGAGGTGATGTGTGACAAATCACTTCCATATTGCTGCTGGGATTGCTGCAGAGGCCAGGCAGGGTTGTCAGCTCTGCTGTCTGGATATGGGAAGGGACTCAGGGCTGAGCAGAGATTTGAGTTAGGTCAGCTCTTCAGCTGATTACATCTGCTGCCATATTGCATCAGAAGAGATGTGGTTTCTCAGGTAGCCATAAAGCATTCCATTTAATGTTTTATAGATCAAAATGGGGCTTCTACATTTTGCATAAAATCATAGGAAACCAACGCAAACGATATAGCACAAATGTGTCCCTGTGCTACTTTATAAGTAGTCATCTACATTTTACCTAGAGGAAGTTTCTGAATAGTCTTGTATGATTCAAACCAGCGCACACTGCTATAATTCCATCTGAAGATGATAAAGACCTCCAGAATTGCGGTTAGCGCCGCATCTGAAAAGGACGATTATCTTTGATACTGACAAAGTAATACAGGACCATGGGCAAATTAATTCAAAGCTATTAGAAAGGCTATTAGCAATTTAATTCAGGGTCACTGTTAAAGCTCCTTGGTGGTATTTAAAATCAGATCTAAGGCAAAAGGCAAAGCAGAATGTGCCATTCTTATTCACTGGGGGGGGGGGCATCTACACTGCACCGTAGCTCAAAATAAGGTATGCAAATTGTGTACAGTAATTCCTTGCTTAACACGTGCCCGTGTAACTCATTTTTGTGGTAGCATGATTTTTGGGGGGAAACATTTTTCAAACAACACGACCCGTCCCTGCAATAACACAATTTCCCCTAGGACCGGCCGGTGGCCGGCAGCTGCGCGAGGCTCTCCCTGCAAAGCGGCAGAGGTTCTTCACTCGCCGTTCTGATCCCCAGTGACCCCCTCTGGCAGAATGCTTTGCTCCCTCTCCTCTGCCCCCCACTTGCAGCTGGTGGCTGGGTTTCCTCAGCTGGCTAGTCACCAGCAGCTGTGCGGGGCTTACCTTGTCTCCTTACAAAGCGGCGGAGGTTTACCGCTCGCCGCACAATTCCCTGGTGACCCCCTCTGGCCAGATGCAAGTCCAAAACATCCCTTACTCCTCATGGAATGAGTTTTACTGGAACGTTGGAGTAGCAAGCTGGTTATATTTCGAAATAACGAAATAACGAGCTTGCTGTGAAAATGTAGGATAGCAATTTTGGGATTCTCTGGTATCTCAAAATAGCTTTACAGTGTAGACCTAACCTGGTAGATGAAAAGATACCCTCATGACTGCAAGCTGCACTATCCAATTTCTCTGCTCCATCTCTACAACTTTTTAAAATTTCCCCTTCTGTGATTTAGGAAAAATAACATGTACTTGGAGCTAGACCTCATCCTCTTAAGATTTCTGAGAGGCTGAAAATATTACAATATATCAAAGAAGTTAAAATTAAGCTAACGAAGAGTGTTGAAGGGAAGCAGTCATTCAGACATGTTTTCACAACTCACACGACTGTGTTTGAAACATACACAGAAAAAAAAATCCTTTGCCAGCAGCTGTCTTTCTTCACAAACAACTTGCCACAACAAACATCAATCAGGCTGACCCAGGAATGGGGCTGGAGGACTCCCTGAAGTCTTTTCCCTGCCATCAGCATGGAGCAATGTGGGAGGCAATGCAAAAAGCTCCCTGGCAGAATTTCCTAGGGAGATTGTTCCGAGTATGATCACAGGAACAGATCTGGATCAGTAACATTGCTTCTGCTGCTTTTGCCATTATACTGGCAGCTTGGAGCTCCGGGGAAAGGTTCCTTTCTCCCTGTCAGCAGCAGCAGCAAGCTCCATGGCTTGGGGGAGAGGCCTGTGATAGGCCTGCACATCTCAACTTGATACTTTCCTCAGTTCCCACTCATCCACCGGCCCACATACTATCTCTCTGCTGCATGGCCATGTATAGACTGTTGTGCAGACACATGGCCTCGCAGCTTAAAGGGAATTTAGCTTTTGACTTGTTAGCCAGTATGGTGAGGCAAATGAACATATCTTATGGAAGAATAACCACCTCTTTTGGGTTGTGTTTGCCCTGTTTCTCAGCACCTTGTCCTGAATTTGGTATTCTTGGTCAGCATAGGAGAAAGACTATTCCAAAAAAGAATTAGAAAATACTCTTCATTCCCTGATTGGCACCTCCCTCCAAGTTTTCTTCTCCAAATCTGTGTGGAGCAGTAAGGAAAGGCCACATTTTTCCTCGTGTCCCTAGAGAGCGGGATTTCCTAGGCAGTTCTCGTGCTGAGTGGTGGGGTGGCCCCAACTCTGCCACCACCCTCTTCCTCCTCAGTATTTCTCCATCACTCTTAGGATTATAATATGTACCACCTGGGTTGCTGAATGGCTTTTTCACTGCCTCCTCTTGGGTGCGTCTAGACTATACCTCTCTGTCGACAGAGAGATGTAGATTAGGCACATTGAAATTGCTAATGAAGCAGGGATTTAAATATCCCGTGCTTCATTAGCATAAATACGGCTGCTACTTTTTTTCAAAACAGATCTTTTTCCCAAAAAAACGGCAGTCTAGACACAGATCTGTCGAAAATAAATCCTTTTTCGACAGATCCTGTATTCCTCAAAAAAATGAGGTTTACAGGATTTGTGGAAAAAGGGTTTATTTTCGACAGATCCGCATCTAGACTGTGTTTTTTTTTCTAAAAAGCTGCATTTTGAAAAAAAGCGATGCCCATGTTAATGTTAATGAAACTCAGGATATTTAAATCCCTGTTTCATTAGCAATTTCAACATGCCTAATCTACATCTCTCTGTTGACAGAGAGGTGTAGTCTAGACACAGCCCTTGTGACTACATTCACCTCCTGACTCATATTCCTCACCACTTGCTTCTTGTCTACAAACCTGTCTCCAGACTCCCACTTTTTTCCAGTTCCTAGGTCTTCTCCTCCATCTTTTGTGTCTTTTCTAGTCTCTGACTCCTTTTTACCTTCTTCCGTCACTTAATCTCTCATTCCCTGAGGAACTCCTTAATTCTCATCACCTCAACCTATCTAACCCTACGTAGCCTATGAACAGACCTGTGGCCTGAAGTCCTGGAGAGTAAGGAGCTCTGTATTCCCATGCCTTGGTAAACAGAAGGAAGAACAGCCAGAGAACTTTGAAAGTGTGCTCATATGTGCTACTTATTTTCATAAAGGTTGTTACAGGCTGCACCTCCCCAAACTGGTACTCTCTCATATGGCAACACCCGTGGTCTAGGAGGATCACAGATGTTGCTGAAAGAGAGAGTCCCAGGACAGGAGGGCTAGCTGCTGAGATCCCCCTGCATTGCGAGGCTGGTGGTAGGGGGCCAGGGCTTCAGCAGCCTGGTGGTGGTAGCAGGGTCGTGGTAACTAAGCAGAGACATCCCGGAAACCCAGCTGGAGCAGCTCGTGTTTGCCAGCCTGACAGCGAGGTTGTGCTGTGGCAGCCAGAGCAGGGCTGCGTGCCAGTCCAGTAGTGGGGACAGACTGCCACAACCCAGCATGGGAAGTTCATCTGGGGCCACAGCAGGTGAGCATCCCAGTTGGGGCCACGTGCCAGCCAGCATCAGGACTGGGGCAACAGCAGCAGGGCTGAGGCTGCATGCTGCCATGCCATCACCTGGCAGTGGTGCTAGAGCAGCAGCTATGGCAGCAGGGCCGGCGGAGTGAGGCTAATGGAGCCAGCAGTGGGGAGGGGCAGGAGGAGGAGTGGGCTGGGGGCAGGAGGCCTTCCCTGGGCTGGCAGATTCCCTCATCCAGGACTGCTCAGGTCACAGGGGTGCCAGACCAGTGAGGTCCAACCTGTATTTGTAAATATTTGATTCGACTTCTTAATCTTCGTATAATTTCTAACATTTGCATTTGAAAATGTAAAAGCAATTAATTTTACTATTTCAGAGCAATATGAAAAGCATTGCCTCTGCCTATGTACTCCTGAGGTTCTTTTCTTTTTTCAATATAAAAAAGGCAATCTCGCTTAACGAGCTCTGCAAAGCCACAAATCTAGCTTGAAAAAATGAATTTAAAATAACATATGCTGACCACAAGCTTATTTTAAGATTTGTCTTGCAATATTATTTAGGCCATTACCCTTGGTGAAACCTGGACAGAATTTGTAATACAATGAAAGTCTTTCATCAATATTTAACTGGGCAGGTCGACCAGTTTTCTTCAGTCCTTACAGGGCTGATGGAAAACCAAGAGGTACAATTAGTTCTCAATTAAAACATAGCAGAAAGGTTGAGTTACTTTTAAACTTTTACTTCTGAACTTAGCTAATTAACTGTGGTCATGCAGAATGTTTTTTTAAAACTACTCATTTGCCTTTGGGACAAGTGCACACCAATCAATTAAGCAGAAATTTATTATTATTTTTTTAATCTTCATGTGTGAGAGAAATTTTATAAACTGCTTTTCTATATTCCAAAGTCTCTTGCAATCTTGCATTTCGCCACTGGAGCAAGAGAAGGGAAATGCCTCCCTCCATGTAAGTCTTACATGAAAGGAAACGTGTCTTACAACACGAGTAAAGGGGGTGTGTGGGCTTGACTGCTTCACAGCCTTCCCTCACTGAGAACATATGTAGAGATTATGGCTAGGTAGGAAGTCGAATTATTGGGCAAGGGAATTGAAAAAAAAATAAGCTGGCCTTCCCCTATTGCCATTGACTGGACAGTGTAGGGAAAAGGAGAGAGTTAAGGTTCCATAATACCCTGTGTCACGTTGCTGGATCTTGAGGGGAGCAGCCAGATCCCTGATGCACCCATAGTTGGGGGTGTCATCTTACTGGAATTTGAGGGAAGCAGCCGGATCATGGCTGCACCCATAGGTGGGGGTGCTGGCCCCAACAATGATATAGAAGGGGGCATGTGGGGTATTGAATGGGAGCTTGTTGTTTGCTGATCCTGTGGACGCTATTTATGTGAGTGTATAATGTCTGTGTGAGTAGACAGGAATATGTAATCTGTGTGGAATATTTCTCTGAATGTGGTTAAGCATGGCTATGGACAGGCTGAGTAGCGAAGCCCTGTGGAACAATGGCACTTGATGGCCCAAGGACACACCTAGATGGAGACCCAAGAGCTGCCAGCAGAGAGAGGCTGAGGACCAGGTGACCGGCTGAGACCAGAAGAGGCCAGGAAGGGGGTATAAAGAGGCCATGTGGTCGATGCCATTTTGTTCTCAGCTCAGCACTTCATCCCAGAGGCAGCATTGCAGGGATCAAAGAGCCCGGAAGACCTGTGGACCCATCCTGATCTTAGGATGTGCAATAATAACTTTTAAACCAGCAGCTGTAACATCTCTGCTAGAGCCTGCATCGAGGACTGGGAGATTTGGTGCATGTAACGTAATATTCTTTAGCAACCTGACTCTCAGGCTTTTCTTTCTTGTGATAATAAACCTTTAGTTGTTAAATGGTAAAGGATTGGCCCAGCGTGATTTGTGGGTAAGGTCCAGAGGGTAAATTGACCAGGGATCTGTGGCTGGTTTCTTGGAACCGGACAGAACTTGTTTGGGGTAGGTGGGATTGGGTGCTAGGGCCCCCCCCCCCACCTGTATATAGGCCCGGGGCCATCTGGGGCACGGATATTGCTGGGGTGTTGGAGGGGTTTTGCTCGTGAGGCTTCAGGCAGGTAGCTGAAGCGCTCTGTGGGACTGGTTTGTGGCCTGTTTGGAGAGGTCATCAGTCTGGGGGCTGTAAGGAGCCCCGGATTTGAGCAATTCGCCCTGAGCGGATGCCCTCAGCTGTGCCCAGACACGGCCTGGTCCGTCACACCCTGTTCTTCCTATACATGAAGCCCTTACAGCCACCATTCTGCTGTGATAGCTGCCCTTTAATGGAGGTTTAGTTTTGTGATGAATGTCGTGTGGGAGTGCTCAGTGGTGATGCTGATCTATACTGCAAAATGTCTGTTATGTATCAGAGTCCTGAGATCTGAAACATTCCCCACACACAGATAAGATCACAAATCACTGAAGCTAAATGGGGCTAACTGACCAACAATGGAGCAACTATCACAAGAACATTCTCCTTGAAGACCTAGTTGGCCAGGTGGAAGACAACAAACTGAGATAAAAAGATTTCACACCTGGCCTCTCTGACCAAAACTATTGAGCAATATGGTAACTGTTGTCAGACACACCCAGGAAAGGTAGAACATTGAGAAACCTGGGATGGGGCTAGGGTGCTCTGCTTCCTGCCACCACAATGAAGCGGAGTGACCAGGCTGGGTGATGGTGGCAGAGCAGAGCAGAGGCCGCTGCATCACTCTGCTTCTCAACAGCTTCTGCTGCCATGGTGAGTGAAGGGGGGGTCCGATTCCTGCTGTCCCCCCGTGACAAGCCCCCTGGTACACATCCCTTAGGGAAGGGGGCTTGAGGGAAGGGGTGCAATGGGAGGGAAAGCATGGGTAAAAAGAGGCAGGGTGGGGGCAGAGCAGGGGATGTACTCAAGGGAAAGATACAAACCTTTCTCAGGGCCGCAGGGACTTGAGTGCCAGCAACTGTATCAGGGCCATATTGTGGAACTGTTCAGGCCACAGATGACCCACAGCCCATGAGTTTGAGAACCCTGTTCTAAAGCCTTTACCTCAGACAACAACTTAAGCAAATTATTTAGGATTAAAATATCCTGGGTAGACAAAGCCACTCCCTTCAGAAACCTATGAATGAGACCCAAAACAGGAATTTTTGAACCATATTGAGCAAAACAAGAACCTGCATGTACAATGGCATTTTTCACAAATACAGCAGAAATAATGGGTGTGGAGGAGAGGAAGTTAATGGACTTGAAGTGATGTGACTGGCAACATGAGCTAGTTAAATGTGAAGGAAATACTCCCCATCACACAGCAAATATGGTGAAAATATGATTTTTTTCTCAGTTTTCCAACATTACAGAAACTAGTGTCCATACTACCTTCCTCTTTTGGACCTAATCTTGTATTCCATGCTCACTCAAAACCTTCACTAACTTTAGAATAAATACTGCAAGATCTGGTTCTTGCTTTTAATTCTAACTCCATAATTATTCCATTTCCAATACAGTCACTGTGGGTAATATTAAAGTTTTGCCAATCAGACAAAGGGGTGGCCAGCTTCACTTTTGGCAAGTGTCTACATTGGCAAGATTTTGCGCAAAAGCAGCCGCATTTGCGCAAAATCTTGCCGCCTGTTTACACTGACCGCGAGTATTTGCGCAAGAACACTGATGTTGTAATGTACAAAATTAGTGCTTCTTGCACAAATATGCTGACGCTCCCGCTCAGGGATAAGTCTTCTTGCACAAGTGTAGACAGGTAACATCAATTTCTTGTGCAAGAGAGCGTCTACACTGGCACGGATGCTTTTGCACAAAAGTAAATCTTTTGCGCAAAGGCACATGCCAGTATAGACGCTCTCTTGCACAAATACTTTTAACGGAAAAACTCTTCCGTTAAAAGTATTTGTGCAAAATCATTCCAGTGCAGATGCAGTCTTTGGGTGTATTATAATGCTCTAACAATGTAAAAAGAACTTTACATGTGGTTTAAGTGGCTGAGTAAGCTGGGTACTTGCCCACATTTGATATCTGGCACAACACAAGGCAGCCATAATCCACCAACTGAATTGCCAAAAATTCAGGTACAGTTAAAATTCCTGCTTTAACTCAGATAGCTGTCTTATCAATAATACAGAGTATAAAACAGGTTTCTTGGCTTGGGTTGACTCCTTGGCAGCAGCAATCACAAGCATATATCATCTCATTGCTGAGAGTAAGGCGCTCACTGGAAAATAGTCAATTTCACCATCAAAAGCTTATTTTTGAATATACTGGTTGCTGTCAGTTTGCATCTGAGACTTAAAACTATTTAAATGTAGGGGGGTATATTTTATTTATAAAATATACTGATCAGAGTAGCTCAGGCTGACAAATACCCACAAAGAATACTTCCCACTACAGGTTAAGTGAAAAAGATCAAGGCAAAATGTTATTAACTAAATATGAAAAGGAATAGTTAAAATTGGGTCCTGTTTTGCAAACTAGAAAAGAGACACTAAAATGAATTTCTTTCCCTCAGATTTAGGGACATTCTTTTTAACATTGATCCACAGATTTTTGTTTTTTATGAAAAGAACAGAAACATGTGGACCACTTGGAAGCTGATCTGAAATATTCATAAATGAAGAATGAAGAGAAGCCTGCTATTAATATAGGAGTTAAATATATTTAAAAATATGATCATGACTGGTGTTACATTTCAAACTTTAAAACTTTATATAAATCACTTAAAATAACTGGAAACATTCATTAATATAAAAATAACTCTAGGATTTTGAAATCACATTTGCATTACCATTTTGGAAATTGCTTAATATTAATTTAATAATTATCATTGCACTTTGGTTAGAATTACAGTTAAAGACTTCAAACTGAGAGGTAAAGAGAAAGTGAGCTATAGAAGTTAGCTCTGGTGGCAAGTGGTACTAATGACTTGAGGCAAAAGATAAGCTGCTGTCAGGAACCACAGTTTTGTAAAAAGTAGCAAAATGTCATATGAATGAATTGGAAAAATTAATTCAGAGACATTTCAGTTCAAGATGAGAGGTGTTAAAACATTCCATTTAGTCACCGGCTTCCAACGAAATGTGAATTTCTTTTTAAGGTAACTTAAGAAAGCTTTGTTGGCCTACTAATGTATTTTAAATAGCAGTGTACCATTAAATACTGACATTAATTGCATGGTAGACAAAAATGGGTTCTGTGAAGAAAACATCTTTGATAGAAGAGCAAACATTATGGTAACAGTTGTCTTTTTATTCCCCTGTATTCTGACAAAAGCACTTATTATAAAATACTACAGGTTTTACTCAGCGTTGCTCAGGTCCTTAACTCAAAGGAGTTTTGTTTTCCTTCATTTATATCATGTTCTGGGGTTGTGCTGGGGATGAGGGGTTCAGTATACAGGTTGTTGTAGGGAAAGAGGACAACCTCAGCCCTCTCACTGTAGCACCATGGGGCCAGGTGAAGGGTGCATGTCCCACAGCTGGGGGACACACAGACAAACTTTCTGAAATATACAGTATTCCTTTTCTCCATTCCTGCCCCTGCTGGTCAAAGCTGGCCCAGTTTACATCTCTGGCCCCTTGGTGCCTTGATGAGGTCATTCTCCAGTATAACTTCCTCCTACTAGATCCCGCCCTTTCCGTTTTATGAGAAACAATCTAATCTCAGTGACATTCCATTGTCCTGGAACAACCAAACTCTGGCCTTGCTTTAAGTTAGGTGAGAGGAAACCACACACCAAATTTGGTGGTCCTAACTCTGACCATTTAGGAGTAGTTCTTGAACAAACAGATTCACAGACGAATGGGCAGATAGACAGACAGACAAACATTTCTAAAATATATAGCAAGATCTGTAGTAAAGCTGGCTGCTGAAAAAGATGCTATGAAGTATATTTTTAATTACCTACTGCTGGTACCTTATTGCATGTCTGTTACAATTGCTATCTAGGCCCAACAGTTCTAAAGGTTTTTGTTTTGTTTTATTAAGCTCAGATTTTCCCCTTTATCTACATGTCACAAGGTGGGACTCAGCACCGCAGCACCTCCTGCTGGTCATTCCAATGAATTAGCTCTGTCCTCAGCAGGGCATCCCATTCTGTGTGGTGTCTTATCTGTCCTCTCTGTACAATCTCTCTCTGGACCTGCATTGCTCCCAGACCATGGTGTCCTCTTTGGGACACTGACCTCCAGGAGTGACCACTACAGGGGTCTCTCACCCCAGTCCAGAGGTATCAGTAGTTCTCAGTCAGACTTGCCACTGTGGACAACTGGGGTCTCAAAGCCTAGCCCCTCCGCCTTAGGGGCAAGCCACAGTCAGTATAGACAGGGGGTTTCATTTGTGCATAGCTGTACTGTGTTCTTTGTGAACTGGGGAGAGCACTTCAGGGATGGGAGGAGCAAAAGTTTAGTAATGGCCACTTATTTCCACAGGCTGTGTTCACCCTGGCAGACATTTCACAGCTTAGGGTGAGCCGGAAAGCAAGGAAGAGTTTTACTCAAATGTGGGTTCCATCCGGGACCATACGTGGCTTATCTTCGCACAGGTGCTGCTGGGGTTCCCTCCACTCCCTCCCTTTCTCAGCAGGCTCCCCTGGCAGAGGACCGGTGTCCCCCACCTCACCCCACCGTGCTGGCCCTGGAGCGCATGCTGCCCCGAGAGTGCAAGCATGACCATGTGCCATGTGCGTCACTGCTGTGTCCATCAACCCATTCTCGCTTGTGGTGGGAAGGTGTCGGGAGTAAGGCAGACCTCTCCAGAGCAGGAGCATAAGGTTCCTGAGTGGCTGCCTCATTGTGGCTGTGTGCTCTGGACTGGCGCTCCATGTGCTCCTACGTGCACAGGCTGCTGTGAGATACTCAGGCCAAGAAGGCCAGGTGAGGAGTGTTCAGCCCCTTGCCACCCACAACCTCCCCCTGTGTGTGTCCACAGAAAGTAACTCATCTGATGTTCCTTCCCCAGCCTCTTCTGAGCCCTGGGTGACATCCTGGGAGAAGGGGTACCAACTTCCAAGGACAGGCAGACCTCCTGGCTGGCAGGCAGGGTGTCTGTGCAGGCCACCTTCTTGTGGACCACTGAGGCTAGTTCACCAATATTAATGTTGGATGGTCGGGGAAGGTGCACGATTCTTACATCTTCAGGAACTCCAGCATCTTCCCAGCACTTTTTCCCCCAACCACTCCATCAGGGTCAGGGATGTGTACATGTCCATTTGTCTCATGGGGGATGCAGCCCATCCTTTGCTCCTCTGGCTAATGAATCCCTACATTAGACACCTGGACCCCAATGTTTTAATGCAAGGCTCATCAGGGCCCGCATCGTGATGGAGGGCACCTCCACAACCATGCCCTCCAGAAGGCTGATGACAGGCATGTCCAGTCCAGAGTCGATGACAAGGGGAGGGGAGGTGACCTCCCCTGCTGCTAAGATGCCATCCAGCTGCATGAAGAAGTGGCGGGTCTGGGGTACCATTCCTGGACAGGAACTTCTTTCCCTGGCCTTGGTAAATGCCTGCTGGAGTTCTTTTAATTTCATTCGCATCTGGTCATTGTATGAGGAATAATGCCTATTATGAAATACTTATAGTCCACAGTGTAGCGGTACCCCCTCTGGACTAGACTGTCAGCCATCTGGCCATAGACATCTGCATTTCACCATCTGGTATGAGATCCTGGATGTTGGAGTGTTCCCTCCAGATCTCAGTGAGATCCAGGATCTCTGCATCAGTCCAGGAGGGCACTCTCTTCTTTCACCCCAGGGCAGGGGCTTGTGATGCAGCTGCCTGCTCCCTTGCATCTGTGGGGCACTTGGAAGGAGCATGGGGATCTGCCATGGCAGCAGCAAAAGCAGTCAGGACTCGTGTGCACAGCGTGAGCAGGGTCTGTTTTGTGCCACAAGCCCTTTCCCCTCTGGCTGTGACTTTAAGGGCTGCAGGAGAAGGGGAACTATAGAGTTCTAATGAATATGGACAGAGCAGCCAGCAGGGCACCTGTGGGAAAGGCAAGAGGCCACTTATTTTGAAATAACTTCAGCTGTGCTGTCTACACACGCATTGTTTCAAAATAACTATTTCGTAATAGGAATTATTCCTCATACAATGAGGGTTACAGAAGTTGGAATAAGAAGCCTGTTATTTCAAAATTATTTTGAAATAATGGGTTTGCTGCGTAGATGCTTACTTTGTTATATCAAAATAACCCTGCTGTGTAGACATGCCCACTGGTAGGAACTAGGGGAGCTTAACTTTTTAAAGCTACGCCAAACATCAATTTACATAAAATGAAGCAGCAAGTATGAAAACAAGCAGCACATTTAAAGATCAGCATCAAAATTACTTCACAATGCCTAATAAATATTCATTTCCAAAATCCCATTTAACATTTTCTTACTGAAACATCGTTTTTCTTTGGAATATGCAAATTTGGCACACTAATGCTGTAATTTAATTATACAGTTAGTATAATGAAACTACTTGGGTTAAGGGAACCCTATTTGTGGCAAACACTGCAAAGGAATAGTGGTGTCTATGTGAAGCAACAGCTTAAATAATTCTGTTCAGAATTTCAAATTTCCAGTATCGTCTTCCAGTACAATTACTCTTTGATTACATCTTTTCTAGGCTCACCAGAAGAATCTCAAGAATGTATGATTATATTATTATTCCCATCATGTGTGTTGGAAGGTGCTACCATAATTTAGCGGATATAACCCACACCCGAATATACCTCGCGTTTTTTTCTATTTGACTAAAAAAAATCTTGTATACCCCAGGCATGAATATAACCCGCGGGGTATACAAGACTTTTCTGTGATGGGGGTATATTTGCCAGGGGTATATTTACGGTGCAGGGGGGGGATTAGCCATTCACTGCCCCAGGTTCCAGAGCAGCCACCAGCCTCTGGGCAGAAGGGTGCTCATCCCACAGGATCCTCCGCAGCTGCAGGAAGGGGTAGAGGAGCAGGACCCACCAGCCTTTGGGAGGGGAGCTGGTGGGTCCTGAAATTAATAATCTTTTATTTCAGTCTATACAATAATCCAAAAACAAGAGAAGTTTCTGAAAGGAGTAAGGTGCACCTCATGCACCCCTCAGAGTGGAGTCTTTAATGAAACTTGTTGCCATGTGCATTTGGATAAAGCCTGCTGAACCACCAACTTGAAACAATCTAAAATCCCAACTCATCATCATCTCCAATGAGATTTGCTCTCCAATCTCCTGATTAGGGGTGGGAGTGAGTCAGGATGTCTTACTCACCAATCAGGAAATTTGCATTAAAAACAGAATTTTTAAAAAATAAATTGACCTTCACCAGTGTTCTTAGGGTACTTGGAATCATTTTTTGTTTGTTTTTGTTTTTTTAATGAAAGCTGAAATAATGTTATCACATATCCCCAGGATTTTTTAGGAAAAAATGCCAAATAGCAGGCGACTTTGAACAAAATCATGAGTTGGAACACATGAAATTGAAATCTAAGTACCATTTGATTCTAAGATTTATAAGGTGGGACAGGCCAGACTCAAGTTAGGGAGCAGTGAATTTCATATCCAAGAAAAGTGCCTCAGTAACATATACAGGCAGTCCCCGGGTTACGTACAAGATAGGGACTGTAGGTTTGTTCTTAAGTTGAATTTGTATGTAAGTCGGAACTGGTGTCCAGATTCAGCCGCTGCTGAAACTGACCAGCGGCTGACTACAGGAAGCCTGAGGCAGAGCTGCTCTATCCTGGGCTTCCTGGAATCAGCTGCTGATCAGTTTCAACAGTGGCTGAATTTGGACTCCTGGAACAGAGCAGCTGGGGCGCTGCCGGGTAGGTCCCCGCAGCGCCACACCTCAGCGCTGCGGGGGACCAATCCGGCAGCACCCCAGCTGCTCTACCCCAGGTTTCCCCAAGTCAGCCGCTGCTAAAGCTGATCAGCGGCTGATTCCAGGAAGCCCAGGGCAGAGCAACTCTGCCTCGGGCTTCCTGCAGTCAGCCGCTGGTCAGTTTCAGCAGCGGCTGACTTAGGGACGCCTTGGGCAGAGCAGCTGGGGTTCTGCCGGGTTGGTCCAGCAGCGCCGAGGAGCGGCGCTGTGGGACCAACCCAGCAGTGCCCCAGCTGCTCTACCCCAGGTGTCGTTGGGGAGAAAAGCCTGGTCTGCTGGGGGGGGTGCACTAGCTGCGCCCCCCCCCAGAACACCAGGGAGACGTGGGTGGTGGGACCGCCGAGACGTGCCGCAGTCCCGCCCGTATCCTCTGTGGCTTTGCTACATGTCTCCCTGGTCTGCTGAGGGGGCTCCCCCCAGCAGACCAGGGAGACGCGGAGCAAAGCCGCGGAGGACGTGGGCACTGGGACAGCCCAGACGCGCAAAGGCTGTCCCACTGCCGGCGTCCTCCGAGGCCTTGCTCCCTGTCTCCCTGGTCTGCTGGGAGGAGCCCCCCCCGGCAGACCAGGGAGACGTGGAGCAGCTTTTCTCGTCCCGGAGGACGTGGACGGCGGGACCACAGCGCATCTGGGCGTCCCGCCACTCGCGTCCTCCGGGGCGAGAAAAGCCCCGTTCGTAACTGCGGATCCGACATAAATCGGATCCGCGTAACTCAGGAACTGCCTGTAAATGAAACATGAAACACAGAGAAAGCAAGAAGTTGAGAAATGGATACTGACAGAAGGTGACAGTTTAAAAAAAAAGCAGCTGCAGGTGGGGATCCAGAATAACTGTCCAAAACATTGCTTCTCACCTTTCAAATATACCTGAACAACATCCACATCTCGCTAGTCTCATCTCTTCTTTCTGTACATTTTCTATAACTTTGTTCTTTCCCTCATTCTCCTTCCTCTTTCCTCTCCTTCTCCCTCTTTATTCTTTTTCCTCTTCCGACTCTGTTTCATCTTTTTTTTTTGTCTGAGAGCCAGCTATCTACTTTTTCATCTCGTTTCCATTTCAAGGCTAACTTCTTGTTCTCTTTAGCCCTGAGAACCTCAATATTCATACCCCCTCTCAATTGTCTTCTTCCTTCCTTTGCACGTCTCCTAAGTCAGAACATTGCCTTCATGGCAACATTCCCATTTTCCTTCAAACCCTAAATCCTTTCTTCTTCCTTTCCCTACCTCTTTCCTGGGCCATTTGAACAGATAAATCAGGGTATGTCTACACTACCACCCTAGTTTGAACTAGGGTGGTTAATGTAGTCATACGAACTTGCAAATGAAGCCCGGGATTTGAATTTCCCGGGCTTCATTTGCATGTTGCTGGGTGCCGCCATTTTTAAATGTCCGCTAGTGCGGACTCCGTGCCCGCAGCTACATGCAGCACGAACTAAATAGTTCGGACTAGGCTTCCTATTCCAAACTATCTGTACACCTCGTTCCACTAGCGGATATTTAAAAATGGCGGCGCCCGGCAACATGCAAATGAAGCCCGGGAAATTCAAATCCCAGGCTTCATTTGCAAGTTCGTATGACTACATTAACCACCCTAGTTCGAACTAGGGTGGTAGTGTAGCCATACCCTCAGATTCCCATCTTGTCTCTGAAAGTTCCTTTCCCAGATGCATGTCAACAGCAACTCTAAAAGGTTCTGAAGACATCACACCAACTATAGCGTGTTTCTTTCATACAGTGATTCTCAATAACTTTTCTCTCATTTTAGTTGCATATCATATCTTGTAGCAAGATAGCAAATTACAGAACATTTATATTCCAGTAATGTAGTGTTCTCTTATTAAGCTGCCATCCAATAAGTAATTTATGCTACTCTCAAAGCAACTAACCTCTGTTTGTATGCAATGTTTTTTGAAATGGTGAACAAAGGGAAGTTGCTGTTCAAAACTCCCAAGCACAGGAGTTGTGCAGGTGTCTCTCTGCTGTCTTAGGCTACCTTCAGCAATCACATTTAAAACTCAGCATTAGCCAAGATTTATTGCAAAGTGATAGTATCTGAGTTTCCACAGTTTATTCCTATGCTTAACATTTAAAATGCATTGCTGAGTAGATGGTAACTGCTGATAAATGTTGACTTTTTAATGTTAACTTCATCTTCATGGCCACAGCGGACAAGTAACGCAGGGGAGGGAGACTCGGAGGCTGGAGGCTGGCACGGGTTAGTCCAGAGCAGGAGCGCACCTGTCCCCAAGGACAAACCGAGATGGAGCAAGTTTCCACAAGCGGAAGCGTCTCCTCCGAGGGCAAGGGAAGTCAGATAAGTATAGGCAGGAGGCAACTATGGGATCTCTGGTGTTTAAGAGTGTGCTTATTTACTCATTGACACTGTTCAATGTGCATGAAGACAGAAAGTGCATTTGTCAAGTTAATTATGGGAGGTTAATTGTGGAAAGCAACTTGAAAGCACCAGCCTTGAAGAAATGTACAAGACCAGGGGGAAGAATGGTAGTTCTCAAAGCAGGTTAATACTTTCTGTTAGAGTTTGTTTCCTTTTTTTTCATTCCCGATTCCATTACTTTCTTTTCAGTTAAACCTGGTCTGTTTTTGGTGTGATTGTAGGTAGAAAGAGCATAGAGGCAGAAAGAAAAAAAATAGGTTGTTTAAAAATTACTAAATGTAAGTGGGAACAGAAATGGACTCATTTGACCTGAAAGATACTAGAAGGATACATCACAGGGTGGCTGGCTGCAGTAAATGAAATTGATCCAGCACCCCTCTGCCAGGACAGATGCTCCCATGTGGACAATTAAGAGAGCAGGGTCTGGGGGCTATAAAGAATCAAGCAGCAAGCTGGGAAAGGGGCTGTTCAGTGAGTTAGAGCAAGCTGGTTCAATTAGGAAAAAGAGAGATCTATCAGAGACTTGAAGGAGTCCTAGAAGAAAACAGATGGCAACTTCTGAGGGAAGTCTGAAGGCCCAAGAGCAGCCAGAAAGATTTGTGGGCTGATGCCTTTGAGTTAGGGGTGAGGTCAGTGGCAACAGCAATATAGGGAGCCAGTGGCTGGGGAGGGCTGAAGACTGGAAAGTAGCACACATTTCTAGTTGCAGGCATCCCCAAGGCTGGAGAGCTGGACCCAAGGAACTGTGAGAGAGCCAGTGGGAGTGAGAGCTGCTTTTCTTGTTAAAAAAATATTTCCTATCTGTGAGTCTTCCCAGTGGGAATAATAGTTAGAAAGGCTAGGTTGGCTCTCCTGGAAAGAGGACTGAGAAATCTAGGGAGTATGACATAACAGGTAATCATAATTCTGCCATTTCTTAAATTGGGAGCACATGACTTTTAAGTTAAGTATTCCAGCAAATGGCAGAATGAAGTTAGCTTGAAAGCACTTGTAAGTGCTTGACTGTGTGACTATAATATTTTTTTTTACCAGAGTGGGGTTTTGTGTGCCCAAAATAACATGTTTAAATATGCTTATAATGAAGAAAATAGACATGGGGTAAAATCTTGGCTCCATTTAATCAATAAGAATTTTGCAATTGACTTTAGTGGAGCAAAACTTCATCTGTTACAGTGATGATTATTCAGCAGGAACTCTTTCATTTGCAAGACCACCAAAGACTAGATTTGTATCTCCTTGCAGAAACAGATTTTCAGCGGGCTCAGCTCCTGTGAGAACAATGGAAGGTGCAGGATGCTGAATGCTTTTGAAAATTCCATCAATAATATTTCTGATGGTTGAGGAACCACACAAAAGATTATTGCTTTTTTAATATCGTATTGTCCTTGGGCACTTCTCAGTCTAGCACTTGCTGGGAGAGAAATTAGTAATAGACTCAGATAATACCTTTCTCATCCCTTGTCATTTGGTGTATGTACACAAGTATGTGTGTGTATGTAGGTATATTTCATGAAAGATTGTAGCACCTCCTGCTCTCATATTAACTAACAATGCTGCACACTCAAAAGGCTGCACAATAACTGGGGAAATCATTTACCAAGAAGTAAACATGATGCTTTAACTTGTGTGGCGTATGGAGGGGGGGGGGGATCCTTAATACAAAACATTTTGTTTTGTATACTCCCTGCATCTTGCTTGTTGTCATCTTTGTCAAATCTTTTTTAACCTATTTTCTAAACTTTTCAGGGCAGGAGCTGTCTCATTCTTGTTTGTTTGTTTGTTTGTTTGTTTGTTTGTTTGTTTGGGGGGGTATATATTACAAATAAATATTGGATAGTACTCCTTTAAAAATGATTCAGGATATTTTAGTCTCTTCCTGTCTGGTAGCCTATGTGAAATAATATTGATGGACTGGGTCTCTGTTCTAGGCCAGAGATGACCAAAGATGAAAAACAAACAAAGAAGCAAACAAAAAACCAACAACACCTGCTGGTAAATGCTTGGTGGGATCTTAGCAGAGAGTTCAGTTGCTGAATATACTTTTAAACCAGTTGTCTCCAACCTTTTTAAGCAAAGGATCCCTTTAAGTGCAATCCAGGATCTATCTCAAACCCAAATACCTTGCCCTGCCTCCTTCCCTGGCACTTTGCCAAGGCCCTGCCCTCTATCTCCATCCTCCCTCCCTCTCCCATTCTCACTAACTTTCATCATTTGGGGAAGAGAGTTGGGGTGCAGGTTCTAATGTTTGGCTGAGGGGTTCAGAGTGTGGGAGGGACTCCAGGCTGAGCCTGAGGCAGTGGTTTGGAATAGAGGAGGGGGTTCAGAGCTGAGGCAGAGGATAAAAATGTGGGCTCTGAGTGGGCACTGCTTATGTCAGGAAGCTCCTGGTCAGTGGAGCTAAGGCAGGCTCATCCCTGCCTTGGCACTGCTCCACTCGAAAGTGGCCAGTCTGTCTAATAGTGGCTCTGCACGCTGCCCCGGTTATCCAGCAGCATGGTTGCTTTGCATTCTGTGCCCCCATCTACAGCCATAACCCCCCATATCTCCCATTGGCCATGGTTCCTCATTCCCAGCCAATGAAAGCTGCTGGGGCAGTGTCTGCAGGGAAGGGTCACATGTGGAAAAATCCTACCCTGCATCCCCAGAGAGCCACAGGGATGTATTAAGCACTTCAAGGAGTGGTAGAAGGCAAGAGCATGTGTGTGTGGGAGGAGGTCTGCTTTACCCCTGCTGTGCTGCTGGACTGTTAGTAGCCAATGTCCAATTTGGCTGAAGGAGTCTCCACGAGATTGATCCTGATTCCAGGTGGCTCACAGCCATTATTATGCATATGGATGGAAAAAATTAGAGGGAATGAATTTTATGTGCACCAATATTGAGGTGATTTTCGGTACATCTACGCTGCAACACTATTTTGGGGTACCGGGGTATCCCGAAATAGCTGTCCCACATTTTCACAGAAAGTCCACTATTTCAGGCTCACTATTCCAACGTCCTTGTCAATGTCATTCTCTGAGGAGTAAGGGACTTTTTGAAATAGCACTTTATTTTGAAATTTGGCTCTGTGTAGACACTGCCAAATGACGAAATAAGCTATTTCAAAATAGCATCAAAATAAGATATGCAATTTGTGTAGCTCAAATTGCATAGCATATTTCGAGTTACGATTCAGTGTAGTCGCACTCCTGCAGATCAGTGTTTCCTGTAAGCTGAGTGGTTAGGTGGCCACCCCAGAGAAATTGAAATGATGTCCAGCTGATTAGCAGAGCACCCATAGCTGGCAACATGTGTTTCTATAGGTGGTGCAGATCCCCACGTGCCTCAAGGCACTTTCAAAATTTATTTCATACATGGATGGAAAGAATTAGAGGGAACACTGGTGCAGATGTGTACCACTAGTAGAAAACCAAAACCTAGATATTTTATATATATATATATATATTAAAAGTTCCCATGGGGATATTTCCAACCATGACAGGGTTAGGCATTTTAGAACTCAATGCTTGAGTTTAAACATAAGAGAAAAATAAAAATTATGGAATGCACACACCAGTCAAAAACCTAAATAACACAATCTGAAAGTAGTAAAAACAACAACATATGTATGTATTGTGTCGGGAAGTGAGTAAGGGAGTCAGTGTATTTGTGTGGGTGTATCCACTGTGTGAGAGAGACGGAGATTCACATTGCCCTTTTAAATATTCTGAGCACACTCAGGCATAGAAGGAGCTGCCAGCAAGCTCCGTCCATCCCAAGCCCTATCATGTCCCCCCTCTCTGTGGCTATGGGGTGAGGGTAGCAGAGCACCCTGACATCAGCACTTCCCTCTGCCTTTCCCACCCAGCACAGCAAACAGGAGGCTCCTGGAGGGCAGCTCCAAGGCAGAGGGCAAGAGAAGAATGGCAGTGGGGAGAGGGGTAGCTGAAGTCATGGCCAAACCAATCAGGATCAACTCTCAGAGGTTCCAGGATCTAAAGGCTGGTGAATACTGCTTTAAACCACACTGTTAGTTACAGTCAGAGCTGAGAGACATGGTAGGGAAATTTGGAGGAATTTTGTAGACTTCCTTATGATATTCTGTTCTGTATATCATTGGCCACATTTTCTGTATTGCTACTGTTTCTAATAAAAAACCAATTTCTGTTTCCAAAGAAAACCGGGTGTGTATATATTTATGGGAAGAGAGTGAGGGTTGTGGAGGAAAAGGTAGGGGTGGGACAGGACAAACCCCCCATGGGGGAGGCCCTGGGGAGAGTCAGTGGGCTCCTTCTGAGAATCTCTCCCTCAGGGCCTCATAGATTCAGACACCAGACTGGGAAGCCTAGTGGATGGCAGCCACCCGGGGCTGCTCAAATTGCCTCCCCTTGCCATCAGCACCTTTTCCCCATCCCTGGAGGAAGACCTCCCCTTTCCTCTCCACCAGGTTATGGAAGGCGCAACATGTAGTCACCGCCTCCGGGCTCTTGCATTCTCCCATCTTCAGACGAGTGAGGCGGCAACGGAACCTCCCTTTCAGATGGCTGAAGGTACATTCCACCTGGATGCGAGCCTGGCCAAGATGCCTATTGAAAAGCTCCTTGCTCGCATCCAGGTGGCTGGTGTAAGGCTTCATGAGCTACAGCATCAGTGGGTAGGCTGCGTCGGCCACTATACACACCGGCATCTGCATGTCCCCAAGCATGAGGTGCCGCTGGGGGAAAAATGTTCCTGCCTGCAACCTGCGGTACAGGTAGGAGTTGGGGAATATGCGAACATCATGTGTCCGCCCCAACCACCGGACACAAATGTCCATAAAATGTCCCCAGTGGTCAACCAAGGTCTGCAGCACCATGGAATAGTCGCCCTTCTGGTTTATAAATTAGGCTGCTCGATGGGGTGGTGCGCGGATTGGGATGTGTGTCCCATCAAGCACTCCACAGTTCTGGAAGCCACGGGCAGCAAACCCGGCAAGGATGTTGTCCAGGTCCTCAAGACGGACAAGCCTCTTCAGCAACTCTGCATTGATGGCCCTCACCATCTGCAGCACGAGACAAATAGACAGACAGAAACCAGGAAGTTAAACAGGTTACCTAAGTGATTGGGAGGAGAACCCTCCCCCCCCAACATACCCCTCCCCTTGTCAGGAAGCCTCCCTCCCCCTCATCAGTGCAGGGGTGGCCGAGGAGCTGCCTCCAAATGCCACTCCATCCCCCACTCTCTCTTGCCCTTGCCTGGCAGTCCCTCTTTCTCAACCCTCCCCCCACTCAGCAGTGCCTGTCCCCCAAAAGTGACTTACCTCCATCAAAACGGGCCCAACAGTAGACCTCCCCATGCCAAACTGGTGCCCCACGGAATGGTAGCTGTTGGGGGTGGCCAGCTTCCACAGGGTGATTGTGACCCGCCTCTGCAGGGGGATGGTGGGCTGCAGGTACATGTCCTGGTGTTGCAGAGCAGGGGCAAGCCAGGCACACAGCTCCAGGAATGTGGCCTTCTGCATCCAGAAATTGTGGAGCCAGTGGTCATCATCCCAGAGCTGCATGACAAGCTGGTCCCACCAGTCTGAACTTAACACGTGCCTCCAAATCTGCCTGTCCCCAAAAAAATGTGGGGGCAAGGACAGAGCTTCTGCATCCTGGAGGAGGGTCTCCTCGCAGCTGTCAGGGTCCATATGGGGCAGGAGATTCATGACAGAGTCATGCAGATGCAGTATGGCAGCGTGGGGCCATCGCCTGCCCAGGGGCAGCGCAGGCTCCATGGCCAAAAACAGAGAAAAGCAGAAAAAAAACCCTGCAAATAAACTGAGATGTCTGAGGAAGCAGGGCAACCAGAGCAAGCACTGCAGCAGCTTTGCTTTCCCTCTAGGAGGCAGGCAAGCCAGAAGCAGGAGCAGAGCAACAGCTGTCCAGGGGGATCCATTTAAGCATGCGTCTCTGCAAAGGGCATGCAGCAGCACCTGGAAATAAAGGCTGCCCTTATGCCCTGCCAGAAGCACTTCCAGGTGCCTTTTTTTTTTTTTTTCAAAAGAGCATCCGGCAGTCTGGACACTCTTTTTTGAAAAAGTTGATTGATTTTTCGATCTGCGTAATTCAATGTAGATGCTCTTTTTCGACAGAGGTGTGCAGTCTAGACATAGCCACTATGACCATGCCTATGTAACATTAGGTGGTTAAATAAATAATTTTGCTCACTAGGCTTAACAGTCCAGAAGCTTTTGTGAACATTGAAGTTGCATAAAAAGTGTTTCAAAGAACACGAAAAGACTATTTCTTAAATATATAATGGTACTAAAGAGTGCAAAGAAATAATCAGTATAAACTGAAAAGTATAAATGTGCACAAGAGGATCATCATCTGTAATACCATTCAAATTTATGTATCAACTAATAGACTCTTGTTCTCCTAACTGAAACCAAAGAAATAACTAAATTAATGGAATATTTTTAGATACCACATTTTGTTTTATAATTGTATTTTGTTCTTTATTAAGGGAATTTATGTAATTTCTCAAGAAAATGTTACATTTTAAATCGTCCATTAAAACTCCTTTC
Source organism: Pelodiscus sinensis (assembly GCF_052426305.1). Classification (NCBI taxonomy): domain Eukaryota; kingdom Metazoa; phylum Chordata; order Testudines; family Trionychidae; genus Pelodiscus; species Pelodiscus sinensis. The sequence goes on from NC_143052.1 coordinate 267,460,249, forward strand.
AGTAAAGTAGTCTTCAGAACTTTAGCCACCTACTGCAGAAATATAGAATAACAGTTTGTTTTTCCATTTTAGCTGTCCATGGCTAACATATGAGGAGACTTATACTCAGTCAGCTTTCCCCTTTCAGTTAATGCTGCCTTATTACATGACTATATTAAATTTATTTTTATGAAACTGTCAAGGATGGATGTAACAAATGAATTTCTCTCCTATCCTACGTTTCTTGCCTATCACCCATTTTATTTAATAATTTGTGTGGCAATCGATTCTTGCATAATTACACTTGAATTGTGACGTGTTTTAATATGCTTCTACTTAGTTTTCTCTTTTGTTCATGTATGTGTGTCTGCTTTCATTTCTTTAAGCTAACAAGGGCTGTCTGCTGACAGTGCTGTGCAGTTAACTGTATGTGGACTGCACACTCTAACCATTCATTTCTAGAGTTCTGGATTAAAATTTGTATTTCTGTCTCAAATGTGCTAATTTTGCAAACAGTTACACTGTTCGCATGTGTAATCCCATTGAAATGAGTAGGGTGCAAAAGATAGGATAAAAATTAACCATAGTTAGCTAGTTAGTGAGCCAATTATTTAACTGATTGCCACATATAATGGTTCTCACAATAACTTGGCTGAACTTCATTTTGTAAACACTCCGGGTACGTCTACACTACAAAGTTAATTCGAACTAACAGACGTTAGTTTGAATTAACTTTGATAGGCGCTACACTAGCGCTCTGCTAGTTCGAACTTAATTCGAACTAGCGGAGTGCTTAATTCGAACTAGGTAAACCTCATTATACGAGGACTAACGCCTAGTTCGAATTAGCTAGTTTGAATTAAGGGCTGTGTAGCCACTTAATTCGAACTAGTGGGAGGCTAACCCTTCCCAGCTTGGCCTGGTGGCCAACACCAGGGAAACTTGTCTGCCCCCCTCCCGGCCCCGGAGCCCTTAAAAGGCCACGGGCTGGCTACACAGTTTGTGCCAGTTGCAAGCCTGCCAGCACCCAGCCAGCAGACCCTGCACCTGCCACAAGATGAGCCAGCCACCAGATGCCACCCAGCCCTCCCCCTCTTCCCGGGATGAGCCTGGCGGCACCCAGGAGCCTGCCCAGGGCCGCAAGAGGTGGGCGCCCGCTTGGTCTAGTGCGGAGATTGTGGACCTCATTGAGGTATGGGGGGAAGCCTCCAATGTCCACGATCTCCGCACTAGCCACAGGAACGCAGCTGTCTACGGCCGCATGGCTGACAGGCTGGCCGCCAGAGGCCACCAGCGGACCCGGGAGCAGGTCCGCTGCAAAATAAAGGACCTGCAGCAGTACTACTCCTGGGCCTGCCTGCCAGGGGCCAACCCAGAGGCCTGCCCCCACTTTCACGCCCTGGACCGCATCCTGGGGGCTCACGCCGTCCATGCCCCTCGGGTGGTCATCGACCTCGGGGCAGAGGGACTGGTCCTGGACACCGAGGAGGAGGAGCTGGAGGACGCTGCAAGCCAGGAGCCTGCCAGGAGCCTGCCCAGGACCCAGGACCCCCAAGGAACCCCACAGACAACATCTCCTGTGTCATCCGAGGCCGGGGAGGCCTCCACCTGTGAGTACCATCATGCTCCCCTTATGTGTACGGGGGGGTGGAGGGGAGAGGGAGCCCAGGGACCGTGCGCCTGGGCCTTGCCCACCATGGAGCAGCAGCTGGGTGTCATGCAGGAGCCTTGGCCTTGCAGAGGGGGGCTGGGTTTCACCCACCTTGTCCCCAGGGAGAACTGATCACTGCTCTTGTTTCACCACAGCCGCACACCTGGGACTGCAGGGTGCACCACCCCGCCTGCAACAGCCACCCGCGCCCAGGCCAGCCGGAGTGCCAGAAACCAGGAGGACTACCAGCGGTGGCACCTCCGGTTCATGGAGCAGCTGCTCTGCAACCAGGAGCACTGGGTCCAGGAGGACCTTCGGCTGCGCCAGCGGAGTGTGGATGCGCTGGAGGAGCAGGGCCGTGGCCACCTCCAGACCCTGGTGGACCGGTTCCTGCCTCCTCCTGCTCCGGCTCCTGTGGCTACCGCAGCTCTCGCTCCTCCTCCCACCCCTGCTGTCCCTGCTCCCTCTGCTGCCCCTGCTCCTTCTCCCGCTTCCTCCACACCCCCCGTCCCTCCTGCCCCACCCTCCACACCCGCTGCCCCCCGAGGTCCCTGCACCCGCAGTGTTGCGATACGGGAGAGCCAGCCAGACTCCCAAGCCTGAACTTTCTCTTCCCTTCCTCCCCTTCCACCCCGTTCCAGCTCCCTCCTCCCAGGTTTCCCCCTCCCCTCTCCCACCCTCACTTCTCCCTCCCCCCACCCCAGTTATGTAAAATAAAGAGAGGTTTTTTTTGCCAAAACAGGTGTCTTTATTTGACATTAGGAAGGGAGGTTAGGGAGGGGAAAGGGGAAGGGCGGGAGGGTGGAAGAAGGCCCCAGTGGGGCATGCAGGGAGAGTTCAGTCCTCCTCCTCCTCCTCCTCCACCTGGAAGCTCTCCCACAGGGCTTCCCGGATCCGGACGGCCCTCTGCTGAGCTTCCCGCACGGCGGCAGTGCGGGGCTGAGCGTACTGGCCAGCCATGCGGTCAGCCTCAGCCATCCAGGCTGGCAGGAAAGCCTCACCCTTCCTCTCGCACAAATTGTGCAGCACAGAATATGCTGCCACCACGGGAGGGATGTTGTGCTCGGCGAGGTCGAGGCGGGTGAGGAGGCACCTAAATCGGGCTTTCAGTCGCCCGAAGGCCCCCTCCACCACGATGCGGGCCCTGGTCAGCCTGGCATTGAAGGCCTGGCAGGAGGGGTTGAGGTGCCCCGTGTAAGGCTTCATGAGCCAGGGCTGTAGGGGGTAGGCCGCATCCCCCACCAGGCAGATGGGCATGTCCATGTCCCCGACCCTGATGTGGTGGTCGGGGAAGAAGGTCCCAGTGTGCAGCCTCAGGCACACGGAGGAGTTCCAGTACACCTTGGTGTCGTGTGCCTTGCTGGACCAGCCCACATTAATGTCCGTGAACTGTCCCCAGTGGTCACACATGGCCTGCAGGAGAACGGAGAAGTACCCCTTGTGGTTCACGTACTGGGAGGCCTGTTGTTCCGGAGCATGGATGGAGATGTGCGTCCCGTCGATGGCCCCCCCACGCTGTTGGGGAAGCTGAGGGTGCCGAACCCCCGGATGACGGCATCTGGGTCGGCGAGGCGGACCACCCTGCGGAGCAGCACTCGGTTGATGGCCTTGACCACCTGCGGAGAGACACAGCAAAGTGTAAATCAGTGGGGCGCCTGGGTGGCTGGGAGTGCTCGTGCCCTGGCAGTGCCCTGTGCCCCACTCCCAGGAGTAATCCCCCCAGGCGGCATGTAGTACGTCCGGGAGAGACCGGCCCCTCCGGTGCGAGGCACTTTTGCCTCCTCCTCCCCCGACCCCCATTTTCCCTGGGGTACCCCATCCCCTCCTTGCAGCCCCCCTCACCTCCAGCCCAGTGGCCAGCGAGTGCCGTACATGCATGAGCACCGCTCCGACGGTGGATCTCCCCACGCCAAACTGGTTCCCGATGGATCGGTAGCTGTCCGGCATGGAGAGCTTCCAGAGAGCGATGGCCACACGCTTCTGGAGGGGGATGGCGGGTCTCATGCAAGTGTCTCTTCTGCGCAGAGCAGGGGCGAGCCACTCGCAGAAGTCCAGGAAGGTGTCCCTCTTCATCCTGTATTTCTGGGTCCACTGTTGGTCTTCCCAGCACTCCAGGACGATGCGGTCCCACCAGTCGCTGCTGGTGTCCAGACGCCAGATGCGGCGGGCCATGCCGGCGCCCGGGCACTGCCGCAGCTGCTCCATGGCCCCCAGGGTGGCCAGGCGGAGAGGCAGGGGGCTGATGTGCAACAGGTGGAACCAGGCAGCCTTCAGACATTGCTGGCAGGCTTGCAGCAGCAAGTCCATAAACTGCACCAGAAAGTGCAGGGCGAGCTCTGGCTCCATGTTGCCACCTGCGGCGGCGGCCCCGAAGGGAAGCACCGACACAGACGGGTGCAGAGAAAAGCGCTTTGCTGTCCCTCGGCGAAGTAGGCAAGCAAGTGGAAAAACAGAACTGGCTGTCCAGGGGGGTCCCTTTAAGCATGAGCCGCAGATAGCCTCAGACAGCAGCCACACAAAGCAACTACTGACCTGATGCCCTGCCGGAACCGGTTTCAGCCGCCCTTAAATGCTCCCCTGCGTCAAATCAGTGTGGACGCACTAGTTCGAATTAGCAAAACGCTAATTCGAACTAGTTTTTAGTTCTAGATGCATTAGTTCGAATTAGCTTAGCTAAATTAGTTCAAATTAGCGCTGTAGTGTAGACATACCCTCCCTCCCTTCAGTAAGAGACAGACTTGTGTGAGCTGTCTAATTAGTTAGTGTACAAGTCGTACAGCTAGTTTGGATTAGAAGCCTAATCCAAACTAGCTAATCCGTGCCGTGTGTAGCCAGATGGCACGGGGTCCGAACTAGCCGGCATTTAAAAATGGCGCTGGCCGGCTTCATGCAAATGAATCCTGGGAAATTCAAATCCCGGGCTTCATTTGCAACTGCGGATGACTACATTACCCCCACTAGTTTGAACTAGCAGGGTAGTGTAGACATACCCTAAAAGTGCAGAGAAACAGCAGCTACACTCTCCAACTTTTCTTGTCATAGCTGTGTCAGCATGGCCATGCTGCTAAAAGCTATGTACTGTAGACAAAACCTTAGCTGGAAAATGTGCTTTTGGTGCCAAAGGGGCTTTCTGCTAATCCAGTGAGCAAAAACCATCTAAGCACACATTAATCTACATCACCACTAAACCTTTCTATCATAAGTCAAAATGGGCTACAAGGAGTAACAATGCCTTTCTTAGTAACAGTTAACATTGCTTATGAAGTCAGTCATTATAGGCATGCCTGCACTAAAAGGGAAGGTTAACTTAAGATACACAACTTCAACTGTGTTGTATAGCTGGAGTTGACATATCTTAAATCACCGTCCACACAGCAGGAAGTCGATCAGAGCAAATGCACTTTTACCCAGTTATACCCAGGGTAAGAGTTATACCCATGCTGCTCATGAGAAGCAGGGGTACCAGCATCAATGGGAGGGCCCTCTCAGTTCAAATTAGTAGGTTGTCACTAGGGCTATGTCTAGACTGCAGGCTTCTTTCGAAAGAGCCTCTTTCGAAAGATCGCGTCTAGACTGCAGGCGGATCTTTCGAAAGAGCAATCCGCTGTTTCGAAAGAGAGCACCCAGCGAGTCTGGATGCTCTCTTTCGAGGAAGCCCTATTTACATTGAAGAACGCCTTCTTTCGAAAGAGGAACTTTCGAAAGAAGGCGTTCTTCCTCGTGAAACGAGGTTTACCGCCATCGAAAGAAAAGCCGCGTTCTTTCGAAATTATTTCGAAAGAACGCGGCTTGACTCTGGATGCAGGGGAAGTTTTTTCGGGAAAAGGCTACTTTTCCCGAAAAAAACCCTGAGTCTGGACACAGCCTAGAGTTGCTAAATCAAACCCCGGAAGATTGACCATGGGAGCATCGATCTTCCACATAGAGTAGACATGGCCTATGAGTATGATCCTCAAGATGATGGGAGCCTTTCCATTGACTTCAATAGATTTGATCTGGCCTTCTGATTTCAGAAAAATGAAAAAGAGTCAAGGGCTCCTTTTTCCAATGTCCAAGTTCATAGCATCTAGCTAAATAATAGTGGCTCATAAAAAGGAAGTGAGAACAGTTAAGTCTGGAGTGCTTCAGTATCATGCAAAGGACTTGACACTATTCAGGAATGCCACATGTCTATGAGATACAACACCAGCAAACAATTTTGATCAAATTATTCTTTGCAAAGAACATTCATTTTGAATTTAGTATTTTATACTGTACATGAACTGGTCCTGATTTCATTGAGTGTATTTGTTAAGTGCATGTATTTGCTGAATAGCTTATGCAAACAGTTTTTGGCCTTGGGGTTATTTGTGAACTCTGTATTTAATCACTTTTGCCATTTGTATTTCAGGTGTGAGACTCTCCTGGTCTTGTTTTTGCTCCCTCACTAAAAAGCTTTAAACATGGGACTAGCAAATAGTACACATAGGCAATGCAATTTAAGATGGATAATTATTTGTGCTACTAGCTGAGATGCCCAAATATCAGATATCTGAATACTCTCAAAAAATCATAATCCAGTAAATTGCAGCAAACCAAACTCTGCTGTTATTCATCAAGGTCTAGTTTGGGTTTTTCTTTTCTTTTTTTCTTTTTTTTTTTTTGTCACAATTACAAGTCCAGACATGAGTATCTCAGTCTATGATGTCAGTTCCCTCCACTTTTTCCCCTGAAATGCAGCAAGGCCAACAGCACCTGAGGGGCTTGAATAACAAGAAAATATGAAGTCTCTAGGAGAATATAAACATGAAGTATAGGGATGTAAGTTAGATACCTTGCTGTGGTAACTGTTGGAAAAAGATGACTTTTTAATCGAGATCACTTTATCTGATAATATTGTAACACAGAAGTTCCCAAACTGTACTCCACTCTGTTGGTTCTCAGAGCACTTGATAGTAATCAGAAGGGAGCTGTTTGGTCACATGTGGCTAGTAGAGAATTAAAACACATCAGAGAAGGAGATGATTTGAAAAATAAAAATAGATGCCATGATTATCTTTCTTAGAAATAGACAAACATTCTCATACAAAAGACGAAAAAATATCTTGGGGCATATGTGGAATTGCATTCTAATTTATTTAAATTGGAGACAATGTGCCTATTCTGATTTATGCTAGCCGAGGATCTGGCTCGTGAACACTTAAAAATTATCTTTCTATATAATTGATTCATATCAGTGCCACAGGGATGTTATGAATGAACAAGTGAGAATTGTGCCACATAGGCCATGTTTACACTGAGCGATAAGGTTGAATTTATTAAGGTCAATTTTTTTAGCACCCGATTTTGTAATGTCAAAGCTACATGTCCCCAGTGTGCACAAGAATTTGATATAGTTTGAAATAGCACATCCCCAGGAGGGTGGCTATCATCAACTTTGAGTGTGAATAACTGTGGATAACTATCCCACAGTGCCTGTATCCCTTTGAATTCTGGGTTATGCTTCTAGTGCTGGGGCCAAAACTGTGCAATGGGTGGTTCTGGATACATGTCATCAGTGGTCCATAATGCACTTGTTTCCTCCCTCCCCCCTTGCTTCAGACCAATGGCAGTCTTTTGGCACCTTTTTTTCTGTTCTTGGTTATCTGCCAAGATGCCATAGCAGCAAGAGCATGGAACTTGTTGTGGATCCCATTGTAAATCGAAGCATTCTGATGATGATGTTAACCTAACCTTGGTTAGCATTCTGATGATGATGTTACCCTAATGGTGGAACATGACTAGAGCGTATCCAGCATCCTCCAGAATGAGGAAAAATCTCAGGAGGCTATAAACATACTCTTCTGTAAAGCACTTAAATTGAGTGAATTGCAAATGCTGCCAGCATTCGATCCTCTGGATACAGAGAATCGCCGGTTCTGGTGCTGTCAGACAAGCCACAGATTTGTGGGATCTCATTGTTATGCAAGTATGGGACTATCAACAGTGGCTGCAAAACTTTTGCATGTGCAAGGCCACTTTCATGGAAGTTTATGAATTGTTTTCCCCTACCCTGAAGTGCAAGATGACCAAAGACAGACAGTGGAGAAGAGAGTGGAAATTGCCTTGTAGAAGCTTCCAATGATAGACTGCTACAAATTAGTTGGGAATCAATTTGAAGTAGAGAAATCTACAATGGGGGTTGTTGTGATCCAAGTAGCCTAAGCAATCAATACCCTTTTGCTATAGAGGGCAGTGATTCTGGAAGCATGGAGAACAAAGTGGAGAGATTTGCTGTGTTGGGCTTCCCTAATTGAGGTTGGGGGATAAAGGACACTCACATCCCCATCTTGGCACCCCATCACCTTTTAAAAGAATACATAAACTACAAGGGATACTTCTTGATGGTACTTCTGGCACTAGTGGATCAGAAGGGCCTTTAACCAACATTAGCATGGGATGGTCAGAAAAGGTGCAAGACTCGTGCATCTTTATGAAATTCTGTGTCTTCCGCAAGCTGGAATTTTTTTTCCAGATTGGAAAATTATAATTAGAGACACTGAAGTGCCAATAGTGATCCTTGGCAACGCAGCCTACCCCATGCTCCCATACAACATAAAGCCATACATGGGCAGCCTAGACCACAGTAAGGAGCATTTTAACTACATGCTGAGATGTGCAGAACAGTGGTAGAATGTGCTTTTCAGTATTTACTTAAAAAACAACAAATAATCTGGTAGCACTTTAAAGACTAACAAAACATGTAGATGGTATCATGAGCTTTCGTGGGCACAGCCCACTTCTTCAAATGATCAGAATGTTGGATGTCCAGAACTAAAATAAATAGGAGAGAAGGGAGGGTGGGGGAGAAGGAAAGAAACGGGGTGGGAGAAACAAGAAGAGGTAGTGGGTATAAAAAAATATCAAGGGAAAAGCTGAGCTGGAATATAACAGGAAAAACAAATAATCGATAAACACCTAAAGACTGGATAGTCAAAAGAGGCAGATAAGAACCATTAGTAGGCAATAGAGAAGAAGAGTACTAACACCAGATACTATACAGACAAAGAATCATTGGCACCTTCATTGTTTGGTAGGTTGATAATGTCCCAGCCATTCGGTATCTTTATTTAATCGATTAGCGTGAGTATCAAACTTGTGAATGAATTGTAGTTCCATCAGGGCTGATTGCAGGGCTGGGTTCCTGGATGTTTATGATGTAGCTGTGTAGCATGGTTACTGGAGAGAATTTGTTTCAGGCTGGGGGGTTGTCTGTAAGTGAGAATAGGACTTTCCCTCAAGGCCTCTGAGAGTGAGGGATCATTTTCCAAGATAGGTTGTAGATTGTGGATAATGCATTGGAAGAGTTGAAGTTGTGGACTGTAGGTAATGACAAGTATAATTCGGTTATTTTCTCTTTTGGGTCTTGAAGTAGTTCATGTCTAGGTACTTTTTTGGCTATGTCAATCTGTTTTTTTCACTTCACCAGATGGGTATTTCAGATTTAGGAATGCTCTATATAGATCCTGTAGGTGTTTGTCTCTGTCTGTGGGATCGGAGTAAATCTGGTTGTATCTTAGGGCTTGGCTGTATACAATAGATTGAGAAATGTGTCTATGATGGAAACTGGAGGCATGAAGGTAACTGTAGTAGTCAGTGGGTTTACGATATAGGGCATAGATCCCCACAGAACTCTGGAATCCTATTTTCACTGCCTCCACCTGAAGGAATACTTCCAGCACACGGATGTACAACATACTGACCTTGCTATCAGAATACTGCATCTGTTTATGAGACAGTATATGGGACATGGGATAAAGAATACTTTAAGGAGGCAATTCTATTTTCAGAGCAAATTTGGAGGTATCAAAACTTGTTTATAGTCTTCTTTGGAGCAAAACCAAAATCTTTTGAACTTATTTTTACAAATAATGGAACTGTGTCCAGATGTGTGTTTTTATATCAAAACCAAAACTTTTGTGGAAAGTACATTTAGGGCCTGGTGGTCAGGACTCCTGTCTTTGGTAGACCCAGCTTCAAGTCTCTGTTCTGATTGAGAGCAGTCTCATCACAGCTTATTCCTAGTCATGTAAAGTAAGGATTTGAACTTAGATCTTGTAGGCCAGAAGTAGAGAAACTACAACCTGCAGACCATATGCGGTTTGTCAGGATTAACTGCTGGTCAGTTGCCAGACAATTCATTTACTAGCGCATCCACATGCACAGAGCTCTGCAGCTCTGAGTGTCTGTGGTTTGCTGTGTCTGGCTAATGAGAGATGCTGGAATTGCTGGCCTGGACCATGCTGCTTCCTGCAGGTCCCATTTACCTGGCATGGTTATCCGTTGCCATCAAGAGAGGCAAGACAATGCCTGCAAACATTCATTTAAACAAACCAGCTGTCAGCGGCTAACCCAGAGGAACCATGTGCAGCCCTAAGACCCAGAAGTTCCCCACCCCTGTTGTGGGCATATGCCATAAACACCAAGCTATAAAGAGACACCTATCATGGCTGACAAAATGACATCAGAACCATTAGAGCCCTGCAAAACATTTGAGTTTTGCCACAACAGCATAATTTGTTTGGAAATGTTCTAACCAGATCTAATAAAGCAGAAGTGCTGGTGAGAAATGCTTTATATGTCTGTCTGAACCTCTGGCTGACATAGTATTGAAATCCATAAAAAGAAAAAGTGTCATGCGTTTGCATAGTCCTGATATTAGACATACCTTAACTCTTGTAAACTTGACAATGCAGTCAATATTTCAGTATCATCATGATGAAGTAAAGCACCTGCTGCAAACAGTTTAGATATTTGCTTATATTTAAACTTGAATTGCCTTCAGCTGAATCTGTGATCTTTTTTTTGCCTTTTTTCTCAGAACATTTCACTTAACACACAAATGCTTGCAGAAAGACAACTTCAAGCATCCATGCTTCAGTATTTATACCAGATGTTCTCTGCTTTAGCAGAATGGGTCACTGAATGACCCATCATTGAACAAGGTTTCCAAAAGCCTTTTTCAGAAAGTGCACAGTAGACAGAGGTAATTACGTGTGCCATCCTTTAGCACAATGATTGCATATACTCATGACTTTGTGCCTACAGCTGGTATTGGTAATTACAGATCAGTTAATATTTTGATGTGTTGGACAATCAATTAGACACACAGCAAGGGAATAGAGGTTCCCAAAACAACTCACTAGTGCAATGGCACAGACACAGTTAAACAAGCTAACCATTTCTGTGCCATAATACTGGTGAGGAGACATGAATCTGATGACACTATTCAGAACTAGCAGTTGCTTTGTCTGAATGTGTATACAGATCATTTAATGCCGCACATCACCTGTTAATCTTACATCATTCTACTTTTTACTACAAATCATCCTTGCAAAAGTCTTAATGTTTTCTAGAATTACCCAGCTCTTTTCCTGTATCACTTCTCCCTAAAATACTGCTTCTCTGAAGGAGAATTAAATATACTGTTTATACCAGCTAAGGATTTGGTCCAGTATGATTTATTTCTCTGACCAATCACAACAAACGGGCACAGCTTTAATTTAAAACTGTTAATATCAAACACTCCAGCTAGCAGTTCAATCAACACAGTAAAAATTCCCAGAAGAATTAATATTAATAATCAAATAAACTGAAATGCCAATTACACTTGAAGATATCAAGATCTGCTCATGGATATCCTGAAACTAGAAAAAAAGTTTAATATACTAAGCAATTATTCAGTTACAGTTATGAATTATTTGTTCAGATCCTCTATAGATTTGTTCTAAATATATTGTTCCTGGAAGTACAGCATTTTAGGGGCAGTGTTTCTGGGCATAATATCACTATATTAATTAATAAGTGGTTTTGGTGATGCAACACCATTTTCAG